>NC_071499.1:96250000-96875000 GCF_028408465.1 Anastrepha ludens
TGCATACACTCGTATGTGTGTATACATGCAGTAACTAAGGTATGCACATATGTATGGGACTGTGTGAACACATCGCTGACGTGTGATACTCGTACAATGTGCGGCATAACATTTTTATGCCACGGGTCGTATACACAATGTGGGACTAAGTTTTGCGACACTGAAAAAAGGAAGAATAAAATACAATTTTTATATGTATGCACATGGGGTTTGGTACAGTGGAGTAGTTCCGTGAAAAATTTCAAGATTATGAGATGAGGTATTTTTTAACTTATATCTGAATCTTTAACTTCTATGATATTTTGATAAACATCGAAGCGGTCAGATGCAGATTTAGGTGCATTGACAAACCGGTTCCTATTGAAAGTGGAGGAAAACGAATCTATTATAGATTAAAGTATGTTACAGAAAATAACGTAGTTTATTTGATACTATTTTTCGAGTATACAGCAGATCTTTCCACATTGAAATTTTTCGAGAAGCGAAATTTTTGTGAGGTAATACAAATTTGCATACCAAAAACGGCTGGTTGATGTGATCAATAAACAAATTTTAAAATCTTTTCAAGTGTTTTGAGATCCTTTAAAGAATATCGATGTGCAAAGGTAACAAATAAAATCAAAACCAGGTTTGATACTTTCGGATCTATATTAAAGAGTTTAAGATGTTAATAAATAAACATTTGTTAGACTAAGTCATTTTATTTCAAACAAAATAAAATGATTCACGCGACATGAAAAATCTAGGTAGTCATTTATTATTATTATTTATTTATTAATATACAATATATTATTTTTTTTGGGCATTAAATTTTTTTTATTTTTTGGTTAAGTTACTTAATATTAGCAAAACTAATTAGCATCTAACTTGGAGCAGTACTAAGTGAGTTAAATTACTTTCGAAGTACAGAGTGCGCTGATATGTATAAGTCAGGTATTTTTATTTGGTTTGGTTATTTACAATTTATTAAAACTATTTTTTGAATACAATATCAATCAAGTGACCATATTTATTAGCAATCACAAATCGCGATCTGTTTTCTGCGTTTTTCATCACCAGGGAACGGATTTTTAGGACCTAAAAACCTCTTGAAAAGGCAAAATAAAGTAGTGAAAAGGCAGAAAAAGACCCTAAAAACAAAGAAAAAGGCACTAAAAACATAAAAAAAGGCAATAAAAAGTAAAAAAAAACATTAAAAATAAGCAAAAAAAATTCATTTATTTTGATTGAGAGAAAAGGCATTTATCTTAGAATTTATAACTCAAATGAAAAAAGGAACTAGTTTCATTGCACGAAATTTTTGTACTTTTTTATGACTTGGATCAAACGCCTTACTGTTTATAGTTGTGGTGGCATTGTACTACAAGATGCATTTTAAAATTTTCGGGCAATATTTTCATGCGATTATCGCGAAGAAAGGTCTTGAATGTACTAAAAGTTCGTTCGACTTGAGCTGATACAAGTGGTGCCCAGTTTGAATATGGAACGTTGGAAGCTTGCAAATTTGTAGGGATTGCGATGTTCTCCTTTCCTTTTTTTATTTTTTATTTTTTTTCAATTTTATCAACACTCCTTATTGTCTCCAAACCTACGTTGGCTGTAAAAACGGCTTGAAATTTTTCCAATACAAGTTTGGAAGCGGGTCCCCGCACTTCTGTAAGCCGCTTCTGAATATTATCTAGAATATTCAATACCTCGCCAACTGGGGCTCCTAAAAAATTAATGTACATATGTATGTAAATAGTTTTTATTTTGTTTTCATTAAACAACTTCTAAACAACCTGTTTTCTGAAGAAATTCAAAAACCTTTTCTTCCAAAATAAATCCAAAACTATGTTTTATATATATTAAATTAGGTAAAATAGAGTCCTTGTTTAACAATTGTTTGGAGAAACTGGCACATGCAGCGTCGTCTGTTATATGGTCAACTATTCTTTTTATAGACTCAAAGTTGTCGGCATAATACACGGCTGCAATTAACCACGTACCCCATCGAGTTATCACCTGCATAACATAATACAATATTTAAAATCAACAGCAATAAAATATTTTTTAGATATACCGGCCGTGGGGGAAGAGATAAAGTTGGTTCAATTTCTTTGAAAACTGCCATTCTGGTTGGGCTTTTTAAGAAAACTTTCTTTAAGTTTGAGCGTATAGCTTCGCAGACTCGGTGTATAGCATGCGCAATGCAAGTTATGTGAATCATATTGGGGTAGAGTAGTTTCAACGATGACGCACTCCTCTTCATGTAGGGCGCAGCATCCGCGACAAATACCAAAACATTTTCGCGTTGAATTCCTTCTGGCCATAGAATATGCATAGAATCGTCAAAAACTGTTGCGATTGTTGATGAGTTCACTTTTGACAAAACCTCCACTGTCAAAAGATAACCTCGCCCGTTTTCATGCAATGGTCCAACAATAACGTTAGTTACACTGCGACCAGCTTTGTCTGTAGTTTCATCGATGGACACAAAAATGGAGTTTTTTCCTATTTCTAAACGAATCTTCTGAAGAACCGAATAATAGTAATCCTTGAGATAATTTTTTCTTACAGTTGATTCATCAGGAAGAGTTTTGTGAACGCACTTCTCAAAAAATGACTTAAATGCTTCACTTTTTAATTTATAGAAGGGTATGTCGGTTGCAATCATCATTTTAGTGAGATCCGCGTAAAATTCATTCTTTTGCATAAACGGCCCTATCATTTGGGTCTTGGTTTTTATTAATTGCATTCCTTTTACATGTTTTTCACTTTTGATGTGCTGCTGAAGATAATACTTTTTATCGTGATTTACTTTTTTTGAACAAGTGCTACAGAACAAAATGGATCCATCTGTATAAAACATAACAGAACCAAACTCTTTAATCAGCTCATTAATTTTTAAACTTGTCGCTGTTTTAGATTTCGGCATTTTTCGTTTTAATATTATCGTGTGCTCAGTTTTTCCAATTACGAATTGTTTTGAATAAAAAAGCTGTTGAGTTAGCAGTTGAGCAAACGCCTGGAATTTAGCAATAAATTTGGTACGCAACAGGGTGATATGAGCGTTATAAAATTATTGCTGAAATAGTTGATATTGAATACATTGCACGATACAAATTTCTTCAACACCATTTTTATATACAAATCAATTTAAAATATGAACTTTTGAAAATTTGAAAAGGAAAAAGGCATTTATTTCAAAAAAGGCAAGAAAGGGCATTTATTCCGAAAAAGGCAAAAAAAGACAAAATGAAATGTGTATATCCGGCATCAACTAAAGCTGATTCGTCATAATTTTTAATCAAAACCACAATACCTGTGATCAGAAAAAAAGGTATTTTCCATAAAATCCGTTCCCTTCACCTTGTCAAGCATATCGGTGCTTTTGAGTATGCAGTTACAGTTGCAGGATTCTAACCAATCTTTGCTGAGGGAGAACTAGTATCGCATACCATATAGTATATGTATATTATATGAATTTGTATATATCGACGCTGCGCCAATAAAAACAGTTTCGTTCTTTTTTATATATTTTTTTATTACATATTTTATTAATACTATCTATTGCCCACGGTTCTGCATTTGCCGTGTTTTATAACTCTTTTGGCTTAGAAGTGATCAAAAACAGTTATGTGCTCGCAGTACTAGAAATACTCTGAATCATGAATCGATTTTTTTGCTCTCCTGAAAGTTACTGAAAAACACATAACCGCTTTTATGGTGCGACGACGATATGTAAACATTTTTATTACCATTTATCTGAATTTTGTAAAAATCTGCGAAATGACGTGGTGGCTGAAAGTTTTAAGAGCACGGAATTAACAGAAAATAAGATACAAGTAACTAAAAAAAAATATATTGTAAATATTTTTACAAACCTGAATTTACGTTGTCGTTAACCTAATACCTATATATTTCCACAGTTAAAGTGTTTTGCCTACATTTCCCTGCCGAGTGTATGAAGTAAAAATAGTTATTATGCACACAAATATACACTTATCTTCTTCTATAATAATACCTATTTGGGTTTAAAAATATACGTATATTTATGTGCACCTCTATCAAGTGAGCCCTCTTTGAATGAAAACCATACCGCTGCTGTGCGTCTGTATGTACCCTAATTTAAACCCTCTGTCTCTATTCAGACGACCTTATTGCACTCGAGTACTCTTTACAGGCAGATTTTACTTATGTATATAAATATATATTTGTAGTCAAAAAGGAAGAAAAACATTTTCAGCAGTCTTGTTGAATACAAAGCTTAGAATTTCAGATTTGTCTGTGGTTGGCGTCAATGTTCTCCTAGAACATATTGTTGGTTTCATTTGTCTGCGCTAAACTCAATTTGTGTTCATGTCTCGCCCAACATCTGCTTACCAACAAAAATTCAACGCACCACATATTTTATAGATTTTAGTGCTTTAAGTGAAACTGCTTTAGTTACATATAGAATTTTATTTAGCTGGCATGAGAAGTAATAAAATACAAATACGATTATCTGCAACAATTAATTATTTTTCAAACATAGTAATTTATGTACTCTGATTCCAATTAAAAAAAAAATAATAAATAAAATAAATAATTGGCGCGTACACTTCTGTTAGGTGTTTGACCGAGCTCCTCCTCCTATTTGTGGTGTGCGTCTTGATGTTGTTCCACAAATGGAGGGACCTACAGTTTCAAGCCGCCTCCGAACGGCAAATACTTTTATGAGGCGCTTTTTCATGGCAGAAATACTCTCGGAGGTTTGCCATTGCCTGCCGAGGGGCGACCGCTATTAGAAAAATGTTTTTATTAATTTTGCTTTCACCGAGATTCGAACCAACGACCTCTCTGTGAATTCCGAATCGTAATCACGCACCAACCCATTCGGCTACGGCGGCCGAATTCCAATTATATGTAGTAATTACTACTAGCGGGGCGCTGGTGCGTGACGACTATTCGGAAGTGCACAGGTCGGAAATCTCAGGTACGAAATTATAATAACACAAAAAGTTTCTTCTAATAGCTGTCGCTTCTCGGCAGAAAAGGGTAAATCTTCGAGTGTATTTCTGCCGTGAAAAAGCTTCTTATAAAAAACCATCTGCCGTTCGGCTTAAAGCTGTAGATTCTTCCGTTTTTAGCACTACAGCAATCCACACAACAACTAAGAGGAGGAGCTCTACCAAGCACCCACAAAGGGTGTAAGCGCCAATTATATTATATATACTCATATACAGGGTCCGCCAATATAACTTTACGGAATTAAAAATGCTATAAAAAAGAAACTACTCAATATTTTTTCAAACTGTTTTCTTTATTTTGAAGTACAATCCTTCCGGTTAATGATGGAACACAACTTCATTCATATGGACTTTGTACGGCGTCATATCAAGGTCTTTACGCAAAATTCGTCTTAATGATATCTCCGAAATGTGCAATTGTTGAGAACGACGGTGAACTGATGTTCCTGGTGATTCACGAACACTCTCGGCCACAGCAGCAATATTTTCGGGTATACGCACGGTTTTTGGTCGGCCACGCGTTGGTTTGTCAATAAGCAACCCAGTTTCTCTTACTTCTTTCGCAAAGTAACGCACGTACGCTTCATTCGGTGCTTTTCTTCTTCCCATTGCCGTACGTAATTTTCGTACACATTCTGCAACATTACCATGATTTTCAAAGTAATGTCGCAATATTTCCCAGCGTTCTTTGAGTGTATACACAACCATTTTCGTTCTGCGGAAGAATAAAACTAATTTTCTGTCAAATCAGATGACAGCTAAGTGTTACCATTCTTCAAATAATACCTAGTTCAAATCCGTAACGATTGATGGCGGGCCCTATATATATAAATAAATAACGGCATAGTCTAAAATGACAGCCGATTTTAAGTGCAACGGTAATTGAGAATCTCCCAGTTCTACATTGCTACGATTTTATATAAATATACTAGCAAACCCGGCCCGCTTCGCTGGGCACACTAAAATAGAATAGATATGGTTTAGAACAGAAAAGATATGGTTTTCATATTATTTATTTCTTTATTCAAGCGCTTTGGCATGAACAAAATTATTTGTTTTTCTATTTGTTTTTGAGTAAACATAAATTGAAAATGAGGAAAAAAGAAGATTGTTTTTAAATTTCAAATCAACGTAAATGAATAACTAAGAAACAATTGTCTTTTTTCCTGATCATCCATGAATTTTTCGTTTCAATTTATATGTTTTATTGAGCATTGGAGCTTTTATAACCATTATCCATTTATATTTTTCAAAAAAAAAAACGAAGCAAATTTTTTTTTCCACGAACACATAATTTCATTTGAACATTCGGATTTCACATTAAATTCTCAAATTTCGTAAGAAATTATTCACTGTTCCAAAATCCACTCCAAAAAAATTCACAAAAAATGTTTACACTTTGCACTTACGTCTTCTCCTTATGGCGTCCAAATCAGAAAGAAATATTGACACATTGTCAATTTGACAGTTCAGTTCCGCCCCAAGCGTTAAAGAAGTAAACGACATTATGGCTGGTTCAAAAGAACGCTGTACCCGTTGCCGGTGTTCCGAATTACAACCAAACTTTACGAAACCCATTTTCAATACTTACTTAACAATGTGCGTAAGTTTGGTTTAATTCGGTGCAAAGACACGGCGGGTCCACGTTTTGGCATATATTTCGAGACCCTAGTCATCAATACGTATGAAAATTACCCCGTATTAAAGCACTTATCAACAGCTTTCATTTGATACCCATATTGTACATACACAACCAAAGGTTACCCGGGTCCACGTTTTGACCTATATCTCGAGACCCTATCCACCAATAGGTATCCAAACTATACGAAAACCATCTTCAATACCTACTTAACAATGTGTGTAAGTTTGGTTAAAATCGGTTGAGCCATTCTCCATAAAGTGCATCACAACGCGAAAAACGGCTGAATTTTTATATATATAGATTTACTCATTTCAAGTCAAACTAAATAAAGGAAGAAAATCTTGTATTTCATCGAGAAACTATTTGCAGGGATGAAACCAATTTATGGTTAGGTGGTAACAGACCCAACCGTGGTTATTATTATTATCCACTGCATCCACAAAGATTGTATAGATTCCAAACAGGAAGTGTGATTGAAGCATATTTGATGAAATTGGAAAATTATACACACGCCATGGGCCATGTGGTTCGATATCGTGCTGCGTGTAGCCAGAATCTGATTGAAATCCGTGACATGCGAACCCATGGAGATGGTGCTCCGCGCCATGTGGTTCATCCAAAAATTTATTTATTTAATAATGAGCTCAGCAATCCAGTGTTGAGGTTTACTTGTTTCTAACGCCGTTTGAGATCATTTTATTTATTGACGCATAAGTGTGGAAGAGTTAAGCAGAAACGATCACAGAAACGAGCTTACGGTGTTCATTTGGGTTGTAACTCATTTATTTTGGATTTTATTTAAATACAGTCATTGTATATGCTTAATCGATAACTCATTTCAAATATTTATTTCAATAAAAGTATACGTATACGCCACACGTATCGGTTAACTTGATGGATATAGAGTAATACGGGTACTCTATTCAGTTACGTGACTGTGTGGAAGTAAGCATTGCATTAACTCAATTTATAACCTTTTTACATTATTAGTACTGATAAGTATATCAATTTTTTTAGTTTAGAAAATAATTTAATCGTAAATCGAGTTAATTAAATAAATAAAGTAAGCGAAAGGAAGAAAATGGAAGAAAAAGCTTTCGAACGAAATGGAAGAAAAAGCTTCCTATCAAATCCCTTAGCCCTTTGGGAAGTGTAAAAAAATTATATCTTATATTATAAATTAAATACCGTATTTTTATTTTATGTGTGTACAAACAGAAGGTCACAGCGTAAAAAATAAGCTTCAAGAAGTCTGCGGGTTAAGCTGCTATTAATAAAAAAATTATATTCGGGGCGGATGAACAAAAAATGAGTAAAATTAGTCAAATGCAACAAAAACTTGCAGAGCCATTAGTTTTTCTGAGTATCTTGTAAATTATATAAAAACAAGGCAGTTCGAGTGCCATATAAGTTTAAGCCGAGTTGTTGAAGCTCTCATATAAGCTTAAAAATAAAAAATAAATAATTGACGTGAACACTTCCGTTAAGTGTTTGTCCAAGCTCCTTCTCCAATTTGTGGTATGCTTCTTGATGATTCCCATATATGGGGGGAGCTACATTAATATATATGCCGCTACCGAACGGCAAATGGTTTTATGAGGAGCTTTTCCATGGCAAAAATACACTCGGAGGCTTGGCATTGTCTGTTGAAGGGCGACCGCTATTAGACAAAAACTAAGCTTATTATAGCAATTTTTGAGCGATTTGAAACTTACACTTTAGTATGCCAAAATTAATTGGACTATAAAATTGCATACCTAAAAGTTTTTTAAAGATTCTAATTAAAAGGTTGGAAACTCTAACGCAAATTTTTGTGAATTTCGTACCAAGTTTGAGACTTTGGCTTACAAGGTTTTTAAAATGCAATGAACTACGTCTAGTCCTTTCTAGTTCGAAACGGGTATACAACAGGCGAGCTTGCTGGAATACATATAAAAAAATCAAAATATGATACTAGTAAATTCAAAGTACTCACCATCAACAACAACGCACTGGCATAAGCTTCTCATTAAAACCCATCTACCATTTGGAGGCAGCATAAAACTGTAGGTCCCTCTATGGGTGGAGAACATCAAGGCGCACACCACAAATAGCTCGGAGGAGCTTGGTCAAACACCTAACAGGAGTGTTCGCGCTAATTTTTATTTTTTTATTCTTAAGCTAAGAAGTGTTTCCTATTACAAAAGTTCGAAATTGACCACTGCGATTACGCATCCCTCCTTCGCAGATTCCTGAGCACAGTAAAAATATTATCCCAATTTCGGATAGTTTTATATTGCAGTAATGTAAGAAACCCAAACAATTACTATCTAGGAAGGATTCGTTTTTGTTGATGTTTCATATTCTGCATGTAAATATGTATTTATTTTCTCAAGTAAACAAATGAATTTTAGACTTAACTTCGAAATTTTTTTTCATGTTCAGTTTGTAGACAAACTTTTGTTATTGTTCATTAAATATTTCCTATTTATTTATCTTCACACAATCAACAAGTTGAAATTCAAATTTTTCAAATTTATTTATCGATTGTGCCGCTCCGAGAAAATTGAAGCACTAACGCTCCGCTGCTACTTGTGAACAACCTTTTTCTATTTCAATATCTACAGTTGTTTTATTATGCGTTATTGGTTGGTTACCCTGTGGAAAGGGTGGCTTAAGTTTTTGTTGTTATTGTTTTATTATGCATATTAAAATAGTATAAATGTGCATAGGTACACACATTGTTGTGCAACCACGATGATACAATTAAAATTATGTGCATATTTCATAAATGTAGAGCCACATGAATAAGTAAACTCACTGAAAAGAATATATGTATAGTAGGTAGTATATGTATGGAAACTCGTAAAATATTTATACTCATTTTCCGTTGAAAATATACATCTATTTATGACATATTTATTTACGTATTAATGCTATAAAGAGCTAATATGACAAATTAAAAAATTAATAAATTTAAAATCATTTCGAAAGAACGAGAATGTCAAATGGACTAGTGTTTATAATTATACCCACCATTGAGCATTGAACAGGTCTTGTAGAAACTCGTAGATTACACGGTTTGGCCATCCGAAGCAAAATTGTGAGAGTTAGCCCACCTGTATTTACATACTCGTCATTATTCAGACGGCAAGGAAGTAACATGAGCGGTAACATAACGGTTTGATGTTGCCCACACCTTTTGAATTATTTTCGCCGTGGTTCTAGTTTGCCTTATTTTCTGTCTTTTTAAATTGTAAAATCTTGAGAATTCAATTAAAAGAACTCTTCTATAAATGAAACTTTTTATAACGATTCAGTTCTGTGCTTCAGCTAATAAAAAAAATATTTACATTCCTCGCTATAACTTTAGTGACACTTGTTGTTTTGAGTGTAACCTTTTGCACTTTATATACTAAAGAATTTACTTAAAAGACGTTGCTCTCTAGATGTTGCTTTAGAATTCCTTTAGATTCTTTCCGGGTTCACTATTGTTATTCACAATATGGCTCTTAACACTTGGTATGTGAAAAATCACACATTTAAATGTCCACTACGAGCACATCTACAGGTAAAATCGATCAAACAGTCGATTCTCGAATGTCTAATGCAGTGGTCGCCAACCCGTCGATCGCGAGCTACCGGTAGCTCGCAAAGGCAATTCTGGTAGCTCGCGCTGCTCACGTTGCAAAAAATCCAAAAGTCTGAAGATCATACCAGTATTAGCAAATTTCAGAAATTTTCATAATAAATAGATAAACAGCGGCAACACTGCGGTAAGCGATTTCGTGCCGACAAACACGACGCGAAGTCGCGTCTCCGTTCTAGGATCGGCTGGAACCGATTAGCGTGTTCGAGAATTTTTTGGCTTTATATATACGCAATGCACGTCGACATTGCGCTCAGTTTAATACTGAACGGCATTATCAACGTTCTGCGTGCAGCGGTTGGGTTAGAGTTCGAAACATTATGGCAAGCAGTAGTAAGAAGGCGAAGACATACCATTTCCATGATGATGAAATTGACTGTCAATACGGAGAGCTACTTCTTCACTCTGAAGTGCGATTGTTAAACAGAGGACGAGTGCTCAAACGTTTCAATGATGTCCTGCCTGCTATACTCCAATTTTTCAAAGAACGCGATGAACCGATTCCTGAACTGGAAAATTCGACTTGGCTCAGAGATTTTGGTTTTCTTGTGGACATTACAGAGAAATTAAATGAGCTTAACTTGCAGCTTCAAGGGAGGGATAAAGAATTAGCGGAAATGATTTCTGATATAAATGCATTTATTACAAAACTTGAATTTTGGGAACAAAACCTAAAAAACCGCGATACTAAGCATTTTCCTATTCTTTCCGAAAAGAAATCCAAAAATCTATTAGAGCCCTATGACAGTAAATATCATATGGAAACAGTTTCTAACTTGAAGGAAAACTTTAAAAATCGTTTCAAGGATTTCAGCAAAATTGCTTTAGTGACGCAATTTGTTGTTTCACCTACAACAGTTTGCAACTTGTGTTATGAACAACTTTGGCGAAGACATTGCTGTGACAGAAATGGAACTGATTGCTTTTCAAAGTGACTTGACTTTAAAATCTTTAGGTTCAAATATATTACAAAATGTATATGGACTTTAGTAAGTAAAGATAAGTATTCAGTTTTATGTCGTGTTGCGTTGAAAGTGAAAGCGTTATTCAGTTCAACTTATTTGTGTGAACCTTCTTTTTCCAATATGAAATTTATTAAAAATAACTACCGCAATCGGGTTACAGATATACATTTGGATAACTGTATTCGAATGACTGTATCAAATTATACTGCAAATATTAAAAAAATTATCGATGAGTCAGAATGTCAACCTTCTCATTAAATATGCTCTTTTTGTCTGCATGTATTGTATGTCGAATAGAACTGTGTAGTATTTAATTTATGTTGGCTTGTGCAAGTAGCTTGCTGTTTATTTCAAAATCTTGAAAGTAGCTCAACACATTGAACAGGTTGGCGACCACTGGTCTAATGTAACGACAAACAGACATGGACTACGGTAACGTCGACAAGTGTGGGCACCATAATTATTGAGGACGTACCGTACAGGAATTCGTTACTACTGACATCTAGGCGTCACTTTTGAAAAATCTTTTGTATGTATAATAAGCGCTAACATCCTTTATCGGGTGTTTGACAGAGCTCCTCCTCCTAATTGCTGCGTGTTTCCACAAATGGAGGGACCTAATGATAGTGTTTTTTTATGAAGAACTTTTTAATGGCTTTCTAAGGGGCGACCGCTACTAAAAAAACGTTTCCTATAATTTGATGATGCCCGGAGATTTGAGAATGGGCATTTCCAAATGGTAGTCATACTTCTGAATAGTTCTTACTTTGTGTCCTTAAGATTCGGATAAAATAATAGAAAAATTCATTTCCACATTATGCAAAATTATATACAACAAAAAAAAAAAAAACAAAAAACAGGAGATAGTTACACAAACGGGCTAAGCGGGTTTTTTGGGACACCTTTAAACGTTTTTTAGAGCAGAACATGCCTACTGTTTTAGGAAAAAAACAAAAGTCTTTACAAAAATGGTTTCTTATCAACTTGGGCAGTTTTATTATTATTGTGTATTAGTTAATTTTTCCAGCACTGGTTCCACTAGTGTATTTGTGGCGAATGAATAAATTTGGCTTCATTTGCTTATAGTACATCCTCTAGGTTCGCCCACTCGGTTGTGGATTTCCTTGATTGTTTGCTTGTTTGTTTGTGTGTTTTGTATGTTGTGATGTTATTGTGCGATTTAAGCAAATCAACCGCATTGGTGGCGTTACACGCACAGTGAAGTGTTGTTCTCTATGTACGGCTTCTTACCGGCTACTCTCCTTTGCAAACTATTTGGCGCGCTTTGCGGTGGTAGTTGAAACCATTGACTGAATTCGGGGATAGATACTGAAATAATAACATTCTTTACAAATTTTATTATTCTAGTGCCATTATTTAAAATTTTTATATTCACGTACTTTTATATAAATAACACTCTTAGCTGAAAATAAAGGTTTCAATGAATAGTTAATTGGGTAGAAAAACTGAAAGCGATCATTATTTTTGATGGACTAAAATTTGTTTTTGGAGCTTAAGTTCTATACTCGTAACGCTTGGTACGCTCAATTTCGAAATTTAATTTTGATCTTTTTCGAAAATAGAAATTCTTAATGTTGTAGAATGGCAACGAATTGACGAAGAGGTCATAAAGAAATAAGTCTATTTATTTTCATTAAGAATGTAGATAAACTGCAGAGTTAGATTTGAAATCTTAATCTTGCAAATACTTCAAAGAATTCAATCAAAGATGCGGGTTTCAAAAAAATTTTAGACTTGAAAACGGGTCGAAGGACGAGTTGTTGTTGCTGTTGTATAGGGTGGGCCATGTAAAATTTGCTTTTTGAATCGGCTATAAAAAAACTGATCAATATTTTTTCAAACTTTTTTTTAATTTTGAAAATTGAACATTGTCATTTATGAATGAGAAATAATATCGTTCAAATGACTGCCACGACTGGCTTTACAGTAGGCCATTCGATCAACCCAATTTTTAAGCACATTTGCGTTTGTTTGGGCTCCATTTTCATGAATGGCAACTTCGATTTCGTGTTTTAAAGCATCAATCGTCTGTGGATGGTTCGCATAGCATTTGTCCTTAACGGCTCCCCACAAAAAATAGTCCAACGGGCTTAAATCACAGCTCCGAGGCGGTCAATTGATATCGGAAATTCGGCTGATTATTCGGTTTTCAAAAACGGCAGCCAAAAGTTCGAGTGTAACTTTGGCAGTGTGACAGGTTGCACCGTCCTGTTGAAACCAAATATCGTCCATGCCATCCTCTTCAATTTTTGGAAACAACTCGTTGAACATGTCACGGTAACGCTCGCCATTTACTATAACCGCGGCTCCTCGCTCATTTTCGAAAAAAAAATGGCCCGATGATTCCGCCAGACCAAAAACCGCATCAAACAGTGACTCGTTGTGGATGCATTTGCTTCTCTACAGTAACGTGTGGATTTTCTGAGCCCCAAATCCGACAATTTTGCTTATTGACGTAGCCACCGATGTGAAAATGAGATTCATCAGAAAAGAAGAAGAAGACTCACCACTTTGGAAATAGATTTTCAATATTTCGCAATTTTGTTCAAGCGTATAGCGTCCCATTTCGTAAATGTCAAACCTTTAAGTAAATTATGAACACATTTAACATGCCATTTGTGTTACCATTCTCAAAAAAATAGCTGGTTGAAAAAGCAAACGCTATATGGCGCACCCTGTAGAAGCCTAAACATTACCCGTACATATACAAGTTTCGCCAAGCTTCTCCTTCTATTTGAGGCGTACGTCTTGATGTTGTTCCACAAAATGGAGGGGCCTACAGTTTCAAGCCGACTCCGAACGGCAGATATTTTTTCATGAGGAGCTTTTTCATGGCAGAAATACACTCGGAGGTTTGCCATTGCCTGGCGAGGGGCGACCGCTTTAGAAAAAAATTTATCTTCATTTTGGTCGTTCACCGTATTCGAACCTACGTTCTCTCTGAATTTAAAAAAAAGTAATATCATTTCGACTCGTCGTTTGTTTCCAGCCAAGTTTCTAAAATTTCGGGACCTCGAGTCCGTAGAAATTTAAAAAAGTGCTGTCCTATTCAACCGTACTTCTTAAATAAACTCCTTCTCATCTGATTAAAGCCAAATATTATTTCATTTTCTCTCCATGGTGGTCGAAAATGTAACTTACTTTGCCTGGACAAGCAATAATTTTTGATTCACTTGACTACAGAGGAAATTGTTAAGATAAAAATACATTAGGGTGGTTAACTGTTATTTCTCTTATTTATAAATGTGTATGACCAACGTTCTTGAATAATTCGATGAAACAACTTTAGATGTAATAAGTGGATAAGAGTTTTTGAAGATTCTCCTTAAAAGAGGAGGGCAAATTTCTCTATTAAAGTTCAATTTTGAATAAAGTTCATATTTTATTCCTTTGAATTATTTGTATATTGGTTACTGATTTGATTTTGAAAATTGCTAAAATTATTTAAGCTCTAAAAGAACGGAATTTTGCGCAAGATTGGTGCGAAGCTTAACACTCATAATACAATAGAAATATGTTTTTTAATTTACTCGAATCCTATAATATCACCTATTTAAAAGCGTGATCGCCATATCTTAGAAACTATTCGACCAATTTAGTTTTAACAAACTGATTTGCAGGGACTTATAATATTTATTAAACACAATTTATTCAATAAAATATATAGTCACCACATTAGCTATAATGGCATCACTCCTTCGAGTCACACTTTGTGTTAATCGGCTCCAAACTAGCCGAATTTGCCTTGATAATTGTTTGGCCGTCCGCTTGTGGTCTCCTTTGAATTCTTTCCTAAATATTTTCAATAAAGTCTGCAAGCAGCGACTGGGAAGTCTAACCCAACATTTCGAAACCATTTTGCTGTTTCTACTTTACACATTTTCGGCGTCAATGCTTGGGATCTTCTCGTAAAATTCAAGATAGGCTACTTGTTCCAAACATCTTCGCAGATAACGGTAATTATGGCTTGTGATAAATTGTACTCATCAAAACTGCATTCAAATTGGCGGTAAATACAAATAAACGGTGAAAATATTTTTCGGAGAAGCAGCCGCAAACATTAACCTTAACTGGATACTTAACAGTTCGTTGAAGTTGTCGACTATCAGCAGTGCATCAGGACCAACGCATGCAAATATTCACTCAAAAAGGAAGATTCATTTGTGAATATTACATTTTCCCAATTCCGTTCTGAGTTTGAGGACTTCGGCACGTAAGCATCCTCGAATTGTATCTGCTTCATCAGCACGCAACGATAAGTTCGGCTTTGCCAAAAACAAATGAATGATCTTCTGATATTGCTTTGGAGAGGTTTTTTTTGGCCTCTTCTGAGTAAGTCGTCAACGGTTGTAACTGCGGTACACCGTTGCATCCATTTATTTATAAACGGTTTTGACTGGTTCAAATATTTTGCTGCAGATGCACGTGAGATGTTGGGTGAGTACATAGGAGCACTGTTTCAAATCGTTTTCATACGCGGAACTGATTCTGTAAAACATAAGCTTTCTAAATTTCTCACAAAACTTACAAATTGCACTACGCGAATTGCGAAAAGGATATGCCTATTTAGCACCATTCAAATTGTTTTCATAACGGAACTCTAAGTTTGAATTTTGCTGGTCGCGCTTCTATTAGACAGAGTGTATATGTATATGTATGTAAATTTCATCAATTCTATATCTTTTTCAATCTGACCCATTTTGATGTGATAACGTCTTATAATTCGATTTAGCCGGCTGCACGCACGAAAAAATGTCTCGTTACCTTGCTCATTTGTCGTTACCTTACTCATTTGCCGTTACCTTGCTCATTTGCCGTTACCTTGCTCATTGTCGTTACCTTGAATGAACTGCAAGCGAAAATATGTACTTATATAAATTCACGTATTTGTATTTGCATATGCCTTCTTATTGATTATTATTAATTTGATTTACTTGAAGAATTTTAAATAAAACCAAGTTTGTTAATAATACCTGTTGTTTTAATGTTATTATTATTAATTTTTTTATTATATATGAAGGAAAAAATGTATGGTATTAATATTTACGACATACCTTATAAGATATGTTGTATACTAATATATGTATATAAACATGCATATACATATACAATTTCGCGCAATTTTCAAAAAGAACAAATCTATATGTAAAAATGCATACAAGTCATATGGACATATCAAATATGCGAATCTATTCCGTACGCAAGCAAATGTAAGCTAATGTGCTTGAACTGCAAGCGAGAGCGCGGAACGAACGACAGAGAACACAATCGGCCCCCGCGTTCGGCAACGTTCGACATCTGGCTCTGTCCTACTTGAGTGAGCATATATATGTATGTATATGCGCATATGTAGGTATATAAATTCACATACTTGTATTTGCATATGCCTTCTTCCTGTGTGCATGGTAATGAACCATTTCTCTGTTGAGAATAGGACGATGATAGAAAAAGTAGGAAATGAAAGGGAGTGTTTCGAGTGTAAAGTGTCGTGAAAAAGGCAAATCGATGATGGTGCCTCTTAGTGTTGTTGACTTATTAACGTCTGATGCACAATCGAAATTGAAGATATCTTTCATGAATTTGATGAATGTTTCGTCATTTTTCACGTTTGTGTAAATGTAACTTGACCTATTCCATTGCAATTCCATTTACCTCCTCCTCTATATCCATACAAAATATCTATCAAACAAATAAAATTAAAATTTTGTTTTGAAAATTGCAACCATTCCATCAATATTTTCTTATGACGATGTCACGTTAAACTATCGTCAGTAAACTTTACAGACAACCTCTTTTTTTTAGTTAGCTCTTCTATAGTAATACATGCGGGTACTTCATATGCTTCCGAGAATATACCAAATTGTCTCATTGTAACTGCTAGTACTGTTAAAGCCAACTGCCAGCTAATTTAGTAAAGAAAGGGAGTATGAAACCTTTATACCGAGGATATCATGCTTTCTTATTTCCCGTCGTTCCTTTTCGAATTAGTAGT
The DNA here is from genome assembly GCF_028408465.1 of Anastrepha ludens. NCBI lineage: Eukaryota > Metazoa > Arthropoda > Insecta > Diptera > Tephritidae > Anastrepha > Anastrepha ludens. The sequence continues at coordinate 96,267,240 of NC_071499.1, forward strand.
AATTGCTTTCATTTGAAATAATCGTAAATTTAATGTTTCCCCATTAAAACCCGTTTTGTTGAGTTTATAAAAGCAAATAAATTAAGTTGAAGGCTCAGGATATGTGCAGCATAAAAAAACTTTATTACTTAACCTTTTCTCGTATCATAACAACCTGACATCTTGTGGGTTATTTGGAAAGTATTGTTCAGCATTTTACATGATTTTGGTCTCTTTGTAGTTTAACGAGTTGAAATTTTGCCAAACCTGCAATCCAAGCAAGCCAATGAGAAAAAAGATGCAAAGCAAATACAGACCCAATAATAAGGCAAAGAAAGCGTTTTCAAAGAGCATTGAACTTCCAATGCTACAAGTCTAGTTTCCTCAAGCGATGTGCTCATGGGAATTATAAAACTCAGACTCAGCCAATGTGCTAACTTTCTGTGTGAATAGCAGGACTTGTTTGAAGTAAGGGAAATACTGTTGAATGTAGCACAAAGGGCTTCTGATTACAGGTAGGCGAATTGCCCAATAAAAATAAATAAAGCATTCCAATTTTTATGTCTACTCGTCCCCTCGATCTTTTGCTGACTTCTGCGCCTGAGAGATTTTTTTATGCGCACAAATGGTCACACATACACTGCACACATTTGTACATGAGTATCTAAGGTATTTATTTCAACAGCAAAAGCACACTTAAGTACCAGCTGCCTGCCGGAATAACTCCCTGGAGTGCACTTGCACGCACCATCCTTCGGCTCACTTGAAATGTGTTCAATGCCTAACTGTTTGGCTCATCCACTGTGAAGGTTTCACAGCCAACCGCCTATCATCTTGACTCGTTGTAGCCATTTGCTAAAATACTTAAGTTCCCTGACAATTAATTTATTAAATTTACTACTCCACACATACATACCTATTCTAGCATCTATGTATATCCACACGCGTCTGTCGTTGGCGTCTTTCAGACGCAACGGCGCGAAGCTCATCAAAATTAATATACAAAGCAACATTTGCTCCGGCATAAAATTCTCACATTTTCAAAGATATTCCAGCTATGTCTCTGGTTGCCTTAACTTTATTCACTTATGCATGTTTAACAGTGAATCGTTAGTCTTATATTTACTCATATAAGCTCGTATCAAGAGGCTTGCTTCAATAAAGAATGTAGATTGATAGGGGGAAATGTTCTCATATTGGTTAAGTGCCTTTATAATTTTCGTACATTTAATAGGCCAAAAAGATCCCATACGCATCCTTTCCTTTTCCCACAAATCCTTTCCTTTTTTGTAAATTGCTTCACGTTGGCCTTCATGTACAATTCTGTTGTAATCCATACAAACCGTCAGGTTTACTAGGGCAAGAAAAAAAATGCAGATACATGTCTTTCTTATTTAAATCCTATCAACACATCTTTAATATATATTCGAATTTAAAATCAAGACGACAAAAAAGTAAAGTGAATTTGGTTGTAAAATGAAAAATCTTTATTTATTCTTATAAATCAATTCCATCCCCTTCAAAATAATCCCCTCTCGATGAAATTCATTTATTCCAACGATTTTTCCAATCCTCGAAACATGCCAAATAGTCCATTACCGGTATAGCCATCAGCATCTTCTTCGATTCAGCTTTTATCTCCTCAATCGACTCGAAACGCGTTCCCCGGAGTGGTCTCTTGAGTTTTGGGAATAGCCAGAAGTCACACGGAGTCAAATCAGGCGAATACGGTGGTTGCGGAACGATATGCGTGGAATTTTTGGCGAAATGGTCACGAAGAACGAGTGCAGTGTGAGACGATGCATTATCGTGATGCAAAAACCAAGAGTTGTTGGCCCATAATTCTGGTCTTTTTAGACGAATTGCTTCACTTAAACGAAGCATAACGCTCAAATATTATTCCTTATTAACAGTTTGGCCAGCTGGAAGGAATTCATAGTGCATCACACCACGAAAATCGAAAAAAACTGTCATCATGACCTTTATTTTTGAACGACTTTGACGTGCTCTTTTCGGTCTGGCCTCGCCTTTAGCACGATATTCGCTTGATTGGTCGGTTGCTTCAGGGTAGTAAGCATAAATCCAAGTCTCATCTCCCGTAATGATGCATTTGAGCTGGTCCTGATAGTCTGAAAGCATTGTTTCACACACATCAACGCGACGACTTTTTTCCAAGAAATTGAGAGTTTTCGGTACCAAACGAGATTTGACTTTTCGTAGGCCCAAATGGTCTTTCAAAATGGTTTTCACAGATCCTTCTGATATTCCGATCATATCAGTAAGGTCTTTAACAGTCAACCGACGATTTTTGAGCACTAACTCCTTCACTTTATTGACGTGTTGGTCATCTGTTGACGTCGATGGTCGTCCGGAGCGCTCCAAGTCATCAACACGTTCTCGACCCTCTTTGAAGTCTTTGTACCACTTATAAACATTTTTCTGCGACATGGTCGAATCACCAAATGCCTTCTGCAACATGCTAAACGTTTCCGCAGCCGAAATTTCATTCCGCAAACAAAATTTGATGGCACTTCTCTGCTCAATCAAATCAGACATTGAAAAAATCGAAAAATGCACTCTTGGTCGTTTGGTAAACACAGGCGTAAATATATTACTGATAATGACATTCACATAAAAGTTGGCCCAGATGTTATTAACAGTGCTGCCAACTCATGAAAAAAATAACTAGAGCAAAATTTTAATCCTGCGAAGTTTGACTAATAAATTCACCTTACTTTTTGCCCACAGTAGTAGTATGTTGCGTTAAGTGCATGATTTTCAAACTGAAAAAAAACCGTCATCGATAATGTTTTTATTTTGATAATAAGCTCAAATTATAGCTCTTAATTATGTAGTCCTGTAATTGATTTTGCGTAATTTTTCGTTTTCAAGATACTTGCAGAAATCTTACTAATTCGTACGGGACAAAAACAGAAGTAGTTTTCGCAAGATCAGCGCACCTGAGGCAAGATTTTCAACCGATTAATTTCAGAATTTTTCGCATTGATGCTTTTCAAAAATGGTTTTAATTTTAGCACAACTTTTTTTGTTTATACAGGCTGATTATATTTTTTAAACACTTCAATCACTTTTAATTTTCCTGCTTTTTATTTTTTTATAGTTTTGGCCTACATTTGCTTGCATTTTGAAGGCCCCTATGCTTTGTATTTCGCATTACTGTGAGCTTTTATCGGATGTGTCTCTTACATATGCGCTCATATCGCTTTTTCTTTTGTATAATTTTGTAATTTCTCTAAATTTTTTAATTTATTATTTTGTAATTTTGTTTGATCTTCCTTCCACTTTTCTATCTTCATCTCGGAGTTTGGCTTCTTATGTTCTTATTTCACTGCTGCTCTCAGCAGAGCGAAGACTTACTCTCTCTTTAATGCATGTTTACTTAAACGTTAGTCAACAGGTTGCTGCTTTTATTCTTAGAAAAGTTCACCCCAGTTTTGAAAGCTCTCGTAAGCTGTCGAACCTTGTGGTATGTATTTCTACCTTGGCCCCTTTTTCTGTCTCCCTCCATATCAAAATCTTTGTGCTTACGTCTTTCCAATTATCGTTAATAGTACTTTGAAAGGCGTATCTTTTTCTAACTATTCATAATAGTGGTAATATACAGAACAAGTTGCGCCCAGTAGCACAAGGGCCAGTAAGAGGCGATGTGCCATGCCTAGTCTACGTGCAAAGAGCATGAGAAGGGATCTTGTTGCATGCGTATTTCGTTCAATCAGAAGCACCAGAACCAATTCGCCAACTTGTTACCTTTCTGTTTTGATTGTAGGCTTTCAATAGATCTATTCTTTGACAGTGGAACAGGCGTGCAGCCCGCAATGTAGTGGCTCCTGGAGGATGTCTGTTGATATGCAATTATATTGCGGAACAATTTTTTCCACTTTACCGTCTTCCCCGCTGATGCGACGGCGGTATAACTCTTTAAATTGGCTACAAATAGTAGAAATACATATCGCACCCTAAATACAAAAGGGTCACAACTCAAAATGAGCAGAAGCTCAAATATGAACGAGACGTTATCAATAAAACGGCCCGCAGATGACATATGGCAAAAATAAATTTTTTGTTTTTTGGTAAGACTGTTATAAGCTTACATGGCAAATTTCAGCGTGATATATCACATAGTTTGTTTTCTGTGCTACTGTAAACAAGTCAAGCTCGAGTGTGGAACATTTTGAGTTGTGACCCTTTTGTATTTAGGGTGCGATATGTAGTTGTTTCGGGCAGAAGAATAATTGCAAGCAAGCGTGTTTCTATAAATTTCAATGCTTGCCACTCCTGCAGCGAAAAAGTAGTATAACTAGAAAATGTATGTGACCGTATAGCCTTGCTTTACTCGCCCATAAACTGGTAGTTGGGTGCTACCCAGAGGATGCCTCAACGAAGACGAATATTTTCAGCCGGTTAAACGTATACAAAATAACTGGGTTTGCCTCCGTTTGCGTGGATTTTTGAACCGAAAACCAATCTTCTGGCTTGCAACATGCACATGTAAATATCTAAATTTGGATTGCCATCCGATCCGAATTGTCAACCAATAACTTCATCAGCCGCTTGAGAATTACATAAGAACAAAATGTCGTCGCGAATTGCGCCTCATTTTAAAAATATCTCTTAAAAGATAAAAAAAATGCTGAAAGTCAACAAAATAACATTGCTAATCTGCGTAATAAAACGGCATATAACAGTATTTAAGGGGAATTCGTTACATACACACATGCTCTCATATTAACATGCAGTTCGAAATATTTATGGTATATATACAGTTCGTCAAGGAAGTGTTTTGACATCTACTAATCTAGCGAAATTCAAACATATTGCTTAAGAAAATATGTATTTTTTTCATGGTTCTCTGACTAACATAAATAATTTACAAACCAATAGTAGAAAATACAGGTATTTCGTTTAAAAATAACACGAAAATAAAAAGCAAAAACAATATACAATATACAATACATACACTTCAAACGCAGCCATCAAGGAAGCCTTTTTACACTTACAGGTAATAGTTTTAAATTACATATATACTTCTGCTCAAATATGAACGAGACGTTATCAATAAAACAGTCCGCGGATGACATATGGCAAAAATAATTTTTTTGGTTTTTGGTAAGACTGTTATAAGCTTACATGGCAAATTTCAGCGTGATATGTCACATAGTTTGTTTTCTGTGCTATTGTAAACAAGTCAAGCTCGAGTGTGTTCTTCGAATTTAATGATGAAAATTCAAGTTGAACAAAGAATTTGTTTGAAATTTTGTTATTCCGACAAAATTTCGGCTTCAGACGCCTTAAAAATGTTGCAGACAACCTATGGGGACTCTGCTCTATCGCGTGCACGTGTTTTCCAGTGGTACAAATCGTTCAAAGAGGGCCGTACATCGGTTGAAAACTTGCCTCATGAACGTCGTCCAGCAACATCAGTAAACGACGAAAACATCGGAAAAGTAAAGGAAATTGTGCTTGAAAATCGCACAAATCGCAAAATCGGTTAACGCTGAATATTATTTAGACGTTTTAAAGCGTTTGCGCGAGAACATTCGTCTTAAATGGAAGGAATTGTGGGACAACAAGTCATGGTTCTGGCATCACGATAATGCACCAGCTATTATTTGAACAAAAATGATGTTAATATCGTTCCGCAAGCACCGTATTCGCCTGATATGGCTCCATGTGACTTTTTCCTGTTCCCCAAGCTCAAGTTGCCGCTCCGTGGAAAACATTTTGAGACAATTGAAGTCATAAAAGAGAATTCGAAGAGCACACTCGAGCTTGACTTGTTTACAGTAGCACAGAAAGCAAACTATGTGACATATCACGCTGAAATTTGCCATGTAAGCTTATAACAGTCTTACCAAAAAACAAAAAATTTATTTTTGCCATATGTCATCCGTGGACCGTTTTATTGATAACGTCTCGTTCATATTTGGGCAGAAGGTATGACTACCCCGAACATTTATAACACCTTGTAATCTACTGCTCATAAAATTAATCAATGTTTGAAAATCACGGTCGTGGAGTACCTTCTGTAGTCACTCTAAAATAGCGCTAACTTTTGAGTGGTTTTGCAAATTTGTTTTTTTAATATGGCAACAAATTTTCTACTCGATTAATATTCGCGCTTTGGGTTGGTGTGTCCAATACTTTACCACAGTAAAAAGAAGCCACATTCTTATATTTTGGATCGTTACCCTGGTAGAATGTAGGCTGAGTTTTGTTTTCAACAATGAAGCCAAACTTTGTTGTACCATTTATCAGATGGCATTGCAGAATATTCAAATATTGTCGTGTATCCATCTTACCTTCTATAAACACCAAAACACTCTTTTCCTTGCTGGAAATGCATCTCCACATCGTGACTAAAAGTTTGCAAATTTCACTCTCAGTATAATATTTCACCTTTCTTTTAATGGCTGCCTCCACCCTATGGCGTTCATCGTTGTAATACAGCATGATTTTAGTCTCCTCGCAGAATATCAAATCATCTTAGTAGCTACCCGGCTGAGCTTCATAACCGCGTTCTAGGCAACGACAACCACTTTTCAAAATGCTCTTCAGTGCAAAGGCTAGTGATGTTTAATTTTTCTTTTGCAAAGCTTGGCGCACTGTTTCATGGGAAAATTAGGCCCCACACTCAACTCTAAACCCACTAGTAAGATTTTTCGACGAAATCCGAGGGTTTGCTGCTACTTTTATAAACAAAATTCAATACGTTTGGCACGGTCAGTTATTTTCTGTGGTCTTCCTCTTGCAAATTCTGGTTCCAGGCTACTTTAATTTTTTGCACGATTTTTGTTACAAATAGTTTGTCGGGTTAAATACAACATTATAATAGACCAACTGAATCACCTTAAACAATGTCCGTTTTTCAGACATTTTTACGTTCTTTATAATTACGCACGATTAGATATTTCGATCAACAAACCACTCTTATGACCACTTTATGACTGATTGATGATTAACTCGTATGCAGCAACTCAGTGAGATATGGGTACAAATCATTATAGCAAATGATGCCCAAATAGATATGTTTGTAAAAGCAATTTCTTGCCAGCCGAGAGAATCATTTGTTTTATTTTTGTTTTTGTTTGCTTTGGGGGATTAAACTGTTACTAAGTACTTGTAATTATGTAAGTTAATTTTTTTTTATTATTAGTATTTTCATTGTAACTATATAGTATAACATTACATATATATACTAACGAGCAATTTTTGTGGAGTTTTGTTACAACAATACTTTAAGTTAATCCTCAGCAAAATACAATTCATACTTTTAACTGATTTTTATTTTTTTATTAGTTTAAATCTAGAGGTTTTTTACGTTTGAGCCTTCGTTTCCATTTTGTATTATCGTTAAGAATCAAGGCTTCATTGTTCACACGCTTGCTTAGTCGCTCTGCTTGCGAGTTTGCAAATTTCTTTATGGTTGCCGTAACTGAATCAATATTGAGGTCACGTTCTAGATCTTGCGTCCTAATATGCCATGGAGCACAAACTGCATGCTTGAGTGTCTTAGTCTGAAATCTTTGTATGTGCGCTGTGTTACTATAGCTGGTGCATCCCCATAGCTGAATCCCATAGGTCCAGATAGGTTTGAGAATTTGTTTGTAAAGCAGTATCTCATTGTGTGCGGATAAAGCTGATTGCTTACCCATTAGCCAACGCATATTTTGGAATTTTAGGTCCAGTTCTTCTCTCTTCTTTTTCACGTGCGCACTCCACCTAAGCTTCGTGTCGACCGTCATACCTAAATACTTTGCTGTATTAGAGTATGGTACTTGAATGCTGTTTATGTATATTGGCAGGTAGTTGGTCTTTTTGTTTGTAAAGTTGATGTGTACAGACTTTGTTTCGTTCAGTTTAATGTGCCATTTATCTGTCAAATTGTATATTTTATTGGTAGCAAGCTGCAGTTGTGTAGTAGACTCTATTTCTGTCTTTCCGACGGTTAGTATTGCAGTGTCATCAGCAAATGTTGCTGTAAAGCAATTTCTGCTGTTCGGCAGGTCGTGAGTAAAAAGTGGATAGAGAAGGGGACCAAGCACACTTCCTTGCAGCACACCAGCTTTAATCTCTTTCAGTTCAGAGAACTCATCTTCGTATCTGACGCGAAAATAGCGCTCGGACAGGTAGGTTTTTAAGATATTAAAAGATTTTGTTGGCAGTACATTCTTTATTTTTCACAGCAGGCCAGCATGTCATACTTTATCGAAAGCTTGAGAGACATCGAGAAATACAGCAGAACAGACATTTTTTTCTTCAAATGTGTTCTCGATGATACGAGTAATTGTGTGAATTTGTCAATAGTTGAGTGGCGCGCGAGTTATGAGTTATTATGTTATTATGTACCCTGTATTTATTATTGTATTTACTAATGTATGTATGTATTATATTATTCACCTGCTTAACATAGCTGTACACATTTCTTCCAATATCTATGTACATAAAGGCATCGAGATCACGCCACTCTTGGCTGTCCGATTGCAGTTATATGTTTCAAAACTTCCCTTTTATGATTCATGTACTATGCTAATTAATGACATTAAATATGAGATGATGTAGTTTTAGTATTTAAGTTGAGTTCAGTGAATAAAGTCATTACAAAAAAAAAAATAAAAAAATAAAAATTTCTTTTAATGATAAAAGAAAATTTAAGTCGCGCGAAATCCATATATTATATTCTATGACTTTGCTCAGGCGCTTTAACAAACATTTTTCCAACAGTTTTGCTAAGATGGGCAATAGTGATATTGGTCGATATGATGCTACATCGTTTGGAGGCTTTCTTGGTTTTAGAATCATGATGACATCAGCTATTTTCCAATAGATTGGAAAGTATTGCAGCTTAAAGCAAGCATTCATTAGTGGTACTCATTTAATGTGGCATCTATGTAATAATCGCAAAGTTGCAAAGTTGCCACTACTGTTTAATGAGCGCCCCACTGGCAATACTTTTATAAGTTAGTCGTTTTCGTAATCGTTTTTGTTGCCGTTGTATTGTTTTATGTGCGAATCTCTGATGCGAATGAACAAGGCGGACTGACTTGATCCTCAGGAAATGTTGGAGAAATTAAAACAGATGGACTCGCTAATGGACTTTCAGGCAAACATCTCCATTCTCAAGCAATTCTGCGTCCGTTTGGCTTTTCCACTTGAGCGCGGCAAAAAAACTTGTTTTAAGATGTCTCATTTTTGTGCGCATATTATCCCATTTGATTGTGCATAAATTTGGCGAATTTTGCTTAATGCGATCATAAAATTTTTGAGCAGTTGGTTTCTAAAATAAGTTTGTAAAATGTAAACAAGCTAGTAATGGAAAATGTAAGAGCATTACCTCAAATTGTTCCGGATTAGCCTTCACATTGTCGAAAAGTGCCACAAATGCGTAATCGGTTTTTCTATAAATATATAAATAAACCAATTGGTTTTTTAATATTAACAAAATAATATTACAAATGTGTCTACTTACGTCTTCCATTTCAAAGCAAATAGCGAATCGCGCGTTTGTGCTTAACAGCTGATAATGATTTGCGCCAAATTGCCACGGATGCCACTGAAAATAGTCTAGCAAAGTTGCCATTATATCGCAAACCTAATTGCATGTAAAAATGAACAGCTGATTTCCGACTTTGCCACCTTGCGAAGTTTGCAATAAATGCCAAATGTTTGCAACATTACATGAGTACCACTATTATGTTTGTTAGCTTTCTAATGATGTTTCGTGGAACTTGTTTGAGGACTTCGGCAGTTATTAAATCAAACCCTGGAGATTTCTTTGACTTCAACTTTTGTAGCTCGGCGCACATCTCATCTTCAGTTGTGGCTACTATATTGCCATAATTATCATTGGCTATGCCATCATTAATTAGTATTGGTGATGTGTCGCTATTGGGTGTAAAGATTTTTACTACATAATCTGAAAATATATTTGCGTTTTCTGTGTTTGTTTTCGCCCATCCATTATTGTCTACTTTGATTGGTGGATTATGGTTAGCTGGCTGTTTAAGCTTTTTGGTGCATTGCCATAGTGAGTAGTTTGTGTAAGTTAATGAAATAATTTTGAAAGGCTCCACAAATGCAATAAGAACCCATGATTTTAGTCAAAGAAGTGCAAGTGACTTGAATATTTAGTTTGTCGAAACATTTTCTTGACAAACTGTATGTGCATAAAAGTTTGGTATACACACGCGAAGGAATAGCGAATAGCCTTTCGGCATTTTCCAGGTACATATATTTGGCCTGCAGCCCAAAGGTGAAAAAGTTAAAGCAAAAAAGATAAAGAAAATACTTTTACCAATATCAAAGCTATAAAATTTACCCGCACGCAATCAGCATATATGTGAGAATACCCACACACACATATATGTACATATGTACATACATATATGCATGTATAGATTTAAAATTTATTTCTGCCTACATTGTACGTAAATACACTTTTATTTCTAGTGCATGGGTTAAATATGTACATATGTATGTATTTAGTGCAAAGAGCTCGGAGGAATCACGCTCATTTAGAACTGGAAGCACTGACATTGCTCTGTTAAAGCACAGTTAAATTTACACACAAACAAACACTGTGATTTACATGCAAACTCAAGCCCAGTTCCCCAGAAAAGTTTACCAGCTGGGCTTCGATTAAACACTCGTTCTATACTATAAGTATGCGTCACTGTGAGATATGCGCTGTCCTATATGCATACATCATCCTAGAAGAACACGGTGGTAAAAATAAGTTGCGGAAGTGTAATGAAAAAAGTGAAATGAGGCGTTAAGATAGATACGAGTACATTGAACATAGCACTATGGGCTGGCATCAAGGAAAAGCGGCCATAAATCGAAATCAAAACATTTTTGGTCGCTGATGTCGAATCTGAAATCAGATTTTAGAAATTCAATATGGCGGATCCAATATGGCGACCGAAAATTTAAAAAATCCATATTTTTATACAAATATTTGCATACATGGGTTTTCGAGGTCGCTGATTTCGAATCTGGACTCAGGATTTAAAAATTCAATATGGCGGATCCAATATGGCGACCGAAATTTAAAAAAATCAATTTTTTTATACAAATATTTGCATACAGGGGTTTTCGAGGTCGCTGATTTCGAATCTGGACTCAGGATTTAAAAATTCAATATGGCGGATCCAATATGGCGGCCGAAATTAAAAAAAATCAATTTTTTATACAAATATTTGCATAAAGGGGTTTTCGAGGTCGCTGATTTCGAATCTGGACTCAGAATTTGAAAAATCTTTATACCAAGCGCCTAAGTTGAAAATTCCAGCACTTTCATAAGCCTGTTATTAGCCTGCAAAGTTTGGTGAACATTTGCAGTTTCCAGAGCCTACCACGAGGAGGTTACAGGTTTAGAAGACTCCACTTTTATTTTTTTTTTATTTTTTTAATTTTTTTTTTATTTTTTTTTATTTTTTCTTTATTTTTTAAATTTTTTTTTACGGTTTTTTGGTTTTTTTTTTATTAAAACGATTTTTTTTTAAGATTTTTTTATTTTATATTTTTCTTAATTTGAAAATTAAAGATATTTTAGGAAAATAAAATTGATTTCAACTGAAAATATTTTTTTTTGCTTTTTTAAGATTTTTTTTTTTTAATTTTTTTATATTTTTATATTTTTTTTTATGATTTACTTTTTTTTTATCTCTTTTGAGGAGTGGCCGTTACTCTTCACTTTGCGGAACCTCTGGTAATGCGAGTAATGCAATTACTGCAGATGGAAGAGGCAATTTTTTTCGTTTTTGTAGTCGTGAACTCAAGCTATGAGACGCTATTAGTGGATCTGAGGAATCCATAGAACGCAAGAACATATCTTGCATTGTAGCTTCTCGACTACATTTCCGACTGTGCCGCTCACGGTAACACTTATAATTTTTATTGCGGGCTTCAGAAGCTTCCAAAATTTTAATCCAAGCGTGCAATGGACTTATGCCATGCTGCAGGGAGCCAGTAATTGGTAAGAAAACATCTGTCGCAATATTGGAAAGATCATTGAATTGTTTTGGTGTCGCGTGGCAAATTGGACATGACTGTGATGATGTTGTGTCAGTAAGTGCATTTAAAACTTTACCATCTATTAGAGTCATATGCAAAGAAAAATGTAAACGTATACGAAAATGTTGTACCTCAATTTCCAAGCACTCGAGCTTATTAATTTGTTCGTCCATTATTTGCTTTTGTGATTTAATAATTTCAGTAGTTTCTTTTATCCATTTAAGTGAAATTGGGCGACAAAATTTTTCAGATTGAGAAATAGCGTTGTTCCACAAAATGGTCCCATTTGACGTTACTAATCTTAAAGGAATGCATGTACAAGCAAGTAAATTTGTATCAACTTTTTCTACACTTGATTCAGAATAAGGTTGTTTGAATGATGGAAATCCACTGGTTCCATCAAACCCCCAAGAAAAAATAAAAACAGCTTCAATGTCGCAAAAATTAGACTTCTGTGCATATAAAAGTACTACTTCTTGCTGCAACTCGGCAATTCTTCTGGCAGTATGATTTAAAAGCGCTTGAAGATCGCACTTAGCTTCATTCTCATTTATTTGAATGAATTCTTTTAGAGGTCTACATTGCTCTTTAGCTTCCTTTAATCGATCGTAAGGAGGCCAAACATCAGCTCCGCTTAATTTTGTTGCTAACCTTATATTTGTATAAACTGATTTTGAAAGCCCATTATCGATCAAAAAAGCCAGAGCTTCTTCAGGAGATTTCACAATAAGTGAAAGCGTGGCTTTACTGGATTGCTTTATTTTCACGCAATACTCTGGGTTTTCTATGATTTTCTTCAAAACCGAACTTAATTCGCACTCCTGAGACTTTATTGCAGCTTGTCGTGCCGCCAATAATATTTTTAGAGGATCGTTTTCACATTGCTGGCTTATTTTTGCAATTGCCCGCCGCTTCGATCGATCTGACATTTTTTCAAATTCAACACATGGGCGACCACGTTTCAAGGAAGAAGAATCGGAACTAGACTTTATTCTTAATTCTGGAATGAGAAACTGTGAATTAATCCATTCGACATTTTTCTCTGTAAATGATTTATTATTTTTTTTGTTTTTTTTGTATTTAACCTTTCTTTTAGAAATAAGAGACGCAACCATCTTAACTAAACGCTTAAGATCCTCAGAATGTACCTTATTTTCTTCAATTAGTAATTTATTTAAAATATATTTTACACCGCTTCCTTTTTCAGCATCATTGGCATCTAAAATTTCCTTCTTCGTGAATGTCGCCATTATAATGAAACAGCTTTGATTAAATTGCATTTAACAATGAGCCGACCAACTAAGTTTCGAATTTTCTGAAATTTATTTTTGATTTAATGCCTACTATGTTGTTAGAAGCAAAATTCTAGACATTTAAAAAAACCTTCCCCCAATCAGAATTACGTTCTCCCAACGATTTTTTTAATTTATCATGGCTACTTTGTTACTTTTGTAATGTAAACAAAAAAAACATTTCTATTGGCTGTGTAACGATTTTTTAAAAATATTTTTAATATATCAAAAATGACTCAAATCTGTCAATTCAGTAAAACGTTATGGGCATTTGAACATAGACACAGTACAAAAGCTGTTCAGAGCGCACATACGTTTTTACCGTTATCTCTGAAAATACTAAAAAGCGCACATTTGCGCATTAATAGCTAATAATAGATACTTCAAAGAATATTTTCATATTGAAATTTTGTTAATATCATGGAGTGCCAAAAGTTGCCAGCATTCGACGGCTAAAACTTTTTGGTAAAAAACAACATTTTAAGAATAAAATTAATTTTTTTTCGTCAAGTTCCTTTATTTCAAAGCTTTTTCAGTATAATCTGTGTTGGAATATTCTAACTGAATACAAAAACGTAAAATTTACCAAAAATATTTTGAGCGATATTCGAATTTCGCACTGTTTTTAACTATATGACCAAGTGCAAAAAAAGCCGAAGTATGAATGGTTATCGCCCTTTAATGGCAAAACTACTAAACGAAATTCTCTGAAATTTTGCTCATAGCTGCTCTAAAGTGTATAGATATCAAAAATATACTCCATTGGTCCCAGTTCCAAAACCGACTTTTGGCCACCTTTCTTGATGCCAGCCCATAGTGCATAGGTGCTTAAACATACATGCAGGGCCCTTGAAAAGGGTTAATTCTCCCACTTAAATATTTCATTAGTATGCTCTCCACTTTCTCGCTCTAAGCACTGGATCCGATGATGTCGAGCCCTGCATCCCTTTTCCCAAGCTTTGTTACCTCATTGTTTACTTTATAATGAAATGTTTACTTTATGATATCCAATGAAAAAGTTACTTTCAAAGCATTTTAAAATATCTTTTATTTTTATTTATATTACTTTGTTTAACAAATTTGCTGAATCTTTAAAAAAAAAAAAAAAAAAAAATTAATAATTGGCGCGTACACTTCTGTTAGGTGCTTGGCCGAGCTCCTCCTCCTATTTGTGGTGTGCGTGTTGATGTTGTTCCACAAATGGAGGGACCTACAGTTTCAAGCCGACTCCGAATGGCAGATATTTTTATGAGGAGCTTTTTCATGGCAGAAATACACTCGGAGGTTTGCCATTGCCTGCCGAGGGGCGACCGCTATTAGAAAAATGTTTTTATTAATTTTGCTTTCACCGAGATTCGAACCGACGTCTCTCTGTGAATTCCGAATGGTAATCACGCACCAACCCATTCGGCTACGGCGGCCGCCAATTTGCTGAATCTTTGGTTTGTTATAAATAACAATCTCGGTTTTAAAGCTCTTCTGCTAAAATTTTGCACATAGAACTGATTGTTGAACTATTAGGCTCTCAGCGGCCATCATTTTCAAACACCGTTCAATATTTTCCAAAGTTATTTGCTTTGTTAGAACTAGCTTTAGGGTGTAATATGCAAACCTTTCAGCCTAATTTTGCCTTTAGCTCCCATTTTAGTAATAGCGCGAATAATATTGGCTTTAAGAACTTGAATGCTCTCCACATTACTGGCCTACCATCTGTATGGAACCCAAAAAATAAGTCTAGTGGGGCCAAACCGCAGCTGCTTGAAGGCTAACCGACTTCAATAAAAGGGTTGTTTATTGGCTACGGAAATTTTAAGCTTAAATGCTGGAGGCTTGCATACGATTTTGGCAAAATTGTCATCCAGCTGCTTATAGAGCATACGTTTAGTTGAAGTGGCGCTCACATCCCTTGTTGGTTGTTGGTGGGGCGAGCTCATTCTCAAATTAGGTGCCCGTCTTGATGTTGACCAAAAATCGAGGAACCTGAAGTTTTATGCTGCCTCCGGACGGCATATGGTGTTTTATGAGGAACTTTTTCGTGGCAGAAATAGACTATGAGCTTTTCTATTGCCGGTCAAGGCTCCAAAACTATTGGAAAAAACTTCCTCTCTCATTTACTGCCCACAGTGGGTTTCGAAACCGAATGAATGATTGTTACGCACAAGCCTATTCGGCTACGGCGGTCACCGTATACGAGTACAGTAGGTTCTGTTTTTATGCGGCTTTTTTTATGCGGTTTTGAAATAGTGCGGTTTTTTTTTTTAATTAAAAAATGCATGTCGACCTATCGGGAATTGTACATATAAACAAGATTCTAAACCAGCTAAGCAAAAACTCATCACAGATTACATCAGAAATGCTAACCCTACAAGTATGGAACCGCCTGCATAATCATCTAGATCAGACGTGTACATTTCCTCAAGTGACGAAAGTGATTTTACGCCAAATCCTAAACGAATGCGCAACATGCCGGTATTGTCTGATTCTATTTCTGACGATGTAAATTTATTTTTTGACTCTGACGTTTCTTAAATAAAGATATAATTTTCAAAAATACAATTTTTTGTTTATGCGATTTTATTTAATTATTTCAGATTTATGCGGTTCTTAGTACTTTTGAAACGTATCTATAGTTTTACTATAGAACTGGTAGCTTTTTTTATGCTGTTTCTTGCGTAACGTATCTACCGCATAAAAACAGAATCTACTGTATAAGGTCATATGGTTATTTGCGTTCAATTTCCACTGTGCGTTAATCTCCAATACGGCTGGTTTTGAGGCGCTGACATCGCAACGATTTAGTATTTTCTGGTTTACGCACTCTGGGTTGAGCGGACCGAACGGATACAATGATCGCTTTGTTGTTAATTAGCATGCCAAATTCTCGGATATTTCTGTTATAAATAGAGGTAAGGATTCAACATCTTTACGCGTTTTTTAAGCGTAAAGCGACCTTTCGAGAGGACATGCCACTGAGTCTTTTCGGCTTTTTAGGCGTAAAATACCTAGCAGTGTTAAAATTACATTTGATTTAGGTAAAAAAATACAGAAACGGAGTTTTCCCTTTGTTGGAAGAATTTCATAAATTATAAAAATAATTCCTAATCACTATTTTCCATATTTTGTATCTGTTTAACTCAGACGTTAAACATACATTCGTATAATATATATGTATGTATGTACATCCTATAACTGAATTATTTCTTTCTAATTTTTGGTTAATGATACAATTTTTGCCATCCAAAGTAGTTGGCGGATATACACTTATATGTATGTGTAAGTATTTACACTCGTTATATATACGGATATACACTTATATGTATGCATAAGCATTTATACTCGTTATCTACTTACATACCTATTTGCTCTTTTGCGCTTTAATGCGTTGAAGTACCAAGGCATCGAAAATAAGGAAGCAACACTTGTGCGCTTCGCTTTCTTGTAGAGTTCAAGATTGTAAGCACACATTTGCACACTTTGCATGTGCAGGTGAAAATGTCTGTTAAATGAGCAAATGACATTGTTAGTATTGTGACATGCGCACATGAAGAGACGAAAGGTTTTGAATGTGAGAAAGAGGGGACGTAGCTACAGGTATTATGAATTTAAATGTTAATTCCTTTTCATTTGTTAGCACACGTAATGCTGCCATGCCTTAAGGAATTTATTTTGGCGATTTGGCTTTTATCTTCTCCGCCACGTGAATGGTGAGCCCGCCGCGTCCACTTAAGCTTAGGAAACAGCCAAAATTCATATGGTGTTCAGTTAGGCCAAAATTTATATAATGCTGTTAAACCTTTTGCGAAATGGTTTCGAAGGACTATTGCGGTCCGAGTGTTGGTCGCATCGAGTATTTTTGGAACCAAACGAAAGAAGACTTTCTTCGGCGCAAAAGATGGGTCATTCTATGAGTCATTCTAATGAGGCAGGTATTTGGAGGCAAGGCCTGGTGAACTTGTTCACCGATGGCTCGAAGAAGCAGCTGATTGGCTACTTCCTTGTGTAAAAACTGTCATGGACGTTGACATCTACTCCGACAGCCAAGTGTTACCTAGGGCCTGAGCTCAATGATGGTACACTCGAAACTGGTTACAGTATGATTGACTGGCATCCGAATTCTTCAATATAGTATACATAAGGTTCATCTGGTTATCTGGTCATGGTGACTTGCAGGAAACTGCGAGGCGGATGAGCTGGCCCGACAGAGGACCTGTGAAGTAGTTTCTCCGCGAATTGGGAGGATTGGGATCGCTTTGACTACCTACGGTCTACTCCTAAATTGATGGGCTTCTCGCAGCTCAGCAAGCACTAGGCAAGTATACCAATTTGTAAGATCGCGATCTATTTCTGCCCACGAGTGTATCGGAGGCGCTCGAACGATTTTCTGAGATTAATAAAGTCTCAACTCTCAAATTTCGTGCGCTACCTTACAGGACATTGGCCGCAAGGTGTATATGCTGTGAGACTCAGATCACTTCGAGTCTTATTTGCGTCAGTTGTATGGAGTTTGAGGTGGAATCATCTCACCCCTCATCTCTTTGCTACGGTGGACGATATAGCAATCCTTAATAATAAAAGAGGTTGTCTGTAAAGTCGGTTTACTGGCGATAGTTTAATGTGATAACGTCATAAGAAAATACTGATTGAATGGTTGCATTTTTCAAAAGAAAATTTTAATTTTATTTGTTTGATAGATATTTTGTATGGATATAGAGAATGAGTTAACATTAACATAACATAACATAACATAACATAACATAACATAACATAACATAACATAACATAAAATAACATAACATAACATATCATAACATAACATAACATAACATAACATAACATAACATAACATAACATAACATAACATAACATAACATAACATAACATAACATAACATAACATAACATAACATAACATAACATAACATAACATAACATAACATAACATAACATAACATAACATAACATAACATAACATAACATAACATAACATAACATAACATAACATAACATAACATAACATAACATAACATAACATAACATAACATAACATAACATAACAGAACAGAACAGAACAGAACATAACATAACATAACATAATATAACATAACATAACATAACAACATAACATAACATAACATAACATAACATAACATAACATAACATAACATAACATAACATAACATAACATAACATAACATAACATAACATAACATAACATAACATAACATAACATAACATAACATAACATAACATAACATAACATAACATAACATAACATAACATAACATAACATAACATAACATAACATAACATAACATAACATAACATAACATAACATAACATAACATAACATAACATAACATAACATAACATAACAGAACAGAACATAACATAACATAACATAACATAACATAACATAACATAACATATCATAACATAACATAACATGCTGTTCAAGCAAGGTAACGACGCATTTTTTGGTGTGTGCAGCCGGCTACATAGAATTATTAGACGTTAGCACGTCAAAAAATAATAATAACATTAAAACAACAGGTATTATTAACACACTTGGTTTTATTTTAAATTCTTCAAGTGAATCAAATTAATAATAATCAATAAGAAGGCATATGCAAATACAAATACGTGAATTTATATATGTACATATGCGCATATACATACATATATACGCTCACTTAAGTAGGAGGGAGCAATATGTCGAAAGTTGCCGTTCGTTTGCTTTGTTTGCTTTGTCGTTCGTTCCGCGCTTTCGCTTGCAGTTTATTCAATGCAATGAGCAAGGTAACGACAAATGAGCAAGGTAACGGCAATGAGCAAGGTAACGACATATGAGCAAGGTAACACTAATGAGCAAGGTAACAGTAATGAGCAAGGTAACGACACATTTTTTCGTGCGTGCAGCCTGTTAAATCGAATTATAAGACGTTATCACGTCAAAAACCTTATGAACTTTATCAGTAATACGAAGCGGCTAACTCCGTAACTCAGTCATCGATCGGATGTCATCAACAAATACACAAAGATTTCGGCGCTGTTGATCACGGACTACTTGGCTTGCAACTTAAAATGAAATTGAAATTATTCAATTTTTTAGCGCAAGCATTGAATTTAATAAAATCATAACCATCGAATGCAAGCTTTATATGAAATTAACCAGTTGTCCAGATATTTATCGATAATTAAGGGTGCCCGCCAAGGTTCGATTCTTGTCTCCCTTTTCTGTGTATTAACTTTAGTGATTTTCAAAATGTGCTAAAATATTGCAACTTAAGTTTATGCTAATGGTGTCCAATTGTTCTATATGTTGGTTGTCCTTTTGTGCCCGTCAATAGTTGTATTAATAATCTCAACATTGACTTAGAAAACGTTAATAAGTGAACATACGATAATGAGTTGTTTTTATATTTTTTTAATCCAAACAAATCCCACTACATAGTTATTTATAAAAAAAAAAGTTTAAACTTGACGACTGCAATAAGGTAAACAGAGCAATTCTCTTACAAAATTTGTTGAATAATTTTTAATAGCAGTCTATCATGGAATAATCACATTTAAAGTGCAATAGATAAAGTCTATGATATGCTCTGGTATAAAAACAATAATTGGAGCGGTGTTTGGTCGAGCTCTTCCTCCTATTTGTGGCGAGCGTCTTGATGTTGTTGCACAAATTGAGCGACCTACAGTTTCAATCCGGCAAATGGTTTTTTATGAGGAACTTTTTCATGGTAGAAATACACTCGGAGGTTTGCCATTGCCTACCGAGGAGCGACCACTATTGTAAAAAACTTTGTCTATCATTTTGGTGTTTCATGTACGGATATTCGCGCCTAGGCTCTTCTGAATGGTAGCCACGCACCAACCCATTCGGCTAGGGTGGCCGCCTAATTGCTACCTCATTGTGGATTTCTATTTCTTAAAAAGAATTCTGCAGTCGCAACAAGTTCAGATGCTATTTGATATGAGTCTAAGGTTTTAAGAGCAGCCTGAGTATGATATGTGTTTTGACCTCAATTATCCTTCCCAAAAGACGGACATCGAGAACAGACTTCAGCTGACATTGCTTGTCGATAGGCGACCGCTATTTGAAAAAACTTCCTCCATTTTATGATGCTGCATGCATCACAGTGACTTTCGAACTTTCGACTACGGCGGCCACTCAGCACTTTACCCAGCGAAAATTAGACTGCTTCGAACAAAGCCATGCATGCCAACGATGATAGTCTGGAACGTAGTAATCTTAGTGTCCTATAACATATAATATAACAGTATTGCGTGGTAAGATTCTTGTATGAAAAGCCACGAGCGCATAGTCGTTTTGACTGTGGGCAAAAAGTAAGGTGAATTTATTTGTCAAGCTTCGCGGGATTAAAATTTCGCTCTAGTTATTTTTTTCATGAGTTGGCAGCACTGTTAATAACATCTGGGCCAACTTTTATGTGAATGTCATTATCAGTAATATATTTACGCTTGTGTTTACCAAACGACCAAGAGTGCATTTTTCGATTTTTACAATGTCTGATTTGATTGAGCAGAGAAGTGACATCAAATTTTGTTTGCGGAATGAAATTTCGGCTGCGGAAACGTTTAGCATGTTGCAGAAGGCATTTGGTGATTCGACCATGTCGCAGAAAAATGTTTTTAAGTGGTACAAAGACTTCAAAGTGGGCCGAGAACGTGTTGATGACTTGGAGCGCTCCGGACGACTATCGACGTCAACAGATGACCAACACGTAAATAAAGTGAAGGAGTTCGTGCTCAAAAATCGTCGGTTGACTGTTAAAGACTTTACTGATAAGATCGGAATATCAGAAGGATCTGTGAAAACCATTTTGAAAGACCATTTGTGCCTACGAAAAGTCAAATCTCGTTTGGTACCGAAAACTCTCAATTTCTTGGAAAAAAGTCGTCGCGTTGATGTGTGTGAAACAATGCTTTCAGACTATCAGGACAAGCTCAAATGCATCATTACGGGAGATTAGACTTGAATTTATGCTTACGGCCCTGAAACAACCGACCAATCAAGCGAATATCGTGCTAAAGGCGAGGCCAGACCGAAAAGAGCACGTCAAAGTCGTTCAAAAATAAAGGTCATGCTGACAATTTTTTCCGATTTTCGTGGTGTGGTGCACTATGAATTCCTTCCACCTGGCCA
Organism: Anastrepha ludens; assembly: GCF_028408465.1. Lineage (NCBI taxonomy): Eukaryota > Metazoa > Arthropoda > Insecta > Diptera > Tephritidae > Anastrepha > Anastrepha ludens. The sequence goes on from NC_071499.1 coordinate 96,288,710, forward strand.
AACTGTTAATAAGGAATATTATTTGAGCGTTATGCGTCGTTTACGTGAAGAAATTCGTCTAAAAAGACCAGAATTATGGGCCATCAGCTCTTGGTTTTTGCATCACGATAATGCACCGTCTCACACTGCACTCGTTCTTCGTGACCATTTCGCCAAAAATTCCACGCATATCGTTCCGCAACCACCGTATTCGCCTGATTTGGCTCCATGTGACTTCTGGATATTCCCAAAACTCAAGAGACCACTCCGGGGAACGCGTTTCGAGTCGATTGAGGAGAAAAAAGCTGAATCGAAGAAGGTGCTGATGGCTATACCAAAAATGTTTCGGGGATTGGAAAAATCGTTGGCATAAGTGTATTTCATCGAGAGGGGATTATTTTGAAGGGGATGAAATTGATTTACAAGAATAAATAAAGATTTTTCAGTTTACAACCAAATTCACCTTACTTTTTGCCCACAGTATTTGTATTATATTTTCTATGTAACTTGATGCCTTGATAAAATTGAAAAGCCTAACCCTTCTTCACGAAATGATTACTTCTCAAGAGCCCAAATACCTTCAATTTACTAAATCGTCTCGATCTCTAAATTTAATTGAAGTGTTTTTTTCTTTTTTTGAAACGTCTGTTAAAAATGTTTCATTCAAAATTTCTACAAATTAAATATTTATTATTATAAAATATATAAGTATACATCCATATATATAAGTACTCGTATACACACATACACTTGTATATTGAATATAATGAAATAGAGCGATTTATTTACATTCGTTTGCAACAATTAGGGCTTTCGTAAAACTATTTGGGCGAAGTGATGTACACAGATGACTAAAAATCAGCTGAATGATGCTCATCCTCACTTTTGTAGAGGGTAGATAATGCTACACTTTCGCTTGACAGCTCTGGCACAGGGCCGAATGTTTGCGACATTATTGCGAGAAAAGAAAACATCATTAATATACTGTCAAGAGGGAAGGCCGGCAATATATCAAGATGTCCGATCACTAATTGTTCGTTTCAACTCGATCACTACGTTTTGTCCACAAAAACACATATAAATTTATATGAATATTTTTATTAAATTCCATATATCATTTTACAAAAACGTTAAATTCGGTTATAAGTTAGCCTTTTTAAAAGACAATGAATATTTTTGCGGCACTCACTACTGCTACCTTGCACTCGAACTCCTTCGTTGCTCGTCGGCGTCGGTCTTTCTTGCCGTTTTTGACCGCAACACAAAAGCAAGCAAATTCAGAAAGCGCCCCACTGACAGCGTATATGGCGAATAGGAAATACAATTAAAAAGTGGTCAATTCGAAATTAACTCTGTGGTAAGAATGATCTAATCTCGGCATTTGTTTTTGTTTTTTTTTGAAGTGTTGATTTAAAGGATACGTGACAATCCAATATATGTATTAGTTACCTCGTATCCGAGTGTCAGTTATTCGTGCTTGCTCGCTTTGCCCGCCATGTGAACATCCTACTATGAAAAATTGAAATAACCAGAAGCACACTGCACACACCTGCTACCTTATATACATTTTTAGACCTGATCCTAGATACATTTTTCAAACATTATTTGATTATACAAATTTCCGAAAGTTATCATAGAGAGAAACATCTTTTGGTCAAAAGCGGTCCAAAGTTTAGAGAGAAATCTTTGAATCTTTGGGGATCTTTAAAATTCAAAATAGAGGAATGATAACGTAAATTTACTTTTACAAAATTTGGGTAAGAAAAATAGACACACGTTATCAGAGAGAAGTATAAAATATCAATGTGCTAAATTTCATCCGAATCGGAATAAAATTTTAGATTATCCTTTTACGAAACCCATATGCACTTATAGGTATGTGGGTACATCGGTACATAGCCAATAGGTTTGCGTATATATTCAGATTCCAGCGGGATCTATGTATCGGGTACAATTAAGAAAATATGTTTTCTGTTGTACATATATTCCGGATTTGAACAGAGTCTTAAATCGCATCATACATTCTATTTTTCAAAACATCTTGCCATATAGCGAAAAAAGAAACACATTCCGCTTATACATTGTCCCTTCTACATATCTGTTAAATAAAAAATTTAAATACGTTTACATAAGTCACAATGCCTATTTATATAATCCATTTATATGTGCATATTTGTTTGAGTGTAATAAAAGTTGTTCTATGCTCGTTTAATCAAAACCAAACCAATATCGCTTGTACACACTTCAGACATATTCACTGGAAAGGCATTAAAAATCCGACCCTTTAGAATCTAATCCACTATCTCCTTTTCAATTGCCCCATCAATAGGACATATAGTACATATCCAAGCACCGGAGAAGAATTTCCTTCATTTCCACAACAAATTGAATGCTGCACAAATGTCAGCGAGCATTAAGCGGAAGAAGTAGAATAAAGCAAAATGTGTGGCACAGCGCATTGAACGTTTCACCTCTTGTTATGCAAGGAAAAATATATTGCGTCAAATGCGCCGGCTAGAAAAATATAAATGTGTACCCAATATGCAAATCCTTCTTCTATACAAAAGGATTTTGCGACAACATAACAATCGTTAAGCGGATTACTCTTATTATATGAGTGCGCTCGCACTCGACCACCAAAGTACATAAGCATAAAGCCTCGAAGAAAGCTAACCTTGTAGGCAAATGAGCTCATTTAAAATAAATTTGTTTTATTAGTTTCTAAAATATTTCTAGTTATATATTATAATGAATTGATAAAAAGCAAACTAGTCGCTGTCACTAGGGGGTTTTTTTATTATTTTTATTTTATTTTTTTTTTGTCGGGACAACTGGCAAGTGCAGCACTCAGACATTAATTAAGTCTATTGTACTACACTTGGATTCCCTTTTAATTTTCTTTAAATCTAAACGATCTCCGAAGAAATCTGAGTAGATCTTGTGGTGCCAAGGAGCCAAGGTGGCCGCTTCTTAACACATCAGTGCCAAAGGCCTCAAACCTGGTTCGAGTGAAGGCGGGGAAGACGCACAAGAAGTGGTCCGCCGTCTCATCGTCCTCCTCTTCACAAGCTGGGCAGAGTACACTGTCTGAGATGCCCAACCTTTCCATGTGCTTCGCTCACAGAAAGTGGCCCGTCATCAGTCCAACCAGCTGTTTGCAGTCCCCTCTGCTTAGTGATAGGAAGAACTGCGACTCGATCGGACGTGACTGGTAACATCAGTTTAGTCCATCCGCAGCCTCTCTCAGCCTGCCAAGCTCGCTTGTGGGTTGTAGTTACCCATTTGCTAACCGTGGCTTTGATGGCCGCAGAAGGGAGTGGCAAAACGGGCTCTGGGCCCCACCTGGGGGTTTACTCATCAAATATAAAAGGGTGGCCAAATCGGTAATAGGAAGAAAGCAAGCAGTCTCGAAAACAATCCCTGGACTGTTCATATGGTATTAATAGAAAGTAAGAGTCTAAAAGGGTATATATACAACTTTGCTTCTGCCGGTTTTGAGGGAGTGCTAACATAGTTTTGTTTCGCAGTACTACCCGTCGTTTGCCACCACTTATCTCATATTTCGTTATAACGCACGAACTCCGCAAGAACTTCTTGTTGCTTGAGGCGCTCCATGAATCGATACATTTTTTGACGACTTTACAAGATTGAAAATGCTGGTCAGCCAGAGCATTCACTATCGATTGAAAAATTATCGAAGAAAATTATAGTACGGAAAAGCAATGCCCTGCGTCTATGGCAGGTGAGGAAAGGACGTCCATTTCAGTGTTTAGTGTGTTCTCTCGACTTTTGCAACATAATTTCGAGCGTAATTATGCTGGAGGTTAACTTGGTCGTGCCGCTCGCGTTCGCTATTGGCGCCCTCTGATGGTTGCGCTCGATTTCGATAGTTTACAATATTCCCACCAAATGCTCATCATAATGAAGTTACTTCAGACCATTTACCTCTGAAATTTTTACTAAATTTAAATTTTTCTCACTGTGAAAATCTTGAAGCGGATTACAGTAAAACAAATTGGAGTGTTTATCGACGATCAATAAAAAATGTACTGTATAGCTTGCCAAAAAATGTCAATGATATTGTCTTGACTGAAGATGTTGACAAAAATATAGAAGTTTTCTATGAAAGTATGAATTCTTCAGTCAGAAGCGCTATTCCGCTTAAAGTTCCAAAAACTAACTTTTTAAAACTTCCATATTTCATCATCAGTCTAATAAGGGTAAGAAATTACCATCGTCGACAGTGGGGTCGATGTAGGCAAAACTCTGACTACGACCTATTAGCATACTATTCTGCAAAAATTCGAAGTGAGATTTTCATATATAGAAATGAATCATGGAAAGAGAAACTTAGCTCGATCGAAAAAAGAAGCCCGCCTTTTTGGAATATTTGCAAATTATTACGAAAAAGCATGCACAAATACCACCATTGCAAGACGATGATAAAGTCGTTTTCCTCGACGATGAAAAGGCAAATCTTCTTGCTTATAAATTCCTCGATTATCATAAAGCATCTATTCATCTAGGTACTTCACAGATAGAAAATTTGGTAGCCCAATCAATCGATAAAATTGATTCGCAGTTTTTAGACACCCCTGAGTCCGAATACGTAACAGATGAATATGTTCGAGATCTTATATACGAGACACCATTACGGAAATCAGCCGGCCACGATGATATCAAAAATATTATGATAAGATATCTGCCTTGTGAAGCAGTGTTGTATTTCACCTACATTATAAATTCTTGTATTAAATTGCAATGTTTTCCTAAAGCCTGGAAAACAGCAAAAATTGTACCTATCTGGAAACCAGGTAAACCTAACAATATTGCTGAGAGTTATAGATCTATTAGCCTCTTAAGTTCCCTAAGCAAAATTTTTGAAAAAGTCATAAAACACAAATTATTTCAATTTATTAATGCAAACCAATTAATACCAAATGAGCAATTCGGATTTAGGCAGTTTCACAGTACTACGCATCAGATAAAACGCATAGCAAACTATGTGAAAATTAGTTTTGAAAACAGGAAGTCTGCTGGTTTGATATTATTGGACATTGAAAAGGCCTTTGACTCAATTTGGCATGATGGACTGATTCATAAATTGAACAGCTTTAACTTTCCGCCGTATCTCGTAAAGCTTATCAAAAGTTTTTTGACAAATCGTTATTACAGTGTATGTTTGAACAAGGAATACTCCGATTTAATTGAATTACCCGTTGGAGTTCCTCATGGATCAGTGCTTGATCCTCTGTTATATATACTATATTGTTCAGATTTTCCAAAAGTTGAAAATTGCCAATATGCTATGTACGCTGACGATATTGGTATACTCTACCCGCATGAAATCGGCGATGAAATTGTATTGGGAGGTTTAATTAGTTTTAAAGGCGACACACAGATGGCGCTATTTATCACTTTATCGCGTTGGCAATACTGAATATATATTCATGACAAAGCCTCATCCCTAGGCTTTGTTTATCAGTATCTGTCATTTCGCTGAAGTATAAACAACGCAGTGTTTTCGTGCTCCGAGTATGTCAACTTTCGTGCCGTCGAAGCGCAATTTGTGGGAAGCTTTGCTTTTCTGCTTCAATTTGAAAAAAAAAATACAGCCCAAGCCCGTGAATTGCTGCAGGAGGCCTACCCAGACCATACTCCGTCGATTTCAACATGTGAGTACTGGTTTCGACGATTCAAAAGTGGTGATTTTCACACCGAAGACAAGGAGCGTCTTGGCCATCCCAAAAAGTTCGAGGACGCGGAATTGGGGGAATTGGTAAACGAGGACTCGTGCCAAACCCAAGAAGAGCTTGCTGAATCATTGGGCGTTGATAAATCAACCGTTTGCAAGCGTCTAAAAGCGATGGGAATGATCCAAAAGCAAGGACATTGGGTCCCGTACGAGTTGAAGCTGCGCGACGTCGAACGGCGATTTTTTACGTGCGAATTGCTGATCGAGCGCCAAAATCGGAAGGGTTTTTGCATCGGGTGGTGACTGGCGACGAAAAATGGATCCACTACGATAACCCAAAACGCAAAAAATCATGGGGTTTGCCCGGCCACGCATCAACGTCGACGGCCAAGCAGAATATTCACGGTAAGAAAATCATGCTCTGCATTTGGTGGGATCAGGTCGGCGTCGTATATTTTGAGCTGCTCCAACCGGGCGAAACAATCACGGGGGATCGTTACCGACTGCAATTGATGCGTTTAAGCCGGGCATTGAAAGAAAAACGGCCGGAAACGGTAAAAAGGCACGACAAGCTTATTTTGCAACATGACAACGCTCGGCCGCATGTTGCTCAACCTGTCAAAAAATACCTTGGAACGCTTGGCTGGGAAGTGTTACCTCACCCGCCGTATAGTCCAGACATATCTCCCTCCGGCATCATTTATCATTTGTTCCGGCATATGAGTCTCGATTTGGCGGACCAGCGGTTCTCCTCGTACGAGGCTACCAAAATATGGGTTGAGTCATGGATAGCCAAGCAGCGGCCAGAATTTTGGAGAAACGGCATCCGGAAATTGCCCGAAAGATGGGCGAAAGTTGTAGCTAGCGATGGCCAATACTTCAAATAAAATATTTTGTACCGTTTTTTCACAATAAAGCCCCAAATCTTTAAAACTAATTCAACCTCCCAATAGCAAAACTGGAGCGTGCGTTACGTAGTATTTCTGACTACATGCAGAATTGGAAAATTAAACTGAATGCTGGAAAAACACAAGCCATCTTTTTCACCAGAAAAAGAAGTCCTTGTTATTTACCAAGCACCAGATTAAGACTAGACACTCATCAAATATCATGGGAGAAATCTGTTAAGTACTTCGGGGTAATTTTTGATAAAAAACTTTACTTACAGTGATCATGTTAAATATATAACAGAAAAAGGTAATATAGCTATTAAAATGCTATACCCGCTGATTAACAGAAACTCCAATTTGAGCAAAGAAAGTAAATTGGTAATTTACAATTCTATTTTCTTATCCATAATATTATATGCTTGCCCAGCATGGAGTACAACTGCAAAATCTCATATTAAAAAGTTGCAAGTATGTCAAAACAAAGTTCTCAAAATGATGCTAGGGCTACCCTGGGATTTTTCCACTAGAAGGCTCCGTATCGAGGCAAACGTAAACATGGTAAATGAACAAATTGAAAAATTTACCGAACGGTTTAAAATTCGTTGTAGTATATCAGACAATACATTGAACTCAAATCTTTTTAATTAATGTAATTTACTCATATAAAAAGGAAGAAAAATAGCTTGTTTATTCATAGTGGAGGTTTTTTAAATAGTAGTTCTTTTCCTCCGAAATTTACCTGTAAAATGACGAAAATCCGTGATAACAAAAATATGTTGTAGAATTAAGGTTTAGTTACCATATTCTGTAAGTTGTGCTATAATTATTGATGTAACATCTTTTGTCTACTTAAATAAAAATCTATCTATGTCTAACCCTTCAGCATAAAAATGCACTATATTTGTATGGGGACTATGGCGACTTCAGATCTTTAAATAGCTTTGTTTGTATTTGTGATTTCTAAGGTTTTATTAGTAATTTGTTTAGCATTTTTCTAATTCGTTTAAGTTAAAGTAATTAATTAAAAAAAAAATAACAAAATCGGTGCTATAACTTTGTTTTTCCACTATGTGCAAAACTGCTGCTTCCCATTCCGCTTTCTGTTCTTTGTTTATTGTTTGCTTCATTTTATTGCCAACACGTGGTGGCATATGAACTGCCATCATGTGGGGTGGTTCGTTCTATCGAAAGATGAGTCCATCAGTCAACTGACATTCCAGTTGTTTGTTCAGAATTCACTAGAAAGGTACTTGTTCGAAAACAGTGGGTGTTCTTTAAAATTCACGAATTTGTAAACAATATACTCGTATGCGTATATAATATATTCGTATTTACCTTGCATATAGGTACTCACTGGATTAGAATTCACAAAAGGTACAAAAAAATAAATTAAAAAAATAGTAATGGTTTGCTACTTTGAATGCAAACAGAGTCCAATAGTGTCACTTGCGTCGCTAAAATCTTTTTTCTTGTATGCATTATTCATGACTGCGCTGGGCGATTCATACGTATAATTTCATTTTTGTTTGCATACTTCTCTATAGCATACGTTTTCCCACTTTCTTTCCTTATTTGCGCTTTCCTTTTTTCTAGGTCTTTCCTTCTAACTTGCTTTAAAGTTAATCAGGCCATTTGATGCACAGATGTACTCGCCTTATCTTTATCTGCCAAGTGTTTGCGCATAATACATCCTATATTCAAATATTTTTTCTGCAAGCGCCAGACCTTACTCTTCTTCGTCACATACTACACATTCAGTTGCACACACGCCCAAGTACATGTAAAAATCGAGCAAATTGTTCACTTGCATTCTATAAAAGTTGCACGTTTTTTATATTATGGATGTTCCTGTCATCCGCAAGGATTTGTCTTGGTTGTTAGTTGGTGTAAGTAATACAGGCCCTGGTGTGGTTGCATGATTGTGTTCACGCCTGTTTGTGTTTGTAAGCTCTGCACATGTGCGCTATTACATAAAGAGTAGCCCGTATCTCATTAGTTGCGGAAGGCACAATAACGAGATGGCAACGAAAAGACACCTGCCACTGCAATTATGCCTTGCAACCAATACTAATACTGCCACTAACAGCAGAATTTTGAAGATCTGAAAAAAACGATTAATAACAAAAATATTGTGTCACCAAAATACAGGCAATTCAAAGAAATTTGTAGAAGTTGTAATAAGCAGTTATGTGAACGAAATTTCAAATTACTTGGGAAAACTTTCTACAACAAGGCTTTTGTATTGATTTCCTTACCTCGCGTGGCTCGATGGGGCCAGTCGCGAGCAAAATTGCTTTTTCGTTCCTAATTACGAAAAAAGTCGCACAAAAATATAACCTAGTTTTCATTTAATTTTTCAACCTCGCAGCATTTAAAAAAGCCATAAGTAAAAAGTTGTTTTATGTAGTTTATTTAAAATAAAAAAGTGCGTTGCAGTACTAAAAGAAATCTTTGCCTGCTTATAAATGAATAAAAATTGCTTTGTTGTTTTTAATTTTTTAATACGGCAATCGATTAGTCATTAAACGTTAAGGCGTTTATTCTTTCAAATCTGTATAATCTTATAAATCCAAATTAAATTTTTTTAAACTTATAAAGATTTATTTTAAATCTTGTATAATAGGCCGGGTCGATATGTGGGGAGGCAAAAAAATCGCCCATTGCTCTGTGAAAATCATATTCTAGGGATCAAAATAAGAAACTTTGCCGAAGGAACCATACCTCTAAAACGTATTCTAATGGCCCCCAATTTGGGTCGAACTTTTTAGTTTCTTTTCTCATGTATAGGCCAAAAATGGTGATATTTTGAAATGATTGTATGGGGACCCCCCCAGGGGAGTTCCAGGGTGTGTGCCACTGGCATGGGTGTATCGGCCGTCCAAAGTTAGTGGGGGTCGGTCATACATTTGGACTCGATTGGAGCACTCTAAATGGGTCAAAGTGGGATTTTTCGTTCGACCCAAATTGGTGGACATCAGAATTCGTTTTAGAGGTATGGTTCCTTCGACAAAGTTTCTTATTTTGATCCCTAGAATACGATTTTCACAGAGCAATGAGCGATTTTTAAATCGACCCGCCCTATTGTATAATCTTTGGTTACTTTTCATTATGACAAAATACTGTGGGATAGTCATCAGGGTCAAAATTACAAAAAAAAAAAAAAATTCAATGCCTTTTGCCTTCAAGATCCTGTTGAAGTTGTAAACGGAGGAGTAACACAGCAGGCAATCCCATCGCTTCTTCCATTGCTATTTTTGTCAATTGATTCTAATATTTTTGCGTGTGCTCTCACGCAGTTTTCAAAAAGTTCCTTTAGATCAACAAAAGCCATATTCGCGAGTCCTTAGCCACTTAGATGTCAGCATAAGGCCTTAAGAGCACGATATTTTATTTCTTTTAGTTTTCTTGCAGTGCGGGAGTGGTGAGTGAGTGTTGTTAAAAATATTTAATTTATATTTGGACAAAAGTTGGTTGAAGGAGGTAGCCAAGAATTAAAATCCCGCATAAAAGAAGAAAAACCAGGAAATGTACAAGAAACGTTTATAGTAATACTGAGAAATGATTAATAAACTTTCTGACATCAACCTTTACGGTTACGCTGGACTGGCATTTGAGTTTTCTGGCTCAATCTTTATTAGAGAGAGATGATGCATAGTAAATAATACTTGCGTTTTAATTAAAGTGGATTCTCAGAAGTCAGTTAGAATTTGTCTTTCGATAAATCTACCAGCCTTATTGAAAAGTAGATCTTCATTAATTGTTATTATTAGACCAATTACAGCTAATCCCTTGACACCATTGCTTAAAAGAATATCTCACTGCACACTAAAATTAGAGCATAAATGTGGAAGTGAATAATTCCGATGCCACCTAGGCAGATCGGTTGTGTTGATTCTTGAAAAGAATATCAATTAAAACTTTATATTACTTCCAAACCTTGGGACTAGCACTCCAGTTTCAAGGTTATTAGAGAGTTCTTATGTCGACAAGTGAAAAAACTGTAGCCTGTTTCTTCAGCAGGTGCCATCATATCCAGATGGTATCTAAATATGAAGTCTGCTGTTAAGTAAATAGTAGCAGCTCTTACTTTCTCCTTGTTAAGTTTCTGAACTCGATCAGAGGAGCTCCGAAAAGTATCCAAAAATCGTTAACTTGGGAAATTTAAGAAGCCATGTAGGCATTGAGAAGCTTTTGTGTTTTGCTTTTTGGTAGCAATTATGTTGTCTTCAAACATTTTATGTTCCAGAGCCAGCTAGTAAAGAGTTATACAGTCGCAACAAGTTCAGATGTTATCGTATATGAGTCTAACGTTTTAAAAGAAGTATGACTACCATATGTATTCTTGCCTCAATTATCTTTCCCCGAAGACGTTCTCGAGCCCAGATTGTACCAATGTACCAAACTAGGAATGCATCGCTTCATCGCGTTGATTTTCGACAATTTTTCCTGCTGACGGTGTTGGCGGCTTACTTCTGTATAAAAAAAACTAGGGTCTGTCAGACTCACGCACGGTAGAAGTGAAACTTCTAAGTTGGTTGTTCCATGCATGGGAGCCCCGGTTTAGATCTCTCCCCCCTCTCTCGTGTTAAATTCAGGTTTTCATATTTTTTTTTCTATATCACTCCACATAAATTTGTACTATTTATTTTTGTCCTTATTAGCTTCAAATTTGACACTTGGGTGCAGTGTTACACTTGACGCTGACATTTCTTTGCACTTCCAATGGTATTTTTTGCCTACTTTTGGCGCGTTAATCAATTTGCTTTGATCACCGAAACGGTTAAAATGTCATTTTACAACCTTCTACTTCAACTATCGTCACTCGTTTGGCAAACGCACTCATTGTATCGCTTCGTCTCCTCCATACCTACCATCTATTTACTTCACAGCAGTTTCTTATTGCTTTCCCGCTTACACACATTCAATCGGCGCTTTATCTGATACTCACACACAGCACTCATTTGCACGGGCTATGGCTATCTATAATACCCGTTGTCGGTTGTCGATTGTCGGTTGCCTGCATGTCGCCAGTCTACTTCAATGCTTGCGATGCGAGAGAGCGACAGAGAGAGCGAACAGGCGAGAGTGGGAAGGAGCAGCTGCTCCTTGGCCCCGCCCATTTGACGGATTTCGATAACGCTCCGAACTTACCGTTTCACTCGCCTATTTTCAATCTGCCTTGGGGCCCCCGACGCGCCTAAAGAAGTTTCACTTCAAAAAAAAGTGGAGTAGGCCTTAAATGGAGAAAATGCACACGACCGCATGCGGAAAAAAATTTTCAAATATCGATGTGATTTTATATCTACTTGAAACTTGCACTTTTTTATTATTTTTCTAAAAATTCTGAGTAAATAGTTTGAAATTTTGATGAAAGTTTGCCGAATTTTTACAAATATTATACAAAGTTCGAAACTTTGATATATGTGTTAGTTGTTGTAGTGGAAACTATTATATATTTTTATGAAAATAAAAATTGAAATTAGAAAATAAATAGTTAAAACTTATCAATATGTGGTGTATATGTTATTTTGACGCTGACTGTATATGTGGAAGATATATAGTATATAAGTATGTATATGGAATCTGGGTCAATGGGTGAGCGAGATTTTTATTCCCAGATATCCTATCATCTATTAAGTTCCTTCTAATTTATTGTTTCAGTGTTGTCATGCAAAAATCCGTATAGAAGGGTGTGAGCAATTTTTTTCACTGTTGTCTCTGAATGAAATACCAGTCGCAACTGCAACTTCAACAACAACAACAAGCGTTAAGCGCATAATTCAATTGCACGCAAAGCGGTGTTCCTTTGTAACGACGTCGGATTAAATACTACATATTTAAGTGAACAAAAGAGGAATGAAGCATTCACTAGGGAAATAGAGAATGGTATATGGAAGACTAGAAGAGTGTGCATGGAACATTTTATAGTTGCTAGTTGTTGTCATTTAATTACAAGCAGTTGCAATTACATATATTCCAACTTTCCACATGCCAGCATAAAGGGTACTTCAACAATTCCTGCTAGCCTTTTTTCAATGGTACGGTTAAGAAAATAATTTTCCTTTTTAAATATTAAAATATTTCAATGGCTGCTTTTATTTATTTAATTCGCAATTTGGAATAAATTATGTAGAATAAAACTCTTTTTGTCTAAAATTAATTCTGTATATATAAAAGAAAGTCGTGTTAGTTACACTATTTATAACTCGAGAACGGCTGAACCGATTTGGCTGAAAATTGGTGGAGAGGTAGCTTAGGACCAGGAGACGGACATAGAATACTTTTTATCCCATTCGAACGCGTTTCCGTGAAGTCACTATAAAATGTGTTATAACAAAACGCAAATGACAGCTAAACGTAATTTTGTCTATGGCTAAGTAGAAAATTTGATAATATAAATTTTGTCAGAAATATATAATCACAGTAATTTGTATTCTCCTTGAATCATCATTATCAATGCCGCAACCAAGAAGGATACGAAACATTGCGAATGAAACGACTGAGGAAACACAAGGAATTGCCCGTGAAGAGCGCCGTGTTAGTATGGCTCGACTTCGTGCTTCTCAATTACAAGAGCAAAGCGCGGCAGCCCGTGAAACGGCTCGGTTGGCAATGCGAAATCGTCGAGCGAATAACAGAGATCAACAAGTAGATTTAGTAGTTCAAACGAATGTACCACTGTTGAATCGCCAACAAAAAGAATTTATGATACATTAATGAAGGCAATTGATGATGGAAATGGTGGTTTATATTTTCTTGGTGCCCCTGGTGGAACTGATAAGACATTCCTCATGCCAGTAATTTTAGCCACTGTTCGTTCGAAATCCAACATTGCGTTTGCAGTTGCTTCTTCTGGAATAGCAGCCACATTGTTAGAAGGATGCCGTACGGCTCATTCAGCATTACAATTCCGTTAAATCTTCAAAAAATTGAAGAACCAACATGTAATATTTCAAAAAACTTAGCAAAGACCAAAGTTTTATCAACATCGAAAGTCATCATCTGGGACGAATGCACAATGGCGCATAAACGTGCATTAGAAGCACTTAACCGAATATTGAAAGATAAACGCAATGACTCGAGATATTTTGGAGGCGCAATGATTTTACTGTCTGGCGACTTCCGCCAAACACTGCCAGTAGTTCCAAGATCAACGGCTGCTGACGAAATAAACGCTTGCCTCAAATCATCGAATCTATAGCGCTATGTGAAGAAACTTCAGCTGACAACAAACATGAGAGTGGCATTACTTAATGATACATCTACTGAAGATTTTTCTGAGCAATTACTGACTATCCGTAATGGTCGAGTAACTGTCGACGAATCGAGCGGATTGATTTCTTTTCCTCAGAATTTCTGTAACTTTGTCGCGCCGAAAGACGAACTTATCAATAATTAATTAATAACCACAAAAATAATGAATGGTTGAGTGAGCGAGCAATTTTAGCAGCTAAGAATAAAGATGTAGATGACCTAAACTACATAATTCAAAATGATATCATTGGAACAATGCATTCATTCAAATCCATTGACTGTGTAACAAATGAAGATGAAGCCACCAACTATTCAATTGAATTTTTAAACTCCTTGGATGTGCCGCACAATTTACGCCTAAAAGTTGGCTCCTTAGTAATCATGCTTCGAAACATAAACCCACCAAAACTTTGCAACGGTACGCGTTTGGTGGTAAATAAATTGATGGAACAATGTGATTTACGCGACGATACTCAAAGGAAAATTCGAAGGTGAAGAATTTCTCATTCCGAGGATCCCGATGATCCCAGCCGATCTTTCATTCGAGTTGAAAAGTCTCCAATTTCCGATCCGTCTTGCATTCGCCATGACCATTAAAAAATCACAAAGCCAATCCTTGAAAGTTTGTGGTCTGAATCTAGAAAATCAATGTTTCTCACATGGTCAATTATATATGGCATGTTCACGGGTCGGAAAACCATCTGCGTTGTTTGTTTTTGCACCTGATAATAAAACAAAAAATGTCGTGTATCACAAGGTGCTTAACTGAAGCGTACAATCTATTAAAGCTTCATTGAAATACTTGATTAATAAAGAAATTAACTTAATAAAACAAAAATCTGCTTTCTTATTGCCTCTAGGGCGGAACAAAGTTCGTTGGGTCAGCTAGTGAATAAATAAAAGTTAAATATGGAATTCAGCTCGAATCATTGATTGCGTTTTTAATTTGCATAAATAATCGGAAACATATGGACATAGGGCAGCCACTTTGCAATTCAGTTATGGAAAATTTCATGAAAAGGATATTGTCCTGTAATCGTGGTTGTGGTGGTCATTTGGCTGATGTTATCTTCCACTATTAACGGTATACCTTCCTCTTTATAATGAAATAAACATCTGATCATTTATATTATATTAAAAAATAGAATTTGAATATCAAAATAACGCCTCTGTTTAGAAAACCCTATATAATATTTTTCTACTTAAAGGAAACTTTTTTCTGAAAGTATTTTGATTTCGTCAACAGCCAATTTTATGTTTTTGCTATGTTAGATGCTAATGAGTTACGAATATTTTTGTGGACATAAATTGCAGGAGGCTTTGCCTTGGCAACTCAGGGGTCCCCTCCCTCGACTTTACTTCTCAGGGATGCACTTCTCATCGTGCATGTTTGTAGCTGCCGGATATATGAACATTTTTTGGTGATTGCTACCGATGCTGCCAACTACGTCGCAGCATAAGCCTCGGCAACTGATCACTTCGATAAGTCAGCAGCCCCCTTTGAATTTTGTATTACTGCTTTTTGTTATTGCGGGCGCTGCTGCAAATTTTTCAACATTGTGATGGTTCATGACTACAGTGACATCCGAAACCAGAACTGGACTTATACTAAATGATGGTCAGGGTGATTGCCAATGGCTAGCATCTCTTTATCAAGGCGAGCTCCGCTAAATAATATACGCAGGGTCAACGCTAAAAATAAGCATCTACGAAATCTTGATTCCTGATCAATCTCTTGCAGGGCAAATAACTGTTGGTGGCAAGATTGCGGTCGGCTTCTTCATATAATGCACATTTCCCAAGTTGAAAAAGGCACCCTGTTCTTACGAATGTGTACTTAAATATACCCTTATGTTCTAGTCTTCCTTATATTACAGCTTCTGTGTCATTTATATTTAATTGATATAAGCTGTGCACATAGTAGTGTTGTTTGCGTTTTTTTTTTGTTTTTTTTCATTCAACTTGTTGTACTACAGGACTAAAGCGTAGTCCACTAGCATATCACAGCAATCAAATTATAGAAATGTGTGAACTTAATGGGCTGTATGAAGATTGGGTTGGCGTATGAGTGATAGTCTTCTACTGTATATTGGATTTGAAAGCTTAGCCTTCTAGGCGTACATATGTATATATTTTTAATTTGAAATGGTATAATTAGTTCGTGCAGCGGCATCTTCAAAGGCTTGCGCTAATTAAAAAATGTGCTTTGTTTTGCCTTTCCTCATTGCGTAGATTCTTATAGTTTTAGTTAAGTTTGAAAGTCGCATACATATTGTATATGGGAATTCTGATTAGCAGAAAATTGAGAACTAAATAAAACTGCAATTAATCTTCGAGCATTCAGTTACTGCTTAGATAAATGAGCGACAGCTTAATAAAAATAAGGAAGAAGCAGAATCTTATTGGGAAAGAAAGTTCACTTATAAGTAGAAAGTGTAGTGACACCAACTGGGCGACGATTTTTTTTTTTTTTTTTTTTTTAATTGACACTTTAAAGCAGATTTATCACTTTCACATTTTCTATTGCCCTTTCTTGCCTTCCTGAATAGTTATTTGCCACTGGTACAATTTCGCTCCTGTAACGTGCTGTGGGTAATAGAAAAAACGTAAAATTTGCAACAGGTTCACAAGAATCACGCCTACATGTTGGCACATACGGGGTGTGAAAATACAGAATTTATTAAGGAAAAACTAAGCAAAATAAAAGGAAACAAGGGGGAAGAGAACTAACCCATAACAAATAAGAAAAGGCAAAGGACGGAATAAAAATAAATTACGGACTGCTCGTAAATCTTTCAGGCAGCTAAAGTTATACCATTGCAGGCGCGCAGCCAGAATGTTTTCGAGGCGGATTTTGTATAAAATCCTTTAATAAGCATCCTTTGCTAAATATTTATAAATATTCTTACAGCACTTTATTTATAGAAGAGAGAAAACTCTTACAATAGAGAAATAGGCTTGCAATTCAATTACATAACTACATATTTACACATAACATCAAATGAAAAGGACGTTCAATATTCCCAAAAATATTAGTAAAACAAACAAAAAAACATTTTTGTTTTTTAATGAAAATAAATGAGGTCCAAATCACAATGCAACAAATAAAGAGATTTAGTTTCTTGTAAATAAAAAAAGCTATACTATACTAACAAAAAAAAAAAATACTATACTATACTATACTCATTTCCAGCCAATTCTTTCCCTTCGGAGTTAGGTCGCACTCCTTAATTTTGTTTTGAGTCGATGAATCAACAAAAATCATCTGCCATTACGCAAGTTGTTATGCGAAGAGTTCCTAGAATAGTTTTTAAATTATATTCAATGACTGTTTTGTTTTGTTTATTTATTGCTTCCATAACATAATACCACTGTCGTAAGACAATAATTGCTTTCATTTACAAACCCATATTGAAGGGCCAATGTTCTTCAGCTCATTTAGAAGAAATAAAGTGACTAACAAACAATGGCAAATATGATTAGTTGACAATTTACTGCAGGGATTTTGCAAGATCTGTTGGTGTTTCACATTCAAGCCAACTTAATTTTATTTCTTCTCATCATAGGATTTGTGTAAGCCAATAGTCTGCTTATGTGTCTTCTGTTAGCGCTTTGTATTATTTCGACAATATTAGTGAAATCAACGTCGCGATGAATATCTGTGTTAGGTACATAAGTACTCGTTGTATTATACGTAGATATCTTTCTGCAGCACTGCCCCAAGTCTCAATTCCATATTTCCAGACACGCGCAATTATCGTTCGATAAGTACGTAAGTATTTTATTTTGCAATGATAATTTGTACGAAGGTGCAAACAGTCAGTGCAATTTTTTAAACTGATTTTAACTTCATCTCGTTTTTTCTTCATATCCTTCTGCCAGTGTAATCTTGAGTCGATCGTATTGCTCACATATTTTGCTTTGGTGTCAATATTCGCCTTGGAATTACCAATACTAATTGGTTCGGTGGCTTGGAAAGTATTTCTGCCTTTTCATCTGAATTCATATTGCAAATTATTTTATACTAAAAACTTAATTCTATCTGAACTTCAACAAAATCTCTTTTTAAGTAATCTTTATAGAAAGTATAAATTTTGTTTTAAATTAAGCACAGCTTAATTGTTGTACGCCGCCACCTTAGCCGAGTGGGTTTGTGTTTGAAATTCAATTCAATTTCTGCCATATATATATATATATATATACATGTATATGTATATATAATGTATAATTGGCGTTTACAACCTTTGTTGCCCGAGATCTTCTAGTGGAGTGCGGTTTGATGTTGATCCACAAATGAAGGGACAGTTTTATGCCGACTCCTAATGGTGGAAATACACTCGGACGCTCATCATAGCCTGCCGAGAGGCGAACTCTATTAAAAAACCTGTATATATAATTATATAATTGGCTCGTACACCCCTTTTGGGTGTTTTGGCCGAGCTCCTTCTCCTATTTGTGGCGTGCGTCTTGATGTTGCTGCACAAATGGAATAAATAAATAAAAAATATCTGCCATTCGGAGTCGGCTTGAAACTGTAGGTCTCTCCATTTGTGGAACAACATCCATATACACATATATACATATATATATATAATATTAGCGTACCCTCGCCCGCTTCGCTAGCCGATAAATTCAATGATTTGCTGTAAGAGAATAAAATTAATACGAAACAAAGCAAATTCTTTGATACAATTTCATCCGAACTTTATTGTAACACTTTTTGGTAGACAACGTTTTTGGTTTTTCCATCTTTCGCGTAAATGTATAATGACGATGGTTTGCCTACTCGTGAGCAAGCTACATACAATTGTCGATGAGAAAAAATTGGGTATTCTAAATTAATACCGCACATTTGTAGATACTGTTCTTGCGCCTTATTAATTGTCATAGCGAAGGCAAGGCGAATAGGGAACTGCAAACGTTTGAAATCGAATGCTAAATCCGTTGGAATCAGTGGAATTCTGGGTATCAAAACGTCTTCTCCTTTGTACTTTGCTTTCAAAATTGTTGCTTCGATAACGTTACTCATTAGCTTCTTCACAGCGAGTCTGGTACCGTTGCAAAGTCGTGGCACATTACTCTTGCGGAGCATAATAATCGGCACTCCAATTTTTTATCGTAAATTATGAGGTGGTAGGCCTGGCAAATCGAGTGAGGTTAAGAATTCAGTTGGATAATTTACGACATCATCTTGATCAGTAATAGTGCCCATTGACTTACTTATATGCAACTATGACACCAGGTATTTGATCCAAAATAGCTACATTTATATCATTGACGTCCTTATTTTTCCCAGCTAAAATTGCTCTTTCGCTGAGCCAATCATGGTTTTTGTAATGTTGAACTATGTTTGGAAATACACTCTGTATCAATGCCTCTTTAGACTGTGCAAAAGTGCAGAAATTGTTAGGAAATGTAATCATTCCTATTGGATCGACAGACATTTGGCCATTTCCGATTTTCAGTAATCGGTGTGAAAATTCAGCTGCTGACGGATCGTTCTGTAGTTGAACACGTACGTTTGTAGCAAGTGTAAGCGTGTTTACATGACTCCATAAATACGATGATTTTAAGCATGCATTGATTTCATCTGCAGCCGTAGATTTTGGGATCACAGGTAAGGTTTGCCTGAAATCTCCAGCCAATAAAATCATGGCACCTCCAAAGACTGTTTGGCTTCCTAGTAGATCTTTCAAAGTTCTTTCAAGTGCTTCCAATGATTTCTTGTGTGCCATAGTACATTCGTCCCATACGATGAGCTTACATACTTTAAGAACTTTTGCTATTCCAGATGTTTTCGAAATATTACGTGTTGGTGTCTCATTTACCTGCATATTCAAAGGCAACTTTAATGCAGAATGTGCTGTGCGACCGCCTTCCAGTAATGTAGCCGCAATTCCGGAAGAAGCGAGTGCCAATGCAACGTTATTATCTGATCGAATTGTTGCTAATAGCAATGAAATCAAAAAGGTCTTTCCTGTTCCCCCAGGAGCTTCCAAGAAAAACAATCCACCAGTTCCATGGCTAACATTATTCATGATTGTATCATAAACATGTTGCTGTTGGTCATTCAATTTCGTTAAATTTGATGTTACAAATGTGTTTAGTTCATTACAATCATAATGGTATTCACGCTCCAGTTCTCGATTGAGAACTTCGGATTGTGTTTTCGTTTCGTGATGAACAATTTCCGTCTTTGACTCGTTGTTCGTTGAATTTTCGTCTGAAACAACAATCACATTGTCCTCATCGATCTGAATTCCCATGTCTTCAAACATGCTCATATCGTTGGAGTTATCTGAATTTTGTGTATTCATGTGTTCATCCTCTTCGGTAAATAAATCCACAATTTTATTTAAATCTGCCATTCCGAAAATGTAATGTTATTTTTTTTCAATTCGTATCAATCCGGGAACAATGTATTCAATTTAAACTTATCGATGTGAATACCCAAAGAAAACACACAAGGCCTATAGATTTACCAGGTCTGCTTGAAACTGCAAAATCAAAAAAAAAAACAAATTTTTTCTGCCACATCACATGAGGAAAGGTATAAAGTGGTGTGCTCTGGTGTGCGGTATTCGTAAACAAACCGTTTGAACATTTCCATTGTTCTTACAAAATGTATATCTCGTTTGACGTAAACCCAAAAACAACTTCTGTCAAATTCTCTGAGAGGCGAATAACTGTTTCCTTGTCTGGCAAACCTTGGTAAATCTATTATCCTTGGTCAACACACTTGTTGCTCTCACAAATGAACTGCACAAAAACTCAAATCAGTAGTTCGGTGTTCGTGTATGTGTACTGAAGGATTTCTCTTCATAAAGAGCGTACAAACCTCTGTGTTTATGTTTACTCTCCGTCGAAAAAAAAATTGCAACTTAGCAACTCGACACAAATCGTTTCACAATAACGAAAAATTCGTATATTTATTCCAAAAAAGTTGTACACATAAAATGAATGTTAATTCGAAACTTAATCTAAGAAGTTCTGCGGCAATTTTCACTAAAAACACAATTTGTACAATATTTTGATTTTTTCTTTTTTTTTAGGAAAAAAGTATTTAAAAAAAAATTTGCTAAAAACCTTCCCCTAGTGGATCCCTATAATAGAAAAAAGAACGAATAAAATTGGCTTCGTATCGGCCCAAAAAAATGCGTACAAGCGAAGATCATTTCATTTTTATATATATAGATAATATATACATATATGTATACATTGTTGTTCAGACTTGAGGTTATAACACGAAATTAGTGTTTGAAAGCCAAGAGTACACCTTTATGTTTTAAAAATCTATCATTTAGATGACAAATAAACAAATCTAAGAATGATATACTATAAATATGTATGTAGGTTTACTGTTATGTACGAACACGAGCTTCATCGTGTTGTGCTTCAGAAACCGTAAGACTGGGTTTATTTTTAAATAAAACCATTAATTCCCGCTTGTTTTCTAACTTTATTGTACAATTAATCAAAAAATACTCCTTCCCCTTGGTTGCACGCATGCACTAGTGCATGTGTTTGTTATGCTGAAGGATATCAAAAAACATATCCAACTACGTTTTTATGCTGAGCATTTTCTCACAGAACATCTACCTGATTGTCAGAAAGATATTCCTTTGGAGTTATGTATGGTGTAGATAAAGTGAATGAACTGCTCGTTAGGAAGTGGTGTAAGTTGATTCACCTTAAGTGCATCGAATGCCTGAGTATATAAATATGTTTTAATGATACACATGCACAAACTCGTAGGTAAATATGTTACAGAAAAAGTCGCAAAAATGTGTATTCGCACGTAGTCAAAGAAACGAAGAGTAGCTCCTATGAAATACCGAAATATATAAAAGGCCAGGAATTTCAATGCCCTATAAGCGACAGTTGCTGATGCTGTGTGCTTACGCATATGTACTAACAATATATATGTACATACATGCATATAGTCATTTGTGTATTGCTAGCTGCTGTAATATTTATAAAGGAACAGCTCCATGACATAAAGAACTCATAGAAACAAAGAAAACCAAAATAAATGTATACACGTCAATGTGATAGATTGATTGCAAATAAAAGTGAGTGATGTGTTAAGATGATGGAGCTGCTGCAATAACTTCACGCTAGTGACATTGAATAAGTCCCGGCTGAGCAAGCGCTAATGTGTTTTCTTTGTATTTGAATAGTCGCAAAAGTTAAAGTTTAAACATCACTGTGATATCTTAAACAGCCACCCGGATAATTCAACTACTTTATTTAAGTGCTTGCAAAGCACAGATAGTAACTACATAAACAAAAGGAAGATTAGGTGGAGTGGAGTCCTTTGTATGAATCCTCAAAAATGACGCGAAGTGAGTTATTGACAGTTGAATAAAAAGCTTAAGTGAGTTCGAAAATGCAAAAAAAAAAAAAATCAAAAAATATTAATAATCCAGATTATACATATAATAAGCCAGTTCAAAAGTGACAAAAGATTGATTTAAGAGAGTTGACATCGTGGACTGTTTAAAGTCAATTCCTTAAAGATACATCTACGATTTTTCTCTCGTTGTGCTACCTTATAAAGATAGGTTATTGGGCTCTCTACTCTTGCAAAAAAATGTTCAAAATGAGTTTGCGGCCAGAACGTTTGGCTTGGCTGTACTAGTACGCCCGTTGTACCCCATGTGAATTACTGATTTAGTAGAAAATCGTTGAGAGGAATCCACTGCAATGATGAGTTGGTTCCAGTGGTGGTTCAGATTTACTATCATTGATTACTATCATGGATGTGACCTGCCATATGCAACCGGTAGGTCAATTTATCAACCACGATGGTTCCAAAGAACTGAGACTGTGGCCATCTTTTAGTACTTCTCCAGCGACGCTGAAATTCGTAGTAATCGCACTACATCCGCTTTTACGATCTTCTTTCATTGTAACTTTAAGGCTTAGTTTCTCCCGGCTCCAAACTGAGAGGTATAGTAGATGTAGAATCTAGAGATCTATGTTATTTATAGACTCCGCGAGGGTGCTGTTCGCAAGTATTTAACTTGTAAATGGCAGCGAGTGTACTTTAAAGGTTCTTGACACAGTAAAAGTGACATTAGGCCTTGTGTAGCACTGTAGGGTGTACATAGCCCACTCAGCTTTAACTTGGTTAATCTGCCGGGTCACTGTGATATTCATGCTAACAAAATTTCTAATGAGTTGGCCCGGAACACGTCAGCTCTGGATGACTTGAAGTTAAAGGAGTTTTGTTTACCTCTGAATTTTATCAAGCGGGGCCCAACGCTGGCTAAGCTCAGCTGATTGTAGAAGGAACAGGGAAAATGCATCCAAACTAAATGCTATTTTAGAGAGCACTGAAAATTGGTTAGTTATGCAGCATGAAAATAATTTTTTTGTTCTTCAGTTGTGCTAACCCATTCATATATTACCGACACAATCTAAAAAATCAGAAGTTGGTGAAGTTTCGAAGTCTTCAACTCTGCAGCTACGGGAACATTCATTATCTGCATAAACAGTTAGAGATATCGCATTCTCAATCATTTATTGCGAAAGTAGAATAGCGTTTTCTTTCTTCCGATATTTCAAAAAGAAATGAAAATATTAAAAAAGTTATCCTTATTTCAAAATCCAATTTATTCTTTCTTTATTAAGCTATGAAGAAAATCTTACATGCTAAGTATCTTAGATACAAGTAGAGTTCTCTGCATAACAAACGCGAGATTGGGGCTGGTATAGATTTTATTTAACTCTCTAACTGCTCTAGTATAGGGGACCCAATTAGTAATTAGAATAATTTTGTTAATCGTTAACAATTTTGTAACTGTAGTATGCCCAATGGCCGGTACTTCGACCTGCCGTACTCATCCAATCTCCACCTTAGTGAACTTATCTCTCTTAAAAGATACAGAAAATTATCAGTCTTGCTTCTCTTTCTTATTTTTCAATTAATAAAGTAGAATGGGGTAAGATAGGTATGGGGGCACAATAGGTAGGTGGGGTTTTCGTCGCACTGTTTTTGCAGAGGTCACTCGTCTTATGTGAATTGAATACGTGGTGGGGAACAACGTTCGCGACTGTCATTTCGGCCGTCACCATTGATTAGTTATCCTAGTTCTGGCGTCGTTTAGTTTTTTGTGAGCTTTTCTCCGACATAGCATTTTTTTATTCTACGGTGCAGTGCATTTAATGTATGTAAATATTTGTCAGGTGAGTTTTATTTTACGTAGAAAATAATGCTGAACACGAATAATGTGTTAGTTTTTTGATATTTTTGTTTTTAAAAAAAATATCGACACTAACATAAAACATGTGCTTGGGGGCACTATAGGTCAGCCGTCTGGGGGCATTATAGGTCACTACTTTTAATTGAATAAAATACATTTTTATTGTTTTTGCAACAAAATGGTGCGTAATTATGTGCGAAAAACGCCGAAACGAAGTGAAGAGGACGTAAAAAAAGCAATCGCGGCAGTCCGAGAATGGCTGAAACACATCAAAAATTATGCGATTCGATCCAGTACTGAAAAAACTTTGCTCATCATGGATAACCACGAATCTCACATGACAATTGCTGGATCAGACTTTTGTAAGAATAATAATATTGAAGTATTAACTCTATCTCCGCACACCAGCCATCGTTTGCAGCCTCTCGATAGAGGGCCGCTCAAAACTTATTTTGACCATTCCTGCAAGGCGTGGATGTTAAATCAATCCGGCATTCCTATTACCATCGACCGAATAGCTGAACTAGTAGCTGAACCCTTGTTGAAAGGTGCTTCCAGCATGAATATCATTGCTGGTTTCAGATCAACTGGCATTTGGCCATTTAATCGCTGCATTTTTTCGGAAGATGATTTCACGACAGCATTCGTAACTGATCGTCCGTACGAGGACGAACCAGATCAAGAGGCTGGTCCATCGATTGCTCATCAAGAGACTGGTCCATCGAATGCCCATGAAGAGCCTGTTTTATTGAATGCCGATCAAGAGCCAGATCGATCGAATCTCGACCTATTAATTCCAATTGAGGACATTCGCCCTTTTCTTAATGCTCCACTGCGCAAGCCATCAAATCGAGGCCGGAAGCGACGTAAAGCTGCACTCAGATGCAGTGATGCTAGAGTCATTACGCGCTGAGCAAGCAGCTGCAGCTCAGAAGAAATCGGACGCGGCAGCAAAAAAACAATTTGCCGCCGAAAGAAAAAAAGAAAGAGAGGCTGCAAAGAGGCAGAAGCTCATACAAAAACGTCACAAATTGACCAAAGAAGAGAAGAAAAATGAATTTAAAAAAATTCCTAACTTTTATAACATGTGCAGTGTTCATACTCTATAAATAAAAATTAAAACGTTAATTTCCAAGACATGTACATTGTTCTTTTCCCCTCACATGTAGTGACCTATCGTGCCCCCCGATTTTGAAAATATCGAAAAAAGCACCTTTGTCTTATTGAATGCAGCTTCCAAAATACTTAGCCAAACATAAGTCAGTATAACCAAAATGTTAGCAGATAAATAACCTTTCAAAATCTTGCTTACTTTTCAAAATCAATGCAAAAACACCGTAGCAAGAGCTCTCCAAAAAAAAATGACCTATCTTACCCCATTCTACTCTATATATATATATATATATATATTAGGCCGGGTCGATTTGTGGGGAGGCAAAAACATCGCCCATTGCTCTGTGAAAATCTTATTCTAGGGATCAAAATAAGAAACTTTGCCGAAGGAACCAAACCTCTAAAACGAATTCTGATGTCCCCCAATTCGGGTCGAACTTTTTAGTTTTTTTTCTCATGTAAAGGCCAAAAATGGTGATATTTTGAAATGATTGTATGGGGAACCCCCCAGGAGAGTTCCAGGGGGTGTGCCACTGGCATCGGTGGATCGGCCATCCAAAGTTAGTGGGAGGTCGGTCATACATTTGGACTCGATTGGAGCACTCTAAATGGGTCAAAGTGTGACTTTTCGTTCGACCCAAATTGGGGGACATCAGAATTCGTTTTAGAGGTATGGTTCCTTCGGCAAAGTTTCTTATTTTGATCCCTAGAATACGATTTTCACAGAGCAATGAGCGATTTTTAAAGCGACCCGCCCTAATATATAATATATATATATATATAATATATATATATATATAATATATATATATGATTTCCTATACTCGCTTATCTTTGCCTTTGTATTGTTTATCACTATTATGTCTTTTTCACTACATTTTTATCAATGGGTTGCCCTTCATCGTTTTCTAAATTTCTTTTTTAAATCTCCCCCCGTTATGTAACTCACTTGCAGCTTCAATAAAATGAACCTTAGGATCGTTTTGGATTCATATAGCATGGGGTGACATTTTGAAATTTTCAAGGATTTTTCCGTTGCGATAGAAAGAATATTGCCCATCGCGAACGCATTGACTTTCAGCAGCAATCATATGAGCGCACAGTGTACAAATCGATTGAATTGAATTCAATTCAATGAATCCATCGTAAGACCTGGCTCATTAACTACATCTACGGGAAAATGGTCAGACTTTTTACCACATCTAATAATGAAAAAAATTAAGATTTGGGAACTAGATATTCATCTTAAGGAGTCTAATATTTGAGCGACAACAGCAATAGCGACCGTCATCGGGAGCTAAATATATCAGCAGGCTGATATCTTCCGCTGTTAGTTACTTTAATTGTGTACCATAAACATTTCTAATTATAATTAATGTAAATAACTAAAAAAATTATATATACAAATACACCTACAACAGCTGACGATGGTGCTGACTATCGCTAAAGTAAACAATAGATTCTTCAAAGAACACAGCGCTCCATGACGTACATCGAAATGTATTTGAAGTGAAGGCAAACATAGCAATACTCGTACATACATATGTAAATATCAGACTGCACAAAAAGAATTTTTCGCATGCATCCAAAAACAATTCAGCAATTAACGATGCAATGAGGAATTTAAAAATCTAACACAATACAGTAATGCAAACATACATACAAACAAACACATCCACAATTTCAAATACGTACGTACGTTCGTGCCCATCAAACGTTCAAGTTTTGCATTGCGCCACAATTTATCAATCAACAAAACAGTGAGCGCAGCAATTAAGCGCTGCTGGAAAACTTAGGAATACGAAGAATGGAGATAATTATAAATCTGATAAACTTTGTGTAGCTACGTTTAGCGCGAAATAAGACAACAAATAAATTAATTCGTATTATGTGCGCCCAATCAAAATACAAACCGCTGAATTGATTTATGGGAATTCAATCGAAATTGTAGGCAAACTATTGGGGAAGAGATTTTATATGAATTCATTTCGGATTATTTTATTGCGTTGTTTGCTATTCTTGTTACTTAAATATTGAAATAAATTTGTAGGTTATACAAGGTGGCGCAAAAGTAATAGTAAAAAAATGAAAAATTTGATTCTTCTTGTGGATTATTTTTATTTGGTCTTTTAATTTTTTTACATCAAGTCGAGAATATGTGTCATGTAAATGGTCGCCGCCACAGTTGATTGCCATTTGAGCCCTTTTTATGGCATTTTCTATCATTTTGGCCAAAACTTCCGGCGATAGGTCCTCACATTCTTGACGAATATTGTCTTTAAGAGCTGCAAGAGTCTGAGGCTTGTTGACATAAACCCGCAACTTCAAAAAGCCCCACAAAAAGAAGTATGGAGCGGTCAAATAAGGCGATCTTGCTGGCCAGTGCAAATCGCCAAAACGGGAGATTAGGCGCCCGGGAAATGCATCCTTCAGAATATCGGTTGTGGCACGTGCAGTGTCTGCCGTTGCACCGTCCTGTTGGAACCACATGTTTTCCAATCCCAATTCATCAAGTTGCGGCAAAAATAACTCGTTGATCATTGCTCTGTAGCGCTCACCATTCACAGTAACTGTTTGGCCCGCGACGTCTTCGAAGAAAAAAGGTCCGATGACTGCTCCACCGAAAACAGCACACCATACAGTGACTTTGAGCGGGTGTAATGGCTCTTCGTGGGTTACACGCGGATTTTCAGTGCCCCAGAAGCGTAAATTTTGCTTATTTACGTACCCGCTAAGATGGAAATGGGCCTCATCACTCATGATTATTTTTGATGAAAAATCATCCTCCTCTTGGTGGTGATTAAGGATGGCTTGAGCGTAGGTATGTTAGACGCGATTGGCGGTCAGCAGCTAACAGCTGATGCACCGTCTGGACTTTATACGGAAACATCTTCAAATCTTGTACCAAAATTCGCTGTAAAGACCGTCGACTGATACCCATTTGCGTGGCACGTCGTCTGGTCGATGTCGACGGCGCTTCCATGATATCCTCGGCTACAGCAGCAATATTCTCTGCAGAACGGCTACTCCGGGGTCTGCCACGCCTGGCAGCATCTCGTGTTGTGCCAGTCTCTTCGAGGTGAGCGGCTAAACGTCGCAGTGTTTCACAAGTAGGCGTTGGACGGCGAGGAAATCTGCGACGAAATTCACGTTGTGCCAAAGTCACCGACCGATTATTGGTCAAATAAATAGTCAGCAATATTCCGCGTTCTGGGGCAGTGTAGCGTAACATTGTTTATTAACGGATATTTCGCAAGTGTTTACTACACAAATGTCGAAATAGAACTGACATTAGGGGCCAATCGCAATATTTATAGCATTTTCTGATAGGAGGATTACTTTAGCGCCACCTGTTATATATAGATACCATATATCGGGTGCTCATGAAACAATGGAATGTGAGATACAATGCTGTAGTGGATTATTCGCGTGTCTCATAGCAACCTAATACAAAAGCAAACTAAAAGTTATGTGAATGCTGTTTGCATTCTTTTGGAGGAAAAATATGTATATTTGCTAAATTCCTTTGATACGTACGAATGGTATATTTTCTGCCTCCCACACCTGCTAAAGCTTATAAACAAATGTAGGCATTCACAGGTTTTCGCCGCCCCTGAACGGCAGATGGGTTTTTATCAGGAGCTTTTTCATAGCTGAAATTCACTCGGAGATTTACCATTGCCTGCCGAGGGCAATTGGTGTTGATATGTGCCCGTGGTTTCTAACCTGTGCATGAAATTATAAAGAATTGTATTTTGCCACTCCAATTCTGTGCCCTCATGTCATTCCCCATCCGTCTTGAATTTTCAATGACAATAAATAAAACTCAAGGTCAGTGAATTAGCGTCTGTGTATTAATTGTGGCGGGTCTGTGTTTTGACAATATTTGTTCAGCTTCACACAAACCAATAATTAGAGTTTATTTCGATGGTTTTCGAGAAAAGCGACACAACTCAAAATTAACTCAAATTCGAGTTCTGCCGTTAAAAGCAAAAATCAACTACAGAGTTTACATATTTTTATCTGGAAAAGCGTCATAAGCGAATCTTGAAGCAATTCTGAGAGATAGCGTTAGTGTCGTTTTGTCAGGCGATCGAATTGGCGCGTCAATTATCTAGAAAACTGACCCACCCGAGGAGCGACCGCCATTAGAAAAAACATTTTCTTATACTTAAGATACTTAATGACCTTCTTATTTTTTACGTCGCGTCTGATAATTTTGGTTAACATGCTGCGATTGCTTGATAAAGTTTCACATTTAAAAAAAAAATATTTGTTAAATAGTTAATTAGCTAAATTAAAAAATCTTCGATAAACTCCTTAATAAGAACACTAGGAGTATTGAATCCGAACACCCACAGTTAACATAATCGGAAACAATGGAAGAGCTCACCTTCCAGAAGGTCATCGCAGCATCGCAGTGGTTTGGATGAAAAACCAGCAGGGCTCTTCAAATACATGAGCAATGAAACCGTTTGTTTTCCAACAATAACGAAGAACAAAGATGCCAAAGATGTGGGAAATTGGAGTTATTTGCCCTCTATATAGAATGGGTGCAACGTTGCTCCATGAAAATTACTGGTCTATAACTCTTTTGAACAGCATCTACAAAATATTTTCAAATATTTGCAACGCTAAATTTAAACCGCATGCTAAACGCATAATTGGTAGCTACCAGGCCGGTTCTCAAGAAGGAAGATCAACGATTGGCCAAATTTTCGTACTGAGGCACTTATTAGAAAAGTCGCGAGAATTCGACATGACGACGTATCATCTTTTCATAGATTGGAAAGCAGCTTACGGCAGCATAATTCGAAACCAGCTATTCTCAGTGATGGCCGAGTTCAGTATTCCCAATAAGCTAATGCGTTTGCCGAGCTCGTCTATGCACCTCGTAAGAAACGTCGTAAGGGTTCAAAACGACAGAACGTCGTTTGAAGAGAGAGTTTGCCCTACTGAACGGACTTCGGCTTCCACATTTTCACTTTATTATTGCCCTTGAAAATGTTATCAGGGATTCAGGCAAACTATTATATTTAGCGAATTTCAGGGAACTATTTTATTTAAATCGGTTCAAATGTTGGCTTACGCGGACGACATATATATTATTGCATCATCTCTGCCTAGTTTGAAAAAAAGCCTTCGAAAGTATAGAAAGTGCAGCAAAAAATGTGGCCTTAGAAATAAATGAAGCCAAAACTAAAGAGCTTTTTTCAACTTCATCGGACTCTGTTAGACACAATGTGGGTCAAATACTCAAAATCGGTTATTATGGTTTCGAAGTAGTGGAAGAATTAAATTTTTTTTTTCACTCCTCTCGGGAGCATAGGGCCTCGACAAGACTCTTCCATCGTACACGGTTCTGTGCTGTTGTTTGTGCACCGTCTCATGAGATGTCGGCATCTGCTAGTTCACGCAGCATCGACCTTCTCCAAGTGTTTTTTGGTCGACCGTAACCTCTGTTCCTTTGCGGGTTCCTGTCAAGTGCCATCCTCGTGATGCTGTCTGGTGGTTTTGCTGTTGTTGTAGCAGCATAAACATTCCCCATACTTACATACGGAGAATGCTGCTGGAGTGACAGTCCTTGGACGGATATAAATTCGGGTCGTTTCGGTAACGTAGAACCGACTGTTGTGGAAACGATCTGGTGGTTTTCTCAGTGTATGACCTATCCATCCCCACTTTCTGCGTTTGATTTGCCTTAGAATGCATTCGCCCGAATGTCGCCCTTGCTTTGTTTAGCCTGCAGTTAACACTTTGATCTGCTCCACCATCTGCTGTGATGATGCAGCCGAGGTAGCAGAAGCTTTCAACGAACTCCACCGGGTATCCGTCAACCAATATCTGTCTTGCATTATTGTGGTTATCTCTCGTGGCATTGGTCTTAGCGATGTTAACATCCAGTCCGACAGCGCGTTTGTCCGCCTTCGAATAGGAAGTTGAGTATAATCCTGCTTTTTTAAGGATTTCAGATTGTTTAACGACATCTAGCGTTGCATGAAGTAACTGAATTCTCAAAATATAAAGAGCGCTTAAGTAATAAGGTCTCCATATGCATAAATGCCAAGAATGATAGAAAGAAGATTGCGCCCATCAGAGCGTACGTGACGTCACGTTTACTGAGTTGTGCAGTATTGCCAACCATTTGCTCTTCGCAATAAATTTAGTGCTTTTTTATACCCAAAATGCAAAAATTTTTAAGTTTCGTGTTTGTTTCTTTTTTTTAATTTAAAGCTACCGAAACTTTAAGTTGAAAAAAAACTATATTATTTAACAAAAAAAGGTTGAAAAAGGTCACTCTGAGAAGATTTTAGTGCTAATGAAATTTTTTTTACTCTTATAAAATTTGATAATTTGAAAGTGCAAATTTAATTTTCGGCTCCATTTAAGGTTATGCAAAAATATTAAATGCCCCTCTCTCAACTCTTCTTAAGATTGAAAACCTTTTTACACATTTTAAAAAGCCTTTGAATTTATTGAATGCGACCATAGAGGTGTAATCGTTTCTTCCGGTCATCAATCCTTAGTGAGACATAGGACATTAAGAGTTATACTCATTGTAAAAATAAACAAGAAAATACCAGAAAATACTAAAGAAACCATACTGACAATTTTACAAAAATAGTACCTTATCTAGTTACATAACTTCAAATATAGCAAAAAAGTCGTTCCTTAACAAAAGAGTCTCGCTTAACAAAAAAACCTGATAAATTAAATTGTACATAAGCATACACATTTATTTAAAAAAAACGCACATTCTAAAGACAATTTGACACGCATACAAAGTTCTTTAAGTGATTCAATAAAAATTTGGTGTTATATTTTCTTTAAATGGGCATTTTAGTGCGTTTTTATATCCAAAGCTAGGCAACACTGCAGTAGCGAGAGAGAGATTTGACTGCCGAAAGCAGAAGAACACTAACAACACCTGCAATCGCGGGCAATGCCACCAGATGTTAAAAAAAGTAAAGCTAAATAAAACTAAGTGAATTATTTAAATAATTATTAAAAAACGTATATTTTACAAAATTATAAACATGACATTTTAATTAGAACAGCTAGAAAAATGTCATGAAGAAAGAACTAAAACTCCGAGACTAAATAACAAAAAAAAAAAAATGCTAAATCAAATTACGGAAATGGTAATCTGGCCATACTGGAGCTAAAATCATGTAACTAGTTGTCAAATTCGCTGAGCGCAAAGTAACTGGGCCACGATAGGCGCCATCTCATTATTCTTTCCATCATGCATAAATGCCACGATGGAGAGAATAATGGGGAGGCGCCGATCGTGGTACCGCTGCTTTCCTCTCATCGAATTTGACATAATTGCTGTGTGTATGACGTCGAACTATCGTAATTTATTCATGTGATGTTTGTGCGATTACTTTTTCTTGCATTCTTGTTCGCTGCTTAAAATCTCTCGGATGCAACTGCACCAATCGACGTCAAGCACTCTCTGATGGACGAAATCTTGTTTTTATTATTCTTGCATAGAGCGAAATAATGAAGCGAAATGATTGTATCGGTCAGTGAAGTGAGTACTAAAAGAGAGGATGAAGGCGAGCGTGGATTATGATTCGGCAATAGTGTGATCTAGCTGTGACTATAAAATAATAACTTAGAATTAAAAGTTGGAAATACTGGGTAGTAAGCCTAGAGTCATTAATATAGTAAATATAATACATTTTTATTTATTCCTCTAGATTACTTTTTAATTGATCTCCATTTTTAGTTTACCTTTTAGAAATAACCTGAACCAGAGCTGTCAAAAATACCTCTCATTTGCCATTGCATTGTTATACATTTTTTTTTTTAATAATTTTAAAAAGATGGCTATAGTTATAGAAGATTCTCATTCCCTGAACCAGAGCTGTCAAAAACACCTCTCATTTGCCATTGCATTGTTATACATTTTTTTTTTAATAATTTTTAAGAGATGGCTATAGTTATAGAAGATTCTCATTCGTTAAAGCCCTATATTTATGTGTGATACCTAATGTAGTTTTGTATATACAAGAATTACTCGTCTAAAATATGTGCAAATATACAAATATTTATGCCCTTGTAGCTTGCTCGATTAAATAAAGAAGAAAGAAAAATCGGGAGGAATTCGCCAGACTTGTGAACATTTCGGATACTGATAATAAAGGCAGCCATTAAAATGTTGGCGCCTGACAAATGATGACTTGCAGTTGAGGGTGGCAAATAAAAAACGAATTAAACAGTGAAGGCAAACAGTTAATTAGATGACGGTGTTGAGTGCCAAAAGTTAATTAACTATGTAAATTCCATTGTGAGAGTAAACGGAAAAATGATTTCAATTAGAATTAAGTTTAAAAAAGTTTGAATGTGCAGAATTTTCAAAAGCCTGTGTAATGGAAACATTTGCATGCACCAAATAAAAAAAAAAAAATGATGAGTGTTGTGAGCTGCAAAATTCCTACACCAAATAAATTCATATTCATTTATTTGTGTTTTTTTGTGTTTCGTTCTTTTTTTTTATTAAAATACAGTTTCACAGTGGTGGTAAATAAATTAATATTCCAGTTAAGAAAATATTTGTACATGTGTCCTTTTTTATTTTTGGTTTTATTGTTGATATATTATATGTGTTTGCTTCTTCAAGATTTCGTTGCTCAAGCCATTCCTTGCTATGTATGCGGCAACACCCTATCGTTGAGAAGCTTAGAAAGGCAAAGCTTAGACTCACTGACTCCTGTCGTTTCTGCGACCAGTCCCCGGAGGCTGACCTCGAAGTCGAAGTGAAAACCTCATTTTCGTTCATTAATTTATTAATATATGGATAAAACTTAGGTTCTCATTGATTTGATTGCCAATCGGAGTATGAGATATATATAATGAGACATTCCTGATTGCCAATTGGAGCTATGAGATATATAAAGGGTTTTCCAATAAGAGGTGTTAGGTAGGTAGGTAAAATGGCAAGAGTGCCACAGGCACACTTCAAGTAGCACTTACGTGCCGTTTTGATACCATAATGTGGACCATTACCTGTGCAAAAAAAATTATTGGGAAGAGAAACTCTTCCACAGCCATCCAGTGCTGTTGATGTAGTGGATGAGAGAAAAGGGATCTAGGCTGGAAAATGTCTTCAAGTCATCCCCAAAGGGCACGCTAAGGAATCTTAAGCGCCTAGCCGCCAGAGCCGGAATCTTGCAGAGAAAATATTCAACCGTCACTTTCTCTGTAGGATCCCCTCAGCTTCTGCAATAGGGGTTGTACGAAATTCCAAGCTTCTCCGCATGAGTACCGATCACCCAGTGACCAGTGAACACCGCAATGAGTTTGGAAATTGCATGGCGGGGTATTCCCATCACCTTAAGCGTTCTGTTTCTATCGTATTGGGGGGCCATAGTGTTTTCGAAATAGCGCACGATGTGACAGACCTCCATCTGTCTTGCGCTTTTCTTAGAAAGAAATTGTGTAGTTTCCCTTTAACAACGGCCAAAGGGACACCGATGTCTGCGAGGGGGACAGCTGAAACCGGTTCTGTCGACCTCTTCCTGGCAGGCTCCTGTGCCCAGGAACCCAGATAAAGGAGATGTTTCCTGCTCGATCGAGATGTTTGAGTTCCTCCTTACAGGAGTTCACCAGAAGAGAGCTGGAATACGGCGACGACAGTGCCTTGATCGCAGCTTGGCTATCGGAAAAAATATTAATTTCTCCCTCCCAACAGCGATCAAGCTTGCCTGCAGGATCGCGAAGACCTCTGCTTGAAAAACGCTGCTCGTTTCCGGCAGTTTAAAGAAGACCGAAATGCTGGCTGATTTAGAGAAAACCCCCGCTCCCACTCCAGATTCCATTTTGGATCCGTTAGTGAAAACAGAGGTACCTATATCCGTGCCGACTCGCCCCTCCTTCCAGTCTTGCTTGCTCGGAAAGATATCCCTAGCACAACCCTCAAAACACAGTTTGCGGATGGAAAGATCAGTGCGAAGAACAGAGAAAGAAGGGGAGATCTGCTTCAAGATGCTACTATGTCCTACAGGATATTGTCTCCAGAGGCCAAGCTCCTTCGACCTGATAGCGCTCTGAGCAGCAATGGATTTAACCTGCAGATCCACAGGAAGTAAGTGCAGAATAACGTTGAGCGAGACAGTAGGGCATATTCTACAAGCACCAGTGATGCTCACACATGCAGTTCTCTGCACTCTCTGTAGTTTAGTGGTGTTGTAGCCCTTCTGTAGAGTTACTCACCAAACTATGCGACCGTATGTCAAAATTGGCAGAACCACTAAGTTGTACATCCAAAGTACGACACGTGGCTTGAGACCCCATTTTTTGCCGAACATTGATTTACAGGGGTAGAAGGCTATATTGGTCTTCTTAACTCGATTTTCTATGTGCAGCTTCCAGTGGAGCTTGGGGTCAAGTATCACACCAAGATACCTGACTTCCGAGGCGAGTGCAAGACACTGGTTGTTTAGTCTTGGAAGCTTAAAAGGCGGAGGCTTGTATTTCCTGGTGAATAGCATCAACTCCGTTTTGTCAGAGTTGATTCTGAGACCGCAACTGGCGGCCCAACTACTGAGTGTACCCAGGGCATCCTCCAAAATGTCAGCCATTACTGATGGGAAGGGTCCTGAGACCGTTAGGACCAAGTCATCGGCATATGCTACCACCTTTACTCCTCCCCTGTTTAGGCTAGTTAAATCTAGTTTGATCGCGGCTTCACACTTAGCACGGTCCTCGATATCTCGCTCGTGCACTTTACCGGCTTGTTCATTCTTTGCAATCTTTGCTAGAATGAATTTCGCCCTCAGGTAGTGCGCCTTGAGCAAGGCACCGGATGATTTTTTGTTCCTTTTGGTGACCTTCGCAGTGGTCACCGGGGCATCATTGCCAGAGGTCACCTTGGCAGCCTTACCAGAGGCCCCCATGGAAACCTTTCCAGAGGCCGTCTTGACTACCCCACCAGGGTTCGTCTTGGAGGCGGACTGAAGTCGGCTTGGCTTGAGAAGTGGGGCGATGTGTCGTGCACCCGTCCCCGTACTTGGCTCGACAATCGTGCCCTGGCTAGAATCTATTTGCTTTTTGGTCCCACGAGTAGGCACGGAAGGAGTGGTCCGCCACGGCATGTCGCGGTAAGGTACTTGATACAACCGACCTTGCCTGGGCATCGGAGGGGACCGTTAAATACTTGTTATTTAGACACTACCAGCCATGCAGCTCTCGGCACGGGTACCTCGACACCTTAGCTTAAAGTGCTGACAAGGTTATACCGCCTTATCACCTGTCGACAGAGCCTCGTTAGCGAAAACAGGGAGTACCAAGTCAAGGACATCAAGTCTTGGACAGTGGGTAGATGTTGCCATTTGGAGAGGAGTGGCTATATTGTACGCATCACTTTCCCATCTAACCCCCCATTAGAGGTCTTATTCCTGTAAAAGATCAATGGTTTTGGTGCTTGTGTGCCACGTAGCACCGTCTTGTTGAAAGTAAACGTTGCCCAGATCAATACCATCCAATTCAAACTAAGGTCCAATGACTCCGCCGGACCATAAACCGCGCCAAACAGTCACACGTTGAGGATAGAGAGGCTTTTCAACAATAACTCTTGGATTTTCTGAGCCCCAGATCCGACAATTTCGCTTGTTGACGAAGCCACTGAAGTGGAAATGGGCCTCATTACTCAAGATGACTTTTCGATGGAATTCCGAATCATTTTTCAGCATGCGGCCGGCTTGAGTTCTTGTGTTAACTGGACTTTATAAGCCTTAAGACCCAAATCTTTATGCAAAATACGGTGTAATGACGTTTGTGGAATACCTAATTCCAAAAAACGTCGAGGAATGGACAAATCTGGGGTTTCTTTAACTCTTTTGGGCTACAACAGCAATACTTTCGGCTGTTCTTGAGCGACGTGCACATCACTAACTTGCCCCAACAGCTCGAATTTTTTCACTTATTTCTGTATTGCGGTCCGACAAAGTACTTCACGATGACCCACAAATATTCGAGTTTTACGAGCCGCCTCTACCAAATTTTTAGAATTTTTATATTGAATTTTAATAATTTCAATGCGTTGCTTAAGCGTGCATCGTGCCATTTTTATTATTGGTGTAGTTTCTACGTGTCAAATATCAAAAACAATGACAGCTTCAAAAGTGACATCTACCGAAATAGCGAGGTATTCAAATAACACCTGTTGTTGGAAAACCCTTTATAATAAGACATTCCTGACACTTTGAAATAAAACCAAAACTGCATATGAAAAAAAAAAAATAATTGGCGCGTACACTTCTGTTAGGTGTTTGGCCGTGCTCCTCCTACTATTTGTGGTGTGCGTCTTGATGTTGTTCCACAAATGGAGGGACCTACAGGAGCTTTTTCATGGCAGGAATACACTCGGAGGTTTGCCATTGCCTGCCGAGGGGCGACCGCTATTAGAAAAATGTTTTTCTTCATTTTGATATTTCACCGAGATTCGAACCAACGATCTCTCTGTGAATTCCGAATGGTAATCATGCACCAACCCATGCGGCTACGGCGGCCGCCAATCAAAAATCTGCATATGAGATACATCAAAAATTCTGACAGAGAGAGCTATCGCAATCTTCCATTGCTTTTAACAACTTTCACAACTCATTAGTAGGATTTTGCAGAAAATAACATCATTCCAATAGCCAACTGGCTTACCTTTGTATTATGCAGCAAACAATAACTGACTTTCAATATTTGCCCTCAATAGTTTGTTATTTCGTACGAACAACTCGTGATGTGTTTTTATTTGCTTTGAGAAAGTGTATCCTTCATGTAAAACAACACAGCATATTTTTCATTTACATCGCCGGTTGGGATACTGGATCGATCTAATTCGGGCCACTTTTAATTTCTTTTCACGAAATAAAATAATATTCATTATTTGAATTTTTCAAAGACCACTTTATCATAATTTCAGATACAGGTATCGATCTGGTGGTACGAACAAACTGTTTGCTAGGTAATTTCAGTTTTTAAGCACACCGCACATTAAAAAAAAATCATTTCTAGCTGACTAATGGAATGCAAAATATCAGTGCAGCAGAGTTATACAAGTTATATTAGCCTAAACCTTAATCGTTTTTGTCTTCCAAAGACTTCGAAAGTGAACCAAAAGGAAAATAGTACCCCGAAATGTTGAAAAAAGTACTCCTTTGCTGGCCATTTTCAAATAATAACTCGCTATATATAATTTTTTTACAGCTTTAAAAAACAAAGAATGCAAATTAAATTTAAAAACAATCATTATAAACTAACAATTTAGGTAAAAACAATGATGTCATCCCTGGGTGAGACACTTTTTTGACAAACTGTAAATAGTCTGCTCGGTAGCGAAAAGCGAATGTGCATAAATATTTTTGCGTTAATTGAATGTCAGGCATATCATTGCCAACGGACAGCGAAGGAGGCCAACCAACCGAAAGAGTGGTGTGAAATGGCCTCTGGCAACCAGAGGGCAGCTATCAACATGCATTCCAATACAACTGCGTACAAAAATGGGTACATGATCATCTGGCAATGAGGCAGGCACTCGGACGCGTCTGCTGCGGCTTCTAGCGCGAACATCATAACTACAAAATATGAGTTTTATATATAGCGTAAAATTAAAAATGATTTGCAACAAAAATAGACAGCAACAGCCGTGGAAAATGAGCGCAACGCAAGAAGCAGATAAATATTATAAATAAAAAAATTAAAATCTCAAAGATGATCGAGCAGATCAGCAGCACAGCTAAGGTGACATTGGAAATTATAGAGATTTTTTGATTTTCTAATTGATATTTATGGTAGGGATGGGTAGCATTTTCTCGATAATAATTTCTTATTAGACGGATATACTCAAAGTTGGTATTTTTAGCTAAAGTTAGCTAAAGTGATGCTTTTGCAAATTTCCTTGGTATACACAAAATTTCATTATAGATATCATTGTGATATTGCCGTCTATTTTGATTTCTTCGATCATTCTGCCGCAAATTTCATCAACATTGTATACAACTTTGTCCCCTAATACTCATCATTTGCCAGATTTGATTTTTTAATATTTATTTATACTCTTTATATTTTGGTGCTTTGACGCTATCAACGCTTTTCATATCCGATTATCTGCTTAATTTGCCAAAAATAATAAATAAAGTTTTTTTAATTGCATTAGCTTTTGTGTGTATTCCTACTAAAACAAGTTTTATGAGTGCTACTTGACATGGCGAGCGTCAAAACATCAAAATGAAAATGAATGCCTACGTACACACATACATACTTATATATTAGGGGGTCCCACGGAAAGTTACGCTAACTCCACCGGAATTAGTAAATGTATTATGTTTTAAGGCTACCGCCAAGTATTTCACAAAAATATTCAGACTTACGTGAGCTGGTCCGATTTGGAAATTTACTTTTTATAAATAAAATTAGTTCGTAAAAATACTTTTTCCAAAAAGTCATATCTTATGGTATGATAGAAAAATATAAGATTATCAATGGAAACCATGGAACAGAGGTGTGCTGATATTTTCTTAAAAGAAAATTTGGATGTGAATGGGTTAATTTTCCAAGAAGGTATAAAAGTTACCTTAAAGGTTTAAATCGGTCGCGATGTGGCTGAACTATTCAAGTTACAGGGTTTGATTGAAAAGTAATGAGCCTTATTTTTTTCAGCAGTTTTATTAAACCTTTTGGCTTATACAACTAATATTCTTCAAAGTCCCTTGAGCGTCAATACACCGCTGGTAGCGGTCCTTCCACTGCAGGAAACATTTTTTAAACTCATCACAGTTTTTTGGATCGCCTCGATGGAGTCGAAATGCCTCTCCTTTAGCTTTCTTTTCAGGTGTGGGAACAAGAAGTAGTCCGGAGGGGACATGTATAGGCTGTAGGGAGGGTGTGGAAGCACCGGAACCCCCATCTTGGCCAATGCAGAGGTGCAGAGGAAGGCGGTGTGCGCCGGCACATTGTCGTGATGAAGGGTCCAATCCAGATCGCTGTTCGTCTTCGACGCCCTCCCGGCCTTCCTTGAACGACTTGTGCCATCGTTTTACCTGGGCACTGGGCAGAGGGTGGTCCCCGTGAGCCTCCTTGAGTAGCCCAATGGTTTCGGTACTGGTTTTGTTTAGCTTTACGCAATATTTGATCGAGTACCTTTGCTCCAACGATCGCTACATTTTCGCCACTGCAAAATCCTAACACACCTTTAAAACAGCTTTCACGCGCGGAGCGATGTTGACTGCACCGCTGTTGCCAGCGAACTGCGACCGGTTTCTAGTGGAGGGGAAGGTCCAACGATCATTTTCCCCCACCAGCTGATTCGGTTGATCGCTTGGCAGACGCTCCGCGCGGGAAGGCTCATTACTTTTCAATCAAACCCTGTATCCTTAAAACTACCTTGCAATATTAGTCAAAAATACCATCAAAAATCTCGCTATTTTGATTCCGTCGCTAAACTATTTAAACATTTTTATGAAAACCGTTTAATCTTAAATTAATTAATTTTGATCATCCATTATTTTATGGGAAATATACTTATATTTTTAAGAAGTAATTCAATTTCTAAAAAAACTTGATTTTTTGAGGCACATGTTTTCAAATCGGTTCAGCTTACGTAAATCTTTCTAATTTCAATGGAAAAATAAAACCGATTTGTTTTGTATTGAAAGGGATGCATCACGTATATGTATGTATGTATTACAATGAAACAGGAGAACTTTTAAATATTTGCTACATTTACATTTTTCCATATTGCATCATCTTTGTGACTATGTTTTGTATTGCAGTTGGGATATGAGCTTCATAAATTTTTGCATCAATGGAATTGAGGAATTCTCACACAAGATGTCTCTTTATGACTTCGTAAGCTCCATCGTAAGCACCATAACTGTATCTTCTAATCGGTCAAAAGTTGTGGGTGAATTTCTGAAATAAAGCGAATTATTATAGTATCTATTCGGGATACGGAATTTGGCGACGAGAGGAATTAAAAGTGAAGTGTTTTTGCAAAGAAAGTTTATTTTGAAGTTCTTTATTAGTTACTACTCTTTTTACTCTTTCCCCATTTTTGCTTTTTTAAAAAGTCTAAAAACCTGAATCAGCAGTCGATTCTTTGTCCACAGCGGCAGAAATTAAAAATTCATTAATGATAAACATTTCCACTTTTATGCTTTTGTTTATTTAATACAAAATTGCTTGATTGTCTTGCTGTCTGTAGTATAGACTCCCTCATCGCAATGCAGAGGTCATCATCAGTAGCAGCATCAACTTGGTGTAGAGAGAAAGAGCGCTTGGTCACGCCGATTGCTTTTCCGAAATTTTGGTCGCATTACTTTTTATTGCTTTGTTATTTTATTTTTCATTGACGCAAATGTTTTGCATTCCGAATTCCATTTTGCTTCACTTACAAAAAGTTTCATTTGAAACAATTTTCTCTAAACGAGAAAAAGTATAAAAGGTGATGAAGTGTATATAAATAGAAAACACTACTTGTGGAAAAATGTACTCTTATTTGTAATTGCTTTTGAGTATTAACTCATTCGAGTGCTAATTGTTTTATGAAACGTTCTATTGAAAAACTACCAAATGAGTAGAATTTTTCGAAAAGGTTTAAATAAATTTGGGCAAGTTTTTGGAAATATCGGAAAAGTGGCGCAAAATAAATCGTCCAATTCTGTTTTTGAATAACTTTTTTAATAAAAAAATAAAACAAAATTAGTTTGAGTGATGAACATCTTTATTTGCACCTTTACGTGGCCCATCGCTTTTCTGTTTGTAGGCTGCAGCTGTCTAGTTCACGAGCGTCAAATATGATTGACGCACGATGCCATCTGCAAAAGTTATAAATCATTCTATAGGGTGATTAGTTTTGTGCCACTTTCTAAGTAAATTGAATGGATTCTTTTTTTTTAAAACTATTTTTTATAACCTTTTATGAAACGTTTAAAGGAGTTAAACCAATTTTCAAACATCTACACAGTTTGCAAAATCGAGCGAATGGAAAGAAGAATGAGAAAATATTAATTTGCAAGGAGAACCTAATAAGGGCTTGCATTCGAGAATGTGCAAGAATTTACCTATTTGGGTGTCAAAACATCAACGTAATTGACAATTAGTGACCGAGTTTTAACAGCAAATAAATCTTATTACTCTAATTTGCGATTGTTTAAGTCAAAATTATTATCTCGCGTCCAAAAGTTAAGGATATACAAAACCTTGATCCGCCCTGTGCTTACCTGTGCTTGTGAACTACATATGGACGCTTAAAACCACTGACATTAATCAGCTAGTGGTCTTCAAAAGAAAAATTTCACGAAAAATTCATGGACTAGTAAGATTGCAGGACGATACCTATCGAATTAAATATGACTGCATGGAAGCACTCCTTAATCTCCCACCACTTCATATAGCAATCCAAGAGGAAGCAGCTACGCAAGCACTCATGCTGATGAAAGAAAATTTCAAATTAGGCAACCTCACCGGTCACCTAAGTATCCTAAATAAAATCAAAAACACCATAAGCATGGCTCAACTCTCAGACCACATTGACCCAACCCTCTGTTTCACAAAAGGATACACAGTTACCTTTCCTGAGAGGATCGAGTGGTAAACAAACCCAAAATGGATGAATGATGATTCACAAAAATGGTACACTGATGGATCAAAAACGCCTTATGGTGTAGGAGCAGGAGTAGTGGGGCCCAGAATCCACAAATCACTCACTCTCACCAGGGACACCACCATCTTCCAAGCGGAACTATACGCAATAATGAAAGCAGCTAACATCATGCAACGTAGAAACCACAAGAGAGTAAAGATCAAAATACTCTCGGACAGCCAATCAGTTCTAAAAGCTTTAGATAGCTATACCTACAACTCAAAAACCCTCTTAGAATGCCACAAGGCACTCAATAACCTGGCATCCAAAAACAATGTCTCATTAATTTGGGTACCAGGACATGAGGGATATGACGGCAACGAAAAGGCAGACTTTCAAGCCAAAAAAGGGGCAGATGAAAACTTCATCGGACCTAGTCCCCATCGGACCTAGTCCCGGATTCAACAAAAACAGCCTAGAACAAAAAGTAAAATACTGGGCCAAAACTCTATTAAATCAGCATTGGAACAACGTAGAGGGTCTTAGACAATCCAAAAAGTTCCTAAGTTTCAACGCTAAAAGCAGAGAATGTTAATGCAATGAGAAGGTGCAAATGTTACTGTGAGCTTTTTTTAGTACAATTGAGATTTGAAAGATTTGTAGGAAGGTCATTTAGCACACCGAGTTTATAGACACCTCACTGACTTTTGCCCACACAAAAATTAGAAACACCACACATTTTTCACCTCAACACACAACACATTTCTCACCTCGACATTAAACCAATTAAATTTTTACTATTTTCGTATTTTTGAAATAATAAGCGAATACGTAAAATTTATTACATATTTTTTTTTTCAATTACATTAAAAAAAAAAACGATTTAAAAATAAAAAATAATAATAAAAAAAAATAAAAATTTATAAAAAAAAGTTTGCGCCGGGAATTGAACTCGAGTCTAACATGTGGCGAGGAAAAATAGGCGGTGCGTTTATTTCTTCGACTGCTTATTTTTTGACCACTTTGTTACTTTTGAAATGATAAGCGGATACATAAAATGTATTACAAATTTTTTTACGATTACATTAAAAAAAAAAATTTAAAAACGAAAAAAAAAATGTGTGCCGAGAATTGATGGCGAGTCACGTGGGGAGGATAAATACGCAGAGCGTTTATTTCTGCGCCTGCGTTGTGAACAAAAGGTTTTGTGCATGCGCGCGACGCGAATAAATTTTAATAAAGTTCTGAAAGTAATTCATGAAGTTTTTCATTACACACATATGTACATAAATGAACGTATACTTTATATGTAAATAAATGATGGTATATGAAATATACATAAGTACATAATATGTATGTACATGTCAATAGGAGGTATTTGCATTCAGA
This sequence comes from Anastrepha ludens, assembly GCF_028408465.1. Lineage (NCBI taxonomy): Eukaryota > Metazoa > Arthropoda > Insecta > Diptera > Tephritidae > Anastrepha > Anastrepha ludens. The sequence continues at coordinate 96,332,822 of NC_071499.1, forward strand.
AAAAAAGAAAGGTTTAAGATAAATCAACACTTATTTTATATTGTATGTCAATTTATAGTTTATGTATTCGCCAGCATTTACATACATATGTATGTATGTACATTTGTATATGAAAAACAATAATGCACAAGCGCAAGAACATCATATCACATATGCAAGTATGCCCAAATAACCTTGACTTATGTATGTACACATGTCATACCACCTCACATTCTTACAAGAAATCAAATACACATGCGCACTAGTGAACGAGTTTCTTCCTAACAAGTGCAAAAACAATTCTGCTCTATGTATGCATATATACCGACTTTATGTCCTAGCATATATACATACATACATATATACCTACTTGCCTTCTAAACTTCCTACAAAATAATTGTATTCATATGTTACTACATCCATGCACGTTCATACATTCAAGCATACATATACATATGCGCGAGCACAGCGCTTCCTTCTTGCTTCCGTGTACTTTTGTCTTTCACCAGTCGATATTCCTAATATTGTACTTACAAAAACACAATACTTTGATAGACGCAAAAGCAACAGCAAGCACAACGCGATGGCCGCTTTGCCACCACACATTCTAAAATGTTCTAGAACACAACAAAAACACATACATACCTCACATGCGCATGTCGCCCAAAGCTAAAGCCTAAGCCTAGCGACTACAAAAACAAAATACATTCGTAGACGCAGTCGCAGCGGCCATGATTCTATCAGCGACGGCGCTGAACAATTTAGATCAAAAACAAAAAACTTCATTCATAAGTTCGAGCTCATATTTCAATTTCATTCATAAAACGAGCCGCCCATATGCCAATTTTCGCGACCATCCGAAAATAGTCAATATTGGAATATTTCGCGTCGAATTGAAATTATTTGCCAATATTTTGTAAGTCTTGAATTTTTGTGATGTCGAGTGGCCGTATATATGTATGCACGCTTCTATGTATGTAAATATGTGTTCCAACTGCTCGACAGCCGCAGCTGCTGTGAGTCAAGTGTTTGCAAAAGCTACAGTAATAGGCACAAAAAAACGACAAGTAGTATATGAAAAAGTTCTGGCCAGGACATTTCGATACTAGGGAAAATTTCTAAACCATTATTTTTAGTTCTCGCATGGTATATAAATATAAAGTTAACATATTCCTTTACGTATGTGGTTCTCCGATTGATAAAAAGTGCACAAAAGCATATGCATATTAGCAGTAAAGAAATAAACTTACTGTAAAATAAGAGTGCGGTTTTTTTGTAGGCTACTGTGCAGACATTCAGCCTTCCCATGAAGCACAAAGTGCCAAACATTTAATATTGAAGAAATCACTGAAGCTTCTGCGAGTTGTGTTGATGTGCAGTATTGTTCATAACAAAAGAGACCGATGTCTCAAAATTTGTAACCAAAATTTTTCAATCAATATGTACTTTTTATTTCAAAGCTGTAACACTTAACACTCGACATTAATATAAGTATTCATATACCAAATAATAAGTTACACTTCATAAAAAAGGTTTAAAAAGGTATCTAAGTATATTATGGGGCAGTTTTGTTTTCGCTTCATAATTCATAATTTTCGGCACAATGCTGTGCCTTTGAATGCGCGCGGATTCCTTTTTAGCGAATCGTGTGTGAACAACCGAATATGTATTGTAGATATACCGTATTTTCCTGAAGGGTAAGGAGTAGGCGGCCACAGTGAATGGTTGTTGTTCTTTACATGCCCTGTGTCAAGTGTGCGCAGAAGCTTGTGTTCTGGGTTTGTTAGAATGGTGATAGTTTGTACATATATTTATACACATATGTGAGTATGCGCGTTAGGCTCCCTGGATGGATATTAGAATATTTTCTCATCAATATGTGTATGTAAGTAATTCAGATTTGACTGAAGAGATTAAATATAGGAATGCATATTCATATGATTGACTTTATGGCTGTTTTACATATAAATCAATTCAAATGAATAATGTTATATAGAAAATAAATTTCTAAATAACAGGTATTAGAAAAACCTGAATACACTATTTTAAATCAATTCTAATTAAACCAAATATAAAAAATGAAATAAAAATATCGAACAAAAAACTGTGCACAGGATTTGAACCTGAGTCAAATATGAGACGATGTGCTGCATACACAACACGTCTTTCACGATTGCGCTAATCTACAATTATTAATGATATTTTCTAAATCACTCATTTATTCGATTCGCACTTTTATATGCACATATTCTGCGTTAGTTGAAAGTTTGTATGCGTAATTATATGAATATGCATGTGTGTATGCGCGTTTGGCTTTCTGGACGGATATTAGAATGATATTTTCTCTTCAATATAATTTGGATTTGATGAAATAGATTATAGATATATGTACATATTTTCTGTTTTGATTGATTTATATAAAAGTCAGGTCATATCCAGTATGAACTATTTTATACCGAAAAGAAATTTCGATTTATAAAATAAAAAAAAACAGTATTTTAAAGAAATTTTAATTAAAATAAACTCAAAAATTTTACCAAACTTTCCTGGTTTGAATTGTAAAATAAAATGTGCAAGAAAAAAAATATGACTTCAGGACTTGAACCTGAATTAAATACGTGCCAAAAAACAAAACGAATAACTCCGCCGACTTTAGCTTCTGCACCACAAACTAACTGCCGCGCGGCCTTCTTAATCGCAAATTTATTCGCTTCGATTTCCTTAGTAGTGTGCCGAAAAATCTTATGAACTTCCTCAGTAGTATGGTAAACGCAGAAAAAATCTGAATTTCTGTCCTAGCGTGGTAAGTAAATATAGAAACCCTCCACTCGCGTCACTCGCGTGGTAAATATCTGCAATTCGCCACTCGTGAGCAAAGTTGAATTTGAAATGACCTTATTATGAATCTACAAATTAGAACTCGAAAAAAGCTCGTTTAACATTTGCTCCTTCTCATTGCATTAACATTCTCTGCTAAAAGAGCTAACACGGCCCTCACGTTAAACAAAAGGAGTATTCGCACTCTCACAGGCGCCCTCACGGGTCACTTCACCTGCAATAAACACTTACATAAATTAGGCATAACTAATACCAGCACCTGCAGATTTTGCTGCGAAGATGAGGAGTCTATAGAACATCTCATTATCGAATGTCCGGGGTTGACGCATAGAAGGAAAAGGTTTTTAAACAAGTTCATGCTTATAGATGAAGACCTTCAATCACTCCCTCAGAAGGAGCTGGTACAATTCAAGAGCATACCTAACAGTCAATAGACAGCATAGGGTGCACAATAGATCAATATGGTCGCAGTGCTAAAGGGCCATACCTTAACCCTTTACTACCATTAACCATTAACCAAATATGACTGCAACTCATAGCAAAACACGCCCAAGGAGAGTACAACTCGAAAGGCAGTTGGATTGCGCTCTGTTGGAGGCCGAAGAAGAGGACGCCCCAGCAAGAGATGGCTCGAAGACGTTGAAGATGACTTTGAAGATGACTTTGCAAAGCTGAACGTGCGCCGGTGGAAGGAAGTAGTCTTGGATAGAGACGGGCGGTGAAAGGTTGTGAATGAAGCAATGGTTCACTAGGGACTGTCATGCTAAGAAGAAGAAGAACCTAATAAGGCATAATTCTTAGACAGCACCTTTTTATGCGATCTTTGAAATCTGTCAAGTAGACTTGGCTTGAGCAAAGTTTTCCTGCCTCGTATCATTTGCCCTGCGCTGGAGAACACTCTTTTGTAAGGCATAGGGTTGGTTACAATACAAAATATAGTAATATAAATAAGGATACGTATTTTTACGAGGACTCCACTCTTCGAGTGGATCAAGTCTACGATCTAAATAAGGTCCATTTAAGTATTTATCCATTTATATATTTCTAGCACAGTTTTGTTTGACGTTTTACTGTATTTGGCGTACATGCCATGTTCATCCCAAATATCTACTGCTTAAAACTTTTGACTGAGTGTTGGATGCTTCGTCTTCTTTATTAGCTTCGCTCTCACGCTGTGGAATATCTATTTGAGAAATTGTGTTTTTAATAAATTCAGTAGTCTTATCACATGCATTTTGATCTCTAAATCATTTTATTGAATTAATGGTGCCGTCGCTTTAAGCCACAGGTGTAACCATAATCATAGCTCAATATTACAGCAATTAATGACAACATTTGCATTTTGTCATAAATACACGGATAAATTTCCACTAAGTCAATTAATTCTTCGTCGTTCATTTTTAAATTCAAAGTTTTATCGCAGATATCAAAGCAAAAGTCAAGTATTCAACAGCTGCTTACGGTTACGTATCAAAATTCGGTACATACGGCTACGGTTATGACTATGGCGCTAAGGTGCAGCATAGTGATGCTCATACGCTTCATTGGAATAGCTGATTGCTATGATTATGGTTGCGGTTATGGTTAAGGTATGGCACCACTAATTGCAGCTATATTGTATACCCTGCTTCAGAGATCTATGTGGCAATAAAAGTTTTTCATTGGTTTGTAAATTTTTTAGTAAATTATTGTATTTTTTTTTTGTTTATTGAAAACTACAAGGTGGCGCAAAAGTAACCTTGCGATGCTTTTTGGCTGTAATTTAAAAAAAAAAAGTGAAAAACTTTGATTCTTCTTGTGGATTATTTTTATTTGGTCTTTTATGTCATGTAAATGGCCGCCGCCACAGTAGATTGCCATTTGAGCGGTTTTTATGGCATTTTCCATCACTTTGGCCAAAACTTCCGGCGATAGGTCCTCACATTCTTGACGGAAATTGTCTTTAAGAGCTGAGGCTTGTTACATAAACCCGCGACTTCGAAAAGCCCACAAAAAGAAGTCTCGAGCGGTCAAATAAGGCGATCTTGCTGGCCAGTGCAAATCGCCAAAACGGGAGATTAGGCGCCCGGGAAATGCATCCTTCAGAATATCGGTTGTGGCACGTGCAGTGTCTGCCGTTGCACCGTCCTGTTGGAACCACATATTTTCCAATCCCAATTCATCAAGTTGCGGTAAAAAGAACTCGTTGATCATTTCTCTGTAGCGCTCACCACTCACAGTAACCGTTTGGCCGGCGACGTCTTCGAAGAAAAAAGTTCCGATGACTCCTCCACCGAAAACAGCATACCATACAGTGACTTTGAGCCGGTGTAATGGCTGTTCGTGGGTTACACGCGGATTTTCAGTGCCCCAGAAGCGTAAATTTTGCTTAGTTACGTACCCGCTAAGATGGAAATGGGCCTCATCACTCATGATTATTTTTGATGAAAAATCATCTTCCTCTTGGTGGTGATTAAGGATGGCTTGAGCGTATGTTAGACGCGATTGGCGGTCAGCAGCTAACAGCAGATGCACCGTCTGGACTTTGTACGGAAACATCTTCAAATCTTGTACCAAAATTCGCTGTAAAGACCGTCGACTGATACCCATTTGCGTGGCACGTCGTCTGGTCGATGTCGACGGCGCTTCCATGACATCCTTGGCTGCAGCAGCAAAATTCTCTGCAGAACGGCTACTCCGGGGACTGCCACGCCTGGCAGCATCTCGTGTTGTGCCTGTCTCTTCGAGGCGAGCGGCTAAACGTCGCAGTGTTTCACCAGTAGGCGTTGGACGGCGAGGAAATCTGCGACGAAATTCACGTTGTGCCAAAGTCAGCGACCGATTATTGGTCAAATAAATAGTCAGCACTATTCCGCGTTCTGGAGCAGTGTAGCGTAACATTGTTTATTAATGTGTATTTCGCATATGTTTACTACACAAATGTCAAAACAAAACTGACATTAGGGGCCAATCGCAAAATTTATAGCATTTTCTGATAGGAGGATTACTTTAGCGCCACCTGTTACAACTTTTGATAGCGAAACTTTTTTCTCAGAAAATATTTGAACACCTACGTCAGAAAAAGTTTTTAGTACAGCTAGAGCCCACTTTATTATCACCCAGTTATCTATATCTATAATAGGGTCTGATCTTAAGATTGCAAGTTGGCTCACTTTAAATTAAATTCAATAAACGTGCAAAAGAAACGATTGATCGACTCTCTCCCAAATTAATGGCATTTAATATGGTAGATTACCAGCGTTTACGTTGCAACTGTAATGGTTGTAACAACCTTAGTTGAAATATTCCAAATCGCAATCACTTCTTTTAAACAGTACTATAAATTTCGATCAGTGTTATTTGAGATTAGATTAGTGTTTGTTTTTGTCAATACTTGTATGATGAGTTGTAACATCAATATAGTTTATGATGGTACAAGATGCCCAGCTATTGGTAGTTAAGTACAACACAAACGTCTCTTGTAGCTCAATTTTAATTTTTGCTTTTACCATAAATTGCTGTAAACTTTCAAAGTCAAACTTCTTATAAAGCTTTTCTTGAAAGTAGATTATAATCAGGACATTGGGAGACTATAGCAATGCACGTTAACCAATGTTCCGGCTGGCGGTCTCCTTGGACTGATTGTTCCACTTGCTTTACTTGCTCCTCTGATCTGTTTCCTTTGCCTGCATCCTCGCTTTTAACAATACTACTCCAGCGAATGAATGGGTGACGGAGTTTCGTATGGCTACTCACATTGCCTATGGAACCGCGGTTGAAACTTATTGGAGTTAAGTATTGCTGACCCGCACGATTCGTGTCCGCACTTTTGAAATGATTCCATATAACGCTCTTTTTGCAGGCACCTGAGAATAAATACAAAAATGTATACATACATATGCAATTTATGAATGAATTATAGTGCAAAATACTGACAATGACTCCAGAAACACCAAAGCTTGATTTTTGCGGCAACAGAAGCATAAGGAAACTCTGAAAAAGGAGTTCAGTTAGAATTTTGTATTATAGAGCGGGGGCTGTATGCAGTTGAGTGTGCAAAATGTGAGGACCGCATTCGATAAATAGTTTTGAACTCAGGAAAGCTTGCAGATTATGATTCTTGATGTTGCCGGGAGATTTGATAGTCCAGTTTTTTTTTACCCCACCCCCTCAGTATTCAAGTAAATGGACTGAACAAGTGCTTTGAAACCATTTCAATGATTGTTTTAGTGATAAAATTCAATTATTTCTTATGATTAAAGATATATTGACAAATTAATTTATAGCGAAGCTCATCAGCAGTTAATGTTTTTTTTGAGAAAAGATAGGTGCAAATGGTTTCTAATTCCGTTAACTGTTCGACTGTTAAGTATGGATTTCCTAAATGCCTTAGACCATTTTCCACAAAATGCAACAATGCAGCTTTTAAACTATTTTTTTTTGAGCCCAATCTGCTAGTCGAATCGCAACCACTTAGAGAGTGTAATGCTGGAAAAATACGAGAAATGTTTTCGCCAAGGGATTGAGCAGCTAAATGACACCCTGAAATGTATTTTTTCTTTTAAGAACCTTCAAACCATAGACTTAAACCACCTAGACGTGCTAGATTATTCCAAAAGTAAATTCCAAAAATAAAAACATCTGTATCACCACTAAGAATTACGATATGAGCATAATGTTATTTAACTGCGTGAAATATGGGACAAAACATCCTTGAATCTGCTTCTAAATGATTCGAATTCAAATCAGGTACTTCAAGAAATAAAAAGTTTTGTAATATAAAACATTTTGTTGGCTCGTCAAATCCTCCGCAAACATATAATTCGCAATCTTCTATTACTCGTGCATATTTAGGAGCTACATTACAGAGAAATCGAACGAGCTGTAACTTATTTTCAGTGCTTGAAAAGAAATTATTACAATTAGTTGGAATTTTAGTGTGATCGTTTGAAATTATAAAATTTTTAATATTTTGACCTTTACTCCGTAAAGTTGTTTCCAAATATTTCATCAAAGTGTTATCATATCTGTCAAATACAATATCGACTCGTTTTACATTTGGTTGCAAGAAAAGAGTATGGATTTTATTGTAGAATGCCTCAGCAAAATCACCAAAGGTGTTGAATTTTTTTAATTGGATTCGATGAACAAGTGCCATACCATTAACAATATAAATTTTTGGAGTTTGTAAATTTGAAACGTCCTGCCGTGTATTTGGACCACATTTATAATTATTTTCAATTTCATGAGCAAGTTCCGATTTTGGAGATTTTCTGTAAAATCCTTCTGCGTCTAAAAGGTATTTGCAGTACTCAAAAATTTCGTAAGATGCTAACATTTTTGTGTCAAATCCTCGTTGATTAGCCAACATAAATGTTTTTTGAAAGAGACTTATATCTGTTGCATCTTGCAACTTTTTACCAGAAATATTTTTACTTCCTTTCTCAGAAGCAGTTACAAAGTTATCAAATTTCATTTTTTTAATAGGATCGGATATTTTTTTATTTTCTGAAGAAATCGTTCATTCTTATATCGCACCCTAAATACAAAAGCGGCACAACTCAAAATTTGCCACACTCGAGCTTGAATTGTTTACAGTAGCACAGAAAACAAACTATGTGACATATCACGCTGAAATTTGCCATGTAAGCTTATAACAGTCCTACCAAAAAACAAAAAATTTATTTTTGCCATATGTCATCCGCGGACCGTTTTATTGATAACGTCTCGCTCATATTTGAGCACAAGGTACATTTTGAGTTGTGATCCTTTTGTATTTAGGGTGCGATATGTTCTTAACATAGCCTCACCGTTTTCTACAATATTTAACAAACATTGCGAAGATGATTGATCAGCAAGCTGACCGGTGTAGATATTTCGAAGCGCGCGGTTCTCGGTGTCATTGTAAGGATTACAAGCATTGAAATACTTTATGATATTTTGAATATCTTTTCCGTTTTTATTAATCCTGAGTTGCGTCCATTCATTATCATAATTAATGACACTTGTAAAGTCTACTTGTATTCCGAGATATGAAGAAAGAGCCTCGTGAATACGGTTTTAAAAAGGATAAAGGAGCGCCCATCTCTGCATCGCATCTTCATTTTTAGTAATTTTTGCTGCTCTCTGAATATTAAATGATTGTGGTTTTGGATTCATCACTAAATTACCCGTTTCATCAGAAAACAAACACAATATAGTTTTCGTTTCTTTATATTTATCACTTCTAAAGACATTGTCCATGTATTTATTTAAACAAAACACTAATAAAACACTGAATTATAAGAAAACTTAACTTAACTAAAATAGTTATGTGATTACGAAAAAATAAACCGTCATGCGCCACGAAATAATTTCTTCTGACTAATACGAGTGGTATGACGCAATAACGCTTGGACAAGGTGAAGGGTGGAGGAAAGGGAAGGGACCATCACAGCTGCCGGCAACATGTGTTTTTTTTGTGTAGGGTCTCAGGTAAAAGAATTTCAGCATTGTTGCCGGTCCTCACATTTTGCATACTCAATGTCCTTTAGCGCCTGCACTATTAGGTCACGCATTCGCTTCAATGGCCTTGTTCAAAGAACTAAATAGTTTGTGAATAACACAAGTCCAATACATACTTATGTACGAGTATATGATTTTATATTTAACAAAGATTCTTAAACGTTCAAATTTTATTATTTTTATTTTTTTATAATTATGAAATACCTTTGTTGATCAATAAAAATCGTTTAATTGAGTAGGTGCGCTGAATAAATTACTAGTCGAGAACAAATTAATTGTAATTAAGCTTACAAAAGGCGAAAACTAGAGTACAAAGCCAAAATGTGTAATCGCAAGTGTGTGCGCGAGTATACATTTCTAAATACTTGGATACACACAAGTCAGTACTTCACAATTTTATGACATTTCGCGATAAGTAATCAAAATCTTGATTACTGCTACCAAATTACGGGATATAAGCCAAGTATTTGCTGAATTGTAGTCAGCTATACGGAAATCCAAGCAGTCACAGCGGTCAACAAAAATTGAAGTATGAATTTCACGAGTAAACTGTATTGACTCTTTCAGTGGGTGTAATATTATGATTGCTTACTTTGGCACTTGAAAAGAAAATAACTGTATTCAATTGGTATTGAGGTTATGTACGAGTATGTATAGATGAATGGGGACCTTGTGATCCTATCTCGCATTCAATCTCGTATTTCAGTTTAGAAACTGTTCTTGATTTATTGGCATACACTCATCTTTTGGTGACAAAATCGCAACATCACGGTTCGTGATAATTACATTTTCTAATCGTCTCCGGAAAATGTTGCACTTTTTATGATTTAGCAAATGACAGTAGAAAAACGCAAAACTGTTCGATCCACACAAAAAATTGTGATAAATTCTAAAAAGGCGGTCTTGATGGGACACCCTTTACTACTATACTAAATATCGACAAGTCCCAATATAAGAGCACAGTTTTTCTGCTGACTTTATATATTAACATCACATGTATTTGTTTAAGTAATTAAATGCAAGGTGACAGTAAACTGAATTGTTGTTGTGTAAGTACATAAATAAGTGAATCTCCATGTATATGAATGTAAATTCGTTTCAAGCTTTCTGAAAGCATCTCGTGATGCTCCGTTTGTATTTCTTTACAAATTATTAATGTCTAGCACTTGATTCACAAACTTTGGACTTAGCATTGGATCACTTATTTTCAATTAATATAAATGGTGTTTTTTAAGTACTGCTGCAATTGCGGAAGTGCACACGGGAATATGCATTTTCCTTTTTTTTCAAATCGGTGGATAGCGGCTGTATGCTACAAGTGAAAAGTACAAAATTGTTTTGAAAACTGCAATTCTTTTTATTTATTACAAAAGTAACTCTGAGACGCCAAATATTTCTATGAATTTCTGGCTGGAATTTTGCAACCCAATACTTCCGGACCATATTCACGCACTTTTGGGAACAAAAAATCATTGAATAAGGCTCTGCATGGGGCTCAGTAGGCCGTGGGCAGAAGTGCATACCTTATTTTCACTGAAGGCTTTAGACACTAGACACCATGAACGACTGACGCTCGCTTTCCATGGGTTTTCCTCAAAAGCCTAACTATTACTTTATCCAACAAACATGATTCGTGTCACTAAACCAGGAGGGGGATAATTGTTGCACGTATTCAGGAAATAGAGCAAAGCGCTCCACAAAAAATTTTCTGCTAAGCACTAATTTTGGAAACTAATTTCAAGAGCTTAAAAGCTGCTCGAATGGTGACCAGCGAATACTTAATGAAATAGCAAAGTGAGTTGTTTTCCCGTACTGACCCGTTCCAGACTCGAATAATTTCTATCGACTTCTGAAATAAAGGGGTTTTCATCCACACGAGGTTCACCAGGTGATAATGCATTCTCAAAAAGTTACCGTTTGGTGTGGATTTTGGGCCGGCGGCGATTGGTCTGTACTTTTTTTGAAAACGACGTCGGTGAAGCGGTCACCGTCAACAGCGAGCGCTACACAACGATGATTCTTATGGCCCATATTTAACCTTATGGACCTAGACGACATGTGGTTCCAGCAGGACGGCGCTACGGGCCACACAGCAAACGCCACGATTGACATTCTGAATGAACGATTTGAGGGTAAGGTTATCTATCGCAGGGGTGATGTGAATTGGCCACCAAGGTCATGCGATTTGACCCCGCTGGCCTTTTTCCTGAAGGGTTTCTTGAAGTCTCAGGTCTATGCAAATAAACCACAATCGAGCGATGCTCTAAAGGTGAACATAACACAGGCCATCGCTCAAATTCAGCCGGATCTATGCGGAAGAGTTATTGAAAATTGGACCACTCGGATCCGTTCCACCGTAAGAAGCCGATCCGGGCATTTGAATGATGTCATATTCCACACTTAATGGCATACATGCGCCTTTCAAATAAAAAAATAATTTTGTCAATACTCACACACAGCTTGTTTTATTCCATTTCAACATCTACCCGCCCTTATTGAAAAACACTTTATATATATAATACTCGATACTATTTATAGCTGTAATTTAATTGGATGCGAAATTTTAAATTTAATGTTACACAATTCAAAATCTTAACCCGTTGTCCGTCGCGCTACTTTTTATTACCATTATTTACCGCGTGGGGTCCTCTTTGATCCCAAGTTTAAATAAATTGCATTTAAAATACTTCAGAATTTTATTTACATATATTTTATTGTAAATAAAAGCCACATTCACATGCATTTAAAGCAAATTTACAAAAGAGTCCATAAATTATGAAAAGCCTCTGATTGTTTTATTAAACTATGGTATACCTATAAAAAGTTTTATAACTTTCGAGTTTTCAACGCTAAGAGGGGCATTAAAACTAAAAACATTGGAAAAAGCAACAACAAACATAAATTTAAATTTAAAATGTTTACTCTACGCATTCCATGAAAATTGTTTGGCAGTGGCTTAGACAAAAAGTTCTTTTGCAACGGGCACCTGTTTTTGTATATTTTATGTCTAAATTCTGAGGACAGAATTCACATCTACGTGTTTTTCGTTCTGGTTCCGAGATATTTTCTGTTCGTGAGAACATTGTGTAAAACGTTGAATGAGAAACCTTCGGTAAGCAAGATGATTTTCAATTAGTGGCCACCTGGAGCAAGAGCGGGCTACTGAATACTTATATTTCAGTCCATCCAGTAAGATTGTAAATTTCAATAATTTGTGGGAGCTTGTTATGCGGCGATGTGTTTCAGCATTGTTGTTATGTGTAACAGTTTGGGAACTCTCACCGCCTTTCTACTGAATGCAATTTGAAATACCTTCATTTGTTTATCATTCTTCATGCCATTGCCACGATCGATGCCGTCAATTATTTCGTCATCGTTTTCCTCTTCTAACCACAGCACAATACGAGTTTCTTGTTGCCAAAATAGTAATAGGTAACGGAGGAATGATGTAACCCGTCGAATGGGGCGAAAAAATGACTTACGAAATTTAAAACGACGCAATAACGGCATTATATTATTACGTGAAGCTATAGGATGGCTCGTAAGTTATTTCGTAGAAGAAGATGCAGTGTTAACTTGTTTTTGAAAATAAATGGTTTTTTCACCCCGCATAACGGACGGCAGGTTAGTTAATTCAAAACAAAAAAAAAAGCTTAAAATTTATAAACTCGGCAGGCACTTGAGATAGATTTTCGATGTGGTCACCGATGATACACTGGCTTATGGAGAACGACTTCTGCAGCCATCGTCTTAATAAACGTGATAATATGCGTGCGCTGCTATCTCTCAGCTGTCATACGAACTAGGTCTGAACTGTACTGCCAGCATTTAATTCGTAACTACAGTAATTGATTTTCTATATATTTTAGATGCTAGAAACAGGCAGTTTTAAAAAGGTTATGCCCAACGAAACGCTAATTGTCAGGCCCTCCATTAGCAATATACCAGTTAATCAACTGGTTTAAAATGGACTAAAAATGTGATGCTGGTCTCCATGGACATTTATGTTACATACATCTCTAATTGGTAATTTTGTAACTAGTACCATTTTAGCGAGTCTTGAACCGGTATGACTTCAAGGTTCTTCACTGCACGAACACTCTGCGCAAGTACTTGGATGGTCGTTGTTTTTATTGATGTTAATGATGCTGTTTTATTCTATACATCTGCAGCAATACAATTCACTTAATAATTTAGCATCGAATTATGGGCAATGAATGGCATTAAAAATACAAAGACACTGCAGTGGACGACATTTGTAATAAAAATTTTATTCCCATACTTAAATGCAAAATTAAAGACAATTAGATGCAGCGTTAACATTAGAGATATATGCACTTGTATGGGCTAAGTGAAGAAGAAAATTAGAAAAAAATAATGAAATATGCAGCAACGGAAATGTAAATTAATAAATAAAAACAGTTTTGCGGAAGAGCTTACGGCTATGTGCTGATGTATTTATTGTATGTAAGCCACATATAAATCACCGTGTCGGAATATGTGAAAACCACAAAGAATTTTAATTAAAGCAGGAACATTTTTGCTTGTTAAAATTTGTATTTATTGCGCAACATCGCAATTGTTTTTGTTTCAATTATCTTCCATCCAACTAAAACCAAAGCAGATACGAGGGGTGCCTTTTATATGTCGGGATTTGGCAACTGACAGCTGTATCGCAAAGTATGACATGTTTTGGCTTTTACGTACTCAGAACGTTTTGAAATACCAGCGCTATTTGTGTTGTTTACAGTAACATAAAAGATTCATCTCGGTCCAAAAATGGAATTAAATCGTGAACATTTTCGTGCGCTTAGTTTTTACAACTTTCGACGTGGATTAACTCAGCAACATTGCATGGATGAACTTAATTCATTTTTTGGCAATGAAGCTCCATCAAGGACCAGTGTTTATCGATGGTATGGTGAATTCAATCCTTGTCGTAGTTCACTCCAAGACGAATTTCGTGAAGGTCGTCCAAAATCAGTTGTTGTTCCGAAAACCATTGCTGCTGTTCGCGAACTGATATTGCAAGATCGTGATGTGACCTATCGTGAGATTGAGACAATCTTAGGCATTAGTGGGACCAGCATACATTCAATATAGCATAAGCATTTCACTGTCAAAAAAATTTGTTCGCGTTGGATCCCACACAATTTGTCAATCGCTCAAAAAAAGGCTCGTGTCGATTGGTCGAAGGAAATGCTCAAAAAATACGATCGCGGGGCTTCGAAATACGTCTATGACATCGTGACAGGTGATGAATCATGGATTTACGCGTATGAGCCCGAAAGTATACAGCAGTCGACTGTATGGGTGTTTCAAGATGAACCAAATCCAACAAAAATTGTTCGCGCACGAAGCACTTCCAAGCAAATGGTCGCCTGTTTTTTCGGAAAAACTGGACATGTCGCAACCGTACCACTAGAACAACGCAGAACAGTAAATTCTGAGTGGTATACAACCATTTGTTTGCCAGTTGTCTTCCAAGAAATTAGGAAAACCAATCGTCAAAGACGGATCACTCTTCACCAGGACAATGCGAGCTCTCACACATCGGCTCAAACAACTGCATTTTTGAGCATCCAAAACATCGAATTAATGGGCCATCTTCTTTTTATTCCCGTACGTAAAAAAAAAAACTGAGAGGTCAACGTTTTTCGACACCTGAAGAAGCGGTTGCGGCATTCAGAATGCATGTTTTGGAGGTACCTCATGCAGAGTGGCAAAAGTGCTTCGACAATTGGTTCAAACGCATGCAAAAGTGTATAGATCTTCATGGAGAATATTTTGAAAAACAATAAAGTGATTTTCGATTATTAAAATTTGTTTTTGTTCTCTAATCCCGACATATAAAAGGCACCCCTCGTAATAGTAAATCGATATTCGATGATAATAATAAATGTACATTAGATAATAAATATTAGTAAATAAGAAATAGTTAATTAATCACAGTAACATAGTAACAGCAGACTGTTGAATAATTATTGAAGAGTGGTTACGATTGGTGGTGGTGATTTTCGATATTTATTTGTAGTGGAATTTCCGAACTTTTTTATGCCGCCTTCAAAGCCAAGTATATTCGGAGGCGATAGCTGAAACATGAAAACGAAGGCACAAATCTAGAAGGGACTTGAAGATGATAATACAAGAATGTGCTCCAAAGCAGCTCTTGGGCCCAGGTTGCCTATTTCGTTTAGGTCTTACCACACAGAGTAAACAGTATTCCAATAGAAAATTGTAAAATAAAAATTTATGAAAATATTGATTTTTTTGCGAACGACTTCTGAACTGAGTCCCAACTTTTTTGCGATGGGTATTGTTATTTTCCGTTTACATCTGTACAGCTTTTATTTGGTTTTGTCAATACAGTTTGTGACTATCTGCTCCACAATCTATTCGTTCACTCATTCAGTATACTTTTACTACCAGGCAGTTTGTTGGAAGTTTCCCGTTCTCAGATTTTCAAAAAGTTTTCTATTCACATATAAAGTTGCTTATCTCTCTTTCATGTTCATTTTTCCCCATTTATTATTCGCACAAGTTTATACTTTTCATGCTTGAAGCGCTGCAAGTTTAGTGGAATACACATATTACATAGTTATATACACATACATACATACTTATATTTATTCACGAATGCGTTCTAATTGTAGTTTGCGCATTTCCCGTGCTGTCTGTCCTTGTGTAGTAAGTAAATATTTTAATTTCTCGTTGCTCTAATTGCATTTGCAACTTAAGTTAAAAGTAATCTTTGGAAAAATTAAGTGACTTTGCAATATCGACTGTGATTAAAACGTTACTGGTTCTGAGGGAGAATATAAAATATTCGTAAACATTTCTTTACTTTCTTACTTGGCTAAATTTTAACATGGTGATATTTTGCTAATTACTCGCAATGAAGAACTCGTTTTACTTTTTAATGTTTAAAATTATGAACTCCTTAGCTGATTATTTAGTATAGAACTCGTGACTTACTAACTGTCGATTCTCTGCTATTCCATATTGTTTCATAATAATATTAATAAGATTCTAAGGTTCTCAGTCTAGCCTTCAAGTGCCAGCCGCCTTGTCGTAGACGATTTTACCCCGATCGTTCGGTGTGGGGGCTAAAGTTAACGACTTTTTCTGGTTTTTTGTACGTGACTTCCGTCCGGGTCGGACTCGGCTTCCAAACCCACTGCAGACATAAGACATCAAAACCGCGTTCACACAGGGCAACTTTTGTTGAAGTAACTTCTGAAAGAGGGGCAGACGAGTAGAGGAGAGGGCACTGAGTTGATCGTCGTGGGCGACTCGCTTTGTGTTTTCATTCTTCTCAGTGTTGCTGTTGGCTGTATACTAAAAACAACAGCAATTGCAAGCAACGGGTTACTCTGTGTAAACGACACGGACATCATCAAAAGAGAACTCGAAATGTTGAAGCAAGAACATTTTTTCCGTATGAACACGGTTCAAATGTTAGAAAAGGTTCCGAATTGTTGTGTAAGATGTTTTAGTTCTTTCTATCCTTCGACAAATTTGTGATGCAGTTAACAATGTAAGATCTCACGCATCTTTCTGATTTCTCTAGTAATTATATTATTTCTGTTTTTTTTTTTTTTATTTGAAAAGTGGAGCCAAGAACCGAGAGATTTGCTAACCGGCTAAAAAGCCCCTTGTATTTAAAGCTCTGGAAAGTGAAAGGATAGATAGTCAAGGAGGAGAGGAAAGAAGTAACAGAAGGAAAAAGATAGAATAGAGTAGAGAAATAGAGGCAGCTAAACCTGTGAGAATTGTCCAGATTCTTTGGTAAATTTGAAAATATCCTCCAGTTTGAGAGAACGAATTTTACTCGTTCTCATGACATCGCAACCCAAAATTCTCAGCCTTACTCTAGCAAATGCATGCCACTCACAGAGAAAGTGTTCAGTTCTATACGCCTCCTCAATTCGGATCCTCAATGATTCCAATGGCGGTTGACTCCATGGATTGTGTTCAGTAATAATACCGACCATTAACCGAACGTCTTTTCTTCCGAGTTTTAGAAGAAAGTTCGACAGTTTTCTGTACGGGCTTGTCAAAAAACACTTTGCAGTTCTGCAGCGTTCTAGACCGGACTTTCTGTATTTACGTTTAGGTTTTAAGTACCTGAATTGGTTTTTTTAATGATCTCGCGGGCTACTCCACTCTATCCATTCATGCATCCCTGTCGAGTTCGATTATGACTTTGTAGGTGGAGTTCGATGCCGTCAAAGTTTAAATCCTTTCATGAAATTTGATGTCTTAAAATGGTATATTTCTTATGATTTCTAGTTTGATAACCTTGAACTTGATTAAAACACTTTTATTTTCTGGTTGTGGATGGTTTACAAGGAAAAACTTGGGAAGAATGTTGCAAGATTTTTGAAATATTACAAAAAAATATTTTAAATACGCCATATTAACTGATTTTTTCAAATTATTCAATGTTAAAAATATTAACAAATTTGAGTGGGGTTGCCATCTGTCGACAAAAACTGCAAGAATAATCTTTAAATATACAAACGCATATAATATGACAACTCTGCCATCAAACGGAACGTGTTTGAGAAAAAATACATACCATAATTTCATGTAGGGTTACCACCTATCCGAAAAAAAATAAATAAACTGTCACTAAAAAATTAAACTGTCATTAAATTTTGAAATTAAATGTTGGAAAATTCACAAATTTTCCATTTTTTGTTGAGGAAATTTTTGTACAAATTTCTGCTTAAATAAATAAGGTGAATTTCCAAATTTCGCGGGCTACGTACATTCGACTTTCGATTTTTTTTTTATGTTGGTAAACTCATCTCGAAGATATGTTCACGGTTTTAGTAATATAGAATGTTTAGTTTGTTTATGAGAGGCATAAATAAGACAAGTGTGTTGCGTGTTCGGCGATTTTCTGCTATCGAAAAAAATGGATCAAAGAAGTTGCATCAAATTTTGTGTAAAAAATGGTATTAAGTGCTCAAAAACACTTGAACTGTTGACAGAAGCATACGGTGAGAGTACTCTGAGTTAATTTAAAAAGGCAATGAATTAATATAATGCTTGGGAATATCACAACTTCAGCCGCTGATCATCAATATCATTTCATTTTGAAACAATAACCTCATGAAAACCATAGCCGTAACTCACAAAATATTAAATAATATTTTCCAAAGAGCGCAATCCGGTGTGAGGTGGTAAAGTTTTAATATGTATACGAATTTATTAACTTTTTTTGTACCCATAAGGACAAGAATGAAATGCATCTCGAAATGAACACAAGTAAATCGGATAGTCTTCACTACGCTAATTCCATCTTCGAAGTAAATAAACGAAGAACATTTTACTTCACCTAATATATGTGTAAATATGCACATCTGATGCGCGAATTCTTCTTAAATTTTTTTTATTTTTTCTTTCTCATTTTTTTAGTCATGCAATAATTATAAACATAATACAACTGTTTTTTTATATTTGTAAGCCAAAACGCAAAATTTTATACATATTATAAAAACCATTTCCAATGTCGGTGACTGCCATGTGGTTGCAGGGATTTGTAGTCATTGCGATCCCTTCAGTGATGAACAAAAAATGTAATACCAACCAAGAATCTACGAAAAAAAATAAATCATTAAATAGAAAAAGGCCATAACAAATGGCCTTGAGAACAGGATAACGATGTTCGTGTGAATTACCCTTAACTTCGTTCAACAACTTCGTTGCTAAGACAAGGTGCTTTGCGTGCACTCGTCATCAAAATAATGCATATATAAATATTATAGGGTTTTCTAATAGGGACGGGTCGCTGTCGACAGGCTGTGGTAGCCATGTTGGTTTAGTGGTATCTGTCCAACCTATTTATTATTCAGCCACTGATGCCAAATAAATATGGAAAGTTGCACGATTGAGCAGCACATGTAAATGATAAAACTTATGCACTTATGAGCGATTTGAGCATACGGTTAGCTCTGGCGGAGGTGACAGTGCTGAGCTACGGCAGAGTTTTCAAGGACATTGGGGCTTTCTAAAAAAGGTAAAAAAATAATTTCGTTAATGCGAGGGTTTAACACTCAGCTTGTTTTATTCCATTTGGACATGACCTTATTAGAAACTTCTGCCATATTTTGAAGGCTGAACTCATTTCTGCATTTCTACGTGGCTTTACTCTTATATACACCAAAATCTGCTTCCTATATCTAGCTATTATATTATTACTATATCTAGCTTAAAATTCTTTGCTGTTATTGCAGTTTACTCCTATTAAGGCAGCTATTGTTGAGGTTGATTTGACGCTCGTAAAATAATTTGTTTTCAATCCTAGGCTGATACCAATACCCTGCTGTTGGGCAAAAAAGAAAAAAAAAAATTAAATAAGTTAATCAGCGTATCGCCCTCTGTGCATGCTCAACACGGCAGGGAAGCTGCTAGAAAAAATCCTGAAACCACGAATGGCAGCAGCGATAAGCGAATCGGGAGGCCTCTCGTATAGGCAACACGGCTTTAGACACCGCGAAGGTCCACAATTGCAGCAATTCAGGATGTAGTAAAGAGCATAGTAAAAGCACGGAGCATAAATCATTTTTCCCGACCAATCGTGCTCCTCGCTACAATCGATGTAAAAAACGTTTTCAACAGCGCAAAGTGGAAAAATATGATAGACGTATTGGAGAAGCGGTTCAAAATACCCCAACACCTTATGAAGATGATCCGCAGCTACCTCAAAGATCGCGTATTAATTTATGGTACAAGAAGACGACAACGGACAAAAATGATAGCCTCTGGTGCCGCCCAAGGGTTCATACTAGGTCCCGATCTCTGAAACGTCAGTTAAGACGGCATCCTCACCGTCGATATGCCCGACGATTGCTACCTACGCGGATACATACCTACGCGGATACATACGCGGACGATGTTGCGGCAGTAATTACCGCACGGGATTTAGACGCTTTCCGCCATGCTGCGTTACACAAATGATGTCAAGAATCAAGACATGGCTCGATTCGTAAGACCTTATCTTAGCTCCGGAACAAACAGAACTGATACTATTCACGGGAGCGCGCATACCTGTAGAAGTAACAATGCCAGTCTACACAGAGGAGAAAACAACCTCAAAAGTGGTGAAATATCTGGGCGTCAAACTCGACAACAAGCTGACATACTGGGCACAAATCCAGTACGCTGCTGAAAAATCCACCAAAACAATCTCAAGGCTATCAAAACTAATGGCTAACATCGGAGGACCCATCGCAAGCAGGCGGAAGCTGCTCATGGACACGACGGTATTTATTTCACTATACGGATGTGAAGTATGGGCGGACACACTTAAAACTGAGTGTCGCCACAAGATCCTGGCCAAGGCCCAAAGAACCGCCGCTCTCCGTGTTGCTTTAGCTTATCGCACGGTATCAGAAGCAGCAGTACTCATTATTAGCGGTACGATACCTATAGATTTGCTAGCGAGAGAGCGAAAAGAACTATGAAATTTTAAAAAGAGCGAGACAAATGCAATAGGAGACTATACACGCGCCCGCAATAAATCGAGGGCAAAGCAGCAAATTAGAGCACATACACTGCAAATATGGCAATAGCGATGGGGGTCAGAGACGAAAGGCAGATGGACGAAGAGACTTATACCAAATCCAGACAATTGGTATAACAGACAGTTCGGCGAGGTAAACTATTATACTACACAGATGCTATCTGGACATGGATATTTTTATAAATACCTTAACACTGATAAAATGATAGAAAGCGCAGAAAATTGGCAAATTCTTTTCACGTATATAGGGCGAGTCCTACGTACCAAAATACTTGACATGGACAGAGATGCCCAACGGACATGCTAATATATCTGACTAGAAGATAAGCCGACAACATGAAGCCCCGCAGATAGAGACACAAGAAGACGAGCCTATAGCATGAATGCTGGCTACAAATATGGTGGATCCAGACGTGGGTGAATAGAATTGGTCCTTTTCATGGACACCGTTCTGGGCCCACCCGAAGTAATGCACAAAACAGTTCCGGGAGGGGAGTCTCCCCAGGAGCGGAGGAGGGACTGTTTTAGTGGCCACACCACACGACTCAGTAGACGACGGTCGCTGTAAGTGCGAAGGCATTTTGAACCCTACCTCACCCACCAAAAAAAAAAAATAATAATAATTATCTATTATCTATTATCTATTATCTATTATCTATTATCTATTATCTATTATCTATTATCTATTATCTATTATCTATTATCTATTATCTATTATCTATTATCTATTATCTATTATCTATTATCTATTATCTATTATCTATTATCTATTATCTATTATCTATTATCTATTATCTATTATCTATTATCTATTATCTATTATCTATTATCTATTATCTATTATCTATTATCTATTATCTATTATCTATTATCTATTATCTATTATCTATTATCTATTATCTATTATCGATTATCTATTATCTATTATCTATTATCTATTATCTATTATCTATTATCTATTATCTATTACCTATTATCTATTATCTATTATCTATTATCTATTATCTATTATCTATTATCTATTATCTATTATCTATTATCTATTATCTATTATCTATTATCTATTATCTATTATCTATTATCTATTATCGATTATCTATTATCGATTATCTATTATCTATTATCTATTATCTATTATCTATTATCTATTATCTATTATCTATTATCTATTATCTATTATCTATTATCTATTATCTATTATCTATTATCTATTATCTATTATCTATTATCTATTATCTATTATCTATTATCTATTATCTATTATGTATTATCTATTATCTATTATCTATTATCTATTATCTATTATCTATTATCTATTATCTATTATCTATTATCTATTACCTATTATCTATTATCTATTATATATTATCTATTATCTATTATCTATTATCTATTATCTATTATCTATTATCTATTATCTATTATCTATTATCTATTATCTATTATCTATTATCTATTATCGATTATCGATTATATATTATCTATTATCTATTATCTATTATCTATTATTTATTATCTATTATCTAGGCGATAGGTTGGTACTCTTGTCTCTCACTCATGCCGACGAGGTCGGCCATTTTGACTGTTCAGTTAATTGTTGACAGCTGCTTTGCCTGGCGCGTGTTTCGGCTCGTTTTCGATTTTTATCAATACAAAAAGATGGATCAAAGAACCTTTATAAAATTTTGTGTGAAAAACCAAATTAAATGCGCGGCTGCATTCCGAATGTTGACTGTGTCATACGGAGAAGCTACTTTGGACCAAAGCAACGTTTATCCGTGAAGATGTGAACGACGAAAAGCGTACCAGACGCCCGAGCACTTCAACAACAGACGAAAAAATTGATGAAGTAAAGAAAATGGTATTAGCCAATCATCGAATCACCGTTAGAGAAGTTGCTAAGGACCTAGACATATCGATTAGCTCGTGTCATTCGATTTTTTTCAATGATTTTGGAAAACTGCTCAATTTCGATCAAAAGCGCGCCATGTTCAGTCGAATGTAAAAGTTTTGCTTACCGTTTTCTTCGAATGCAGGGGCGTTGTGTATCATGAGTTCTTTCCACAGGGTAAAATGGAAGAGGCCCATGACGCTACGCTACGATTGACAAGATAAAGACGGCATCGAAGGAGTAGATGAACAAGATACAAAAATGAAGTTTTGAAGCGCTTCGAAGGTTGGAAAAACGTTGGCGCAAGTACATAATATCTCATTAGGATTACTGTGAAGGCGACAAAATACATATTAATTAAAAAATAAATAATTAAAAAAAAACACAAAATTCGCGATACGTTTTGAACACACCTCTTATATGTATAATTACAGAAATAGAGGGGTTTTTTTATTTGGGTTGGGTCGACGATAATACCCAGTGCTCTTCAAAACCGATTATCCAACATCTGATGGCCAAATTATGGCCCCGCAGTGTACAGGAAATTCATCTTTTGCAGACTTCGACCTGAAGAATTTTGCGACGCGGCTTGGGCTTAAGATTGAATGTGACAATCATGGCCAAAATAGGTTTTTTGTTGGAACGTTTGGAAGAGTACTTCAATTTTGTCTGAAAAGTCTTCTCTTATGGACTTATATGGAACGAATAGCCAATTTTTTTTTAACAAAATTGAATAATACAGTGGATGGCATGTGGTTTCAGAAGAATGGCGCTTAAAGCCACACGGTGGTCACCACGATGACGCACTGGCGTTGAGGATATTGTAGCAGGTCAGAGTCCCACCTATCAAAAATCGACTCCGAGGTACTCAATATGCACGTGACGGGAAGCTAGCTCGCACGAGACTAACCATCTTCTCCTGTTCCTCCTCAAACCCACTCACCTAACAGCTCATTCCCTTTGGACCCAACCCGTCGTAACAACATGTTTCTGGCGCATACCGTTAGATGAGATAGACTATGATGACCAGTGACTACAGCGTCCCAGCGGAGCTTGATGAATTTCTGCAACAATACGGATATTCTGCATGTGAGGCTTGAGTGCGGGCTTATATTTCGCAGGTGATGCAAAGATGTCACTTTCCATACACAGGAGGGGCCTTCCAAATAAAAACGTTTTTCGGTAATGCCTCACACAGAATTTGTTTTCCACTCGACCTTACGGGAAGACCCTTTACATGCACTGAACCGTTTTATACATACATTTAATTATGTTCTCATACCCATCGACGTTATGTGTCTCGCTGTATAGCAAAAATAACAGCAATAGCAGTGTTCATGTTTAGTTTGAACCTAGTACGGTTCCCAAGTTCAATAAGCACATATTTATGTGAGTATATAAGTATGTACAAATGTTTGCATATGGAATAATTTGCGTATTCGGCTGTGCTGTTTGCGTTGTACATGACGTATAAGCAACATGTAAACAACCAAGTGTGCGAAAGTGTATTTGACTTGCTGTTGAGTTGCTGACGAAAGCCTGTCTACAAAAAATGTTACATAAGCCCGTAAAGCAGCTACAGTGTAAGGCTCACGCATTAACTGCAATAATTTAGTCTTTACAAGCACGCACGTATTTGTTAGTTTACTATAGTTTAAAAAAATCCTTTGCGCTGATCACTGTTAAGTTATAGGAAGTATATATGTACATAAGTACTTATGCATGAAGTATTACTATTATTCTTTTTTTTAATAAATCTGCTTTGATTCGAAAATATGTATGGAAGTGTAAACATTGCTGAAATTTTTAAAATACAAGTTTTTTTATTTGAAATTTAGTGTTGTTCAACCTATTATTATTATTATTATTAGAAGGCCATTACGCACTGCGACCAGAGGTGATCTATTGTGAAAGGCCTATTCGGTAACCCTAGAGTTTTAGACTTTTTAAAAATTTTAGCACAATTTTGGGTTTGTTGTTCCAAAGATTGCATGGATATACTACGATACCACCAAGGTGATGAAGTCTCTGTCTGCCCAACACAGGACATTCACAAAGCACATGTTCTGAGCTTTCTATGTCCATTTCGCAAAAGCGGCAGACATTGGTCTCAGATAGACCAATATTATTTAGATGATACCTCAGGTTGCAGTGACCTGTAAGATATCCTGTTAAAAGACGCAGATCTACTCTGCTTAGTGAGAGAAGCTTGTCAGATATTCCTTTGCTGGGACTTAGGAATAGTTTGGCTTGACGCTGACCGGCACAGTTTAGCCAGTGTGCAGCAAGTTTTCTTTCTTCCCATTTCCTAAGGAATTCATTAATGTGGCCTTTTGTGAGTCCACAGAAAGGCTCAGGACCAGTAAGTTGCATATTTCCTCCTTGTTTTGCAAGGTCATCAGCCATTTCATTTCCCTCATGTCCTTCATGTCCCGGAATCCAGCCTAGTGTTACTATGTTGAGGTTCCCTAACGTGTTGAGAAGGTGTAGGCAATCATTTACCAATTTGGAGGTGATAGTTGTTGATAGAAGGGCTTTTAGAGCCGCTTGGTTATCTGAAAGTATGTAGATGTGAGTACCTCTCATTTTTCTGCTAAGGCATTCTCTCACACATATTTCGATGGCATTTCTGCCTGGAATATTGTTGGGTAAAATTCCATCGGAATCGATTTTTTGAATTTACTCCGAATGATTCCTGCCCCTGTTCTACCATTTTCCAATTTGGACCCATCAGTAAACCATAGCTGGGAGCCAGGTTTGAAAGTGATAGAGTTAGTTCTCCAGTCTGTTCGTTCATTAATTATAACTTGGAAGTTCCTGAAGACTATTGGTTTGGGTGATAGTATATCATCCCTATGAAGAATGGGACTATGTAGGAAGTCTTCTAAGATCTTTAAATGCCCTTTCATATCCCCACTTTTAAGTCCAGATAAACCTTTTAATCTTAAGGCACTCGAGCGAGCTTCCCTTTCAATTAGAATTGGAAGCGGTGGTATGTTCAAGAGCACACCCAATGCATCCGTGGGACATGTTTTCATAGCCCCTGTAATACCAACACATATCAGGCGATGCAGCCTGATTTTGCTGCCTTTCTTAGCTTGACCTTGGGCCACCAAGCTAAGGATGCTTAAGTGACTATGGGTTTCACAACTGTGGTGAATGTCCTGAAGGTCATTTTAGGGTTTAGTCCCCATGTCTTACCAAAAAGCCTTGTGCAGGCAAAGAATGCCCTTGTGGCTTTTGAAGTAACTCTCTCGACATCGGAATTCCACGTAAGCCTTTTCTCAGGACTGACGCCAAGATATTTCGCTTCTGTCGAGAGTTGAAGTGTTGTTCCATTAAGGGTCGGACATTTGAGATTTATGTTCCTTCTCCTAGTAAACGGTACAAGTGTTGTTTTGGATGGGTTAATGGAGAGCCCTTTTTCCGTGCACCATTTGTTTATTATTGTAAGGGCTTGCTGCATGCGATCCGAAATGGTTTCCTCATGTCACCCTAAAACATAAACTACTAGGTCGTCCGCGTAGCCCTGAGTGTGAACTCCTAGGTTATTCAATTTGTGGAGAAGTTCATCTATGACTAGAGTCCACAAAAGAGGAGAAAGTACGCCACCTTGAGGGCAACCTCTTGTGGCTTAAATAGATTTGATTTGTTGAACCTAAAAAAAGGATTGAAAAACCAATTAGGTATTAGAAGCAATTTCGAATTTTCGGTATGGGTGCCCACATACTCTTAAATTAAACAGAAAACGAGTCACATGCTGACCAAATGTGAGTCTGCGAATTCCAATATTTAAGGAGCAATACCAGGAAATTCCAACACAAAGTTTAGCGGGAACTATACTATAAAAATAAGGGCGGTGACCTGACGACTACGCGCAGCTGAGCTATTCAAACTCAGCCCAATCTGCAAGAAGAGTGATCCCGAAAAGTCATGGAGGGAGCAATAACGAGTATCTCCTATGCGTACCCAAGGAACAAAATTCACAGCATTTATAATCTCAGTTTTCAAATCTAATAAAGAATCCTTCTTCCCCCCGTAAATATCTCTATGTACTATGTAGGCCATTGAAATATAAAGTTCTCTCACGACGAATAAATTCCACGCGCAATAAGGTTTCAATTATGTTTCTCCTTTTGTAAGGCATACACAAGAAAAATATTTACTATAGTGCAATAATAAATATATGCATTGAATATAAAATAATAATATACAATACATTTCCAGCTTTAAAATAGTTAATCTTACAAAGACATGCAGAAAGAGTTTGAAGTTTTACAATAAATTTTGTTGATATTATTCAACTCAACTCTCATATTATGGACTCCTCTTAAGGAGTGAGACCAACCATCTGAGCAACTGCTTAAACGACAACTACAACCACCCTGATATGTAGCATGAAAAATAGATAGTTCAAATAATAATTTTTTGTTACCAACCTATTGGATCTTTAATTTTTATTGATTTTTATGTTAAGAACTAATTTTTTATATATTAAAAAAACCTACAAGAATAACAAATTTTTAACTGGCTGAGATAAATGGCTACACCAAAATTTTCGCCTTAAATAAGTAAGTAAGGTTTTGTTTTTAAAATCTGATAGATTACACTGCACAACAGCATTTCTGATGATTGGGTTATGATACACGTTTTTAGTCCAATTTTTAACATTTTTTTTTTTTAATTTAAAAATCTGTAACTGAAATTCCTGTATCAGCTCTATATGACTCTATATGGCTCTATATGACTCTATATGACACATTTGACTTTTTGTAATAAAACACTATAGATATAAAGATTATTTTATTTTATTGCCTTCTTAAGTTTAAAAAATTTTCTTTTATATGATTTCCTTGCTGAAGTTGAAGGCATAGAACTGTTGTTAATGCTCCAACAATAGTCGGCCATCATGTGTGTGTTCCAGTGACCTTGATAGCGTTCCTCCATCGTACGAAGGTCCTGCTGGAATCGCTCGCCCTGTTCTTCGTTGAGATCCCCAAGGTTGGCTGGAAAATAGTCCAGATGGTTGTGAAGAAAGTGTAACTTAATGCTCATATTACATCCAACCCTTTGGAAGTGACCCATTAGTTGTTCGACGGGCTGAGAATAGTCAGAACTTTTCTTATTTCTTAAGAAATTTTGAACAAGCCAAACAAACTCATTCCATGCCATTTTCTCAATCACTGTCATAGTGTCTATGAAATTTGAGTCTTTTATTAACGACCTTATCTGTGGCCCGTCAAAAATACCCGCTTTTATCTTTTCTGCACTCAATTTTGGAAACTTTTTAGACAGAAAAAGAAAACAATTTCCATTTTTGTCAAGAGCTTTAACAAATTGTTTTATAAGCCCCAGTTTTATATGTAACGGAGGTAAAATTATACGATCCCTTGATACTAAAGGTGGGTTTATCACGTTCTGTTGTCCTGGTACTAACGCTTTCCGAGCAGGCCAATCTTTTTTAATCCAATGTTGATTTTAGGTCTACTATCCCATAAGCAAAGAAAACAGGGAAACTTTGTGTAACCACCTTGTTGGCCTAAAAGAAAGTTTACCATTTTTAAAGCGGCACATATGACCCAATTGTGTTCCGCATATTTAATTTTGTCTAAAACCAGAGCAATAGTTGTATGTTCTTCTTTTACTTTGTGTAATAGGCAATGAGCCCAATTTGTTCCCATTGTGTAAGAGAACACATTTTATAGTAGCAAGCGAAAGTAAGAAATTTTAGTTTCTTTTGTGACTAAGTTTCTTTCTTTTAATCTAGACGTCAAAATTTCTGAACCAGTCTTTGACAGTCCCAGATCTCTAATGAGGTCGTTTAAATCATCTTGGTTAAATGGTTTTGGTGTTCCCAGGTCACAATCAAAGTTACTATCGCTATTGTCTGTTTTTGCCTCAAAATGTAAAGGTTCTTCTCGTGAAGCCACAGGTTGAGGTTCAGATGACATCGTAGGGCTCAAAACACGTCTATGTGCCGATCGTATGGAAGGATATTCCCATTTGCCTCGATTTTTTTCGGTTAGTGCCAGTTATTTTTACCATACAAAAATAACAGTGATCGTGGTGGTTCACAGGTTCAATCCAGATCATAGCAGTTTCGTATCTAAATTTATTCCTTTTCTTATTCGTCCACAAACGTAGAAACTCAACGCACGTTTTGCATACCTTTTGTGGAGTCCAAGGCTTATTTTTCATTTCCATTGGGTGACCGAAGTAATTTTTGTACACCTCATTTACGAACGATGTCACATTCAAACGGTTTTTTTGAAACATATACTCTCCGCAAATAAAACAAAAACTATTCCGGTCATTTATACAAACTCATCTTGACGATGCCATAACAAATTATATTAAGAAAACTTAATATTTGTTTAAATATTCGTCAATTAACACTGAAATATCGTAATTTTTTTGTGATAGCGATAACTCGTAAACAAGAGCTGATACAAAAAAAATGAGGGTATATTTAGAATCAGCGTTGTCAAATTAGTAAACATCAAGTATCAAAGGTCATACATCAGACAAAAAGTGCGATTTTTTTTTGTGTTATTGACGGCAATTTGTGAAAAAAATTATGCTATTATCAGTACTTCAACATTTTTTCTTTTTTTAGCTGAGAAATGTAGTTAAAAAAATGTATATACATTTTATTATTTATTCAGTCATTTTAAATTTACATAATTTTTTAATGAACATCTTCTAAATTAACCATTCGAAATACTCTACTTCGCTGCATGTAGAATGTGCTTACGAGGATGGTACCAAGTTTTTGGTCAATCTGTTCAAAACTGTTAGAGTTGTCATGCTTATTTCTTTGAAAATTGTGGTTTTTGAGAAAAACTTTTTGAGAAAAACACATAAATGGAAAAATATTCTGCGCTCTCCTGCTGCATTGCCTTCAAGTCCAACCGCCCCATTAGTTTGCTCGTAACATTCTCGAAGACATTCGAAAGAATATTTTTGAAAAGAATGTTACCTGTAATTGAGGATCAAAATATCATTCCTGAACATCAGTTTGGGTTTAGAGTTGGGCATGGCACACCAGAACAATGCCACAGAATTGTGAATGTTATTACAGATGCGATTGAAAGAAAAGAGTACTGTTCTGCAACCTTTCTTGACGTACAACAAGCATTCGACAGAGTTTGGCATATGGGACTACTCTTTAAAATTAAAAAAACTTTCACCAGCACATTTCTACTTAGTGCTTAAATCTTATCTAAGCGACTGGCACTTTTATGTAAAGCACCAAGATGCGTCATCTGAAATATATAGTATCAACGCAGGTGTGCCTCAGGGTAGCGTTTTAGGCCCAGTTTTGTATACGATATTTACTTACGACATGCCGACAACAGAAAAGGTAGAAGTGGCGACTTTTGCTGATGATACAGCCTTCATCGCATCTAGTGAGTCCCCGGCAGAGGCCTCCTCCCTGCTACGAAATCATTTACACACTTTGAAAACTTGACTCAATAAATAGAAAATTAATATTAATCATGAAAAGTCTATTCATGTTACATTTACACTAAGAAGAGATCAATGTCCTCCAGTGTATTTAAATGGTCATCAAATTCCTACTAGCGACACAGTCAAGTACTTGGGAATGCATCTTGATCGACGCCTCACATGGAAAATCATATTAAAGCTAAGCATCAACAGCTTAAAAATAAAACCAAAAGAATGTAATGGCTACTTGGTGGCAAATCTCAACTTAGTCTAGAAATCAAGGTTAGATTGTATAAAGCTATATTGAAGCCTATATGGACCTACGGTATACAGCTTTGGGGAACTGCTAGTAAGTCCAATGTGGAGATTTTCCAACGCTACCAGTCAAAGATCTTACGAACACTTGTTAATGCACCTTGGTTTATCACAAACGAAGCCATACACATGGATCTAGGCATTCCATTTGTTAAGAGAGAAATCTCAGTATATTCTAAGAGATACATTGAACGATTGTCAAATCATGTAAACACAAATGCTATTTGCTTGTTGGACACAACCAATGAAATTAGACGATTAAAGCGCAGTCATGTCTTAGACTTGTCATTCCTTTAAATTTGTCAATTTAATAATAGTAATAAAAAAAACAAAAAAAAAAAAAAAAAAAAAAAATTCAGAGCTAAATATGAACTTGTTAAAATGCTCCAATAAATTTTAAAATTCTAAATAATAAAAGTAATATAGTATTCGAGTAAAAATTAAATCTAATAACATAAAATATGCATAAGAATTGTAAAAAGAAAAAATTCTATAGTTTTCTATGTAGTTTTGCTCCAGTGTAAATACTATGCTGTCATTAGGTAATAAGATCTCTTTTGCTGAATATCTGTATTCTAAGATAGATTGCAAATAAAGTATTTCCATTTAAAAAAACAAAAAAAAAATTATTCCTAAGAACACGTACATGGAAATTCTGTAAAAAAAAGTCAGATCCAATTATTGCCAGGAAAATAAACACATACACTTAAAAATAAAATTTCTGTTTCAGGCTCAAACAGACCAGTTAAAACTATTCTAATCAACAAAACGTGAGCAAGTAAGAGACGGCACCATACATTTTATTATTTTCAGAATAAAAATTCTAAGCAAAGTAAAATATTTATTGAGTTTGGAAACACATTTGACCATTTTTATGTCTTGCACTTTTCATGATTTAGTCAGAAGAAAAACTTCGTAGTAAGTTCTACGACCTTTGAATTCACGAGTGGCTAAGTAACTTTCAAAAGCCGCTTTCTGTTCCAAGTGTTTACACAAAGGCACGCGTCTTTTATTGAATTTACAAACCATTTCTTTACCGTGTCGAAAACTATTTATTGAATGTTAAACTATCGTCAACTATGGACGTTTTTTACTATCGATAGTTTCAAATCTGAATCAAATGCTGACCATTGAGCTGGCCGGCAGACTACAATTGAAAGAAAGATTAGTTCTTCGTATGCGGCCGCCGTAGCCGAATGGGTTGGTGCGTGATTACCATTCGGAATTCACAGAGAGATCGTTGGTTCGAATCTCGGTGAAAGCAAAATTAATAAAACCATTTTTCTAATAGCGGTCGCCCCTCGGCAGGCAATGGCAAACCTCCGAGTGTATTTCTGCCATGAAAAAGCTCCTCATAAAAATATCTGCCATTCGGAGTCGGCTTGAAAATGTAGGTCCCTCCATTTGTGAAACAACATCAACACGCACACCACAAATAGGAGGAGGAGCTCGGCCAAGCACCTAACAGAAGTGTACGCGCCAATTATTTTTTTTTTTTGTTTTTTTTTATGTATGTATTTTTGAGTCATTAAAAATGTGAAACAACTAAAAACTAATAATGTATGTATATATCTTTATAAATTTCTAGCTAAAATTATTTCTGTCCAAATTCTATTAAATTTAAATTAATCCAAATAATGTTCTTTTTTGATATTTCGAAAATAAATGTTGCCACTACTTACACTGTCTTCAAGAAATTATGCACCACATTATTTTGACCCACTGACTTAACTTTCGGCCTTCAAAGAGAGATTTCGACTATTCATGCATATTACGTACAATATATCTGCAATGTCAATGCCTTCGTCTGTATCTTTGCAAAAGTTGGCAAATAATATACAAGGAAAATAGTAACATAAATGTTATGCAGTTTGCTAAGCAATTATTTCTAGTCGAGAGTAAATGTGTCGGTTAGAGAATATTCTAAAAGAATGTTTGCGCTCTGTGAAAATTAATCGCAATGCCTCGGTAGTTCTTTACTGCGCAACAGCGCAACTTTCACACTCTCCGATTCTCTCTCACTCAGCCAAATGGAGTGCTAAATTTTTATTACTCTTGCACTCATAATGTCCTGAGTAGGTTGAAGTGAATTTTTGAGCGAATTTGCTAAAAAGCTTCGACCAGATTATTGCGCTCTCCACAGGCATATTTCCTTTCTTTCTCCTAATTTTTGGCTATTGTGCAAGTATTTTTCTGTTTTAACTGGCGATTGCCTTCAGAGCAACCCATATGACCCCATTCACTGTTGCTTTCCGGCAAGGTTTATAAGGTTTTTTGTTGGTGACTGCTTTTACCTCGTAACTCAGTGAGTAAGCCGAAGTCTCCAAAGCATAACCAAGGCAGTGTGTGTGTGTGTATGATGGTAGTGTGAAATTCATAAATATTTGCGCTTGGCTTGGAATGTGGTAGAGATTTAATTGTCGTAACGTAGTTGCGATTGGTTTTTATGGAAGGAATTGAACATTGACCAAGTTTTTCTACCTCGTCCTAGCTGTGTACATCAGAGTGGGCCGAAAAAAATGTTCTTTTTAGGATCGAGTTCTAATAGTGCGGAAAAGTTGCACTGTTAGACTAATAAAGTGTGTGCCAAATTTCAGCCCAATCGCAGGATATCTCCTGTCGCCAGCAGGGGCCGCGAATATTGAAATTTCAGTGGATATTCTGAAAAACTGTATTTTTTCAGGATTTTTTTTTCTCTATGCATACATTGCGGAGCACATTTCATACGAAAAATAAGGACTATAAACTAATGAGACATAAATTTATCCAAGATTAAGCTCCTGTACACTATAAAATAATAATAAAACGCTATTGATTGTGCAGCTTTGTGCCGACTTTTTATTGCGAAAATACGAGTGCATAAATATTTTTGTAGCCCAGAACCCACTACGTGGATGTTGCTGGACCTAGAGTTCCTATTTTTTTGTGTTTGTTTTTTTTTTGTTTGTAATTTTTTATTTTTATTTATTTTTAAATTTTTATTATTTTTAATTTTTTTTACCTGGTTTTGTTCTTTTTTTCATGCCTTGTATATTAATATTATAAAAAAATAATAAAATAAAAGGTATTTGAAGAAAACACTGCGGTGTTTTTTCTTTTTGTCTACATTTTGTAATACTGATAAAAAATTATAAAATAAAAAGTATTTCAAGAAACTCTGCGTTTTTTAAACATAAAGCAATTGTTGGTTGGTTGGTTGATTGGTTTAAGGGTGACCCCGCATCGGAGTGCCACATAGACCGCAAGTTGGGTCCGTTGTGTCGCCCTAGAGCTCATTATTTTAAATGATTTCCCCACCTAACCGAGATTTTTATTGTAGATTTTGGTTAAAGATATTAATTCGTTTCGAGAATTTGATGAGAGATTCGATTGTCAATTGTTGGAGAGCCTAGAAGAGCGAGTCGAGTTCTGGCTAGAGCGCGACAACTGCACAGCAAATGTCTGCTCGATACTTCCTCATCTTCGTCCTCGCAGTATCTGCACAGGTCGTTTTGAGGAACCCCGAGCCGACGTGCGTGAGTGCCCAAAAGGCAGTGGCCGGTGATAAGAGTTATTATATGCCTTAGTTCGTGTTTCGAAAGACTTATAAGGGTTTTTGTCTGTTTCAGATTGTAGGATGGCCAGATTTGTCTGGTCGTAACGCAAGTAGTTTCCACTCGCCACCTCCGATCACCAATGCTGTGAAGTTCTCGATCGATGAGCATTTTACATGTTGAGAGCGGAATGTGGATTGTGGATAAGTTACTAACATTTGATTGCGCAGCTCCAGCTCTTGCGAGCTCATCAGCTTTGCAGTTACCTTCGAATCCACTGTGACCCGGTATCCAGATAACTTGGACAGAATTCTGAACACTTATCTCGTTAGGATCGAACCACATCTGAGTGGGTATAAGAGGAGCTGAGTGCTCGAACGGCCGCTTGACTGTCGGTGAAAAAGCGGATATCCTCTAGTGATATTCTATTTTCTAAGAGAGTTTTCGCAGCATACCAGATAGCGCATACTTCCGCTTGGAATACGCTACAGTAGTCGGGTAATCTAAATGATAGATTGTTGTGAGGGGAATTGGAAAAGATTCCAAATCCCACTTTGCCGTCTTGTTTTGAACCATCTGTATATAATCAGAGGGCCATCGATTTCGGTAAGATTTGTCTTCCATTCTTCCCTAGTTGGAAGTGAACAGGAGAATAGCAAGGGTGGTGATGGAAGACTTACATGATAGTCTATGTCGGGAGAGATAACAGTGTTCCTGTTCAGTATGGCCGAATGGCCAAGATACTTATTCCATTTCGATATAGCATTCATGCGTGTCGCTGCTTTCGCTGCAATCGCGTTGCCAGCCAGATCGATAGGGAACAAGTGAAGCAACGTGTTTAGAGCCTTAGTAGGTGTTGTACTTAAGCATCCTGTTATCAGGAGGCAGGCTGTTCTTTGAACTCGATCAATTGTGGCTACTCTACACCGTTTTTCGAGTGCTGTCCACCATACAACCACACCGTAGAAGAGTATCGGTTTGATGATCGAGGTATATATCCAATAAATGATCCGAGGAAAGCAATAGTTTATTTCATATTTATCAAATCAGAGGGAGTATTGTGCTTTGTTTTCAAACTGAGGCATAGTTTGACGGGATGCTAAAGTACACCGAATGAATCCATCCCGAGCGTCACTTCCGCATACTTGAAGCGATGTTTCAGTAACGAGTTTCACCAGAATTTCATTTGTTATGTTCGTTAGAACGGGGCAGAGATTATATTTACTGAAGACCAGTTTATCATTTTGCTGTGATCGTCAGCATCAAAATCGAGATTAGGTAGAGTGCACTGCATGTAGTAAACTATTTCGCGCTTGCAAAATTTTTGTGAGAGCATCATCGGTCATCATTGTTAAAAGGATTTTTTCCGTGAGAGTAAAATAAGCGTTCCGAGAAATAGAAACGTTAACAATATCTAAATATTTAGGTGCGAGGTACCGAGTCCGTCTGAGAATTTCAAACAGGAGTCTTGGCCCGTTTTCAAGAGAGCTATTATTTCGTATTTTAAAGAGCTTAGCTAAAGATCGAACTGTTGAAATATGCAAACGCAAAATTCTATTAGCACGCGTAAGCCAGCGAGCGTGGTTGATTCGACCAGGATCAGAAAATATAAGTTCCGATGTGCAAGTACCTCTTTGGATTGCCTTTGATATTTCCTGAGATTCATAGTTAAGATGTCGGATAATTCACAATTAATAGGTGCATGTTTCACCACTTCAAGGTTTTCACAACCGTTTAGTTTTGAGCCTATTTGACCACAAAATGATTTTGGCCCTGAAGTGACACCATCTATGAACTAGAAAATACTTCGAAATGGTAGTTCATAGAAATGGAGGAGGCATATCGACCACTGAAGCGAACGTCCCAGTTTATCCTCCAGACATCTTAAGATCTCTCCTTTTGGTCTGGTATTAACTGCGGTTCCGTCACAATCTACTACTGTTAATTCCTCGAAACCATCCTCTTTCATAACCGCTTCATAAATGCTGTCTGTAATATCCACAGCGCTGCCTGATTTCGGTGTAACGTGAGCTAAATATTGCGATTCAGGTTCAGATAAAATCGAAATATGTTCTTCTTTGATCACTTGACGGTAGAATTTGTTTCCTCTTTTGCCCTGAATATACGTCCCGACTTTTCGACCATCAAAATATAGTGCCTTTGGAGCAACGGTATTGACGCGATCTTTGAGTTGTATTTCACGGCGCATTAGGTTTTTCTCGCGTCTAATTTTGTTTTTATTATAAAAGAAATCAAAACGAATGAATAAGTTCGGCTGACTAGTATCAGCATTAGAGGTGTCACTTTCTGAACCATCATTCACTTACGATATATTACAGCCGAACGTAGAGCAAGAGGGATAGTTTTCTGGATTACCGAATTTTTTATTAGTGATTTGCTTGGCCATCTCATCGCGGCGTCGTTGTCTTTCTATAAGTTTCTTTGTTTCAGGTATGCTCACTATTCCGATGCGGCCTTGCTCTTGTTGAGGAACTTTTTTTTCTATGGACATGAACAAGTGGTAAAATCTAAGTGCCAAGCTGAAATATCAAAAAGTCGGGAAGCATTCGCCTTAAAGTCATCAACACGTTTTTTCAAAGCAGGACTTCTATGCGCAAATACCTTTTTAATTTCTCTGTACTTTTTATGACACTCATTTATCATGTATATTACGCGTGCATGTGAAACTGTGGGAATAGACGCCTTGTTATAAATACAAAAGATTTTCTTGACAACTTGTCCGGCTATGCTCGAAAAGGCCGGCTCTCTGTTTCCTCCTGACTCTACTCCCAGTTCCCGTCTTTGAAAAAAAAACAACATCTGATTACATCTTCATAACATGGTAGTTGATGATCTGGCAAATCTTTAGGACTTCCAAATAATGGGCAATTAAACGCTTGTCTTAGGGGAAGTTTGGTTAGTGCCATTGTCGTCATACAAACTTTTAATAAAAGATTATAATTAAATGCTTTTATACGAAACAATATCTTTCGAGCTACTGGGAGCTCCATAAGCGTATTGCTTGATCAAACAAACAGAGTGGAGTGTAGTGAATTAAATTGTTTCGGTGGGCCTTCACATATAAAATTTGTATTTAATATATACCGGAATGATAACAAATATAATTTTCAAAAAAGTTAAAATTGTTCAGAATTTAAACTGAAATTTCAATATTTGAGGCCTTTGCAGGCGACAGAAGATATCATTCGATTGGGCTGAAATTTGGCACACACTTTATTACTCTAACAGTACAACTTTTCCGCACTATTAGAATTCGATCCTAAAAAAAATTGTTTTTCTGTCCACTCTAATGTACATATGTATGTATGTATTTTCCTTTTCTTTTTAAATCTGCTACCCGAAGTGTTTGCCGTTTCAACCGACTTCTTCTTAGCATTACTCGCAGCGAAACGTGTTTACAACGCTTTTGATTGTCCACTTATTTGATTACCTTTTTCGCGTTTCGGTTGCTCAGGCGCACCGATCGGTTGCAGTCATAACTCTAAATTACTGTCAAAAGGTTTATGGCGCGCAAATAGTGATTTTTTGTTTTATGAATTTTCCAAATTACTATGGCTTATACCTCCTTTTCCTGCCGTTTTGTTTCTGTAGTTTTCTTCGTTGCTCCCGTAGCCTTGGCACTTGCAAACATAGTCATAAATCATTATTACTGAGCTATATAAGAATGAAATTGTCCTGCTGTTGCAAAATATTATTCATGGGTGTTATAAAGCAATGGAAGCGGAAACGACGAGGTGAGGGCAAAGACAAATGTAACGGTAGAGTCATTGGTGGAAATACGCGATGATATAAATACTCTTTTATAGGTAGATACCTATGAAATGAGACTTTCAGCTGTTAATCAATAGGAGTATTTTTAAACCTTCCCTTTTTTCGTCTGTCATCTGTCAATAATATTCAGTTCATTGTTTGTTACGTTTCATACAACAATGCATTTTTGTCGCTCTTAAAAATGTCCAATTTCGTGCCTTCAAACTACGATTTGCGGACATCGTTGATTTTCTGTTATCAGTTGAAGAAAAACGCTTCTCAAGCTCATCAAATGCTTATAAAAGCTTATGGTGGACATGCTCTAAGTAGAGCAGAGTGCTTCAGGTGGTTTGAAAAATACAGAACTGGTGATTTTAGCGTGGAGAACGAGGACCGTGGACGGCCACCGAAAAAGTTTGAGGACGCCGAATTGCAAGCATTGTTGGATGAAGATGATGTTCAAACGCAAGAAATGATGGCAGAGCAGTTGGGAGTGATCCAAAAAACCATTTCCAAACGTTTGAAAGACATGGGCATGATTTTAAAGGTCGAAAGATGGGTGCCGCATGAACTGACTGAAAGGCAGCAAGAGGACCGAAAAACCACTTGTGAAACGCTGCTCTCCCAGTTCAAAAGAAAGTCTTTTTTGCATCGAATCGTTACGGGTGATGAAAAATGGATATATTTCTCCAATCCCAAGCGCAAACAGTCGTATGGTCCGCCCGGCCACAAGCCAAAAACAACGGCCAAGCCAAATCGCTTCGGCCGCAAGGCAATGCTGTGTGTTTTCAGGGATTAGCGTGGTATGATTTGGTACGAGCTATTAAAACCAGGAGAAACAGTTGACGGTGCACGCTACCAACAACAATTGGCCGATTTGAACAGTGCTATGCGCCGAAAACGCCAAGAATATGCCGATCGACGTCACAAAGTAATTTTTCTTGATGACAATGCACCGCCCCATCGAACAAGAGCGACCCGGGAATTGGTGGCGACGTACGATTGGGAACCGCTGGTGCATGCGGTTTACTTACCGCCTTCCGACTATCATTTGTTTGCATCGATGGGCCACGCACTTTCCATTCTCACGAAGAAGCCAAAAAATGACTCGATGATTGGTTTGCGGCCAAAGACGGGCAATTTTTTTGGCGCGGCATCCACAAATTGCCTGAGAGATGGGGAAAATGTCTCGCTAGCGATGTCTATTATTTTAAAGATTAAATTTGTAACCATCTTTTGTTAATAAAGGTTTGAAATTAAAAAAAAAAGTCTCACTTCATAGGCAACATAGGTAAAAGTGTCACACACAGAAACAACTAATTATGGAATTGGCTTTCATTTGCATATGTATATATTATAGTATGCAGGTGTGTGCGTTTATATGAGTACTAAAATTATTTGCCGGGACGTTCTGCTGGTGTAATTTTTTTGGATTTTTATCTCCTCCTCTACTTCGTTTACTCAGATCCTTCCGTTTTCTCCTGCCCTACCTATTGTGGCACATTAACAACAGAAAGCACTTAAATGGCGTGTTATTAGAATACACTCACATACGAACACACACACGGATACTTTTGTCTACCCAGCAAGAATACGGGGAATACAGGAAACAATACTACTTTCATAAATACATTCGTGTGGGAAAATGAAAGCTAGTAAAATGATAAATAATCGAAAAGCATCTGCCGATGATTGTTTATCCCAACGCAATAATCGACGAAGTGCGTGACTTCATTAAAAGGTAATACGAAACCGTCTGTGGAAATCAATGAAACGACGCTGAAGATTCCTCTAAATGTCACATTTGGTTGAGCTTTTAGGCTGAATGTGCATAAACTGGGAGCTGGCTATTTTCACACGATAATGCAACGTCTCATGAGTCCAGAATTGTGAGTGAATTTCTCACAAAATTCATTGCACCTATCACCGTATTCATCTGGCTTGGCAGGATGCGATTTTTGTCATTTGTGGAAACTCTATTTGTTGAATTCATTTGTTGTTGTTGAGAGCGGTCTGCTTATTGTTTTCGAACACTCGGCGGCGGGTCTATTAAATATTTCATATGTCTATTGAGAATTTCACTGATTGCGCTAAGTGAATTAAGTAGTGTACGGAAAGTACAGAATTAAAGAACTTCCCTATTTATTTATTTAATTTTCTAGTCAAAACCACAATAGTCTTATTGGCTATTGAGTTAGTGCTAATATCAAATAAAATGCGCTAAAACTAAAATTCAACTTGATAAAAACAATAATAATTATATTAGCAAATTAAATAACGCATTCAACAAAGAAGATAATCGAATTTTAGAAATTGTAAAATCTCATTAAACTCATGTAGAGTTCGAGCAGCAGCTGCATTGGGCTCAAAATTTGTTTTGAATATCGAAGAGCTTAGTAAAGTTCTCGCCGCAATAAGAAAGTTAATGCATTGCAAAAGAAACGCACAATCAATTCCACCTTGAATTAAATTAAAACAAAAAAAGCACTAGGCGCCTTTGATCTAATTAATAACAAGCGGACGCTATGAGAGGAAATTTGACAGAAAATGTAAAGATCTTAAAGCAAAATTTCAGAAACATCTTTTTTACCCGTTCCATTCTTGTAATAACAAATTGGTTATACGTTTTCTACATAAATGAAATATATTCCAACCTTGAACAAAATCATATTTCATTGTGGCTCGAGAAATTTTAACTACCTTCTACTCAAATATGAACGAGACGGTATCAATAAAACGGTCCGCGGATGACATATGGCAAAAATAAATTTTTTGTTTTTTGGTAGGACTGTTATAAGCTTACATGGGAAATTTCAGCGCGATATGTCACATAGTTTGTTTTCTGTGCTATTGTAAACAAGTCAAGCTCGAGTGTGTTCTTCGAATTCTCTTTTATGACTTCAATTGTCTCAAAATGTTTTTCACGGAGCGGCAACTTGAACTTGGGAAACAGAAAAAAGTCACATGGAGTCATATCAGGCGAATACGGTGCTTGCGGAACGATATTAACATTATTGTTGTTCAAATAATCACGAACAAGACGTGATGTGTGAGCTGGTGCATTATCGTGATGCAAGAACCATGACTTGTTGTCCCACAATTCCTTCCTTTTAAGACGAATGCTCTCGCGCAAACGCTTTAAAACGTCTAAATAATATTCAGCGTTAACCGATTTTGTGATTTGTGCGATTTTCAAGCACAATTTCCTTTACTTTTCCGATGTTTTCGTCGTTTACCGATGTTGCTGGACGACGTTCATGAGGCAAGTTTTCAACCGATGTACGGCCCTCTTTGAACGATTTGTACCACTGGAAAACACATGCACGCGATAGAGCAAAGTCCCCATAGGTTGTCTGCAACATTTTTAAGGCGTCTGAAGCCGAAATTTTGTTGGAATAACAATTACTCCATGGTTTTTAATCTCATCCACAGATTTGAGGACCTTATTATAGACATTATACGACGATGTGGTATAAAACGTGATTTAGTGGAAGTGACTGGAAAACATTTTTTTTTAATTTAATGAGATAAATGAATATCTACACCAGGAAACGAGTTCATTAAGGGCAGCCTGGAGCTTATGCACATCCTCTGGGTTTCTTATTGAGGTAAACATTTCTAAGTTGTCTGCATATAAAAGGTGCCATAAAAAGCATCTGCTAATATAAAATATGACGAAAAGTAGGGCGCCCCAATTGTAACGAGGCAACTCCTTTCACTCAGATAAGATTTTAACCATAGAAGGGGAACCGAGTGAAAGCCAAGTTAGCCCAGTTTATTGAAAATATTTCTATGACACAGTGTCAAAGGCTTTGGAGAAATAAGTGTAGATGCAACTTGAAGTCCAGACGAAAATTATGCAATAGAATATGCACTGAAAACGACCAGGCTAGCGTAGGACCAGCTACAAAACTATGCTGGTAGCAAAGCATAATTTTGCTTTAATAAATACTTCGAATAATTTTGAAGTAGTGGAGAGCTTTGAAATTGGTCTACAGTTACGCACATTATTTTTATTTAATTTTTAAAGAGTGGGGTAACTGCAACAACTTCCCAATCATCAATGAAGACTAGACACGACTAGCTTAAACATGGGTTTCGTCGGGTAAAAAAAGGCCTATTGTCAATATTTTTTTCTATGTAAAAAATTATTTACTTAATTCAAACTTTTTTCTGTCTTATATGTAGATACATATTTAAAGAATAATTTCTGAAATTTTCAAAAAAAAAAAAAAAACAATTTTCCTCCATTGTGGCGTCATTTTCGGTGACCCCTCGAAAAAAGGTGCGTCCGCGTTGTTAGCATAACTCCTGACAGGCTCATCAAAAATGATAAAACAAAAATAAGTGCTTTAGTTAAGACCATAAACTCGTGCTTGAACGAAGCAAAGAAAAAGAAAGTAAAAATTGGAATTTTGGCAGACATTTTTCCAAAAAAATGAAAATTTCGGTCAAATTTGCTTGAAATTTTTTTTTTTTTAAATAGTTGTAATTGAAAAAAAAAAACAAAATCCTTCGTTCAAGCACGAGTAAATTGTATTTCGAACACCTGTGTAAAATTTCATCAAAATCGGTTGAGTAGTTTTCGAGAACATTTGACAACCGACTTTGAAAACATGGTTCCGAGAAAAACGCGTTTAAAGTTTTGAGTAACAATAAAAGTGTCTTGGAGCGCACACATTCCAAAGGCTGTATCTCCGAATTTATTATTCGGATCGACTTGAAAATTTTGGATAATATTCCTGAGAAGTTGTAGAAAATTATAAGCAAAAAAAAATAAATCGATTTTTTGAACCAACGAAACCCATGTAACCCCTTAAGCACAACTCCAAAGCCTCCAAAGAACGGTTTAGTTTAATGAAATAATATCTAATTCTTTCATGACCTATTTATATATGTATGTATGTCAAGTCAGCAAAAATTGCATGCGGCAGAGCACCGCTGTGATAAAACTCAGGCTAACGCAATGTTTGGCTCACACGCAATTTCAATTAGTTCATTTTTCTTGCGGGTATTTCTCTACGTTTGCGAGTGTGTGTAACAAAACATAGAAGAAGATAATAATAAAAAATTCCACACCTGACCCAAGTCAATGGTTTTGGTGGGGCAGCTGGTTTTTGTTTTTTTGTTGTTTAATATTATGTGTACACAGTCAGCTGCCAGCTGTGTGAGAAAGTTTGCACTGCTTACACTTGTATGTTTGCAATTCGTATGTATGTATGTATGTATGTATGTATGTATTTGCTATAATAAGTAAATTGCGGGAGGGGAGTGAAATTGGTTTTTTCTTTAAATCTAATTGAAATTGATTTAACCGCAAGAATTTGTGTGAAACAACTTCAAAGTGCTTCCATATAATGGAAGTTGAAAATGATGGAATGACGCTTACATAGACATTTGTGTACATCAATTAAATGTATTTTTTAACACTTAACTCTATCGCAGCCGGTGCTACTTTCTCACAAATAGTTGTAGTTTTATTTTATATATTAACCCATTAATGCTCACACATAAAGCGGGTTAAGATAGGTGATTGAAATTTTCACCAAAT
Source organism: Anastrepha ludens (assembly GCF_028408465.1). NCBI lineage: Eukaryota > Metazoa > Arthropoda > Insecta > Diptera > Tephritidae > Anastrepha > Anastrepha ludens. Next base: position 96,376,165 of record NC_071499.1, read on the forward strand.
ATTTGTGTTGACGTTAAACGGTTCATTTCCATTTTTCAAAAAAATGTCTCAAAAGATGTGGGCGTGGCAAAGCGTATGATATATTATACATAAGTGTATTCGGAGAGCTACTTCTATGAAAATAACATTACAATATATACATAGGTTTTGAATTCAAATCAAAATTTTATTTATAAAGTGACATATTATACATCTATACATTTTTAAATTTCTTAGTTATTTGATGAGTCAGTTACATGATATTTGTAAAAACCGTTATCTGGGTGCAATCCGAAATTACCTTTCATGCATATAAATTTTGTACACTTGCCACAAAATTTGCACCGGCGTTGAGTTCTTGAGTAATTTACGTAGTGCTCGTTTTCTCGTTTCCTCTTTCGTGCTGAAACTGGACGAAGTTCTACTGGTCTTGAAAGAATGCTTACCAAAATAGGGCTCCATCGATTCGTCTACAGAAAATGAAGTTCCAAGTAGTCTTCCAAGCTCTTTAAATTTTGTATTTAAATGATCCAGAATAGGCTGTACTTTGAATGCTTTATTATTCACATCAATTTGTGTATTATTATTGAAATGAAGGTACCGATGTATTTTTTTGAATGTATACCGGGCCATTGAACCTGCCACTAAATGGTTGTACACATCACTTTCTGTCTCCCAGTACATCCGAGTAGCTGGTACCTAAAAATGCAACTAATAAATTTATCAGGTAATCAAGTGAAATTATGGTTGAGAATAGTCACCTTGTTGCACCCACCCCATATGTGTACAATTCCTCAAGATTTAGAGTCAATGCTTCATCTCCTTTCTTTACAGCGTATTTTATAGTCTGTGCTTGTATATATTTCATAAAATCGTCATCAAATATTAGTTTATAAAGTTGTAATGGACTTAAATCGTTATTCAAAATATCTGCTATAATATCTGGAGTTGAACGCGTATTGCTGTGTTTGTGCCTTCTCTTGTTTTTAGTTCTATTTTGGACCACTTTCGACGAATTGTGGGGTTTTTCTTTCTCCTTTGAGTAGAAGTCACTGACTGCGAGGTTTTTGAATTGAATTATAATTTAGAACCCCACGGCCCAAGTCGCTTCATCGTGCTCATCTGCATCATCGGAATCGGATAACTCTTGTTCTTCAGGTGGAAATAGAGTCACATCGATTGAATTGGTATTTCTGATGTTGTCTATAATGTGTGCATTATCGTCCTCATTCAGATCTTCGAGCCATCCAATTATATCCTCAGTTGTTGCTTGTCTATAAAAAGTTACTATATATGAATGCCCGTAAAGCCAAACCTTGGTAGCGTTTACGTATGATAAAACATACGCAATGATTTACAAAAAGCTAAACTTCAACTTCAACTTTGAGTTAATGCACGTTTTTATGTATATAATACTGTTGCTTGGTTTTTTTAAAGATATAAAACTCATCTGCGTGGCATTATTCACTTTTCCGAAAAACTCATCATGAATTGGCGCGAAAAATGTAAACGAATGAGCTTTAAATGACAACTTAAAAGCTTTTCTTTTCAAATTACTCTTTTATCTCACTCGCCCTGTAAATATAAAAAACTTTTATATACTCGTAATAGTAGGTTTTTGGTGAATTTTTGAAAAAAGCTCTTTTTGCGTATGATATATCATACTTTGTCATTAATGGCTTAACCCCATTAACCCCGGACTAAGAATGAATATCGAGTTTTATTTTAATTACAGTTTACAATTTAAATTAGCTTTTTTTAAAGAAAATTGAACTTATATCGGGTGTTTTTGTTTTTTAAAGATCGAGTTCTTAAAATTATAATACAAAACAGAATTGTATCGATGTTTGGCTGAATAATTTTTCGATACAAAAGTTAAGTCAGCAGGGCTCGCCATTCACCGTAACGGTAGCTTTTTCCTCATTTCGAACGAAATAAGGACTAATGATGCCGCCAGATAGACTAAGTGTCCTATGAACTTTGCGGACAAAGTAAATTTCCACAATTTGGAAGCATTGTTCTGGTGTTGAACGATTCATGATGACTTGCCCAGTATAACTGAATCGAACAACATACTTTATCATTCTCAGCTATCAAACCATAGTTATCGATATCGATAGTTCTCGTTCCCACGATAGTCGGTTCTACGTTACCGGAACGACCCGGATTTATATCCGGCCAAGGACTGTCACTTCAGCAGCATTTCCCATATAGTACATATGTATTGGGAATGTTTATGCTGCTACAACAACAACAACAACAACATATCGATAGTTCTCAAGCAGCTAAAAATAACACTCTACCTATGTTCAGAGAAATAAAAAGTAAGTAATTCGTTTTGAATGGTTTTCTGACTAATCTTCAATTACTGAGCAATGGAATAAGTGCTCACAGCATATTTTCGACGCTCGGTCTGCTACAATGGCCTGCTGTTGGATTCGAAAATACAGGCAACGAATAAAATAAATATACGAAAAACAACGCACACCACCTTGGCCAAAAAGTTCCCGGAACAACCACGTGACTCTCTAAGTCAACTGATTTCAGTTCTGCTTTTTTTGTTGTGCTTTCGCTTCTGTGATTTACATTTCTACCAAATCACAATGAAAAGTTACGTGCTCCGCGCTTTGGATTGCATCAAGACATCTTGGGCATTTTGCGTAAGGTAATCATCGGTATGATCATGCATTCTTTTCACCCACTCTTCTAGATGTGATATTAGCTTGTACGTCGATCGCCCTTTAGAAAATTCTTCCCATCTTCTTTGCCACTCGTACATTGATCGTTCCCTCTCGATGTCTTTTGCTGCTGCCTTTGGTTTTGCTTCATTCGTTTGTTCGCTATAGAGGCGGCGAAGCTCTCTTGCGTGAATATCAAAAGGTAAATTTTCGGCTACAACACATATTGCGTTGTCTGATACCCTTCTATATGCGCACCCTGAGTTTACTTTTAGCAAGGTCTTAATACCATGTATGTACATATATATCGGATGTTGCTTAAGTCGATGCTAGGGAAAATGACTGAATTCTATTTAAGGTAACTGAAATTTGTTTAAGGAAACTTAAGAGAAAAAATGTATACATATATTGAATGTATCTTTTGGTAAGCAGAAAGGTCAGAATAGTTACTGCTAAGTTATTTGTCTAAATTCATAGTAACAATAAGTGAATGCTTATATATAATACAATATAAAAATATAAATAAAATATTAATGATATCATTTTTGCAGGTAAATAGAATTTCAATGGCTGACTGAAATTATGTAAGTTATTAAACCGTTTTTTATTTCAAATGTATCGTAAATGAAATTACCCCAAATATAACAACATAAAAGAACAATACCTGCATTATCTAAAATCGCTAGCGAATCGTTACTTAGCCGGAGGAGACTACAATGCTAAAAACATACTTTGGGGGTCAAGGTTAACAAATAAAAAAGGGAGGCAATTAATTGAAGCCATTAGAAAAAATAATAGCCGGTTTATTAGCACAGGTGAGCCAACCTACTGGCCAACAGATACGAAAAAACTACCGGACTTAATTGACTTCTGCATAATTAAAAATATGTCGTATGAAAGTCTGACAATAAAATCATGTTTAGAGCTATCCTCAGACCATTCACCATTAATTATGACCTTACTTGGACCTATTGAAATAAAACAATCTTGGGGCCTATATAGTTCTAGAACGAATTGGGCTAATGCTTGTCAAATATTAGAACAAAAACTCAAAATAAATATATCACTGAAAACTCAAGATGGAATTGACTCCGCTGTTGTATGTTTCAATGATAGCGTAATGCTTGCTTTCTCTACACCAACACCGAAAATGACAAATAAAGAAAGTATCCCAACTTACATTAAAGAGAAAATCGGCGAAAAAAAGCCGATACCCTAGCCAAACACTTCTTAGACATATTTACAAATCAATCAATCAAAACATTAACATTAAATCTGATAACATAATAAACGTTCCGCAAATCAAAACAAGAAAGACCACCGTAAGCGAAATTAAAAATCAAATAAGACAGCTAAACGATAAAAAAGCTCCAGGATATGATCTAATAAATGGAAAAATTTTAAAAGAGTTACCTGAAATAGCGTTGCAATTCATAAGAAATATATTTAATTGCATGTTAGAGACTAAATACTTCTCACGACTATGGAAAATTGCTCAAATTACCGCCATACCCAAACCAGGAAAAGACGCCACCAATCAGCTTATTGCCAATACTTTCAAAGGGGTTTGAAAAAATATTGTTCGACCGATTAGAACCAATTTTGACAGCAAAAAAAGTGATACCAAGCCATCAATTCGGATTTAGACGGCAACACTCAACAGTCCAACAAGTCCACAGGGTTGCTAACAAAATATGTACTTAACGATATGAATGACAAAAAATATTGTGTAGCTGTATACCTGGACATTGAAAAAGCCTTTGATAAAGTTTCGCATAAGCTCAAACGAATCTTTCCACAAAACTACTTTGAACTTTTGAAGAGCTACATAACTGATCGAATATTTTATATAAGATATGAAGACGAATATTCCGATATTCTACCAATGACAGCTGGAGTACCGCAAGGCAGTGTATTAGGTCCTCTTTTATGTCTAATATACACCGCAGATGTGCCAACTCCGACAACAGATATTGCAATGATAGCAACGTTTGTGGATGATACTGTATTATTGGCATCAAACAATGACGAAAAACTGGCGACCTTTACACTTCAAAAATTAATAAACAATGCAATAAATTGGTTTGACGAATGGGGTATAGAAGTTAATAAAGACAAAACTATACAAGTTATATATACAAACAAAAAGACATCAAAATATAATATTACCTTAAAAAACAACAAAATAAAAATCTGCCCAGCAGCAAAATATCTTGTAATAACTATTGACGAAAAACTAACATGGAAACAGCATATCATTAACAAAAGAAATCAAATTAAGAATAAGTATCGGCAATTAAGTTGGCTAATGGGACGAGCATCAAAACTATCACTTTCTAATAAGGTGACTATATACAAAACAATTATTACTCCTATCTGGAAATACGGAATAGAAATATGGGGAACGGCTAAAAACACAAATCTTCAGCTCAAAGAGCGAACATAATCCAAAATATTACGAAATATTATATAACAAATGCTGGTTGGTTTATTTCCAATGAAACCATACATCGTGACTTAAACATAGACACTATCCAGAAACAATCACAAAATGTAGCACTAAGCATATCCAGCGACTGTCAGTCCACCAAAACGAAGAAATGCGTAAAATAGCACCGGCAGAAAATATCAAACGAAGATTAAAGCGACTCACACCGACTGATCTAACTATAAGATTTACAGTGTAATACGAAACAAAACAAAAAAAAAAAAACAAAAAAAAAATAATAATAATAGTAATTATAACAGATTCTTCTTACATTGGTAAAAGAACATAATATACCCTAATTGTACAAAAATTACATATCGTTAATATATAACAGACTGTAATAAATAAAGAGGAGATATAAAAAACAAAGATATAAAATAACACTTTGTACCTAAAAAATAGTGAGCCGAAGTAGACTACTACATATATGCAATAACCAATTACTTTTACGCTCAGCATCACTTAATTGCTAATATATGTATTCCATAAATTATAAGCGCCAATTACATATAAATATTTATATAAATTTCACTGCTATTTGTATTATATTTCAATATTCCTAATTTTATTACTTATTTCTTTTAACCTCAATTTAAGATTCATTTTCCCTACCTTTCTAACACTTCACTCACATTTTTCAATTTGTATTTTTTCTTTAATTTCACGCGTTCCTGCTCACACAGCGACATCAGTCGTTGCAAAAGGAATACAACCAGTAGCAATACATAGATGTCTGCGTACTCGTTTAAGCAGATAAAGTTGTAATCATTACAGGATTTTTCAACATTCACTCAAATCTTTCTTCCACCTTTTCAAATTTTTTTTATCTTGTTTGTCATTGCTGCGAGCGTTACACACTGAGGTTATTGGTGAGCTTTTATGTTCGAGATACAAACGATACAATTCTGTATCACTTGAAAACTTATTATTCTACGTTAACTAATTCTTAAGTTGAGGGCTATCAAATGTTAAATTTGTTTGCATTCGTTCGCACGCAGTGGATAATGACAATTTTTCTCTTTTCAAACTGAATGTTTTCTTGTACAACATGAAGCCTTAAATTTGTTTCACATTAAACCAAAATGAGCCCCATTCATTTTTTATATACATTACACCCTTACACCCTTTATTGGACATTTCGGGGAGGTCGCCTTCCTATTTTTGGTGTGCGCATTGATGTTTTTCCACAAATGTAGGGTCCTACAGTTTCATGCCATCACCGAACGGTAGATATTGCCATCTCCGAATGGGTTGATGCGTGAATGCCATTCGTCAGTGTTCGGGTTCGAAACCTCGAAATTTTGTTTCTAACTTCTAATTTCACTTATCGGCAGGGAATGGAAGCCCCCGAGTGTATTTTTGCCATGAAAAAGCTCCTTATAAAATTTATCTGCTGTTAGTAGTCGGCTTAAAACTGTAGGTCCCTCTATTTGTGGTGCAACATCAAGACGCACGCCCCAAATAGGAGGAGGGGCTGGGGCAAACACCCAAAAAGAGGGTTAGCGCCAATTATATATCTAAGTGTATACATAGCAAGATATTTTGTGGACCAGTATCCGGGGTATAATATCCCGCCAAATTTATACAAAATTTATGGGCCTATGGTCAACTCTCCAAGGAGGCTACAGGAGCACGCAACAAAGGGCTTAAGCGTTAAAGGGGGACTTTTCAAGAAAGGTTAGCGAAAAAAACTCTTCTTTGTTTGTGTAAATTTGCAATAAAATTAGTTTCGATTTTCCTTCTGCACGACGTACCGAGTGTGTGTTTGTATGATTATGTGTATGCATGGATGTAAGTAAGTTTGCACAGTGACTGTTTACCGTCAATATCATGCTACCACAACAACAACAAACGTTACAGGACCACACACTATCACCCAATAATCCGAAATTGCTAGAAAAAAAGAGAAAGCTATAGCAACTACGAGTATAAATAACTGGCGAAAGCAAAAGTACTCGTAAAGTAAATACAGTTTTAATTCTACGTATTAAATCATTCGATTGGAATTACAGATTGAATAGTTTTTGTTCATAGATATGTATGTAAAAACAGAATGCGAAATAAAATATTTAAGTTCGATCCAGCTTGCCGGCAGGATGAATATGAATAGTGTGTATGTGTGCATGAATGTGTGATGCGCATATGAATGAATGTTTTTGTTTGGCATTTGCTTCGCTGTGAATTTCATATGTCTCATTGTCCGTCATAATGCACTCACTCAACCATATTCTCATTCGATCTCCATTTGTAAGCCTTTGGCATTAACTTCCGCCATTCTATGTCAAAATCGCTGAATATTTGTTGTTGTGGTTCTCTTCTTTTTTGTCGGATGGAACGGTACGCTGCATTTTCCAGTGAGTGGCTTTCAGTTTTTTGTGTGCATTTTTGGTATGCGAGTATTATTATATGCACACATGTATGAATGCACTTCTGTATGTTTAAATGTACGTATGTATGTTATTGTATGTATGGATGTAATACTTAGATGGATGTGTATTTCTATTTGCCGCCATACAACTTAAGCTCTTTGCTTAGGAAAAATTATATATTGATCTATAACTTAATTTTAAAGATTTTCTGAGTGAATTTGAAGCTTTATTATAAAAATTTAGTACAATATATTTTATTCAAAGTATTGTCCATCGTTAGCCACTACTTTTTCCCATCTTTCTGGTAATTTGTGGATACCGTCCCAAAAGAATTGCGCCGGCTTGGCTGCCAAGAAGGAATCGAGCCAATTTTTGATTCCCTCAACTGAAGTGAATCGTGTTCCATGGTATGGTAGTCGGCCGGGCAATGTCTGGGCTATAAGGCGGGTGAGGTAAAATTTCCCATCCACTGTTTTCCAAATATGTTTTGGCCGGTTGAGCAACATGTGGCCGAGCGTTATCATGTTGTAAAATTATGGCCTTGTGCCTGGTCGCATATTCCGGCCGTTTTTCGGCGATTGCTCTCTTCAAACGAATCAATTGTGTTTGGTAGAGGTCGTGATCGTCTGGGCTGATTTCAACAGCTCATAATAGATTCAACCTTTCTGATCCCACCAAATATAGATCATTACCTTGGCGCAATGAATATTCTTCTTCGGCGTCGGTTTCGCTGGTTGGCCGGGCTTCATCTATGATATTTTGCGCTTAGGGTTGTCATAATGGATCCATTTTTCATCCCCAGTCACAACCCGATGCAAAAACGACTTCAATTTGTGGCGTTCAAACAGCAATTCGGACATGCATTTTCGCCTTTCAACGTCTCTCGGCTTCAGTTCATGGGGAACCCAATTTCCATTTGACAGCAATCTTCATTGAGCAAAGCCTCTAATTCTTCATCTTCAAACTTTTTTGGCTGTCCTGGACGTTCCTTGTCTTCCAAGTCAAAATTTCCACTCTTAAAACGCCGAAACCAGTACTCACACGTTTGCTGCGATGGAGCACGTTCACCATAAACTTCACACAGCAATCGATGACTTTCAGCTGCTTTTTTCTTGCAATTGAAACAGAAAAGTAATGCTTCCCGCAAATTGCGTTTTGTTGGCACAAAAGTTGACATGTTGATGGCTACAAAAAAATATTGTTTACAATTTAACGATATGACACATACTGAAAAATAAAGCGCAATAATAACGCTTCACAATGACGATAGTTAATGAATGACCCATTGCGATTTTATATTGGTAACGCCATCTCTCAGAAAATCCTTAAAATTAAGTTATAGATATAATACTATGTATATATATTTCTAGCTGATTGTTGCTCGCGGCTTCGCCAAGGAGGTTTCGCCTTTTTGGAATCAGAGGGGTGTAATCACAGCCTTGGTGAGAGCGACTTTATTTTCAGGTGAACCCTAAGCCTAGTCTCGCAATCGCCTAAACAAATAATTTTTAGAAAAGGCAAATATAAAAGAATACATGGCTTTCCTAGGGTACTTAGTAAGGGTAAAGATGCGTTCTGGAATATAAACTGCCTACGGCCGATACAATCCTGGGCACATGACAACGCATGCGCACTTCTGACTGGTGCAAGTATGTATGTCTAGTCCTACATATAAGTATACATATATACATATATACTTACATACATAATATCTATTTCTGCTAGCGCAATCACATAATAGGAATGAGACGAGATTTGGGTTGAAACAAATCTCCCCTTCCTTTACTCTTTTGCTCACTATCTTTTCTGATATTCTACTTGGCCACTTGGCCACTTGTCGCTTTGTTAGATTTCAATTATTTGTATAAACGTTATTAAGTACATACATGTACACATATTTTACATGCAACGGGTGCTCATTAAAGACTGTAACTGCTTTCAAACGGCTTCGATTGTGCCCCGTAATGTGGGCGAAATACTCAGTTATTTTGGTCATAGAAATTGAATTTTGGAAATGCTCAAACGGTTTGTTCAAGTCTAGCGTAGACTTAAGAGAAATGTCCAATAACTATATGTTCATTTCATCAGTTGGTTTGATAAGCACCCGTTGCCAGTTGCTGTATGTTCAAGTTCGCTCCTGTCTAATTAGAATTGATTTCATTTAATATACATTGCCATTGAAGTTTGCCAGTTTTATTTGTGCAAATTCCATTTGATTTACTATAGTGAATGTTTTGAAAGCCTTCGTGATCAAAATTAATTCATCCGATATTTACTTGGCTATTAAATTAATTGAGTGCTGCATTTATTTACTTATATAGTAATTTAAGCTAACGCGCGAATATTGCCCACTCTGCATATTTTATGTGTGTGGGATTTTTAAATATTAAATTAAAAGTATGAACAACATGAAAATAAAATTTTTACTACCAAAGCGCTGTGGTGTATTAATAATTCAAGTTTATACATTTTATTTGTATTACACAAGCCGTGACAAATATTTTAAAATCGGTTGAGCCCAGATGCTCTGTGGGCGTGAAATATTAAATCATAGAAATCGTTGTTTCTAATAGCCGCATTTCTGCCATGAAGTTTCTCTTCATAAAAAACTAGATGCTATTCGGAAGCGACGTAAAACTGTAGGTCCCTCCATTTATGGAGCAACATCAAGACGAGCGCCACAAATAGGAGGGGGAGGATGTACGGGCCAATTAAAAATATATATGTATGCATGTATATTAGGGCGGGTCGATTTAAAAATTGCTCATTGCTCTGTGAAAATTGTATTCTAGGGATCAAAATAAGAAACTTTGCCGAAGGGACCATACCTCTAAAACGAATTCTGATGTCCCCCAATTTGGGTCGAACGAAAAATCACACTTTGACCCATTTAGAGTGCTCCAATCGAGTCCAAATGTATGATCGACCCCCACTAACTTTGGACGGCCGATCTACCCATGCTAGTGGCACACCCCCTGGAACTCCCTTGGGGGGTTCCCCATACAATCATTTAAAAATATCACCATTTTTGGCCTTTACATGAGAAAAGAAACTAAAAAGTTCGACTCAAATTGGGGGACATAAGAATTCGTTTTAGAGGTATGGTTCCTTCGGCAAAGTTTCTTATTTTGGTCCCTAGAATATGATTTTCACAGAGCAATGGGCGATTTTTTTTGCCTCCCCACAAATCGGCCCAGCCTAATGTATATATATGTATATAATATATATATACTTAGTGCCAGTATCGAAGTCTACTTTGATTTAATTCAGTTAAAAGGCATCTAATGTTTCGTTTCTCGTTATTCAATAGCTCTTTTTTACTGCTGCACCATAAACTTTATATGAGTTTTCTGCGAACTTAGTTGGCTAAATAATTGTTCTGGGAGCTTTTCAAATGCCTGTGGTTATTGAAATAGCTTTTCTGTTTCTCCTATGATACTATTATCGATATATTACAATACTTTGGGGGAAAAGAAACCCATTATTTTTGTGAAGTTTTTTTGCGTAAATGGTTTAAAACTGTTTTATGGTCGATCTTTAGCCTCTGGACGACGCTACGAGTACGAACCTGCCGGTAAACTTTGATTATTTCTGTGATTTTATCGACATTTCCTTTAACATAAAAAATGCCTGAAGGGTATCGACGAAACCAAAATTGCACGAAATTAGCTATTAGAGTTTCGTCCATAAACATTATTCACAATTTCAGCGGCCTAGCCTACATTTTCGCCTTTATCAAAGAAAAACTGTAAAATGTATCAAATTTCACTTTCTTGACTTCCATGGTTGATACCCTGTGACTCACAGCTGGATGGAACAAAACAGCAAAAGATTTCGTTTAGTGTGAAATGTCACCTTGACAACGAGCATAAAATTTAAATTGTGAATTGCCATCTACCGAGAAAATAATGTCTTCTAGAACACTTGACTACAATGGCCGAAGTTTCACACTTACTAAATACTGAGTACAGAAGTCCTATTTTTTTTAATAACACCTTTTAACAATATGAAATTTATATAAATAGTTAATTTACCCTCAATACGCCAAATCTTGGAAAAGACCCATGAAAGGAGAATCGACACACACCATCTTTTCGTCGACTTCAAAGCTGCATTCGATAGTACGAAAAGGAGTTTCTTGTATGCCGCGATGTCTGAATTTGGTATCCCCACAAAAGTAATACGGCTAAGCAAGATGACATTGCTCAACACCAGCAGCGCCGTCAGAATTGGGAACGACCTCTCCGACCCGTTTGATACCAAACGAGGTTTCAGACAGGGTGACTCGCTGTCGTGTGACTTCTTTAACCTGATGTTGGAGAGCATCGTACGAGCCGCAGAACTTAATCGCTCAGGCACAATTTTTTATAAGAGCGTACAATTGCTGGCGTATGCCGATGATATTGATATCATCGGCCTTAACAACCGCGCTGTTAGTTCTGCCTTCTCCAAACTGGACAAAGAGGCAAAGCGAATGGGTCTGGTGGTGAACGAGGACAAAACGAAGTACCTCCTGTCTTCAAACAAACAGTCGGCGCACTCGCGTATCGGCACCCACGTCACTGTAGACAGTTATACTTTCGAGGTTGTAAAAGACTTCGTTTATTTAGGAACCAGCATTAACACCGATAACAATGTCAGCCTTGAAATCCAACATAGAATCTCTCTTGCCAACAAGTGCTACTTTGGACTAAGTAGGCAACTGAGCAGTAAAGTCCTCTCTCGACGAACAAAACTAACACTCTACAAGACTCTCATCATACCCGTCCTAACGTATGGCGCAGAAGCTTGGACGATGACAACATCCGATGAAGCGATGCTTGGAGTGTTCGAGAGAAAGATTCTCCGTAAGATTTTTGGACCTTTGCACGTTGGCAATGGCGAATATCGCAGACGATGGAACGATGAGCTGTATGAGCTTTACGACGACATAGACATAGCGCAGCGAATAAAGATCCAGCGGCTACGTTGGCTGGGTCAGTTCGTCCGAATGGATACAAACGCTCCGGCTTTGAAAGTATTCGATGCGGTACCAGCTGGTGGTAGCAGAGGAAGAGGGCGGCCTCCTCTGCGTTGGAAAGATCAGGTGGAGAAGGACTTGGCTTCACTTGGTGTGTCCAACTGGCGCCGGTTAGCACGAGAAAGAAACGACTGGCGCGCTTTGCTAAACTCGGCCAAAATCGCGTAAGCGGTTATAGCGCCAATTAAGAAGAAGAAGTTAATTTACCCGAATTATTTACTATCTTTACTCTCAAATTTTCTTTACCCTCCAATTAAAAAACCCAATGGCTTGTGGGCTAAGAGCGATATTGAAAAAACGGAAGTGATCACTAAGCCTCATGAAGCACATCATGCACCATTGCTTACAGATATTCATCAAGCTGAAAACCAGTTCTGTTTGTCTTCGCCTGCAGAGATAAAGCGTGAAATAAATCTCCTGAAATCTAAAAAGGCACCCGGCTTCGATCTTATCACCGCTGAAACCTTAAATAATATTAAGCTAACAAAAATTATAAATATATGCCTTAAGCTAAAATATGTGCCTACGTACTGGAAAATTCAAAAAATCAGAGGTAATAATGATACCAATACCTGGCAAAATTCCTCACGAAGTGTCATCATACCGTCCGATCTCCTTGCTACCTATAATGTCTAAACTACTCGAAAAAATAGTTCTGCAGCGGTTAAAGCCTTTGATTGAAAACAAACGTTTTATTCCTACGCACCAGTTCGGATTTCGAGCAAAGCACTCAACAATCGAGCAAGTGCATAGGATCACAAATGTGATAGAAGAAGCAATCGAAAAGAAAAAAGTGTGCTCTTCCATATTTCTCGATGTTGCTCAGGCCTTCGACAAAGTATGGCATGACGGAATACTCCATAAAATTGAAATCTTGCTTCCAAGGGAGTTTTCGGACCTATTTACTTTGTATCTAAATAACAGATATTTCAGGATCAAGTGCGATAGCTCTTATTCAAGCCTAAAGCGCATTAAAGCCGGGGTTCCACAAGGCAGTATCCTTGGCCCTATACTTTACGTGCTTTTCACATCTGACCTACCGGTCTCTGAGACTAGCACTATAGCTATCTTTGCTGACGATACATGCATTTTAGCAATTGGAGATGATGAGACACAGTCCTCTCGCAAACTTCAGGAAGATGCTAACAAAATCACCGAATGGACTACAAAGTGGCGTATAAAACTTAATGAAGCCAAGTCACTTCATGTGTATTTTACAAACAAAAAAATTCTATATCATCCTGTATATAATATATTTCTGGCACGAAAAGTCCTTAGTCCAATACGGCGAAGTACTTAGGGATGACGCTTGATGCCAAACTATGCTGGAAAGAGCACGTTAAAATAAAACACGTGGAATTAAACCTCAAAATGCAAAAATTAAACTGGCTTACTGGAAGAAGGTCTCCTCTTTCTATACAAAAGAAACTTTTAATTTATAAACAAGTATTTAAACCTGTGTGGACTTATGGTATACAGCTATGGGGCTGTGCCAAGCAAACTCATATCGAAAAAATACAACGATTTCAAAAGAAGTTTCTAAAGAACGCAGTAAACGCACCATGGTATGTGAGGAACACTGATTTACATCGTGACCTCAAGATGTCATTAGTATCAGAAGTTGTCAAACATTACGCTGTAGCTCATGCCGAAAGGCTCGAAAAACATACTAACCCGGAGGCTCGGCGACTTGCCAATTTAGATGACCAATGCCGGAGACTTAAACGAAAAAAACCAAATGATCTTGATCTTGAAAGTTTGATGACTGATGACTGACAAATGACTGTCTTCCAGTTATATACGTATTTCCTGTAAATACTGTCGAATTTAATCAAATAATATTACTTGATAGTTGTGAACTAGGTGTAATAGAATCAAATGTATTTAAATATTTATAACGTTTCAATAAAAAAAAAAAAAAAAAAAATTACTTATGCCGGAAAGGTGAACAATTTGAGAATTGAATTAGTACACACAAATATGTATACAGTCAACCAAAAAATGTGCCCCAAAAATACAAAAACGCACTCTATTATATAAACTTATTCTGTTTGCAAATATGCATTGCTGAATTTTTTCGTTCTTAATTTAGGGCTTTTATTAGAATTCACGTATGTATCTACTTGCAATGCAGTAATAATAGCCGCACATTATAATTACAATTATTACCTTTGTTATTTTTTAATTCGTTCCAACTTATTACCTCATTGTCTTCACCCCTCTTCCACTATCACCACTAACCATCAAGTGCACAAAGCGCCAGTGAAGTGGATTTGAATGCGGCTCAAGTATTTGCACAGGATAAAGATACAAAAACTACGTTAAAAACATAAAAATCAGTTTATAAAAAAAAGAAGACGAAAGCAATGAAATTCAGCTCATCATCTGTTGTTGCCTCTGCAAGCGACCACAGCGTAAAATTACGAAAATATTTGCAGTCGACAAAAAAGGCGAATAAACAATAAAAGGCCATCAAGTAGTGTGACTCATAAGAGGGTGCATACATAAATCACTATGAAGCGCAGTACTGATACCAATTACAAAAAAGTAACGAAAACAATAAAAGTTTCAAGCAAAGCTGAGTCCTGTGGTGAGCCTTGAGCATAAAGGAGTCAGTCAGAAGCAACAGTTTTGTTTGCGGCGATTTCTTTCGCAGGTCTTTACAGCTTTTTCACGTAGCCAACCGCATAAAGCAACTTCAGAGTATTGAAGGCTCCTTGTGAGGGGCACCCTTATATCCTTGTAAGAATACACCTGTGACCTTACAAATTCTCTGGCCTATTTGTATCATCTGTTTGCCATCTAAGAGAGAGACACAACGCGCGATGGCTAAGGGTAAGAACTTGTTGGGTTGAATAATAAGTAATTGAAAATGGTATATTTATGGAATACATACAGCTCCTTGCTAGGTGGTTTTCCTATTTGTTCTGCGTAACTTTTATCATTGCTTTAATATATTTTCACCATAATTCATGGCTGAGTTGGAAACTTGTATGTACTTGTATGTGCGTGAACACTTTGTCAGCTTAATGGAAAAATATTGAGACAATGCTGCGAACTACTTAAAATTATCATAAGGGAAGTCGTTCGTCATGTTGGCAATACTTGGGCGATTACAGTATCTGATAAGCGGATAATGGCGTAAATCCTGTTTGGAGTTTGTGAAACTAAAGGTTTTATTCACTGTTTTGTTGTTCTTCTTCCCTGTGAGGCAATAGTGAAGTAAGCATAAATTAAATATTCTTCATACTATTGAAGTCATATAAATGGGTTAGACATTAAAATAAAAGTTTGTAGGTGAGAACTTCGCTCTTTCTCTAAATATAGGTGCGTCTTAGTTTAGGTTAGAATAACGTGAATGGGGATTTTATACTCCAACTTAAAGCTTGAGCTCCTTCTGTTTGCCTTAGAAGGAGGTGACTGTCTCTAACCGGAAGTTGGTTTTTCATTAAATGGTGGAATAGGACCTTGAATCGTTAACTGTTTCTTTAGTGAGTTGTGAGGAAATGTCATACCATTCTTGTTTACATATCTATTGTTCCCAGCATGGAAGATCTCAGAGTCGGGGTGTTGAGAAAGACTGGAAAAATTATTTATTTATTGAGTAAAGTAAATTTGACATTGTAAGTGAATGGGTTGTACATGATCTTCATCAGACCGTTGCTTGAAATATTATATTGTTGGGATTCGGTGAGTCGGTGATTCCGGATTAAGTTGCGCGCTCTCATAATATTCAACACACGATGCACACTGGGTGAGGATAAAGCTCTCAAGAGCCATCCGTGAAATGGTTTGCTCGAATGATGAACACATCTGCAGTTTTAAGAAAAATATAGTAGAGAAAACTGTGACCATCGAGACCGAGACCAGCGGCGTGGTATTTATAAAAGGTTTTCCCATAAGAGGTGTTATTTTGATATTCGAAGAAAAATGCAATTTTTTAATAGAAATGATCGGATGTTTACTTCATTATAAAGAGGAAGGTATGCCGTTAATAGTGGAAAATAACATCCGGCAAATGACCACCACGACCACGCGTACAAGACAATACCCTTTTCATGAAATTTTCCACAACCAAATTGCAAAGTGGCTGCCCTATCTCCCGGGGCTATCGAATTCCATCTTTGATTCGTTGAAACGTTGTCCAGATCAATGCCATCCAATTCCGGCCATAAAAAATCGTTAATCATCTATCGATAGCGCAGTCCATTTACCAATAACACCTGTTATTGGAAAACCCTATACATAAACACATTCTGTATAACATATACTTGGCGTGACTGGTACGTTGCCAGATCTGTGGTGAACGAAACCGCCGGTTACAAGTCCTCCGGACCAGATGGCATTTATCCCGCCATGCTAAAGGAAGGCATAGAGTCAGTGACTGCAGCCCTGAAGAAAATCTTCACTGCATTCTTGGCACTGACGTTCTACTTGCAGATATGATATGTCGCTGATATATCGCTCCTAACTACCGAACTAATAAATCTCCGTAGCATTGTTGGCAACCTTAACAAAGTGGATCCAACCCAATATAGTGGTGCTAACTAGAGCAATTCGTAGTTAATACAGCTAATCATCATATTGTGAGCAACTTCTCTCCCATCTTCTACTCTATGTCTTTTGCCTATTTCTGCATATGGTTCTTATCCTGCTGTAGCTAGCTCTCGTCGTGCTGCCTGCTCTGCGCCTTATGGTCTTGCTAACGCAGTAAGTGCGTTGGCAAAAGCGAGAAGTACCGCTGTCTAGTGTGTTCAAGCTATAATAATTGCAGCAGTGTTAATTTTTATAAGATGGCATCAAGTTCTTTCACAAAATTTCTGCCAACAAAATGTAGATGCCTAATCAATCACAATATGAAAGTTTTCACGGCGGAGTCGAAATGGAAGAGGGAACGTTAGTTTTTCTGTAATAAATAATACTTTGAAGCTTAATATTTGCAATTTATTGCTTCTAGCATAAAATTAAGTAGAAATGATACAAAGTTATTCCAAGTTCCCTAACAATGTGGCAGATGGCTTTTATGAGAAGCTTTTTCATTGCAGAAATATACTCTAATGTTTGCCATTGCCTGCCGACAGCGAACGCTATCAGAAACAATTTTTTCTATTATATTATGTTCATGCCCAGAGAGTCGAACATATGCATTACTGAATGGTAGTCACGCACTAACCATTTGGCTACGGCGGTCGCGAGGATCGCAATACTGCTGCCATTATTAAGTGCGGCGAATACGCCCATAGTCAAACTGTTGTTATTTATTATACTCACCGAAGTAAAGCGATATTACTCGTATAACCAATCTCTTTTGCTGGTGTTCCTGCTCAAAAACTCGTTTCGCGGTCGACTTCACACAGTGGAAGGCTGTAACTAGAAGAAATGATAAAAAGCTAAAGTAACCCCTAGCCACTAGCTCTATTAATAATAACGGACTACGTATTGTATCGAAGTTCAAGTAGGTCCTTCTAATATAGTGGTTTGTGTGTCGAATCATGCAGATATTAATGAAAAGTAACTGGTTTACTATATTCTTGTCAAGAATGTGAAGGTTGCCAGGTTGAGGCAGTGCAGTAAGGTCCATAAAAGACTGTGGTTCAGATACAGAATGTATATACCTACTTGATATGGTTCGCACATATACATATAATGATATTTCCATCCTCATTGAGACCTGGCTGAATGGGAAATTCTATGACAACGAGCTGTTTGACTCGAACTCGAACCCCAATTGGCGAAAATACCAAGATCCCTAAAAAGAGCTGTTATAAAATACCGAGGCCCTCAGTGAATAAAAAAAGAGGTTGTCTGTAAAGTCGGTTTAATGGTTGCAATTTTCAAAACAAAATTTTAATATTATTTGTTTGATAGATATTTTGTATGGATATAGAGGAGGAGGTAAATGGGGCTGGAATTTAGAACAATGTATATTTTGGAATTTCTGGCAAACTAAAATGTTTTTTTTTAATGAAACTTGGTGGAGATGTTAGTGAGGTGTTAAGGAACACTCTTTATAACTTTAAATTATTCGGGAAATAATAATTTTTTAATTATTTACATTCAAAATGCCCTCGGGAACTTCACTATAATTTGCCACATTACACTCTATATTTTTTAACATTTCACTAAAATTCACCAAATATACACTCACACGCGTGTTTTTACCGATTTTTATGCTAATATTCTAATTATATCTATTAAAATTAAATGCAAATTCATTTGCCTATGCAATCACATTCCAATTTTAAGCGCGAATAAGAAGAAGATTGGAATGCCAACAGTATGGTGTTGCCGGATGCCTGCAAATGAAAACAAAAAATAAGTTCTTGAGTTTAGTGTTATCATGGGGGTGGGGGTTATTGTGCCTCCTTACTACATAAACACATATGACGTTTTAATTTTGGGTTCAATGGTTTTAACACGGAAAGGAGTTTTACGCAAAAATACTGTGCATTGCGTAGCCGGAGTTGGACTGATGAGGGTTATTTTTTTGAAGCTCGGCCGAAGGCCGCCCACGCGATAAGCAGTTCTACGCAAAAATACTGTGTTAATTCATTTAATTTTAATTACTCTATTATTTTTTGTGATACCCTTAATATCATTGTTTTTAAGTTTAAATGAGTTGTATGTTTTTATTTTCATAAATATTTCTCAACTTTAAATTACAGCAAAAAATACTGCAGTTTTTCAATGAACCTTCCACTGAACATCCCTGCGTGCGAATTTCGTTTTCATTTCAGGTGTATGGCAACACCAACGTTTCGCTAAGTTAGAGAACTTTAACATTAAATTACTTAAAAACTATAAGCCTCCGGCAGGTTCTGTTTTCAGTTTTAAGATGGGGATACACCTCTCTATCACCCCCTTTTTACCGTTTTTTCCAAAGCGATATACATTATACTAAAGTTTTTCCGTAAATGGAATTGCAATGGAATAGGTCAAGTTACATTTACACAAACGTGAAAAATGACGAAATATTTATCAAATTCATGAAAGATATCTTCAATTTCGATTGTGCATCAGACGTTAATAAGTCAACAACACGAAGAGGCACCATCATCGATTTGCCTTTTTCAAGACACTTTACACTCGAAACACTCCCTTTCATTTCCTACTTTTTCTATCATCGTCCTATTCTCAACAGAGAAATGGTTCATTACCATGCACACGTGAAGAAGGCATATGCAAATACAAGTATGTGAATTTATATACAAATGCGCATATACATACATATATATGCTCACTCAAGTAGGACAGAGCCAGATGTCGAACGTTGCCGAACGCGGGGGCCGATTGTACTCTTTGTCGTTCGTTCCGCGCTCTCGCTTGCAGTTCAAGCACATTAGCTTACATTTGCTTGCGTACGGAATAGATTCGTATATTTGATATGTCCATATGATTTGTATGCATCTTTACATATAGATTTATTCTTTTTGAAAATTGCGCGAAATTGTATATGTATATGCATGTTTATATACATATATTAGTATACAACATATCTTATAAGGTATGTGGTAAATATTACCATACATTTTTTCCTTCATACATAATAAAAAAATTAATAATAATAACATTAAAACAACAGGTATTATTAACAAACTTGGTTTTATTTTAAATTCTTCAAGTAAATCAAATTAATAATAATCAATAAGAAGGCATATGCAAATACAAATACGTGAATTTATATATGTACACATGCGCATATACATACGTATACACGCTCACTTAAATAGGAGAGAGCAAGATGTCGAACGTTGCCGTTCGTTTGCTTTGTTTGCTTTGTCGTTCGTTCCGTGCTATCGCTTGCAGTTCATTCAAGGTAACGGCAATGAGCAAGGTAACGACAAATGAGCAAGGTAACACTAATGAGCAAGGTAACGACATATGAGCAAGGTAACACTAATGAGCAAGGTAACGACACATTTTTTCGTGCGTGCAGCCGGCTAAATCGAATTATAAGACGTTATCACGTCAAAACATATAATTATATTTATTATTAAATGCAATTTTCATGTGGCTATTTATAATTGTACGAGTCCTTGTGTTTCTAGATAATAAATAAATAGTACAATAAATAAACAAATAAATAATATATATAAATTTACTATATATATTTCTACTCTTTGTACTGCCTAATTTTTCCATTAGAATGACACTTAGTAGCAATATGTCATACCTACTTATATATGGAACGGGGCTTCATCTACATATGCTAATTATTCTTATACGGATACGTAAGTCATGCGTTTTATTTAATTTGTGGCGTTCGGCTTGCTCTTCTTTCAACATATAGAGACCCTTATAATTTTAATCCGCCAGTGAGCGATTGTTAGTTCTTATAAGAAGGTTTCTCGTAACTTGATGAACTGATTATTTACAATCTGTGCAATATTTTTTATTTCTTGTTTATTTTGTTTTTGACCTTACAGAGTAAATTATTTTCAATACGTTGAACTGAATTGTATTGCAGTATTTGTTTAAAATAAATTTGTACCAATGACCTTGAAGTATTATAATAATTAAATAAATCCATTGTCTCAGTTCAAGTTGAAATATATTAATAAAATTTAAATACACGTGCACATGCATGTAAAGGGTGATTTTTAGTTATTATCTTTTTATCTTAGCTATAAACAGCTGACGCACGTTTCGTGTTTTGTTTCACTGTCAAACATCTTCAGTTTGGGGTATAATTTAACCATGAATCGTCTTACAAACGAACAACGCTTGCAAGTCATTGAATTTTATTATAAAAATGCGTGTTCTGTTAAGAAAGTTTATCGCGCGCTTCTTCCATTTTATGGTCAGTTTACTCGACCCACTGAAGCGGCTATTCGAGCTAATGTGACTAAATTTAGAACCAAATTTAAATTGTAGGACATCAAACCACCCACACGCTTACGTAGAGTGCGAACTGAAGAAAATATCACAGCTGTTTCGGCCAGTGCTAATGATGACCATCAATTATCGATTCATCGCCGTTCGCAACAATTGGGCCTCTGTTACTCAACAACGCGGGAAATTTTGTGAAATGTTTTAGGTGTAAAGCCTTTCAAAATACAGCTGGTGCAAGAATTGAGGCCAAACGACCTACCGCAACGCAGAATTTTTGGTGAATGGGCTCTTGGAAAGTTGGCCGAAGATCCACTTTTTTATCGAAAAATTGTGTTCAGCGACGAAGCTCATTTTTGGATCAATACGTAGGTAAATAAGCAGAATTGTCGATTTTGGAGTGAAGATCAGCCAGAAGAATTGCAAAAGCTACCAATGTATCCAGAAAAGCTCACAGTTTGGTGCGGTTTATGGGCTGGAGGTATCATTGGACCGTACTTCTTCAAAGATGCTGCGAATCGTAACGTAATTGTGAATGGTGACACCCGTGAAATGATATCCAATTTTTTTTGCCCAAAATGCAAGAGCTTGACTTGCATGACTTGTGGTTTCAGCAAGACGGTGCCACTGGCCACACAGCACGCGTAACAATGGATTTGTTGTGAGGCGAGTTCGGTGAACATTTTATTTCATGTTCGGGACCTGTCAATTGGCCACCCAGATCGTTCGATATATCGCCTTTAGATTATTTTTTGTGGAGCTATGTTAAAGCTCATGTCTATTTAGACAAGCCTGCTTCAGTTAACGCATTGGAAGACAACATTAAAGCATTTACATGTGAGATACCGGCCGAAACATTGGAAAGAGTATGCCAAAATTGGACTAAGCGGATGGACTATTTGAAGCGCAGTCGCGGTCAACATTTGCATGAAATAATCTTCAAACATTAATTTATATGAACTGGACTATCGATTTAAATAAAAATTTTATGCATTTTTCATAATTTTACGTGTGTTTGAAAAACTTTCCTATAGCTCTTAAAACATTACCCTTTATATCCACACGTACATACACACATATTTATAATTTTATTTGCTTAATGCAAACCCAAATTCATTTACTTTTGAATTGAAAAAATTCAATGGCACAACCCTCGAATTTATTGATTGCGTTTCGGTTGCAGGCTGGGCGATAAATTTAAAAATTGTATTTGTATTTTAAAGTGCTGCGTGGGAAAAATGCACAAGTAAAAAAAATTTTAATTGGCAGGGAAAAAAAGAAATAATAAATTTGTCATGAAGTGGAAACAATTTCATAATTAAAAGTCTACAAGAAATGAAAAATTATTTTCATATCGAAAGGGGAATATGAAAACATTTTTTCTTACTCCGAAGTGAAGATTTATGAGGTGTATGTACATAAAATAAAAGAAATAGTATAATAAAATAAAAAGTGGCAACAATAATGTAAAAGTCGTTAGGTTATTGTTGTTTTTTCTTCTGCTGCCAGCATTATTCTCTGCAGCACATCACAAATCATGCATAAATTTAACAAAGCGGCTAAAGTGAAAATAATATTTTTTGAAGTGTAGTGGAAGGACAATCGTCGAGGTGGCGAATTGGTTGAGCTGGAAAATATTAAGCATTGTAAATATAATGGATTCGCGGGCAGCCGGTATAGCCAAATGTGTTTGTGCATCGCTACCATTCGGTTAAGAACAGGTTCGAGTCAGACTGTGGACATGAAACACCAAATGATACAAAGATGTAGTCTAATAGCGGTCGTTCATCGGATCCATAAATTGGATCAGAAGCTCGGCCAAGCAACCAACCAAGGATGTACACGCCAATTTATTCTATTATAAATATAAATGAAATGAAAAAAGAAGTGAGTAGAGCAGCACCGATTACGATAAAAAGAAAACTACAACGAAATAATAAAAATTTCACTTTCACCTGAATGATTTCAGTTTTTATTTATTTAATAAATGCGTTGCTGACGGCTGTTAGCTGGGGAAGCAATACTACCCGAGAAATAACGGGGCCAAATTCAACAACACAACAACTGCCTCAGACACAGCAACACAGTAACCAACAAAGCATAGTAACAACAATATTTTAGCAAAATCGGAGAATTTGAGCAAAGGCGGATATTGTCCAAAAACAATTTCCTTTTTATGCAAATATTCGTGTTCGCCTCTATGAGTATTTTTCTATGCAACGGCTATTCACTGGCTTTAATTTTGTTTGCGTTTTTCTTTAGTTTATGAGACTTTCAGCAACTTTTCGTATTCATTTTGCTTACTGCTTCTTCGTATTTCATCACGGAAGTCGAAATTAATCACAACTGAAATTGCATCGAAATTGCAGTTATTCAGCGGCGGTTATTGTTGCGAATCTCCCGCTTATTTAATCTTCTGTTATTGTTCCTTGATTACTCTGGTTTTCTTGCATCTCAGCGTTTTTAATCAGCTCTTGTTCGCACAATCGTCTCGCGGCAGCGGTTTAAAATCAACAGCATCAACCAACTCTGCACGACGAGACTCAGTTACACAAATTGAAAACCTAAAATTTCTGGCATATTTACTTAACCTTTTGCAATGCCTCAGGTCCTTCGCTTCATTACCCACTGCTTCTGTGCAAATATTTGCTTAGGGTTTGGTATGCAGAAAATAATTGATTTTATGATTTCATGCTACACTGCATAATCCCAGTTAAGTGAACTTAATCGTTACTTTCGTCAGCAGCTGTTGGACACCAGACAGCAGTATAAGAGTGTGACAGCGAACCCATTGGGACGCCCGAGACGGTGGAGCAATGAAGAGACATTAGAAAATCAAACAAACAGTAAAGCCAACTGATAGAACCTTTGACTTTTTGGTTACGGGCATTGAATGGCAGTCTATTACAAAATGCTTATACACGTAACTATGATTTTTTGTGTTTATGCATTAGTATATCCACTTGTTGCACAAAGCTTCTATTCTCACTTATTATGTACTGCCGCTCTTTGGTTTTTTTAAAGGGATACAAATTATACAGACATTTGCTCTTCAGGTGCTTTATATTATTGGATTGCGATAAAAAGACGCCGAGCTGGAACTTCCTTTGTCATTTGTATTAATGAGAAATACTGGTTTGTTTCAGAACTGTTGTTTTTATGTACTGTTGCACAGCCGTGGGAAGTATTTTCAAACTTGAAACCTTATAAAAAATTAGCTATTCGCTCAGTTATGTCAGATTCTGCAAGTTTAGCAAAATAAGAGCTGCTTCCGCGGCGCCCATAGACAGATTCACTGTTATGGCACTCTATCGGCCCTAAGATATTCCAACCAACCGGATGGGGTAAAATTCACGCAAAAGTGAAGATAGTTTTTATGAAAGTGGGTGAATTGATTGCGTACGTTTTCGCAATTCGATGGCATTTTTGAAGTTATGACAGAAATTAAATCTCTTAGAATGTTTCATAAACCTCGATAATTCAAGAATTTTTGCTGAATTCTAACAGGCAATCATGTCTGTGAAAGTAAAACTTTCTTACCTTTCCCAGAAGGCATACCCTTTCTACTGCAATGCGATCCCACTAGATGTCCAGAAGAGGACTCTTTTCTCTGAAAGTTGTGCCGTTAACCTGCTACCGGGTATATCTTTAGTGTATGTGTTATATTTAGCGGCCGTTTAGAGTCTGTAGCAATTTGGTCTGGGGTCAAATTTGTTGATTTAACTGTCATATTTTCTCTTTGGTTTAATTGAATTATTGGTTAATTTAATCTTTGGTTTAATTATTAATAATGATGTTGTTCTAGATTTTTCGTTTGAAGAGACGTCTGAAATTCTAAAGGGTGTTTTTTTAGAGGTTAGGTTTTCAAGATGAAATAAAACGTATATAATTTAATGTTATGGCCAAGAATTTAGCTTTATTATAAAGATAAGGGTTTGCGATTATGTTTTAAAAATGATTTCGGGCAAGTGGCCGAATAAATTCCAGCCGAGAGGCCCAATTTTCGACCACTTTTTGCAGCAATTGGGACCGTATGCCAGCAATAACGCGCCGAATATTCTCTTCCAAGACGTCAATTGTCTCGGGCTTATCTGCGTAGACAAGCGACTTCACATAGCCCCACAAGAAATAGTCCAGCGGTGTTATATCGCACGATCTTGGAAGCCACGCCACAGGTCCACGGCGCGAGATAATGCGCTCACCAAAAGTTTCCTTCAATAAATCGATTGTTGCGTTGGCTGTATGGCATGCAGCGCCGTCTTGTTGGAACCAAAGGTCGTCCACATCAACATCGTCCAATTCAGGCACGAAAAAATCATTAATCATGGCTCTATAGCGCTCTCCATTGACTGTAACATTATGGCCGGCTTCATTTTTAAAGAAATATGGACCAATGATTCCCTCTGCCCATAGAGCACACCAAACAGTGACTTTTTGAGGATGTAACGGCGTCTCAGCAATGGCTTGTGGATTAGGTTCACTCCAAATGCGACAATTTTGCTTATTGACATACCCATTCAACCAAAAGTGAGCTTCATCGCTGAACAAAATTTTCTTCGATGCGTCGCGCGAACCGAACCATTATTTTCGTAATAAATTTGCACGATTTGCAAACGTTGTTCAGGTGTAAGTCTATTCATTATGAAATGGCAAACCAAACTGAGCATAAATCAAGTGACAGCTGTCAAAAAGACCATCTACGAAAAAAGTAGTGCCAACTTGAAAACCTAACCTCTAAAAAAACACCCTTTATATTACAGTTGTTTTTAATTATTATATATTTAATATAGATATTTTGGCCGCCGTATGTTCGGAAGTGCGTAGGCTCGAATCTCCGTGTATGAAACACCAAAATGATAGAACAATTTTTTTTTCTAATAGCGCTCACACCTCGGCCGGCAATGGCAAACCTCCGAGAATATTTCGGAGTCGGCTTAAAACTGTAGGTCCTTCCAGTTAGGGAACAACATCAACACGCGTACCACAAATGAGAGGAGGAGCTCCGAACCCCAAATTATATATATTGCGTATGGGAATAAGTTTCCACCCTCGTAAAACAGGTGTCGCTGTTGAACTATTTGTGTATTCGCTCTAGTCATATACTGGTGATTTGAAGGTGTATATGTGAGGTCTGGATCATTTTTTATCTGAAAAAATTCGAAGATACTCAACTACAACAATTATTGGATGAAGACACATGTCGAACCCTTGAGTCGAAACAGTTGGATGTTAACAGATCAGCACGCGATAGGAATGGTCCAGAAAGCAGGTAAAGGTGTGCCACATCAATTGAAGGAGAGGGATATCGAGAGATGTTCGATGCTTCCTGAACAGTTGGAAATAAAAGGTTTTCTGCGTCGCATCGTCACTGGCGATGGAAAATGGATCTATTATGATAGCCCTAAACATTGAAAATGTTGGAGCCTGCCATATCAATGAGCTCCATCGACAGCGAAAAAAAATATTCATGCTTCGAAGTTGATGGAATGGAACGGTGGACATGACAAACTGATTTTGTTGCATGGCAACGCCAGGCCACAAGTTGCTACATCGGTACAGAAATATTTAGAGGGACTGACATTGCACTATTTGCACCATAGGATTACCATCTGTTACGATCAATACAGTCAGCATTTATTGGAGTCCTCCTTATGAGGGCACCCAAATTAATTTAGACTCGTTTTGTGAGTCCAAATAATTATTCTTTCTTTTTAATCCATTTATAGGAATTTGTTGAGGTAAACAGCGTTTTATATGATTTTTTTCTGACTTTTCGATTAGGCTTCTCGATAATGATACCATGATAAAAAGTTTGCACGGTAAAACCGCTAAAAGCCAGATTTAATAATTTTACTTGTTTACAACAAATTTATGTAATATAATAAAAACTTAAATTAATGCTCCAATGTATTTACGTCTGTGCTTTAAATTGTATTTATTTATTTATTTATAATTTTTTACAAATACGTGTTTTGTATTGTGTATTTGAAAATATTTTTTTATAAAACTTGTATTTTTATTTTTTTATTTAAATTTTGCATTTGTATTTCAATTCATTAAAATTTTGTTCTATTGATACGATTTTTACCAGATCTGGAGAGGACTGCCGTTTCATATAAAAATAAATCAATTTTATGCAGACCAGTTTCTGCACTCAATCGCTTTGTATTTAGCAGCCAACCCTTAAGTTCTCTTTTCGCTGTACTTAATTTTCTCATGATCAATTTTGGTGAAAACGTTGCAAAATCGTTCAAATAAATTCTATTGACTTCCGCTTAAAGCTGTCATTCACTGTTATTATTTGTATACTCGTATGTATGAGCTTTGCTTCGGCATTGTTTCTATGGGACTTATTTGCTTTCGTTGCAAATTTTAAAAAGGTAAGCTACTCGAAGCGGAAATGCTTATTAGAGCGGAAATTGTTATTTTTGGTATACGAGTATGTGCAGGACTGCCTTTGTTGGTCCCGTAGTAGGTAGCTGCCGTTATGTAAGTTGGTTCATTATGGTGGTGTTGGTGATGGCGTTCTGCTGTTGGTAGCGTCAATAAAAAACGAAAACACTAATAAAAGTAACTGTATGAGTGGAGATTAGCTGTTTGCTCGCAGCCTACGCATGAGTACACACATATATATATATATATATACCTCACAACAGCGATTTAGCATAAGCATATACGTATAAGGAAGATGAACATTACTCGTGAGCGAATCCATACAGAAAATGACGCGGAACGACATCGGATAATTATGTTGAATCAGATTTATATGACATCACTACTGAAATCTCGAGCGATTGTCTACGAATGCAGTGGGTAACGAAATAATTTCGCTAAAATTTAAAAAAAATACGCTTCTTTTTATTATAAATACTCACGTAATAATAGGACTATGAATAAGTTCGTTTCGGTTTTACAACAGATGGCGTAACTTGATTATTATTCCATCGATCCACATTTCCAAACATTCATTGGAGAGCTACTGTCGTAAGGCACAAACGTCAGTATAAGTTTTTTATTTGAAGCGTAAACAACAATATTTTTACCACACTTGAAAATGTCGAATTTCGTGCCAAATAATGTGTTTTTGCGGGGAATTCTTCTTCATTATTTTAATATGAAGAAAAAAGCAGCCGAAAGTCATCGTATCTTGGTGGAAGTTTATGGTGAGCATGCTCTATCTGAGCGAACGTGCCAGAAGTGGTTTGCACGCTTTAAAAGTGGTGATTTTGGCTTGGAAGACGAAGAACGCGAGGGTGCGCCGCCAAAGTTCATGGATACCGAATTGGAGGAATTGCTCGATCAAGATCCGGCTCAAACGCAAGAAGAGGTTGCAAAAACTTTGGGAGTTGATCAATCAACCATTTCCAAACGTTTAAAAGCCATGGGAATGATCCGAAAGGTAGGCCATTGGGTGCCGTATGAATTGAAGCCAAGAGACGTTGAACGCCGTTTTATGGCATGCGAACAACTGCTTCAACGGCACAAAAGAAAGGGTTTTTTGCATCGAATTGTGACTGGCGATGAAAAGTGGGTCCATTACGACAATCCAAAACGTCGGGCAACGTATGGATACCCTGGCCATGCTTCAACATCGACGTCGGCGCAGAATATTCATGGCCTGAAGGTTATGCTGTGTATCTGGTGGGACCAGCTGGGTGTTGTGTATTATGAGCTACTGAAACCGAATGAAACGATTACGGGGGATGTCTACCGACGACAATTGATGCGTTTGAGCCGAGCACTGCGAGAAAAACGGCCGCAATACGCCGATAGACACGACAAAGTTATTTTGCAACATGACAATGCTCGGCCACATGTTGCACAAGTGGTCAAAACATACTTAGAAACGCTCAAATGGGATGTCCTACCCCACCCGCCGTATAGTCCAGACCTTGCGCCATCCGATTACTATCTCTTCCGATCGATGCAACATGGCCTGGCTGACCAGCACTTCCGTAATTACGATGAAGTCAAAAAATGGATCGATTCGTGGATTGCGGCAAAACCGACCGAATTTTTCACAAAGGGAATCCGTGAATTGCCAGAAAGATGGGAAAAAGTAGTAGTAAGCGATGGACAATATTTTGAATATTAAATTTGTAACCATTTTACGTCAATACGGGCTGAAAAACAGATTTCTTCTGTCTATTCTAAATATTCCTTCTGCCCGTTTGAATTAAAAACCAATTAGTATTGCCCCAGTATTATCGAAAGTATGTGAGTCTTTCATAGCTGAGCGAATCTCAAAATGTATTCAAGAAAATAACGTGCAGTCTCCCTTACAGTCGCTATTAGGCCAAAGCATAATTGCCCCACAGCAACGCCTAAAATCCTAGATAATGTTAGGGTACCATTCGATAATGATGATTTAACTCTCCTTTGCCTCTTAGGTAGGTAGGTTGGGTGGTTGTCATAAAGACACACTTAGACCTTTCGCAGGTCCATTATGATACCACTGGAGCTTGTCCTTACTCTACGTGTTCCTTTTCAAACCATCCGGTAGCTTTAATAAACGAGCAGAATTCGTTAGTTTTAAATGGGCTATGTCCGCTACATCGGTTAGAAATGCTATATCAAGAGTGCGCATCCTTCTCATAGCTAGGCTTTCACACTCACATAAAAGGTGTCTGACTGTTTCCTCTTCTTCTGTATTAAGACAGCTTCCACAGAAATCGAAGTACGGGAGTCCTAACCTTCTAGCGTGGCTGCCTATTAAACAATGACCAGTTAATACACCTATCATTTTTCTTATAGATTCTCTGTTGAATCTTAGCAAGATCTTCGATCGACCGCTGTTCCAGTTCGGCCATGTCTGTCTGCTTAGTTCGCATGTTGTGAGGTTTTGTTTCCCTGTCTATAAGTAATTTACAAGTGGGTATGGGCATGGGTATCAGCGCCTTATCGTGCAAGTTCATCCGCCTTACCGTTTCCTGCAATATTCCTGTGGCCTGGCACCCAGATAAGGTGCACCTTGTAGCACTTAGATACGCCACTTAGTAGTTTAAAACATTCTATAACTGTTTTTGACGAGTGCGTTTTTGATTCCAGCGCTTTTATCGCCGCTTGACTGTCCGAGTAAATAAAGATTTCATTTGTGGATAATACTCTCGTTTTTATTTCTGTAAGTCCCTTTTTTATGGCAGTGACTTCCGTCTGAAATACACTGCAATGGTCAGGTAAGCGAAATGATTGGCATACTCCGAGTTTATCGGAGTAGACCCCTCCACCTACTTTGTTTTCCAGTTTTGAGCCATCTGTGTAGATGTTTAAATCATTTTCCTTAACAATAAGGCCGTTATCCCATTTCTCTTTGGAAGAAAATACTGTGACAAAGGATTTATTAAAATTGATGTCCTTGGTCCGTTGTGCTGGGAATGCAGGGGAATTGTTCTAAAATTGCCTCTTAGACTTTCCTAAAGTTTTTAACTCTGCCAACCATAGCTTGCTTCTATGGAATGTCAGGAACTTCAATGCATTTTCCGACAGCTCCATACAACTTTTAGCTAACTAACTGGAGGTAGAGTTAAGCAAGTCAGAGCGGCGCAAAGCAGTGGTCATTCCTCAGGGTTCAGTTTTCGGATATATAAGTTTTTGTTTCATATAAGTAAATGTGTTAATGCGCGTGCCGATGCTATTTAGTTACGTCTCTCTAATCATATTTGCCTGGACGCAGATTTATGTTGGAAAGTTAATGGTAATCTGTCTGGGAAAGAAAAACGATATTGGTTTAAATGCTGCAGCCTCTTATGTTCTCTCTATATGTAAAAATTAGACGTCAAGAAGTAAAACATCTCATGTTATGGATCGGTTCAACAGCTCTCAAAATTACTGGTAAGACTAGAAACTTAGGTTTTATCATAAGTAAGAAGTTAAACTGCTCTGGGAAGGTAAAAAAGTAGTTGCCAATATATTTGTAATATTGCGCGTTTTAAAAATCACTGCGCTGAATTAGTCTCAGCAACTTAACTCCGTTTCAGCCAGAAAGTTTGACGTATCATTTAATAATGTTAGAAGATATGTGTATGTCATTGGTCAGTATGCTCAATATCACCTTGAAAATATATGTATATTGAATGCATCATTTTAAATTTTGTGGCTGCTAAAACTATATTTTCATGGTTATATTAACAAAGTGAAATCTTGAAAAATATTTAGATGATATGCTTCAACCAACCAAGTCACGGAACAAAACAACCTAGTTGTTCCTAAATAATAAAAATATCGGAACTGGAACTTGGTTCTTGAATCTATCAAAACTGGACTGAATAGGAGCAACTTTCAAAGGCCCATAATTCAATGCTTTAGTAGCATTGATGTGTTGTCTGCGCTTTGACTACAAATAATCTAAATGGGAAACTATACCTGCACCATTTTTTGAAGTGAAACTTCTTTAGCGGCGGTCTGATATTTGAGCGAGAATGGAGAGTGAATTGGAAAAAACGTAACGTTTACAGATTTCGTTACGCGAGAGAGAAAAAAATATACAACGTAGAGAGAAGGAGAAAGAGAGCTATACATTTTCTATACCTAAGACATAGGCTTCGTTGTAAGACAGAGTATACAGATATATAACATAGAGAGAAAGAGAAGGAGAGCTATACATCATAATGTTGCGCGACAGAGAAAAAAAGATATAACGTAGAGAGAAAGAGAGCTATACATTTTCTATACCTAAAAGACAGGCTTCGTTGTAAGACAGAGTATACAGATATATCATGTTGCAGCGCATAATATCAGTAAAACAGCGGTACCAATCGGACGACGTACATCAACAATCCCGCTTAACCACAACAAAACGATTAACGCTAAACGCTCACATTTACCATTACTTTGTGCTTGTGCAATGACCATTCACAAGTCTCAGGGAATCACGTATTCTGAAGTTGTTTACGAATATGACAAAAACATTCGGAATCATTAGTTTACGTTGCTTTATCACGAGTCACTTGTATTGAAGGCTTGTGGATTATAACGAACGGAAATGATTTTAGATTCTACCATGGTCGACGAGCATCAGTCAGTATGTCTCATTTACAAGAAGAATTCCGGAGACTATCGTTAAATAGACTGGAAACTGTGGATAAACAAATAATCGATTTCATGACTCAGAGAAGAGGGCTATCCGAATATACTCTTAATTGTCAGAGCCTACGAGCACATTCCGCAGATTTAACAGACTCTGTCATCCGCAAATCGAGTATAGTACTTTTGTCCGAAACTTGGTTAAACGATAACGAGGATATTAATATAATATAGTATACCAAATTTCAATGAAAATGAAATGAGAAATGACTGCAAGGCAGTCTCAGTCATATGCATCAACAGTAACACCAGTTGGCGATGTTTGCATTGCAGAATGTCAAACGCTGAATGGAAAAACTATTGTCATAGCCGCTATCTATATCTCACCGAATCAAAATCTTGATGACATAATATATTTTATTCACCGCTCACTTGTTTACAGCCACGCAGGTGCAAATGCATTTGGAAGAGGCGAAGACAAAATTCCATTGATTTTCGTCGGAGATTTCAACGTAAATTTCGGATCCAATGATTCTTTGCCGTCGATTCAATTTCTTCGAGAAACATTCGGTTTGCAGATAAACAATAACCCTAAAGAATCAACAACAAAATCCGGAACTACACTAGTTGCAATTTTCACACGTTATCTAGAAAATATTGAATCACGTATACATATTTCATATTTCAGCTATCACAAACCAATTATACGAGTATCAGTATTACCAATTGAACCACCAACAGATGATAGCATAATGCATATATAGATAGTTAATAAAATCGAATTTTGGTTATACAAATTTTATACTGTTGTATTTCTTTTCAAATTATCCCTGTCTCCTTCTTTTCCTCTCTCGCTCTTTCTCTCTCTCTCTCTCTCTCTCTCTTATTCGCACTCATTCACACACAGAAGTTTCACTTCTACCACGTGTACGATGCTGCACATGATTTTTTTTCTTCATTTTATCTGTATCTATCACTATTTTTATTTTCGTTCTTTTTCAGATAAGATAAGAAGGACTACAGCTTAACTCATGAAATGAAGAGTCAGTTATCGTAGCTATATCTGCAAATAACATCAATTTCGAAATCTCCTAAATTCGCTCATAAGGTTCGAATGATAGATGGCTTTTTCCAATCCTACAGAGGTTCGTGCTGTCATGCACACGAAGTCCATGAATAGGTAAACAAACAAACGCACGGAGAATTACTTGTTTGTGAAGAGAAAGAGCAGGTGAAAGCATTAGAAACTACCAAACTCAAGAAATTATATACATACACACACATACATATATCTACTTGCTACGGCGTCATCCGCATAAAAACTCAAATCAACGCTTTAGACTTTATATTCATTTGTGCTTTAACAATTTAACACGCGGCACCTCGCTTTCATTGTTTAGTTTAAATGCTACAAATCACAATATTACCAAGCTATTCACTGAATTTTCACAAACATGCAAATTATCTTCCTTTGTTTGTTTTGTATTATTATGATACATGCCGTAAACGGTTGTCAAAAACGCGAAAAATAAAGTAGTGCTTTCCGGAAGGCACCACCATTTTATGTATGATATTTTATTCGCATTAGTTTCTGTCTTCTTTTTTATTTACCAATCCGATTTCGAATTTAGGCTATCACACAGTTGTGCAGATATAAAAAATAAATAATAAAAAAAAAATATTGCACTTATAACAGGGTCAGTAATAACATCTGAAAAATTATAACACTTGAAAATAACGACGAATAAATTGCAATAAATAATCATAACATAAAATTTTATTTTTTGCAACTTCGTCATAAACTTCTCGATCTCTTTCTGTTGTTAATAATGTTCCTATGTTTTGTGTTCCAGTCCAATGCCTAATGTTTCTTAGCCAGGATAACTGTTTTCTGCCGATTTCACGTTTTCCTTCTATCTTGCCTTGAAGTATTAATTGCAAGTTCCAATCTCCATGAAACACCAAAATGATGAACAAGTTTTTTTCTCCTCGGTAGGCGAGTGGCAAACCTCCGAGTATATTTCTGCCATGAAAAAGCTCCTCATAAAAAATATCTGTCTTTCGGAGTTGGCTTGAAATTGTGGGGAAAACATCAAGACACACGCCACAAATAGGAGGTGGAGTTCGGCCAAACACCCAAGAAGGTTGTACGCGCCAATTATATACAGGGTGGCTGATGAAAGCCGCTACCAAAAAAAAAATTGAATAACTTTTTTTCTTTTTAAGTTATCTGTTCCATTTTCGTTTTAATTTGCAGATTGATCTTTAAAATTTATTAAAATGGATAACTGGGACACGCAAACAAGAATTTGGATAGTCCGCCGCTATCACGCACTGGAGTCCGTAGTTTTGGTACAGAGAGAGTACAGGCGGATGTTTGGCGGCGATCCCCCGAGCAGATGGACCATAATGAGACTGGTGAATAATTTTGCTGAGCAAGGAACAGTCGCAAGAAGGCCTTATCATCGAAACCCACCAGTTCGGACGGAGGAAACGAGCGCTGCTGTAGCTGCAGCTATACAAAGCAATCCAAGGGTTTCAACAAGAAGCTTATCTGCTCAACTTGGTGTCAGCCGACAGTCTTTGCAAACAATAATGCACAAAGATTTAGACTTATTTCCCTACAAAATTCAAATGGTTAACAAACTGAATGCAGCAGACTTGCCGATTCGCTTGGAATTTTGCCAGAAGATCCTGCAAATGTTGGAAGAAGACCAAAACATGTTAAACTGCCTTTTCATGTCTGATGAGGCCCATTTCGATTTAAACGGCAATGTGAACAAACAAAATTGTCGAATATGGAGTACTTCTAACCCACAGATACTCCACGAGACGGAATTGGATCCTCTTCGCGGACAGTGTGGTTCGCGGTTTCTTCACGCTGTATTGTCGGGCCTTATTTTTTTGAAGAAAATGGTCACACCGTTACGGTTACTGGAGACCGTTATTTGAAAATGCTGAAAGAATTTTTCTATCCAGAACTACGCCGAAAGAGAATTCCTTTCAACTCTGTGTGGTTTCAACAAGATGGGGCAACGTCTCACATAGCCCAGACTGTTATGACAGAGTTGCGACGAAAATTTCCCAATAAACTGATTTCAAGAAACTCCGAATTTCGTTGGCCCCCCAGGTCGCCTGACTTTACTGCACCTGAGTTTTTCTTGTGGGGTTTATGTAAACAAGAAGTTTATAAAACAAAGCCAACAAATTTGGATGAACTAAAACAATCCATTCGGGCAACAATTGCGGCTATTCCTGTCGCAACTCTCAAAGCAGCAATGAACAACTTTTTACTAAGATGCCGCACTTGTGTCAACGAGCATGGGGGGCATTTAAATTCAATTATTTTTAAAACTAGTTAAGCTACATTTAATAAAATTTAATGACCTTCAACTTGAAAAAAAAATAAATGAATTCCATACACTAAAAAAAAAAGTTATTTGAGTTTCTTAATGTAGCAAAATTCATCAGCCACCCTGTATATATTATATAATTGAATCGCTATATTTTGAAATTTTTGTATAAAAAAGGGAAGAATGCCACGCAAGCCACCAATGAAATTTGTGAAGTTTACGGAGACGATGCTGTATCAGTTCGTGTAGCACAACAATGGTTCGCTCGCTTCCGTTCTGGAAATTTCGATGTGAAAGATGCACCTCACTCCGGGCGACCTATCGTTGAAAAAGTCGATGAAATTATGGAAAAGATTGTCCGGGACCATCCCATAAGCTGCCATGACATTGCCAAAGCACTAAACATTCATCATCAAACGGTTTTGAACCATTTAAAAAAGGCTGGTTACAAAAAGAAGCTCGATGCTTGGGTACCACATGAATTGTCTGTGAAAAATTTAATGGACCGAATTAACATCTGCGATTCTTTGCTGAAACGAAATGAAATCGAACCATTTCTGAAGCGAATAGTAACAGGAGACGAAAAGTGGATCAAATACGACAATAATGTGCGAAAAAGATCATGGTGCAAGGGTGGTGAAGCTCAACAAATGGTCGCAAAGCCAGGATTGATGCCTCGAAGGGTTATGCTGTGTGTTTGGTGGGTTTGGAAAGGAATCATCCACTATGAGCTGCTCCAGCCTGCTCGAACGATTGATTCTACACTTTACTGTCAACAACTGATGAGATTGAAGCAAGCAATCGAAAAAAAAACGGCCAGAACTGATCAGCAGAAAGGGCGTCGTCTTCCATCAGGACAACGCTAGGCCACACACATCTTTGATGACTCGGCAAAAACTGGGAGAGCTTGGCTGGGAAGTTTTGATGCACCATCGGACTACCATTTGTTTTGGTCAATGCAGAACTCCCTTAATGGAGTAAAGTTGGCTTCAAGAGAAGCCTGTGAAAATTACTTGCCTCAGTTTTTCGCCGAGAAACCACAAAATTTTTACACTGATGGAATAATGTCTCTAGAAGAAAAATGGCAAAAGGTGGTCGACCAAAAAGGTACATATTTGGTTTAATAAAGTTCATTATAAATTAGAAAGAAAATGAGTTGAAGTTTGATTAGAAATACGAAAAGACTTTTTCGACTACCCAATATATAAAATATATTCATTGCAGCACAAAAAATTTGACATTTCTCAGGATATGTACTAAGAATGCTGCTTTTGGTCTCTTAATAGCACTGAGCAATTCTCGATCTTGCCGAGTTGTTTGCATTACTTCTCTGATTATGTGAAAGATCCACATCTCAAATGTTTTCACTTTGTTTAAATTAATGGTTATTTTGGCCGCTGATTTTCCGCTTTGATTCACTGCCGGGACTTTTTATGTTTTATATCAAAAGAAAATTAATTAATTAATTTAATATATGGAAAATAACAATAAATTATTATTTTACAATAAAAAAAGGAGCACTAGCTGCCAGGGCTTACGGCTCAAATATGAAAATATCACTTGTAATTTACTTGCACACAAATTAATTTACATTTTTACATTCCGCCCCCATCCTCGTAATCCGCAGCATCAGTTGGCTGTATTTTTCGCGATTTTCGTGATGTCACCTCGTCTTCCTCCGAGCTGTACGCGCTCAATTCATCCGACATATCATTGTAAGCATCTAAATCGTTGTAGTTGTGGTTGCTTTTATGAGTATTTGTACTCGTATTGCTTTTCGTCGTTTTACTCATTTTTTTAATTTAATTTTAATTCAATTTCCTATATTTGAAAATTATATCAAAAGAAAAAGAAAGAAAGAAATATTGAGTGTTGCGTCGAGATTTCTACATACATATATGCATACGATTTTCCTTTCTTAATGTTTTTTGGTCTTTACATAAAATGTGTTAGAGTAAGTCGGAAAGTCTCTGAAGGTGAGATCTAGATATTTGGTAAGTCTCTGAGACAAGTTAATTAAGCCAGCAGTAGAGTAGTAGTACGAGTGGGTTGGTGCGTGACTACTGCGAGAGAAGGTAGGTTCGAATCTCGGTGACACACCAAATTGAAAACAAAGTTTTTTCTAATAGCAGTCTGTTCTTTGGTGTTCTGGAGTTCAAACACTGGCCTATTCCTCGTTCATTTTGCCAAAGTTTTAGGCAAAATAGTCATTCCAACGTTGCTGCAATCACCCTATAGTCCCGATATCGCCTCTAAAACATCTTTTTTCCCAAGATGAAGAAGCAGTTCGAGGGATATTCTGATACTTTAGCGTAGGGGCAATGTTGAAATCGTACGTAACTTTGCTAGTAGTTGAAATTCCCTGTGTTTTATTGACTAATTCCCGAAACTCAATTGGTATACCTCTTAATGCGTATATTAAGTTTTTTTATCAGATATTTTCTTATTTATAAACATACGAATGTATGTATGTCCAGGTATATTCGAAGGAGGTATAACTTGAGTATTTGATTATTTATTGAATATTCTCGTATGTACGTATATGTATATGTGTATGCATGTATGTATGCAAATATTATATACCATTTGACTAGAGCCCGCTTATTTGCGTAGGACTCATGAATATCTGTCTGTCGCTTCCGGCCGATCGTTTTCCATGCTCGTGTTTAAGAAGAAATCGAAGTAGCTTATTTGGTTTTCCCATTCTAAATTTTCTATTTTCCATTTTCGCTTTTCCATTTTCCATTTTATTTAATGCACAATTAATATTTTAAGACATCTTATCGGGGGCGAATACAAATGCACAGCGGAAATTATCAAAGCAATGGCAATCATCGGGACAGGTTGACAACGCAAACGAACAACAAAAAAAAAAAAGTTTGTTTAACATTTGATGACATCCGTTTCACAATAGCGATCCGCTAGCCGAACCCTCGCCGATTTTGGTAGTAAAAGAAATGCTAAAGGAGTAAAGCCTACCTTCAGGCTTTCCCCTTTTTTTAATAATTTTTCCGCTCTTTAAGCAAAATTTTCTGAAGGTAAGTGTTGGGAAGATATTGTAATAAAATGTGCACAATCGCTTCATCTTAAAGCATCCGAAAGCCATGCTGTACCGCACTAACACCATATACTCGCCTTTTTGTACTTATATATTGTTGCCAAGCACCGCCGGTTAGCAGCTATGGCTTTTGCTGTGGCAGTTGTGGCTCGTTCCATTCATTTATGGAAGTTAACCAACCAAGTTTAGTTTAGTCATTTATTTCAATACTGCTCTTGCTGTTTATGGGACTTGCATAGTTGTGTCATGCATAAAATTGAGAGTCGAGAGAGGTTGGTAGTTAGAGGATGGGGATGCTGGAGATGCAGCTTGCCTCCAAGCCTTCATGGCGCGTAAAATTTCTAGTTCGCATTATATAATATGATAGTTCACGTAAGCGTTAATTCATAGAAACTTTTACCAGTTAAAGCTTTACATTGGCTAGGCAACCGAAAATTGATGGTTACTAACCCCTTTAAACTTATATAGGGTCTTTCTGGTTCGATTTTCGATGCTATTTACTTTGTCAGCTCTCAAAGTTTGAAGGCGTCTCTTTCGCAAGTAGAAACCTTCAATTTACTAATTATGGTGGATCTGTGAAAACTACATTTCGCAAACTTGGGAATATTTTCGGCCACTATAATCCTCCAACAGAGCCCAAAATAAAGCAGTCAATTTGAGCCGGCTCGATGAAAAAAACACAAAAATGCCAGTGCACGTTCATTTCGTCTGTTGGTGATAATAGGTGAGGCAGTCAATTTAGAGCAAGCGAAGTATGCCGGTATTTCGCAGTAAGTGGACCTTCAAGATTACTCTTTATGAATATAGAAATTAATGGCGATAAAACAATTCAATACGCGAACGAAAAGGTAACAACAGACCCATTAAAGATTGGAAACTCTGACGAGAATACAATACAATACTAATACAAAAGTTAAATACTTAGCATTACAATTGACTCTAAACTAAACGCTGGAAACGCCATATAATGAAAACAGAAATGAAATTAAAAATCGCTTTCGGCAACTGTACTGGCTGCTAGCTCCTCAGTCAAAGCTCTCGCTGCAAAACAAAACCTTAATCTACAAAACGATAATTGCATCAATTTGGAGGTATGGTATAGAAGGAGGTAAGTTTGGGGCACAGCTTCTAAATCCAATTTGACAATACTGCAACATGCCGAGTCGAGGATACTTAGGACAATAAAAAATGCCCCATAGCATAAACAAAACGCTCACATTCACCCCAATCTAAACATCGACACTGTTGACGAAGCAATACAAACTGCGAGCATAAGCAGACTTCTGACGCACAACCATCCGACGATGAGGAAGCTTCCTGCGGAAGAATAATTCAATAAGAAGGACTTAAACGAAAAACACCAACTGACATTTTGAAATGTAATAATAAGAAATATATTTAGGTACTTATTTAAAATATCATAGTAAATATTTTAAAAATGAGTTACATATTCCTAAATGATCCTATCCAAGTATTTGTAAAACAAATTACTTATTGTCAATATAGACAGGTGCAATATTTTGCAAGCAATAAAAAAACATTAGACAATTTTTAGTGGAACCATCTTAAGTAACAAATCGGAAGCGATGGTAACTTTGAATGACAAAATTGATCAAAAAGTCGGTGAAATAGATCTCGAGGTATGCCCGACATGTCATTAAAAATTTCGATAATCAATTTCAATCAACAAACATATAACGAATTCTCATGTCAAATTTAGTTTTAGTTTAGTTAGCACAGTTTCAATCTGGACATAATCTAGAAATAGAAAGACCCTGTATTTAGTGCGCGGAATAAGAATTTTAAGCGGTGTTGAAGTAGATCCCGCCAAGGTTAGTCATAAGTTCCGTCCGAAATAAAAGCTTAGTCAGGGGCGACACTTTTCTGGCTGATTCTAACGGACAGTACACAAGCACGTAAAGTATCGAGCTGTATATTTCGATAAAATATCTCAGTTGAGTTTTAAATATAGAGAAAAGTGATGTTGCATAGACTGTTTTATATAGTTTTGAACACATTTTGCATTAAAGATGAGTAGTTACAGTTGAATAAAATGCTTAAAAAATCTATACTTTTACAGGGTGAACGATATGAAGTGTTACCCATTCAAAACACCATAACTTTTTTGTGTGAAATTAGTTTTTATTGATTTCAAACACAAAATTATTCAAAAATGATTACAGTTTTAACATATATTCACTTTACCTCGATATGACCACCTTTTGCCTTGACTATATCCCTCAAATGGTCAAAAAATGAGTTGCATGCTGCACGAATTTGATCTTGAGGTATTTTGGCTCATTCTCGTATAATCGCTTTTTTCAGCGCATCCATACTAGCATATTTTTTAGCCCTCACCTTGCTCTCCAAAATGGACCAGTTGGAATAGTCCATCGGATTTGCGTCTGGCGAATTCGAAATCCATTGTGTGGACGAAATGAAGCGTAGAACGTAATTTTTTAACCATTCTTGGTTCACACGAGCTTTATGAGACGGTGCCGAGTTCTGTTGGAACGTCCATGGTCTACG
Organism: Anastrepha ludens; assembly: GCF_028408465.1. Classification (NCBI taxonomy): domain Eukaryota; kingdom Metazoa; phylum Arthropoda; class Insecta; order Diptera; family Tephritidae; genus Anastrepha; species Anastrepha ludens. The sequence continues at coordinate 96,417,490 of NC_071499.1, forward strand.
AACGGAATTTTTGTGTGTCCTCGGCTCTAAAGCAGCTTCTAAAACATTTTCCCGATAATAAGTCGCATTCACTTTGACACCAGGCTCGATAAAAACGATTGGAGAGCATCCATCAGCGGTCACTGGTGTCCAAACCATTACTTGCGGTGGGAAATTGCTTCGAGTGGCCATACGTAGGCTCAAATTCTCGTATGAGCATTCGGTTAAGTAAACACGATCGTTTTGAGTGTTTATGAACTGCTCAACTGGGAAATTTTTTTCATCGGAAAACACAATGTTAGAAAATTCGCCACGTTCGTGTAAGCGCAACAACTCCTTTGCTCTTTCGCGAAGAGCTTTTTTTTGCTGGGGTGAAAGATCGTGTGGTTTTTGGTTACAAGTTCCAAAAAGCACACGATCTTTTCACCTTGACCTTGAGCTCATTTTTCAATATGTGTTGAATGCTGTCTTGCGATATTTTCAGTTCTTTGGCCATTTTTCTTCCACTTCGACGTGGATTTCGTTCAAGTCGAGCCTTCGCTTTCCGAAAAATTTCTGGTGTTATTGCGGTTTTTTTTGGACCACCTCAATAGCGTTTTGCAACGCTACCAGTATCATTGTAATGTTTTATAGTGCGATACACAAACATTTTATTCTCTTTGAGGTGACTGAGCTCACGATCAATGGATGGTTGTGATTTTCCAGCCAAATATAACGCAATCACACTATTAAAAAAAATTCAACAAAACTGTGATGCAAATGCTGTTGATGGCTTATAAACAATGTATTGAACTGTCATTAGAACAATTTTGACGTCGATGTCATGAGCTGTTTTACAGATAAAAGCAGTGTGAAGTTGGTAACACCTTATATCGTTTACCCTGTATTTTTAAAATCTTTCGGACGTTGTCGATTATGATGGTCTTGCGTGAGCTGCCTAACAGAATTGCGCTGCTTCGATCATAGTTCTTACGCAAGAAAACGAATCTTCCATAATCTCGTTCTCGAAAATTCTAAAACCGACATAGCTAATCGAATGTTGCGCTTCAGTTCGGCTTATAACTGAAAATTGGGGACCTTGGTTATGAACCCTACGGAATGGGTAGGCATTTTGCCAACGGGCAAATATATTGCGAGTTGTAACTTTTGAAATGCAAGACGGCATTCGATACGTAGCTGGAATCGAGCACGCAATACTATATGAAGATGTCATGTAAAGCACTGACTAAATATTCAATAAATCCTCTCAGGTGATCATTTACGAGATATTGCGTTCCCCTCATAAACTCCATAAAACATCTCAGCTTTTACAATGATCACGGCACCCTTTACATGTGTCATCACATGGATGCATAAAGCGTGTGAGTATTTCACTGTTTCCTAGCATTCGCGCTTTTTACTCGTTATCCTGGCAGTTGAAGCGCATGCACTGCTTCTATAAAACAAATATGTGCATAGTCGCAACGCATTGCCTTCGCACTTTTGCAATTAAAACTATGAGAGTTGAGTAAAACTCACTAAAACCGCTCAGAAGTGAAATGAAAATGCAGCAGTTTCAGGATAAAAAATGAAGTGAAAGTAACGAATTGCCCTAAAGCCTTAAGAATGCTGATGAGCATTAATTGCGGCTGGAGAACAAGGCAAGTTAGTTGTGCTGATATTCGCTCCAAGCAAAATTAAAAGTAAAAAGAAGTATTTGAGTAATTTCTATGCTGCCATCGGTTTCATTTTTCTCATTAATTACACAGGCGAAATATACAAGTGATGAGAATGAATCCTTATTGTGCTACTCGAAGAGATTACTGCACGCCCATGCCCTTAGAATATAATTTTGTTATTGCTGCTTATTTGTAGTCGCTTGCTGATAATTATTTGGACAAATTTCATAATTATTCTCGCCATGCCTGCCGCTTTGCGAATGTCAGCAGTTTAGTTTTGGTGAAGTTGTTCAGAAAATATAATTAATATAGGTAGATGTAATGTTTCTATGTAAGATTTTTAATTGAAATTCAAATTATACGATTATGTGAGATGTTATAGTTTCGAAATTAACTAAAATTACGAGGTGTGCCTTTTATATGTCGGGATTAGAGAACAAAAACAAATTTTAATCATCGAAAATCACTTTATTGTTTTTCAAAATATTCTCCATGAAGATCTATACACTTTTGCATGCGTTTGAACCAATTGTCGAAGCACTTTTGCCACTCTGAATGAGGTACCTCCAAAACATGCATTCTGAATGCCGCAACCGCTTCTTCAGGTGTCGAAAAACGTTGACCTCTCAGTTTGTTTTTTACGTACGGGAATAAAAAGAAGTCATTCGGTGACAAGCCAGAACTATACGGCGGATGACCCATTAATTCGATGTTTTGGGTGCTCAAAAATGCAGTTGTTTGAGCCGATGTGTGAGAGCTCGCATTGTCCTTGTGAAGAGTGATCCGTTTTTGGCGACTGGTTTTCCTAATTTCTTGGAAGACAACTGGCAAACAAATGGTTGTGCACCACTCAGAATTTACTGTTCTGCGTTGTTCTAGTGGTACGGTTGCGACATGTACATTTTTTCCGAAAAAACAGGCGATCATTTGCTTGGAAGTGCTTCGTGCGCGAACAACTTTTGTTGGATTTGGCTCATCTTGAAACACCCATACAGTCGACTGCTGTTTACTTTCGGTCTCATACGCGTAAATTCATGATTCATCACCTGTCACGATGTCACAGATATGTTTCGAAGCCCCGCGATCATATTTTGTGAGCATTTCCTTCGGCCAATCGACACGAGCCTTTTTTTGAGCGATTGACAAATTGTGTGGGATCCAACGCGAACACATTTTTTTGACAATCAAATGTTTATGCAATATTGAATGTATGCTGGTCCCGCTAATGCCTAAGATTGTCTCAATCTCACGATAGGTCACATGACGATCTTGCAATATCAGTTCGCGCACAGCATCAATGGCTTTCGGAACAACAACTGATTTTGGACGACCTTCACGAAATTCGTCTTGGAGTGAACTACGACCACGATTGAATTCACCATACCATCGATAAACACTGGTCCTTGATGGAGCTTCATCGCCAAAAAATGAATTAAGTTCATCCATGCAATGTTGCTTAGTTAATCCACGTCGAAAGCTGTAAAAAATAATCGTACGAAAATGTTCACGATTTAATTCCATTTTTGGACCGAGATGAATCTTTTAAGTTACTGTAAATAACAATGAATCTGGGCGGCTATATAAATTTGCAGGGGGATTGAATAAGATCGTGGATTTTTTTTGTTTTGATTAAATACAACAAAATGTGTCGAAATGATTAGGGTAATTCATCATGTTTTTTAGTCTATGGGGCTTATGTAAGAAACACAGTTAAATGCCTATCACGATTGCACTTTGGCATTGTTTCAAGCTTATAGAGAAATAAGTCCAGTGTCCGTAACAGTTTTACTGATATTAGCCCAAAAACCGCACCAAATAGTGACTCGCAGCGGGTGTATGGATTTTTCTAGAATAACTTGTGGATTTTCAGTACCCTAAGTGTGACAGTAGCCTAATGGGTTGGTGCGTGACTACCATTTGGTAGTGCCTAGGTTCGAATCTTCAGGAATGAAACGCCAAAATAAAAGAAACAGTTATTTCTAACAGTGGTCGCCCTTCGGCATGCACTGACAAAACTCCGAGTGCATTTCTGCCATGAAAAGGTTCCTCATAAAACATCATTTGCCGTTCATAGGCGGCTTAAAACTGTAAGTCTCTCCATTTGTGGAACAACATCATGACGTACGCCACAAATAGGAGAAGGAGCTCGACCAAACACTTAACTGTGTGTACGCGCCATTTATTATTATTTTTTTTGCTTGAATGAAAATGAGCCTTATCTCTTATGATGAAATGCATTTCTTCTATCAAAAATATTCATCCCCCTATCTTAGAGGAGGGTAATAACAGTTTAGTGTGAATTTTGGAATTCGTCCATTATTGTCAAAACTGCTGTTAGAAACACCATTTCAGTTGCAGAACCTCAACGATAAAAATTGGAAAATATTCGGTTTTAGCAGGATACCACGACGTGTCACAAAGCTCATTAAATAAAGTATGGTACTCAGGATGTCAATCAGAGCAATGCTGTGATTCGTTAGACATTTTTTGGTGGGTTTTCACCAGATGATTAGGGCGAATATTGTCCACTCCATGCGTAAGATAGAGTTAGAAAAAGACGACAAGGTTGCACGATGCTTTCCCTCGTAGCCAGCCAAAGCGGACACGTGATTGAAATTGTATTCTCTCAATAATATGAACGTTTGTTTTGGCAAAAAAACCCAAAGCTTACTTGTATTTGGCCTCCTCTGTAATGTTTTCATTCAATATTTACAATTAACTTCTCAATAAAAGAGAATAGACTCTTATTGCTGTCTCTATCAACAAGAAAAAAAATTGTGCTTATAAATACTTTCATATTTCTTAGCTCCTACTATAAGAGATTATTTAGTTTTGTGCAGGATTTAAAGCTAACTTCAAACGCATAGGTAGGACAGCGACGTTTTTTCTAATAATTATAAGTTTCATAAAAAAATCACAAAATTTGCGTGCACGTTAATTGTTCAAAACTTTTGATGTCATGCGTCATAACGTAATGTCATATAACGTAAATGATATACTAATAAATATTAAGAATTGAAAAATTATGTGTTGCTCTCAAAGTAATATATGAAAATAAAGGGTGGTTAAATTTCAAGGACCGATGTTGAATGTGAACCACACCTAAACGGCAACGACACCGTTGGACTTCTTTCTTTGGGGTTATTTGAGAGAAAACGTGTACGTCGATAAGCCAGTAAAAATTCAAGAGCTAAAGCAGCGTCATCGAAAATTTGGACCATCGGATGGAGGTGTGCCGCCGAAGCCATTTGGCCGATATTTTGTTTTATAGGTAATTGAGCCATACCAATATTATCATAATAAAGAAAAATGACAATAATTCCCTAAAAAAATTGTATCTTATTCAAAATCAGCACCATCCCTTGAAGTTTAGCCACCCTTTATTAAGGGAATAAAACTATATATCTTTAGGTTTAAATTCAGCTGACGAATTTTGTTTGTATTTCTGCATCTCATCACTCGGTGCCAAACCGAAGAAGATGGGAATACTTCGAAGGGTGGGTAACCACTAGATTTATTTTTGTTATTATAATTATGCATTTCAAACAGATTCTTTGTTCAACTTGAATTTCCATCGTTAAATTCGAAGAACACACTCGAGCTTGACTTGTTTACAGTAGCACAGAAAACAAACTATGTGACATATCACGCTGAAATTTGCCATGTAAGCTTATAACAGTCCTACCAAAAAACAAAAAATTTATTTTTGCCATATGTCATCCGCGGACCGTTTTATTGATAGCGTCTCGTTCATATTTGAGTAGAAGGTATTGCCTTTAATTTTAAAGATGCTTTCTGTGTGGCTGGTTTACTCGACTAAAATAAAACAATTTTTTTAAGAAGATTAAGGAACCACCCCAAAACTTAAAGATAAATGACAGCTATGCTAAGCCAGCAAAGCTACATTTTTTGTACATACAAAGTGACTTAAGACAAAGTGACACGTGTAGAATATGAGGTCAACCAAAATCCTTCATACATTCGCCCGCAATGGGCCGTATGTAATAAACTTTGAGACGTAAAACGTTTACAGTAAAACTGGACCTTCTTCAGTTAGAGTTCGGAAAGTTTCAACTAGAACTCAGAAATTTCTTTTTCAAACTCAGAAAATACAATTAAAATTTAGAATTTCGATTTCAAATTCATAAGTCGCATTTGAAACTCAAAAAGCTTAGATTCAGAAATTTCTACTTAAATTCAGAAAATTACAATTTATATTTCCAATTGCTTGTGAGCACTTTAAAATATCTAAATCGTACAATGAATATAAAACGAATGGGGTTCAAAGAGGTTGCATGCGACTAAATGGACTTGTTTGATAAATTGTAATTTAGATTTAATTTGTTTCACCCAACTATTCTTTTTTTTATTATTAATTATTTCTCATCAAAATATTTTTTGTCCAGCCATCTCAAAGCTGGAGTTTATGCGAATAATCCAGATGGAAATTTTTACACATAAATTACGCCATGCCTCTCAATCATTTGAAAAACATTTGTATTTAAGGAAAACTTGAAATTTAAAACTTACATTTTGCAGAATTATTCAATAGAAAGTTAAAGAGAATAGAATGATAAATGCCATTTTAAGTCAGTCTTTGAAATGTTTTGGAGTGAAAACTGGTCCCTTGGTGAAGGATTGAATTGATAGAATTTCTGAACAAGTGATTGTGAATTCTGGTTCAACCATGAAATGGAATTCGGGTAATACTTTAGAAATGGATGCTTGGGCCTGATCAGTGAAAAAGTAAATTTGGATTAGTACACAAACAAATTTCTAAAATATTTTTACTTGCAATAAAGAATTTCTAAGAATCGATTATTTCCTTCAGAAAATCGAGGAATTCGGCGGTATCAAAGCAATCAATTATCTAGCCTTTTCTGCATCTTAAAGAGAGAATGTGATACGGCGTTTATTAGATGCTGATAAACAATAAAGTTACCTTGCATTTCTGGCATTTGAAAAAGAATTTACTTTTTAAAAGGAAGCTCGAGTTTGAGCAAATTTGTTAAATCCCGCAAAAACCTATTCTTCAGTGCTTAATGTTAATGTGTTGTCACTGCTATGAGTCGAAGATACTATTTTATGTAATTCTTAATGCGCGCCTTCTCGAGTTTTAACAAAATATATTGATTCTAGACACATTTGTCGAGCACTATAAAGAGCTGAGCAGTGGCAAAGTAACAGGTGGCGCAAAAGTAACGTTGCAATGTTTTTTGGCTGTAATTAAAAAAAAAAAATGAAAAACTTTGATTCTTCTTGTGGATTATTTTTATTTGGTCTTTTAATTTTTTTTACATCAAGTCGAGAATATGATGTCATGTAAATGGCCGCCGCCACAGTTGATTGCCATTTGAGCCCCTTTTATGGCATTTTCCACACTTTGGCCAAAACTTCCGGCGATAGGTCCTCACATTCTTGACGGATATTGTCTTTAAGAGCTGCAAGAGTCTGAGGCTTGTTGACATAAACCCGCGACTTCAAAAAGCCCCACAAAAAGAAGTCTGGAGCGGTCAAATGAGGCGATCTTGCTGGCCAGTGCAAATCGCCAAAACGGGAGATTAGGCGCCCGGGAAATGCATCCTTAAGCCTATCGGTTGTGGCACGTGCAGTGTGTGCCGTGGCACCGTCCTGTTGGAACCACATGTTTTCCAATCCCAATTCATCAAGTTGCGGCAAAAATAACTCGTTGATCATTGCTCTGTAGCGCTCACCATTCACAGTAATCGTTTGGCCCGCGACGTCTTCGAAGAAAAAAGGTCCGATGACTCCTCCAGCGAAAACAGCACACCATACAGTGACTTTGAGCGGGTGTAATGGCTCTTCGTGGGTTACACGCGTATTTTCAGTACCACAGAAGCGTAAATTTTGCTTATTTTTGTACCCGCTAAGATGGAAATGGGCCTCATCACTCATGATTATTTTTGATGAAAAGTCATCTTCCTCTTGGTGGTGATTAAGGATGGCTTGAGCGTATGTTAGATGCGATTGGCGGTCAGCAGCTAACAGCTGATGCACCGTCTGGACTTTGTACGGAAACATCTTCAAATCTTGTACCAAAATTCGCTGTAAAGACCGTCGACTGATACCCATTTGCGTGGCACGTCGTCTGGTCGATGTCGACGGCGCTTCCATGACATCCTCGGCTACAGCAGCAATATTCTCTGCAGAACGGCTACTCCGGGGTCTGCCACGCCTGGCAGCATCTCGTGTTGTGCCAGTCTCTTCGAGGCGAGGGGCTAAACGTCGTAGTGTTTCACCAGTAGGCGTTGGACGGCGAGGAAATCTGCGACGAAATTCACGTTGTGCCAAAGTCACCGACCGATTATTGGTCAAATAAATATTATTATTACACAAATGTCAAAACAGAACTGACATTAGGGGCCAATCGCAAAATTTATACCATTTTCTGATAGGAGGATTACTTTAGCGCCACCTGTTATGTGTTTCAAAGTACCATTTGCAATCGTTTCGTTGCATGCACGGGACTAGTCCATGGACGCTCTGGACTAATCTCATTTTGGCTGCGTGAGGTGGGGTGAGACAGAGTCCGGTCTAGAGTACTCCAACCAATATTTTGTAGTCTTTGCTAGGCAGTGATAAAATAAAGTTTGCAGGTTCCAAGTCCTTAGCATAGTTTTGGCAGTTTTGTGCGAGGTTCTGGGAACACTGACTGCTTTAGTGTGAAGAGTCATAATTGTTTTAATAGCCCCTTGGCTATCAGTGAAATTGTTTGTCTGAGTATTAATTCCAGAGCTAATTCAGCTGCTTTTGTTGTGACATAGATTTCAGTTTGAAATATACTACAGTCATTAGGGAGTCTGAAAGACTTTGGATATCAAATTGAGTTCAGAATGTTGCTGCGACCAGAAAGTTTTTGTGAGAATTATCCTGACATTTTCAGTTTTAGAACAGATGGCTTTTTGGCTGACTTTCTTACTACTAGTTTGATTAGATGCCAGTTGGAAATTCTTTATATTGCTGCTGTTGGAATTGTTCTAATAGCATTGGTTACACATATTCCTGTAGTTCTTTGCAAGATTTTCAATCTTTTAACGTAATTCACTCTATCGCACGCCGTCCACCATTAGCCATAGAGCATTACTGGTCCAATTATCGTTATGTATATTCCATGTGTGAGTCGAGGAGATAAGTCCCAAGTCTTACCGATCATTCTTCTGGATAAATTTAAGGCACTAGAGGCTTTCTTTGCTCTTTCTTCCACATTTAATCTTCATTACGTTTGCTATCCACAACAATGCCTAGGTATTTAGTGGATGAGTTTGGTGTCAACTCAACTCAGCCCAGCCTCGGACTAAGTCCGTTTTGTTTGCATTTATTTTCAGTCCGACCAGTTTCGTCCACTTGTAGATCTCTATTTGCGTCCTTGTGAGTAACCCTACATGGCAACCCTGTGTACATAAAAAAAGAAAGTAAATGGAGAAATTTCATTTGTTTCACGCTTCCGCTGCGCGCTCCCTTACATAAACTTATAAACAGTTTATAAAATTCAAATCAAATTCAAATTAAGTCCTCGCTTCAATTAATTTAAATATATTTTATAAAAAAATATCGAGAAAAATTATCAAGTCAAGTAAGTAAGTAAACACATTGATGTGTATAGTAAATACGATCCCTCAGCGTAATTTACTATTTACCCAAAGACAAGTCGTAACTTATTTAACGAAACCCATTGAACCTTAAGTAATGCATCTGGAGGGCATCATAATGTTGGCAATATATTTAACAACACCCACAAGAACAATTTAAATTAAAATAAGCAAAATATTCCCAGCTTACAAGAAATCATAAATTTTCTCAACCAAATTGACCCAAAATGGAAAATAAAGGGTTTTTCAATAAGGGCGGGTAGATGTTGAAATGGAATAAAACAAGCTGTGTGTGAGTTATTGACAAAATTATTTTTTTATTTGAAAGGCGCATATATGCCATTAAATGTGGAATATGACATCATTCAAATGCCCGCCTCGGCTTCTTACGGTGGAACGGATCCGAGTGGGCCAATTTTCAATGACTCTTCCGCATAGATCCGGCTGAATTTGAGCGATGGCCTGTGTTATGTTCACCGTTAGAGCATCGGTCGATTGTGGTTTATTTGCATAGACCTGAGATTTCAAGAAACTCCACAGGAAAAAGTCTAGCGGGGTCAAATCGCATGACCTTGGTGGCCAATTCACATCACCCCTGCGAGAGATAACCTTACCCTCAAATCGTTCACACAGAATGTCAATCGTGGCGTTTGCTGTGTGGCACGTAGCGCCGTCCTGCTGGAACCACATGTTGTCTAGGTCCATATGGTTCAATACGGGCCATAAGAAATCGGTTATCATCGTTGTGTAGCGCTCGCTGTTGACGGTGACGGTGTTTGAGCTCCTGGGTCAGTTGGATCTTGTACGGGTGTAGGCCCAAGTCCCGACGCAAAGTTCGCCAAGTTGAAGTCTGCGAAAGGCCAAGTTCTTGTGCACGGCGAGGAATAGACTGCCTCGTGTTATGTTGTACACTTTCACTGATCTTGCATTCCTTGAACGTACGGGTGTTGGCTGATTTTTTACTGACCCGGTCGTCTCCCACCAGCGGTGCAGGGGTTAGAATATGCCCGAGGTAAGGTATGCCTGTCGTAAAAGGCGACTAAAATCTAGGTTTACCAGTGCCTGAGTAGTATGGGTGCTCAACTGGCAGTGTCTTCGGGCACAATGTCTTACCGGAGACCATAACTCGGTACCACGGGGAACAGGAGCCCTCAGAGTTCGCTCTGACCTGTTCTTGGGAACGGCCCTTCGGGGAGGTTTTCGTGGTGGCTGTGGTTGAGACCTAAAGCGCGGGTAGAGCCTTTGGCTCGATGTAGAGTTGCATTGTAACCATTGTTTTGATCCGTGTGCCTTTGGGTACCGTGGGTTTGAGCTGTCGCCAGCAGGTACTCACGTTAAAAACACTAGACGCTGACCCGGTCGTCTCAAATTTGGCCACCAAACGTTGAAGAGTCGACTTTGAAGGGCCACCACGTCTACCGAAAAATGGGCGCAATGCGCGCAACGTTTGCGTTAATGAACACTCATTTTGATAATAAAGTTTTATCATTTGAACGTGCTGTTCAATCGTGTAACTTGCCATGATGATTTGGCATAAACAACTGAATAATAAACAAAAGATTTGACAGATGTCACCAAAACAAAATGGCTGCCACAGGGCGCCAAAATCGACCCGCGCCAATTGAAAAACCCTTTATATTTATTTCTGCTCGTCCTTGTGAACACAACTACATTACACCCACATTCATATACATACCAAAGCTTCTATGCATGTGGGCTTATCCTCATCGACCGAGCCTTCAGCTTGTACAAATTTGTATTAAAACCAATAAATCTTTTTAATTTGTGTATTTTTCAGTACTCAGTAAGATTTTTGCTTTTTTACTCTTCTGCGTTGTTTGCTTTACGTAGCCGTCAGAGTGGCAAGGGGCTTTCAAATCCCTTCAACGCTAAACTACTTTTCGAAACTACTTTTAATTTCCGAAAATTTCTGCATTACGATAGCCATTACTTTCCAGCATCACTTTCTGACTATGAAATCGGATGTTTTATTGTTCATATAAAAAATAAACCAAAAATGTATATAACTCTTATCCACATTAATACTCTAGAGCAATTTACCAATTTCCCCAAAAAGAAAATTTACTAGAACCAGTTGAAAGTAAATAATCTGATTACTTTTCATACATCCATGAGCGAAAGTAAATATTTTGAAGAGTTGAAAAGGCAGAGAAGAAATCTAGTCATGTCTGATTGCACCTTTTTCTTCAACAAATTGCATAGCTTTCGTTGTTTATACAGTGCTGACCTTCGCACGACCTTTATTCGATACTTTTGTTTTACATTTGGTATTGAGACGTACCGTTACTCATACCATATATAAATTTTGTTTATAAACAATCAATTTGAATTACTGTTCCTTTCTGTAATTTCGGGCTAATCATAAATCTTTTGCTGTACAAGACTAAATTTGAAGACTGTATAGAAAACCTTATATCCATAAGGGGCAGTGTTTTTGCTTTTGCACGAAGTGTACTGTTCATACATGTGTATGAGTGTACATGATTTTTGATCCATACGAAAAAGCATGGACTAAGATGAGTATACAAGAAGTGAGCTGAAAATGAGTAAACATTTAAATGTCTATGAAATATATTTTATTGGTAAATATTTTGATTTATTAACTTATTCTCCCATAGTAAAATCAAATATATCTTCCAGGGTCTTTATAAAGATACGAGTATATCGTCTTGTATTTGAAATAAAGATACTAAATCAATTTATTGTTGAATTCCCTAAAATATAGCTGGATGTGCCAGTACAAATGCCAGGATATCCATACTTTTCACGATCCTCAGTTTTCCTTTTTAGTATTTTGCATGTGCCTTTGCATTAAAGTAAGTGGATCCAGTCCAGATTTTCAGTTAGATGGGGAAGATGACATTTATGCGATAATGCTCTTTCTCGGAACAAATCATAATTGAGGCTCTGCTGAAGTCTAAGTATACCGAGTTTACCACAACTTAGCTCAATACTGTGTCGAATTTTGGTAGGCAATTCTCATCGTTTTAATTGTCTTAGTTTATATTTTTTTATATTAGATCCTGTTTAAGTTATTCAGGATTCACCTACAGATCATCCAGCGCATTGTTGTAGATTTTCACACATTTGCTGGTGTTAGATGATAATTTCAATAGATCCGATGGATGGAACTAGCTCAGTTTCTCTACTGGGAGACCGGAACAATGCTAATTGAAAACTCTACGAGTGCACTCCGTGAACGCTATTAATACAGCTTGCTACTGACAGATAATGAGTACAGCAAATACAATAAAAGCAAACAAGTGAAAATTCATGGAAAAAATACTTGGATCAATATCAATTCAAAGTAGGATTGTGGACTTAACCATGCTCCGTCGCCACCAGACCACAGAAGCGTAAGTGATGATTGGTCTGATAAGTGCTGTGTATATCCATAGGACCACAGCAGGTTTCAAACCCCTGGTTTTGCCAAAGGCTCTACGGCATTGCTGAAATATCTTGAATGCACGATTCACCTTCAGTGAAACGTGTGTCTCCCAAGTCAGCTTCTTATCCAAGATTGCTCCTAGATATTTAACTTCGTTGGAAAGACCTAGAGTCACACCTTTCAGTGTTGGAAGACTAAGTCCATCCAATTTCCGTTTTCTCGTAAACAAGACTATGGTTGTTTTGTTCGGATTAACGGACCTTGTCTCATGCACCAGTCATCGATTTTGTCAAGAATCCTCTGCACTTTCGTGCGAAGCCTCCTTAAGGATTTATCCGATGTTAGCGCACAGACGTCGTCCGCATATGCTTGGACGTGAAAACCGAGTTCCTGCATCTCCACTAATAGGGAGTCTACGACGAAGCACCACAGCAGCGGAGAAAGAACACCCCCTTGGGGACATCCTTGCTTGGCCCTGACTGTGATTTGCTCGTCGTCGCTCCCACCAGCGGTTAACAGCCTCTCAGAGAGCATGGAGTATATCCATTTTATAATGGCTTGATTAACTCCGTGTCGTTCGGCAGAAGAACATATCGAGCCGAAAGTGGCATTATCAAAAGCCCCCTCAATGTCCACGAACACGCCCATTGTGTATTCGTCAGCTTCCAGCCCAGCTTCAATCTTGCTAACAAGATCGTGTTAGGCCGATTCACATGATTTTCCACTCTGGTAAGCATGTTGATTTCTACTAAGTGGACTTCTCGGCAATACCCCCACTCGAATATGTTTCTCCACCACTCGTTCCAGACTTTTCAACATGAACGATGTCAAACTGATTGGTCTAAAACTTTTTGCTAGGAAATAGTCATCTTTTCCTGGTTTCGGAATAAATACTACTCTTACGCGTCGCCATTGGGATGGTATATATCCAAATGCAAGACAGGCTGTGAAGATCCTTTTCAGGGCCTCAATCAGCCTGTCTCCTCCTTTTTTAAGCATTGCTGGATATATTCCGTCAGGTCCAGGGGACTTAAAGTTCTCAAAGGAAGATAAGGAAAACCTTATCGATTCCCTTGTCACTATCTGACTAGCAATATACCAGCTGTACCTAGAGGTTCCACCGTTGCTACCGTTATTATTCATGCCACTCTCTGTTTCAGAGAGAGTTCTACTACCCGGAAAATGGGTTTCGAGTAGAGCATTAAACGTTTCCGATTTGGAAATGGTGTATGAACCATCAGGTTTTCGAATGGAATCCAGCCTTACTGAGCGGTCTAAATGAAGGACCTTACAAAGTCTCGCTGCTTCCCGCATTTCTTCGACGTTGCTGCAGAAATTTCTATAGGATTCAAGTTTGACTGTGAATGTTAATATATGAACTAATTTTTTGTAAAATAACTGTACACATTGGAAGCAGAAGTACGTTGAATTGCAAAATTACTGGTAAAATGGCTGATTATTTTGCTCTTTCTCCTTGCACGTGACATTTTGTATACACTGTTAATGTATCGGGCGCTTTTTTAAGAGCTTAAGAACTTAAAGTGATAATACGAAACAGGATTATTGTTGAAACGAATTTTTATTTATTTTTTATTTATTTACGCTATCCGGCATATGTCCATTGCGGCTACGAGTTACATGGTCCATTCAATCTAGTTTTTAACTACTTCTTCCGATAAATTTCGATAATCAATCTGCGCCCAATCACAAAAAATGCGACGAAACCGATGGTCATTTGGCTTCAATTCTTGCACGAACTTGATTTTATAGGTACGTAAGCCAAGATTCTTACGTAACATTTTCCACGTAGTCGAGGGACAAAAGCCAAAACTTTAAGAATGACGGCGAATTCACATTTCTTCAACACTTCGCTCTATAAAGCTGGAGAACAGGCTTTTGTTTTTTTTTTTTCAAAGTAAATTTCCAATTTGGAAGCGTTGTTCTGACGTTAAACGGTTCATGATGGCTTGCGAAGCCTTACTGAACAGAAATGTCAACACAGTTTGCCATTTTCAGCTATCAAACCATAGTTATCGATGTCGGTACTTCCCATGCAGCTAATAGCACCCTATACATATTTATATTAAGGGTTGTCCAATAACAGGTGTTATTATGCGCTATCGAGAGATGATTAACGATTTTGATTTTTAATCTTTTACGGGAAAAGTTTCCGGACCGTGTTATCTCTCGAAGAGGTGCTCACAATTAGCCATTGAGAGCTTGTGATTTAACACCTTGTGAATTTTTTCTTTCTGTGTAAACCGTTTCTGTGTTTTTAAAGTTTTGATATTTAATAAATTAATTAATCAGAAACATCTTGCGCATCTCTCTAGCCTCATGTTCACACCAAACGCATATTTTACTTAGAAAAATAGAAACCCTGTACAGATGTACGTCACATTTTGGAATTCTAATATCACTTTTCAAAATTGTTCGTGGAAAAGCGTGAGTGTATACAATGGACTTATTAGAGTTCGCTGAAAAACCGCGGAGGCAAAGAAATCTGCACGGCTTGTTTGTTAACGCAATCAGTAAACAGAAAGCAGCAGCATCATCACACGCACGCCTGACAAATTCCCTCTCAAAAGTCGAAAATTTCTCACTTTATAGTAGCCGCATGGACGTAACCAAATAGTGGCATAGCGCTCAGTATTTTTCATCATTTATTTATTTTTATTTTTTAATATCATGTATAACGATGCCTACGGACGTTGAGCAAAATATATTCGCATTTAAATTTTAACAGGCTGCCAGTCAATGTGCAATAAAATAAAAGGCAGAAGTAGTAGCAAAAAAAGAAGCTTGTATTTATAAGGCAAACACTTTGGCCACACTCTCACGCCTCTCACACGCTTTACATCACCGGCATATCCCAACCTCACGCCTTCTACTAGTTCGTCTTGACAGCAAGCCCAAGTATCCAGCAGTGCCGCTAACTGTTAGTCCACCAGCTCCATATGCTACCCACGCTCAGTGCAAGTGAAGCAAATTGAGGCACTGAAGCAGCATCGAATGTCAGTTATTTAATTTTAATATTTCCCGCATATATTGTTTTTTGCCGCGATACAGCATCGACACACGACAGGCGCTTAAAGCGTAAAGCTTTTTCGCCGAAACCATTCTGGCCTGCTTTTTTTGGTGGGATTTTCATGTTTTTTATTAACTTTCCTCTTTCTTTCTTTTGCTTCTACACTTCGAGTGAATGCGTAACTGCGCTTGTTTTAACGCAAATATAATAATTACTGCACAGTTTCGTCGTAGATGAAGACATACGAGCATTTTTTGCTGGGCATGGAACACATGAACCGCAAAAGTGAACTTTCAGAAGCGCGTGGTTGTGCGTGCCTGGTTTTCCAAATTTCGCATTAGTTGTCAGTAGAAATTGAGAACAAACATTTTGTAATTTCCTTTGCATTAATGTATATAAATTGCCATATCGTCCCCTTAGTATTAAAATAGCCTATACATTTTTTGATGTTTTGAGAAAATGAATTTCAACCTTTTTGTCGAAAGTAGCTCTCACTCAAATCTCGTTATGTCTGTAAATATTTATCATTTTTGACTGACGTTTTGACGCACTTTGTGGAACTAGAACTTGACCAAATTTTGACCACATATAAAATCGACGATGGAGAATCCAAAAATTCAATAAAAAAATAATAGCCTATGAGCACATAGGCTATTGTTATACTAAGGGGACGATATGTTCGGTTGCAAAGGCTTGGTTAGCCTTAGAAGAATAAAGAAAAGACTAACATTAAAGCTTGAATAAAACAAAACATGTGAATGCTGTGGTGTAGATATAGAGACTATGACTTTAAGCCTATATCGGCAATGATCTCCACTGACACAAATAGCGCCTTTTTTCGTCTCATCACTGTTTTTTGACTGATGTCAGGTGGGAATGATACGAAGCTATAACTTTTAAGAATTCTTAAATCGTACTGCAGATAAGGTAAGAGATGAGCTACAATGCACCGAAAATGTTTGTACTAGGCGATTTCAAAACGTCCCCACAAGCTTACTTTTTGATTAACATAGAACGAGATGGAGTGGATGTACAGGTCTTCCGGCCCAGACACTATTTGTTAAGATTTTTGACATCAGACCTGTATGGTAGTTGGTATTGGTATCGCTCATTACTCTGTGAAAATCGTATTCTACGGATCAAAATAAGAAACTTTGCCGAAGGAACCATACCTCTAAAACGAATTCTGATGTCCCCCAATTTGGGTCGAACTTTTGGGTAGGGGCAAATTTTGAAAAATCCCACTTTGACCCATTTAGAGTGCTCCAATCGAGTCCATATGTATGACCGACCCCCACTAACTTTGGACGGCCGATCCACCCATGCCAGTGGCACACCCCCTAGAACTCCCCTGGGGGGTTCCCCATACAATCATTTCAAAATATCACCATTTTTGGCCTTTACATGAAAAAATCAACTAAATGGCTATGCTTTTTCATTATTTTTATTTATTTATAATAATATCTATTTTTTCTCTTAAGAAATTTATTTAGTCAGAACATATGTAAATGAAAAAATTAATTTAAGAGAGTTATAGAAAAGAAACTAAAAAGTTCGACCCAAATTGGGGGCCATTAGAATACGTTTTAGAGGTATGGTTCCTTCGGCAAAGTTTCTTATTTTGATCCCTAGAATATGATTTTCACAGAGCAATGCGCGATTTTTTTGCCTCCCCACATATCGACCCGGCCTAATATATATATATATATATATATATAATTGGCGCGTAGACCCTCTTTGGGTGTTTGGCCGAACTCCACAAGTGTCTCCCTCCAACAGTTCCAAGCCGACTCCGAACGGCAGATATTTTTATGAGGAGCTTTTTCATGGCAGAAATACACTCGGAGGTTTGCCATTGCCTGCCGAGGGGCGACCGCTATTGAAAAAAAATGTTTCTTAATTTTGGTGTTTCACCGAGATTCGAACCAACGTTCTCTCTGTGAATTCCGAATGGTAGTCACACACCAACCCATTCGGCTACGGCGGCCGCCGGTACACGTAGTCTAAATAATAAAAAGATAGTCAGAAGATTTGCATTCCATTGCAAGCGTGGAGCGGATACAGAAAAAAGTGGAAACTTACTCAAAATATCCGCATATATTTGAATAACATTGTGTGGCAAATTGCAAAAAAAAAATTATATTTGGCATGAAAGCTGTGAAACTCGAGTATATACAGCCCAAAAACCAGACTCCCTAAGAGGTTTTGCATATTTACCGCTGAAGTAAATATTTAAATCGAGTGCATCGGGATCGTTCATCAACGTGTCTGCGCTATATAAAACTCATCTAGAAGAAGCCTTTTAGAGTTTGGTATTTGTTTATAATTCTTGCTGGATTATAGAAGTCTCATTAAAGTGATGCAAAAGAGATATTTTACAATTTATTGATCTCACGCCTTTTCCAAGATTTGGGGTACTGTGAAAATCTGGTCTGTAGTTGAAGAGAGACACCATTTCTGTATAGCACTCGCAGATTCGAAGAGCATATTTATGAGTTTGGAATCTTTTTTGGTTTATTGGGTCCTTAGTGTTTAACTCTCATCATCATACGCTTGTCGTCATTTCACAGGTAGTGAATTTTTTGAGGGCATATCCAGAATCAGAACTATGTAGTGCACCACTCGTTCCAGTCAGACTCGCACTGGCAGTTGTACGTATCGGAGAACTTACGCCTAGACTCTAGTAAGTCCTCACACTTTATCTCGCCGCAAAAGGATACTTAGTTGATGCCCAGAAAATGCTTGACCGTAGTCGGAGGTACGTGAAATAATCGTTGCTGATCGTTCCTAAGTGAATGGAAGTCAAGCAGTTTCACCACTTGAGTGGATTCTTGCTCATATTCTCCTGCAGACAAAACTATTTTCAATTATTGAGTTCCATAATATGCCATCAGTCTTCAAGCCTTTTTATCTGTTACAGACGCACGTATTTCAAACAAAGCTTTCTGCTAACTGAACGAAATCTCTAGAATTTTGAATTTATTTATTGTTATACTCCAAAGAAAGATGACAAAACAGTGCGCAAGAAGAGTCCGGCGGCATATATGGAGCATTCAAATAGCGGAAAAAGTGCGCAGAATAAAAATAGTGCGAAGTAGGGAGGTAAAAATAGCGCGTCAAAAGTTCGCGCCGCAAAAAAGCTTTTTGAGAGGGCTTAGAAGAAAAAGCAAACATGAGAAAATTTAAATACAAAGACTGGCACAGCGCGCACTATCGGTAAGAAATTACGTGAATAGGTTCATGGGAATTACGTTTATTTTAAATTGGAATCAAAGGTTAACATATGCAATAGGAGAATAGGAAAACTCTTTGGAAGTGCATTTTGACATAGAGTTACATTATTTTATTTAATTTAAGAACAGGCGTTCTGTTCTACAAAAATTTACGGAATATAAATCTTTCAACTATTCAGCATAACAAATTATACACAACTAAATGTTATTATTTTAGTTCTCAACTTCTATTGCACTTTTATGCCAATGTGATGAGATGTACAGTATCAGTGATGTTAGACGAAGTTAGCACGAGATAAGATAAAAGCGAAATCAGCGAACCGGCAGGTCTAAGGCGTGAATTTGGTTAGACAACTTTATTTGTTGGTAAATACATACAATATATATATATATAATAGCATTTTCGTCTAAACGCAATAACCTTATTTAATCTACTTTCCAGCGAGGTGTTTATGTGTATGTATTTTTATGTATTTACCAACAAATAATATATGTATATATACTTACATAGAAAGGGTGGTCAGATTGAAGGTACTTTTTCTAGATCACGTATGACCACTGTTAAACTAAACACTAAACATAATTTTGTTCAGTATTCATTGATATTTCATCGTAGAAAGACTTACGGCTCAACAACAGTTATAAAATCACGCAATTGTGTTACGAAAATCGACGCCATAGACTCATTTCAGGCTTAATGGCTACGTCAATAAACAAAATTGCCAAAGAGCTGGAGGAATCCTCGGCCCATATTTCTTCAAAGACTAGGCTGCCGCCAATATAATAATGAATGCCGACTTTAATGAATAAACAACGGTTTGCTGTCGGAAATTGAAGCTCGTGATATTCACAACATTTGGTTCCAACAACACGGCGCTTCTTGCCATATAGGAGGTGAAACAAAAGATTTAGGTACTGCGTCGTCGTTTCGGTGAACAATTTTACTCTCTTCTCGGACCAGTGGATTAGTCACAAAGATCGTGTTATATCACAGCTTTGGAATTTTATGTGTGAGGTTATGTAAAGTCTAAATGCTTTGTGAATAAACCAGCTTCGATTGAGGCATTGGAAACCAGCATTACTAAGTTATTCCAAGGTACCCTCCGAATCCTCCAGTGAGTAATTCAAAATTGGTGTTTACGGATGGCCGAGTTACGGTGCAGTTGCGGTCAACATTTGAAAGAGATTATCTTTAAAAAATAAATATCATGAATGGTTCTACACAAAAATAATAAAGATTGCTTAATCAATTTGAATTTTCTTTGTTTTATTTCAATTTAAAATCCAACAGCTCTAAATCGATCACCCTTTATATCTACGAATGTGCTCACTTATTTTACTGTTTTTTGTTGATGAAGTGCGATGTTTGATATCCGGATCATACTTATGTACTTTTCAGGTACATTATAACTACAGGGTCCCGTTCTCGAAATGTAACAAATTAAAAAGACCATAAATTTAATTTGGAAAATTACTTTTATTCAATTCAAAGTAAAAAATTTGTGAAAATAATAATAATAAATACTTGATAGGACCACCTTTTGCCTTCTCTATGGCTTTGAGCTGTCATTTGTGGAACAACATCAAGATGCACACCACAAATAGGAGGAGGAGCTCGGCCAAATACCTAACAGAAGTGTACGCGCCAATTATTTATTTTTTTATTTATTTTTATGGCTTTGAGCTGGTCCAGAAACGAATCGCAAGCTGCCCAAATGTGACTTACAGGTATTTTGGTCCACTCGTGGACAATGGCTTTTTTCAGCGCCCCGAGACTGGTGAATCTTTTAGTTCGGACTTTGCTCTCCAAAATAGCCCAAAGAGAGTAATTCATCGAGTCTGGTGAATTTGAGAGGCATGGTACGGACGTTATGAAGTTTCGAACGTTGTTTTTAGCCATTCTTGGTTCAATCGAGTTTTGTGAGACCGTGTCGAGTCCAGTTGAAACGTTCATGGTCTGCCACCGGAATGTTTGTCCGCCCACGGTTTCAAAGCGACCTCCAGAATACTTTCCCGATAATATTTCGCATTTTCCTTGACGCCAGGCTCGATGAAAACAAATGGAGAGCGCCCATCTGCGGTTACAGCGGCCCAAACCAGTACATGTGACGGGTGCTGCCTCCTAGTGGCCAATCGATGACTTAAAAGCTCGCATGAACGGTTGGTCAAATAAATCATATCGTTTTGGGAGTTTACGAATTGCTGAATTTGAAAAATGGTCTCGTCAGAAATCACAATGTACGGAAATTGACCCCTTATGGCCAAGCGAAGCAACTTCTTCGCTCTCTCAAGTCTGACTTGTTGGTGCTTTGGTATGACATCATGCGCCTTTTGACGTTGAGATCATCTTTCAGTATGCGGCGGATGTTACGGTCAGATATTTTCAGTTCTTTCGCCATTGGATAAGCACCTCGTCGGGGATTTCGCTCAAGTCGCGTCTTCACTTTTTGAACCATTTCACGTGACGTTGCAGTCTTTTGGTGACCACCTCCATGACGTTTCGCGACACTACCAGTATCATTGTAACGAGTAAAGGTGGGATAAACAAAAACTTTTTGACGTGATAACGTCTTATAATTCGATTTAACAGGCTGCACGCACGAAAAAATGTGTCGTTACCTTGCTCATTAGTGTTACCTTGCTCATTTGTCGTTATCTTGCTCATTTGTCGTTACCTTGCTCACTTGTCGTTACCTTGCTCATTGCCGTTACCTTGAATGAACTGCAAGCGAAAGCGCCGAACGAACAAAGCAAACGAGCGGCAACGTTCGACATCTTGCTCTCTCCTACTTAAGTGAGCGTATATATGTATGTATATGCGCATATGTAGGTATATAAATTCACATACTTGTATTTGCATATGCCTTCTTCCTGTGTGCATGATAATGAACCATTTCTCTGTTGAGAATAGGACGATGATAGAAAAAGTAGGAAATGAAAGGGAGTGTTTCGAGTTTAAAGTGTCTTGAAAAAAGCAAATCGATGATGGTGCCTCTTAGTGTTGTTGACTTATTAACGTCTAATGCACAATCGAAATTGAACATATCTTTCATGAATTTGATAAATGTTTCGTCATTTTTCACGTTTGTGTAAATGTAACTTGACCTATTCCATTGCAATTCCATTTACTCTCTATTACCTGTATATCCATACAAAATATCTATCAAACAAATAAAATTAAAATTTTATTTTGAAAATTGCAACCATTCCATCAATATTTTCTTATGAGGTTGTCACGTTAAACTATGGTCAGTAAACCGACTTTACAGACAACCTCTTTTTTACTTTAAAGTGATCGAGCTAGAAAAATATGTATATAAAATAATATAAGCATTTGTATTAAATTACTAGTAAATTCTGATCAAGCATTCTATTCTTACAGATATAGGTGGTCACAGTGGTGCAGTACTAAATATATACGAGGGATGCCTTTTATATTTCGGGATTTGGCAACCCTGGTGTTGCAATATGGCAACTGACTGCTTTGACCGTTTTGAAATACCAGCGCTATTTGTGTTGTTTACAGTAACTTAAAGATTCATCTCGGTCCAAAAATGGAATTAAATCGTGAACATTTTCGTACTAATATTTTTTACAACTTTCGACGTGGATTAACTCAGCAACATTGCATGGATGAGCTTAATTCATTTCTTGGCGATGAAGCTCCATCAAGGACCTGTGTTTGTCGATGGTATGGTGAATTCAATCGTGGTCGTAGTTCACTCCAAGACGAATTTCATGAAGGTCGTCCAAGATCAGTTGTTGTTCCGAAAACCATTGATGCTGTGCGCGAACTGATATTGCAAGATCGTCATGTGACCTATCGTGAGATTGAGACAATCTTAGGCATTAGTGGGACCAGCATACATTCAATATTGCATAAACATTTGACTGTCAAAAAAATTTGTTCGCGTTGGATCCCACACAATTTGTCAATCGCTCAAAAAAAACTCGTGTCGATTGGTCGAAGGAAATGCTCAAAAACTACGATCGCGGGCTTCGAAACACGTCTATGAGATCGTGACAGGTGATGAATCATGGATTTACGCGTATGAGCCCGAAAGTAAACAGCAGTGCAGTCGACTGTATGGGTGTTTCAAGATGAGCCAAATCCAATAAGAGTTGTTCGCGCACGAAGCGCTTCCAAGTAAATGGTCGCCTGTTTTTTCGGAAAAACTGGACATGTCGCAACCGTACCACTAGAACAAGGCCGAACAGTAAATTCTGAGTGGTACACAACCATTTGTTTGCCAGTTGTCTTCCAATAAATTATTAAAACCAATTGCCAAAGACGGATCACTCTTCACCAGGACTATGCGAGCTCTCACACATCGGCTCAAACAACTGCTTTTTTGAGCACCCAAAACATCGAATTAATGGGCCACCCGCCGTATAGTCTATTAATTTTAATCCAATTACAGTCAAATATAGCTCATTCGACACAAAATTAAATGTACTATAACAGTATTGTACTAAAAAAAATCCTCAATAACGGATAATATCATAAAAATTATGTCAAAGTTGAAAAAATAGAGAGAAAATAAAAAATTCCAATTACTTCCGTCTACAGTCTCGTCAGTTGTCAATTCAGAAAAATTGACAACACACTGTCAAAAAGGCTTGTTTTTGTTCATTCGAACTAAAAAAACAAATTCGAAATGGGATGGAAATTGGCGAAGTAAGGAGTGATTCTTCACATCAACCTACTGAAAAACGGTTTTATGGCCATAAAATGAGATTTTGGGGGTGTATTGGAAATTTCTCCTATACCATTTTTTTTTTAGTTTTTCTATACCCACAAGTTGTGCTAGGTCTCCATAAAAGTATATTTAATTTTTTTTTGTCGCACTGTGTTATGCGAAATCATTTTTCGTTTGTTTGAAATTTTTTGATTATTAAAAGCTTTTACTTTACTTTTCGTTTTGTGAATTGACAATATTTATACATTTCCAAATTTATATAAAATATAATATTTTCGCTACGATTAAATGGCCATGACAATTGTTTTTGACCTATTCTCGGACTTCATACAATAAGTTATTATATTAATAGGACTATGAATAAGTTCGTGCGGTTTTTTTCGAAATTTGAAACTTTATTGACGTAAAATGGTTACAAATTTAATATTCAAAATATTGTCCATCGCTTACTACTACTTTTTCCCATCTTTCTGGCAATTCACGGATTCCCTTTGTGAAAAATTCGGTCGGTTTTGCCGCAATCCACGAATCGATCCATTTTTTGACTTCATCGTAATTACGGAAGTGCTGGTCAGCCAGGCCATGTTGCATCGATCGGAAGAGATAGTAATCGGATGGCGCAAGGTCTGGACTATACGGCGGGTGGGGTAGGACATCCCATTTGAGCGTTTCTAAGTATGTTTTGACCACTTGTGCAACATGTGGCCGAGCATTGTCATGTTGCAAAATAACTTTGTCGTGTCTATCGGCGTATTGCGGCCGTTTTTCTCGCAGTGCTCGGCTCAAACGCATCAATTGTCGTCGGTAGACATCCCCCGTAATCGTTTCATTCGGTTTCAGTAGCTCATAATACACAACACCCAGCTGGTCCCACCAGATACACAGCATAACCTTCAGGCCATGAATATTCTGCGCCGACGTCGATGTTGAAGCATGGCCAGGGTATCCATACGTTGCCCGACGTTTTGGATTGTCGTAATGGACCCACTTTTCATCGCCAGTCACAATTCGATGCAAAAAACCCTTTCTTTTGTGCCGTTGAAGCAGTTGTTCGCATGCCATAAAACGGCGTTCAACGTCTCTTGGTTTCAATTCATACGGCACCCAATGGCCTACCTTTCGGATCATTCCCATGGCTTTTAAACGTTTGGAAATGGTTGATTGATCAACTCCCAAAGTTTTTGCAACCTCTTCTTGCGTTTGAGCCGGATCTTGATCGAGCAATTCCTCCAATTCGGTATCCATGAACTTTGGCGGCGCACCCTCGCGTTCTTCGTCTTCCAAGCCAAAATCACCACTTTTAAAGCGTGCAAACCACTTCTGGCACGTTCGCTCAGATAGAGCATGCTCACCATAAACTTCCACCAAGATACGATGACTTTCGGCTGCTTTTTTCTTCATATTAAAATAATGAAGAAGAATTCCCCGCAAAAACACATTATTTGGCACGAAATTCGACATTTTCAAGTGTGGTAAAAATATTGTTGTTTACGCTTCAAATAAAAAACTTATACTGACGTTTGTGCCTTACGACAGTAGCTCTCCAATGAATGTTTGGAAATGTGGATCGATGGAATAATAATCAAGTTACGCCATCTGTTGTAAAACCGCACGAACTTATAAATAGACCTATTACTATTTATAATGAAAGATTTAATTCTATCTGGACTTCTTCTCTTAAGTCCATATACAAAATATATATTCCTGGTGTTATCAGGAAAAGGTGTTTGAAAGTCAGAGAGTATATCTGTATGTTTTTAAAATTGAAGTATGTTTTAGAATGAGCATAGTACGAATGGGGAATATAGTGAAATACGATTGAACTTCAAGGCTTAAAAAAAAAAAAAAAAATTATTGGCGCGTACACTTCTGTTAGGTCCGAGCTCCTCCTCCTATTTGCGGTGTGCGTGTTGATGTTGTTCCACAAATGGAGGGACCTACAGTTTCAAGCCGACTCCGAACGGCAGATATTTTTATGAGGAGCTTTTTCACGGCAGAAATACACACGGAGGCTTGCCATTGACTGCCAAGGGACGAATTTCAAGGCTTAGTGTTTCAAAAATCGCGAGTTTGGGTTTTTTTAAATAAATAGTTTAGTTTGCTTCTCCGCATTGTGTAATTTTCAAATTCAGCTTCGACAATATTTCTTATAAGAGAAAGTTTTACATAGTGCTTACGCATCCTTATATCATAGTTGGTGTAAAAACGCGAAGGTAAGCTGCATAGTTTTCATGTTTTAGCTGGCCCTATTTTAAAACTGTGGAGTATAATTTTTGCCCAATGATTTTGTGTTGTTATTTCTTTGGCATCCTTAATTTTTTTAATTTATGGGGAGTTATAAAAAAGCTCTATTATTTAAAAGCAAAAACAAATGTATGCTTTTGGAAAAAAAAAATATCTTTTATTTATTGTCATTGTCGAACTAATGTCAGCATCTATCCGGCGAAAATTATACAAATCCTATTTTTATTGTTTAAATACTTTTTTATTTATTTTTTTTTTGAACAATTACAATCAACAATTAAAAGTCAATAGGCTGAAAGCGATTTTCACGGTGAAATGCCATTTGGCGAAGCCAGTCCAGTTTTTGAAAACCGTTTCAGAACTACTTCAACAAATAGTTGCAATGACTGGGACGATGAAGTCTGTGAAAATGGAATGAAACTTTGTTGATAGTTAATTTTTTTTGATTAAGAATAGTTTTGCATACGAGTGTAAGTTCCGGGAAAAGAAAATTTCATTATTAATATCAAAAAATATTTTCTAATTATACATCCCTTTATTATCCTTTCTTTCATTCCGATATCCTGCGAAATTGTTGGCAGGCGCTTAATCTTACAACATCAGTTCACTTCGCTTATGCAAACTTTTTTGCGTGTTTTTTTCCTGCACGGGAACACTCAACATTTCTGATGCATCCAACTAACTAATTTTTTGCTTGAATGCATTCCGACACGCGCCAGTCAAATTAAGGAAGTATTTATAGACTGCTATTTTATTTGCTTAGCTTTTGTGATTTTTACCGTAGCAACCATTGTTGGAAAATATTACATTTTGCATTTGATTGTGTAGATTGTGTAAAACCATTGGAAATGTGCGATTTTCTAAATTGTTACGCTTTGTGGTGTTACACTCACAGATAAAGAGAGACAGAGAGGCAAGAGAGGTGAATAGTGAGAAGGATAGAGAGGTGAAGTAGATATATTCATTGTAAGTTTATATTGTTATCGGTAATTACGCGTTCATGGCGACATTATTTTGCTTTCGCTTTTAAATTGTTATTTATTTTGTTACATTTGTCGCGGCAATCTGTTGTATCTATCAATTTAGATACATTTCTCTTGTACAAGATATCGATATACATATATATTTGTTTTCAAAATTATTGTTAAATTGAAGTTTAAAACAATTTCCAAATATTTAAATAATTAATTTCTATTTTGATAAGTGTCCTTCGTTTATTCCTGAAATATCGCATTTTTTGGACTTTTGAATATTTCCGTTGTATGGAAGGCAGTAGCGGTTATTGTACATACATACTCGCACTATGCCAAAAGCATGGCTGGGCCAAGAAAGACCAGACAGATATTATAATTGAGATATCGCAATCCTTGCTCGAGGCGGACAAAATATTAAAAACTGATTTTCAGTTAGAATGTGATTTTATCTATTCAAATGAGTTTTAACCGGCCTATTCTTTATTTTTAATTTTTCATGTGATTCATAAACTTGAAGAATATTCATATTTTTAAAATAATTGAAATAATTATGCTTTGTAAATTTTTGTTCCTCCTTACTGTGCACCGGAAATATTTAGCATCAATAAAATATCAATAAACCTATAGCTGATTGTAAATTCCACGGATAATTTAATTAAAGTTCATAAGAGAACGCAAGCAGCAGAAAACTAATTTTTCTTAAATGCTAACACCTTAAATAAATTTAGTTTATGTATATTCTGATTTAAAATTAGTTGCGCTCTAATAACTACCTATTTCTTTCTTCTCTCTTTCAGGTAAATTTGGACCACTTCGAAATATCTTGTATGAACCTTGCTAAGTAATTTCTATGTTATATATAAACAGTATGTAAGTTAAGTTAATTGTTAGGATGATGGAGGTGATGGAGGAGTTGTCTGCGTCACCCAGCCCAGACCCAATTAGCTCAAAAGATGCCATTTTGATACACCACTTCTAGGCCCACTGCTTTTTATTAGTCGAACCATCTTGATTTGGCTCTGAATCTGCTTATGTCGTATATTTTATTTTTTGAAATTTCTTTCAAGTTAACCATCGATAATTCTCCAGTATTTTAAGTGGTCCTTATTAGTCCATCTGCTAACGGTCTGCTTTTGCAATAGCGTTGGTCCTTTATAGTCCTGAAATTAACCAAGTATGAACCCTATTAATCTATTTAGGTGGAAAAACGTCTAAAATGGAATTGCCCTATTCAAATAACATATTTGTAATTTTATCCCATACAAAAAAGTTTAGTCAACTGAAACTTCAGGTAATTGAATGGAGTACCCCAATTTTAATTTCCACATCTTAATTCGAGGTAAAAACCTCTTTGATATATTAATCGTTGTTAAACTAGAAAGCTGTTTGGGAACTTCTTAAGTTTTAATTGATCATAGAAACTCTCGATCAAAAAGTGTGGTTTAAATTTATGGTTTGGCTGTATATTGTTTTGATCTTGTGTTAGGTAATTCCAGGTTTGTGAACAAAACCGGCTAATTTGTTAAGCAGCTGCTGCCAAAATCGTTGCGCCATATGACTATTGATCCGGCGAAAATGGCAACACACACGATTCCCTGGAGATAAGCCCACTCTTAACAAAGCTTCTCAGAAACTAAGACGAGAAATAAATAATTTAAAAAATGAGCCAATGAGTCGATATTTATCTGAGTTGACAGCTGATAAAAGAAATGACTACTCTCTTTGGAAATGCACAAAATATTTAAAAATACCAAACTGTCACGTTCCGCCAGTAAAAAATTCAAATGACACCTGGACGAGAAGTGATAAAGATAAAGCTATAGGTAGGTAGGTATAGTGGTTGTCGGTTGACACACCTAGGCCTGCTGTAGGCCCATTGTGATACCACCAGGGCTGTCCCCTCTCCTCACTCTACATTGTCCTCATTGAACCAACCTGTGGCTTTAATATATTTAACAAGACTTGTTATTTTTACATTGGCTACTTCTGCCAAGTTATTCAGGGAACTTTTTCCTAAAATATTGAACCTTCTTCCATCCAGAGCCATGCACCCACATAGAAAGTGTTCTATAGTCTCTTCTTCTTCAATATCGTTACAGCTTCTACAATAGTCGTTATAGGGCGCTCCCAGCCTACTGGCATGTCTGCCAATCAGACAATGCCCTGTTAGGACCCCGAGTAGATTTCTCATATTTTTCCTGTTTAGTTTTAACAGTCGGTTTGTGCGGCCCATGTTCCATTCCGGCCACGTCATTTTACTAGTTCTACAGGTCAAGGTCTGAGACCACAGCCTGTTGGCAGCACTGATAGTGTGTTTATCTATAAGCATCTTACAAGTTGCTAAGGGTATAGGAATGTCCGCTTTGTCTGGTTGGATCGGTAACGTGGTCCCCAATCTCGCTAATTCATCTGCTTTGCAGTTGCCTTCTATGTCTCTATGACCCGGCACCCAGAGCAGGTTTATTGCAAAGTACTGTGATAGTTCTGTCAAAACGTCGATACATTCTTTTACTGTCTTCGAGTTAATATTGGGCGATTTTAAAGCTTTCAGGGCCGATTGGCTATCTGAAAATATGTTTATATCCCTTGTGGTGAGGACACTTTTATTTAGGGTTAGCAGGCTCTCCCTGATAGCCAAAATTTCAGCTTGAAATACACTGCAGTGATCCGGTAACCGGAATGAGGTGTTGGCATACATTCCTTCAGAATAAATGCCTCCGCCTACTTGATAATTTAGCTTGGAACCGTCTGTATAGATGCTGATTCCGCTTTTATTGTCCATTACCCCATTGTCCCAATCTTCCCTCGTTGGGAAAGTTATGGTAAAGGATGTGTTTAAGTGCAACTCTACTGAGCTACAAAGGTCTGTCGCTTGATGTAGGAAGGGATATTCGTCTAGTATTCTAGCGTGACCCCTTCTGTTAGTGGCTAAGTTAGAAGATTCTCTTAGCCTAAGTGCCGATTTCGCCGCCAGCTGCTTGCTATAGGCCTCAATCGGTAATAAATGCAGCATGACATTCATCGCTGCCGTGGGTGTAGTCTTTAGTGCCCCGCTTATGCAGAGACTAGCACCTCTTTGAATACTTTCTAGGCGTTTTACAGTTGTTCTTTTCTCGAGTATTGGCCACCAGACCAATGCACCGTATGTCATGATAGGCCGTACCACTGCTGTATATAGCCAGTGTACTATTTTTGGGGTTAGGCCCCATTTTGCCCCCACAATTCTTTTGCATGTATAGAGTGCTGTGGCTGCTTTTTTTACTCTATCATTAATCGTTTGTTTCCACGAGAGCTTCCTATCTAATACCAGTCCTAGGTAGCTCGCCTCTTCCCCAATTGATAGTGTGATACCCTCAAGAGTAGGGGGGTTTAGGACAGGTAACCTGTATTTCCTGGTGAACATGATTAGTTCTGTTTTGCTGGGATTTACCCCAAGACCACTCGATGCAGGCCACCGGCTTACATCGTTCAAAGCATTTTGCATTATATTGCAGAGGGTATCTGGGAATTTCCCTCTTATTAATATTGCAACATCGTCTGCGTAGGCCACTACGTGTATTCTCCTTTCCTCTAGATTCTTCAACAATTTATTCATTGCCAGAATCCACAGCAGAGGAGAAAGTACACCGCCCTGAGGGGTGCCCCTCCTGACGGATCTGCGTATCGTCGAGGGGCCCAACGTCGAAATTACTAACCTGCCTAGTAGCAACTGTTTAGTAAATTTCACAAGGCCCTCGGCGACACCCAAGTCAGTCATTGCGCTTGTTATGGCCTCCGGTAGGATGTTGTTGAAAGCGCCTTCTATGTCTAGGAAGGCTACCAGAGAATACTCTTTGTCCTCTATTGATTTCTCTATCTCTGAAACTAGTGAATTTAATGCTGTCTCTGTGGATCTACCTTTACAGTAAGCGTGTTGTGATCTCGCCAGTAGCGACGGGGTCAAGTTTTCCCTTATAAAGGCGTCTATTAATCGCTCTAGCGTCTTTAATAGGAATGAGGAAAGGCTAATAGGTCTGAAGTCTTTAGGCTTTGTATGCGAGCTCCTACCAGCCTTTGGTATGAAAACTACTTTGACTTCCCTCCATCTTAGGGGGACGTAGTTTAGTCGTAATGCTGCTCTGAATATGGTTATCAGCCATTGCATAATGTTGTCCAATGTTTGTTGTAGTTGCGCAGGGATTATCCCGTCTGGTCCCGGTGTTTTATATGGATGTAAATTTCCTACAGCCCAAGTTATCTTGGCTTCTGTGACAATGTTGGGGATGTCGGTACCTAGTACCGCATCCGAAGTTGGAATATTGGCGGTTATCGCTTCCTCTAAGTTACCTGGGAAGTGGGTATTTAGTAATAGTTCTAATGATTCTTCGCTGGATTCTGTCCAGCTGGAGTCTGGCTTCTGAAGATACCCTATGGGTTGAGCAGACTTGGTTAGGATTTTCCTCATTCGAGATGCCTCCACCGTAGTCTCGATCTCCCCACAAAAAGTTCTCCATGAAGACCTTTTTGCTTTTCTTATTTCTTTCTTATATATTTTTAATTTGTCATAGTATAGGTCCCATTCACATTCGCTTTGGGAGAGTTTGGCTCTATTGAATTGTTTCCTGCAATTCTTTTGTAGCTTTTTCAGTTCGGGTGTCCACCAGGGTGGCTTATTCTTCCCTCTATACCTGGCTGCCGGACAAGCCTTATGCAGGGCTTGGTTGCAGCAATTAGTCAGTCTATTGACCATATTGTCTAATGCCTCTATGCTAGAGGGGTTAAGGGGGGGATCCATGGGCAAACGTTCTGCTAGTTCTTGGGAATATCTTAGCCAGTTTGTTTTCCAACTCTAATCCCACATATAACTGTGAGCGAACTGAAAAGAGAAATCAAGCAACTAAAAGACAAAAAGGCACCTGGATTTGATTTAATCACAGCGGAAGTATTAAAGCAACTACTCAACAAAAGTCTAGTAAAATTAGCCAATCTATTCAATTCGTCGATCCGACTCCAGTATGTTCCAAGCCTATGGAAAGTTGCAGAGATGATTATGATTGTCAAACCAGGAAAGGATCCACATATTGTTTCTTCATACCGCCCAATCTCCTTGTTGCCACAAATTTCAAAACTACTAGAAAAGCTCATTCTAAATCGCTTAAAACCAATAATTGAATTTCGCAATCTGATACGTTCACACCAGTTTGGATTCCGCTGTAAACACTCCACCATAGATCAGGTGCACAGAATTACAGCTGAAATAGAAAAATCGTTCGAAGAGAAAAACATATGCTCAGCTGTCTTCCTGGACGTCGCGCAAGCATTTGACAAGGTTTGGCATGAAGGCCTTATCAACAACTTGAACTCATGCCTGCCACTTCAATACAGTGCATTTATGAAACCGTATATAGCTGAACGGTATTTTCGCGTAAAACAAGGGAATGAGTATTCCAAATTGAAGAAAATAAACGCTAGCGTGCCGCAAGGAAGTATCCTTGGACCCCTTCTTTACCTTATATATACGAAAGATATACCAATACCTCTAGGCACTATGATCGCCACCTTTGCTGACAACACAGCAATCCTCGCAACAGGAAAAACCGCCGAAGTAGCTGCAACTAAACTTCAAATCGCTATAGACGCAGTAGAAAAATGGACGAAAATTTGGCGAATAAAATTAAATAGTAACAAATCAATTCATGTGACCTTTACCAATAAAAAAGTAAACCATCACCCAATAATGCTACTAGGCGCTCCAATTCCATACGCAAATACTGCCAAATATCTTGGTATAACCCTCGATGCTAAGCTACGTTGGAAGGAGCATGTAAAAATAAAACGAGGCGAACTTAATTTGAAAATATTAAAAATGAACTGGCTCATTGGACGGAATTCAAAACTCTCCATATATAACAAACTAATGATATACAATCAAATTATCAAATCCGTGTGGTCTTATGGCGCTCAAATTTGGGGCTGTGTCAGTTAAAATAATATTAACATAATTCAACGATTTCAAAATAAAATTATCAAAAATATTGTCAACGCACCTTGGTACGTTCGCAATGCTGATATTCATCGTGACCTCTGCATTCCTACGGTTGCTGAAGTTATTAAAATACAAGCAGAAGCCCACTCTATGAGACTCCAGAGGGACATTAACGAGGAAGCCAGCAAACTTCTCAACACCGCAGGCCTCACCCGACGACTCCAGCGAAAAAAACCATATGATCTTATCGGTAGTTAATGTAAAGAAGAGATTTTAAAATTCTCTTCATAAAAACCCCACAAAATTGTTAAAATCATATTGCTTGTTAGTTTCCCTTAAACTAGTTGTAGTGTCAACAAACATTGCATACCTATATATAGTTAAATGTTTGTAATAAAAAACAAATAAAAAAAAAATATGACTATTGATTTCTTTTTTAATGATGAATCATTGGCCCCCTTTTAATTAGTTGAAAAATATCTTACTGGCTATAGAATATATGGAACAAAACTATTTAACAACATTTAAAAATACTCAGGCTGCGGATAGCTTCACAAGGCACATTACTTTGCTCACATTGGAATCCAGTCAAAGGAGCAAATTGGACATTATTGTGAAGGGTCTTTCCAAAGTTTCGAGTTTCAGTATTTTTATCCGAAATGCGGCCCTTAACAATTATATGTGAAAACTGCTCACCTTGAGCACGTCTACAGGTAAGGTCCGCCAACTGTCTGTACATTAATAACTAATTGTTGCGAACGCCGAGACCTCGTCGTTGCAGATTTTTCAGCGCTACAACAGCAATATTCTCAGCATAAAGTCCAGTTTTTGGTCTGCCAGTAGTTTTTCTATCTTCAGTAAAACCGGTTTCTTGAAATTTTCTCACCAACATTTGAATTGTCGATTCCTTCGGACGAATATTTCCACCAAAAAATCTTGAATTTCGCGAGATCGATGACATTCATAATAAGTTTAAATAATTTTTACGCGTTGTTCTATAGTGTAAAATCGAACACCTGTCTACTTAATGATGATGCCAAAGATTGCATAAAGAAATGTTCCGACTAGGAATTATTCGCTATTGTCATCTAGACGGCCCTTTGAAACAACCTTTTCTTTGGAATTTCAACTTAAAATATCGAGACAGACTATTGTAAGTATGGGAACATTAAAAGTTTATCTTTCCAAAAGTGTAGGACAGTTAACTGAATTATCAGAAGGTAAAATTTAAAATTGCAGGCAAGAAAGACAAATCTACTGTGCAGAGGTTTTTAATTTATTCACTGATAACGCGGTTCATAAGGCGGTAAAGGTATTCTAAAGTTCAACGAACTCGTCCTATGCTTCTAATATGAGTAGCACGACATGTCCCTCAAACGAACGCAGAATAATAAACTCCAGATTTACCGTCTTTTTTTTACAAAGCATACAGGTCAGCAAATGACCGAACAATGTAATTCATGCCCATAATGAAACTGACTATTTAGAGAGAACCCTAACTCCTATCTATATTAAGAAAATAAATTTCCTGGTAAAAGAAGCATTGGCATATTTATTCGTCATAGCGCTGGAGTCTATTTTTCTTGATGGAAGCGAACTTACCTCCAAGGCGTTAATAAGTGCTATTATCGATACTAACACTGCAAATTGCCTTTAGGCAGACAAAATTTGTGCCGGCCGATTCAGACTCCTGCAAAATTTAAAGAAACACAATTTAATTCTAAATGCAACCAAAGTAACCAAAGACAGTTGATTTTATTATCGGTATATCTGTATTAACGAAAAACTTGGCCGTGACTTACCACAAGTGGGTCTAAACCTTTTAAATACAAAATCTTGTGCCACCGTAGCTTATATGTACTGGCTGTGGGACTCCACAACAACAGAACATATGTATATTTTTCAATGCGTATATATTTATATATGTACCACATATCCTGCTTGGGTTTGCATATACACACATAAATGCATATTAGATAGCAGCCTTGTAGGTGATGCAATCAACAGCATACATCCTGAATCCTGGCGCGGGTTGATAGTGACATACTAACACATTTTATGATGCTACAGGAAACGTTCGTTATAGTACATATTAGATTTAGTGAAACGAAATCGAACTAGACGGTGGGAAAATCCATAGCCGCGGGAAAGGCCACTAACGTGGCTGCCGACATCACTTCTTCTTCTGTAAATACCCACAAAATGGCGTATTTCGTTTTACTGCTCGTTAGTATAATTTAATTTATGCTTCGCAAAGTGAAATTTGAGTTGTAAAGGATATTTTTTTAGATAACTGGCATAGGATACGACATATTTTTTATTTATCCGTGTTTACGCAGCCGAAGATTATATAGAAGAATAAATGCGAATAGGTTTGGTATTTATGGTTAGAAAAATGGAATATAGTCAGACCTTAAAAATAAAATATGTCTTTGTTATGTTTAAAATTGCGTGGTATTTAGAAGTTTACAAAAAAGCAGTTGCATAAGCAGTGAATTTGCTACAACTCATTCAAAGGAATTATTTAAATTTAAGGTTACGAATAGAGTTTTAGCATTTTTTCCATTCGCTGTTGATAAAGAGGCAGTAAATATCTCACTAGTTTATCATTATCCTCCTCCAGGAACCTTTTGTGATATGTTATTGTATATATATCAGATCTCTATGAATACCTTACTCGTTATCTTTTCTGGAGGTATCTAATCAGAAAGCTCTGTAACCATATCGAAATTAATTAATTTATGACGACTCTGCAGTGGGTATCTGAATTCTAACCATTAAATTAAAAGGAAGGAAAAAATTAAATAAATGTACCTTACCAATTATAACAGTAATAAATTAATACGGAATTTAAGTTTAGGTTTTTAGTTGCCTACCTACTTATGGTACGTATGGGCGCTTTGCCATAATGAGCATTTGTGATTACAATCAGTCGTTTTAGACCATAGGTATGTTTTAATTTCATATAATTTGACAACTCACATTTTTGCATATATGTATGTGTAAATACAAGTGTACATTGCACAAACTTATGGCCATAACGATAATTATTGGCATATCGGAAAAAGGTTGTAAAGCATTTATCTAATGAAAATAGTCTGCAGAGTCAAGAGATGAAATACTTGTACCATCATCTGTACCAAAGCTTCTGTAAGGTCAGCAGAGTACTATAAAAACCTAATGCTGGTGCCTTGAACTTTGGACAAAAGGAAATCCATGTAGTAGTTCTGAAAAATTAAAAAACAAAGTAATTTTGGCTGACCTGGCACCCGACAACGAGCCACTATCAACTATATACTCGTGTAATAGAACAAACTATACTTGGAACAGGTATGAGTTATTTAAATCCAATAAACTTATAGTTTCTCATGCAACAATCACTAACACTGGAACACAAAATCGCGTTGTTAGCTCACTTCAAAGCTTTTGTAACAATATTTCTTTACATCAACCACAGTGCATTTGATATCAGCACAATATTCTTTGCATAATTTCAAAGCGTGCATGGAACGACTTACTGAATGGAATAACATTTTCCCTGAAAACCATAGCGAACAAACCGATAAACGGGTTACCAGGTGGCGTAGCGTAGAGCAGTATTTGTTCGAGTGCAATGTGTTTTCTTACATCTTTATATTTCAAAGCTATTAACTCTTGCTATAAAGCTCATTTGCTTCCAATGTGTCAAATTATATGCGGTGCACCGCTGCGTACTTTGAATTTAAAGTTAATTTTCTTAAATGTATAAAGCGTTTTTCAATACATGAAGTTAATAGTAAGGGGGCGTTCATAAATTACGTGAGGTGTTTTTTTTCAATTTTCTGTACCTCCCTCCCCCCCTGATGAGATGTCGTGAGATTTTATTCAACCCCCTCCCCATCCCCCAATCTCACGTGAGATTTTTCAAAATGTGGGTTTCTTATGTAAACGCGTTAGATGGTTATTGTAAAAAGAAAAAAAAATTGCTTCGTGCTTTCATTTACGACTAGTTAAGACTAGTAATCAATATTGCTGAGAGTTATAAGTGTAATAAAAATTTAACAATACTCGTAGAAGACTTAAACCGTAACTACTGCGATTAAAAAAAGAATATCAAGAGAGACTATTGGGACCAACATGTCCATATGATTTTCAGTAAAATCATCTGCTCCTTCAACTTCGTTCTGATCTATCCACTCTAAGCCGTTGACGCTTGCGCACAGTAACTCATTAGCTCGTCTTTCGACAATCCGTGAGGCTCGCACTTTGCGGAACACACGCGCTTGCTTAGCTGGTGCAATGTGAGCTGCTCGCCTGTGCTCTGCAGCTCTTGTGATAGATGCGAAGTAAATAGCGCATGTACTGCAGCATATTTTCTCTAAATCATCACGTATACTTGGGCAATAGAGATCATAAGGCGTGCTGATAAAGGCATTCAGCGGTTGAATCGGTAGGCGTATTAGAAATGGAGCAAATGACTTTCCGTCATGTTCTTTAAGGTCCGGAATTATCAAACGTCAATCAACCTAAGTGATGGGGTATGGAGGTGGCAGAAAACGGTCGTGAAGAATCATATGCAGATCACTCCGGCGTGGGCTGCAGCAGTTCTGATCATCGCATTTCACAACCTATATTAAAAAAAAATTGAAAACAATTTCCCTTTGTAACTCTTAATAAAAATTTGTTGACATTCGCGCTCGTTAAAAAACTAGAAAAAAAAATTGGCACGCATAAAAATTTGATATGAATCAACTGCAATGTACTTGGAGTAAATATTGGCTCTCTCTAAACAAAGAAGGTTGGAACCTGTCCGTGTGTCGCTGCCACTCAGCTCGTACGCTCTTGGCGCGAAAAAAAAACGACGGGCTACACTGTACCGTAAATTCAGACTAAATTGAGCTATTTGGTATTTGCTGGTTTGACAGCAGTAATGTATAACGTCGAAGTATGAATGAAATTATTTTCTTTCGAACGAATTAGTGAATGATCTTAATCATACTACGATTACGCTTAAGATAAAATCTTAAGCATGTACAATCTGAATAATGGACCAAAATAGTATAATTTTTTTTTGTTTCAATCAGAAAAAAAATTGCGTGATATTTGCCGAGACCGCCCCCTCTCTCCAACGTAAGATTAGCTGAGATTTGACTCGACCTCCTCCCCCCTTAAATATCTCACGTAATTTATGGACGCCCCCTAATATGTTTTTGAGTTCTTGAATAAATCTTGAGATAGAATGTAAAGTAACTCCTATTGATTATGTGATTTTCTCAATTTAAACACAGTTTTCTCTGTGGAAATTTTGGGCGACAAATTGACACAAAAACATTAATTTGGTGTTTTTCCACAATTTAACGATATCGTACGCCTACCGTGCATATCAGAAATTAGTATTCAAATAATTCAGATAAATTATTGCACTGTTTGCCTATAAGTTCGAACGAACTTTAAAAGCCACAAATTTCTGCAGCCTAGTTTCTGTAACCGATTCCTTTGTGACATGTGCTGACTACCATTTATTACGAGTTCCGAAGTGAAGCCTCGTATGCATGAGTTCCATCAAAGAAGGTATTACTAATTATAAAATAACCACCAATTTACGCAAGCCAGCAAAAGTGCTTGGATCTAAATAATTACATTCATTAGCGCCAACTAATGTTCATTGGTATTAGCAGCTCAGGTCAAATAATGTGATTTCCCATTCTGCTGTTCTACCATCTGACTTGTCTAAATTCAAAACATGATTCAATTCACGTCATCATTCAAAACATAGTTAAGCGGTGCCATACATTATTGAACCAGATTTAAGGGCTCGTCAATGCTTGAAGTGGGGCTTGATTCCCATTGAGCACCCATCAATCCACGACCTTAAATATTGAAGTACCTTAAATAATACCGTCAAGAGAAAAATTGTATATGCGTGTTCTTAAGTGTCAAGTAAGCTATGCACATTATCTATATTTTCGAGCGGTTTCCTTTTCCTAAGATGTAAACCCTAATACAAGATGAGTGCAAATAAAAATTAAACTACATTTGTGGTTTACATCTAAATGTATAAAAATCCTGTGCAGCTGGCTACGACTAATTTTTCTAGATACGTAGAAACTCACAAATCAGTGCTTTCGCCTGTCTTACATAATGTAGATAAATCCACTTTGACTTATTCCTAATCAGAAATCTCAGTCTATTTTACTACAACTCATAAAAATATTATTACAGTAATCGGTTGGAATTCCTAAGACCAAATGATGCCATTTGTACAATTATTGTGTGATGGCAGAGTGGATCATCTAGAACAACCTAAGAAGACAAGAGTCTTTACAAGAGTGCAAAGAATGTGCTGGTGATACCAACTATGATTTTCCGAACATCTACAAATCATCTAGAAGCTTACAAACGTCAAATGGGCGCTTGGAAAAATTGTGCTGTGAAATTAAATATTCTAATAAAGTTTTTAAGTTTTTTTCCATTGCTGTTTTTTTTTATTGTTACATTCATTACATTACGACATACCAAATTAACTCCGAGCCACAGCTCGACTCAGTGGTTGATGTGCTGACTTCAGCATTTCAACAAGCTGCGAAAGCAGCATGTCCTCAGAGAACAAGAAGAGGAAAACCAAAACCTCCATGGTGATCCACTGATGTAGAAAACCTCAGAAGGGAATGCAGAACTATGTATAACGAAGCGAGGAGAACCAACTCGTGGGACAGATACAAAGAATGCCAGCGTAGATTTAAGTATGCCATAAGGGCAGCAAAAACGGCGTCTTG
Organism: Anastrepha ludens; assembly: GCF_028408465.1. NCBI lineage: Eukaryota > Metazoa > Arthropoda > Insecta > Diptera > Tephritidae > Anastrepha > Anastrepha ludens. The sequence goes on from NC_071499.1 coordinate 96,457,045, forward strand.
GAGAGACTTCTGTCAAAAGATAGAAAGTGTTTCGGAGACCAGTAGACTCCGAAAAGTAGTATCGACAAGTCCCAGTAACCCTAGCTACTTCATAAAAGTGAGTGGCAATTGGACAACCAACAGTGAAGAAACACTAGAATTATTAATGCAGACGCACTTTCCAGGTTGTCTCTGCAACGAAGTTAGTAGGACCCACCCTATAGTTCACTACGAGAATCCCCCAATAGATTTCATAACAGAGGACAACATAAAATTTGCCATTGGCAGCTTCAAACCTTACAAATCACCGGGTCCTGATGGAATCATTCCCACTGATTTGCAACACACAAAAGATATGATTGCACCTACACTCGCCTTAATTTTTGAGGCAGCGATACGTCTTAATTATATCCCCAAGAAATGGGCAGAAGTAAAAGTGGTATTCATTCCCAAAGGAGGAAAAACCACACATACGAAACAGAAGGACTTCAGGCCAATTAGCCTATCATCCTTTTTGTTAAAATCTTTAGAGCGGTTGCTAGATGTGCATATCAAAGGAAGGATTAGCGACAAACTATCAGCTTCCCAACATGCATACAGCAAAGGCAAATCAGTGAAAACAGCGCTCCATGAGCTAGTTCACACAGTCGAGAAATCACTTCACTACAAAGAATTTACCCTCGCTGCCTTTCTAGACATCGGGGATGATTTCAATAACATATATCCGGAAGCAATTACCACTTCGCTAACGGAAATGGGAATAAGCAATGCAATAGAACGAATGCTAACTGGGCGAACGATAAGCGCAAATTTGGGTGACACATTTGTTAAAAAATTTCCGAACAGGGGTACACCCCAAGGTGGGGTAATTTCTCCACTTCAGTGAAACCTAATTGTCAATAATCTTCTACAAGAACTTGAAAAAATTTGAGGTAAAATAATATCATATGCCGATGATATTGTAATAGCATTCTCGGGGAAACACCTTCCAACATTATGTGACCTCCAACAAAGATCTCTCAACATACTATCACTGTGGTGTAAAAGTCGAGGACTTGAAGTAAATCCGGAAAAAAACGGATCTGATACTATTTAGCAGAAAACATAAAACACTTGCTCTTAAACACATATTCCTAGGAGGGAAACCACTTAGAGTAATAGAAAGGGCAAAATATCTAGGACTTATACTAGATAGGAAGCTAAATTGGGGGCTCACAGTCGCAGACAGAGCACGTAAAGCTATGACCGCAACGTACTCCTGCGGAAGGCTTATTGGGAAGAAATGGGGATTGGAACCGGGAATGGTACATTGGCTCTACACAGCAGTGGTTAGGCCAATTCTCTACTACGGTATTGTAATATGGTGGGATGCCCTTCAGAAGGGTGTGAACATCAAGAAACTTGACAAGATGCAAAGACTAGCATCTGTTCCGATAACCGGCGCCATGTCAACCACACCATCGAAAGCATTATATACGACATTAAACCTCCTTCCGGTAGATCTGCAGGCAATATATGACGCAAGCAGTGCGGCAATAAGGCTGAACACTCTAAACAAGTGGTCAAAAACGGATTATGGCCATGGTAAAATCCTGGCTGGCATTTTGGGGCTTCCCGGACTGGTGGACTATGCACTCCCGCCTATACTTGCCATTACATCGTTTACGACCCTCATACCCTCAAGGGAAGAGTGGGAACGGGACGACGTGAGACAGGGCGAGTCCATCCATGTATACACAGATGGCTCAAAGCTCGAGGGCAGGGCGGGCGGAGGTGTATATTCCGAACATCTGGGGATCTCCTTCAGTTTTCGGCTCTCCGACTACTGTAGTGTCTTTCATGCTGAATTGATGGTAATAATAAAAGCCGCCACACTGATACAGTGTGATGCGATATCCGGAAATGATATCTACATTTTCACTGATAGCCAAGCGGCGATAAAATCCCTCACAAAACAGTCGACAACCTCCAAGGTAGCCATGAAATGCCGCACATCTCTTAACGAGATGGCTGAGTCATTTCACCTAAAGGTAACATGGGTTCCTGGCCATCGCGATATTGAGGGTAACTGTAGAGCCGATGAGCTAGCAAGACTCGGCACTAAATTGTCTGATGAGTACATAGATAATGGCATAGAGATACCCTTACAAACATGTAAGCTACTCATCCTTGAAGAAATTGTAAAGAAAGCAAACGAAATATGGCCTAATGAAGCCACCTGCAAAATCGCCCATCAACTGTGGCCGACTCTTAGTGCTAAACGCACAGAATCTCTGCTAAGCCAAAATAAACACAGTCTTAGCACATTGATCTCAGTCATAACGGGGCACTGCCCAAAGGATGGGTGTGCAAACACATGGCTTTTGTAGAAGTTGTCTAGATGAGGACGAGGACGAGACAATCTCGCACCTACTGTGCCACTGCCCTGCTCTATCCAGACGTAGGTTTACTATTCTGGGTGGACAATTTTTGAATGAGTTAGAAGACCTCAGTTCTATAGAAATCAGAGATATTTTAAAATTTTTGAAAAACACACACTGGTTTTAGGAGATAGGGACAAGCTCCCCACGCGGCATCACAATGGGCTATGAGCCTGAGTGTGTCCCACAGGGCAACCGCTTCAACCTAACCTAATCTACATTCTTACTTACTAAACTCTTTTTGTTGGCGGTGCTGCTTTTCGCGCCTATCTTGGTATAAGCGGCTCATTTGTCTTGTCATTTCCACTGACAAAAATCTACCAATACAATGTGGAGCAAGAGCAGCAGCTTCAACAAAAACTAATGATGTCACCACAACAAATAAAATATATAAATTACAATAAGCGAGCTGTCGTCATAAATAACTTGTCCCGCTATTGGTGCTCTTTAGCTTGGGCTGACGCTAATCATTAAACATTATCACTTACGTACGTTGCAACATTTTGTCATTTACAAATGAGTGTTACTCATACGCCCAGCCGGCCACAACCTGGTCCTAACTGTGCTCAGTTTATTTTTCTCCTTATATTGATTTCCATTACTTTTGTGCTTTTCCACGGAAGATAAATGGTTTTTGACCTTTTCGTTTATTGCTTTTGTTGCTTTTTATCTACATAGTGTAAATATAGGTATAAACATAGCCACAACGTTGCTTCAATTTTTTTCATTTTTATTTACATTTTCGCTTGGACAGGAGGGCATTGACAAATATTCTTATTGACTTTTATCTACAAAATGCTGCGTAACATAGTGGTGAGTGTTATGTCATCACTGGTTGAGGGTTTGTAAATGGGTAGTATAAATTTATGTGTAATTTGTCGTACGAAGGTGTGAATATCTGCAAACATATTATTTCAAGTTAATATATAAGAGTAAATGCAATGCGATATGCGAGCATGCGAACACGCACATATACTCATATACTTCTCATTGTGGAATGTATGTCATCAGAGCTGTTATTTACACGAACATAAATGCTCTCTTGTTTGTTGGCACACACAGTCAAACAATTGAACTTATGTATACGCACACATATGCATATTAATAAAAAAGTGTATCTGGCGTTTATAACCCTGACGGGCTCAAACCGAATTTCTCTGTATTACTTTCAAAATGCAGGTGATGAATAAGAATCTTCGGGGCTGAAGGTTGTGGCTCGAAAATTCGTGATAATTCTGGTACGGACTCCCAGTCGATAAGTCTTGTAAATGTACCGTACTCGCTTAATGTACGAGTATGTTTTACATATTCCCATATGTGATTAAAAAACTGAACGTGTTTGTATAGGTATTGCTGGAGCATATAAATAATTTCCTATTTATTTTAAAATTAGTTCCGATTTAAATAAGAAATCTAATTTCATATTAAAGATATGAAGTAACAATTAATAGTTGGTATTCCGCAGCTGGGGATACAAAACTTGAACATGTTGAATTATGTTTTCCTGGGTGAAAGTACACACGAAGTGATATATGAAATTTTTATTATTATTTTCTACGACCATAAAAGAGCTTTAAACCATTTGAGAAAAAATGAGAATTAAAAGGTAATAGATAATAGATTTAATAGTTAAAAAAAAAAGTCAATGCAAATATGGAAATAATGTAAATTTTCGTCGCATAATTTTTTTGCCTAACGAATTTGGATTTGTTAATGCGGCAACTTTAAGCAACAGAAACAAGTTGAGCTTCGGAAAGTGGTTCTTATAGCTTTTAAAAAACGTACGTGTTTTTACGTACTGCTTATTTTGTAGTTAACAAGCTTTAGCACCAGGCAAGGCACTGGTTTCCTAACAATAGGATGAGGATGCTAAGACATTTGGCGATTTTGATGTAAATGTCTTGCTTTGGCTAGACGGAGATTGAGCTTGACGTTTAGCCATTCATTAGGGAATTTTAGGCGCTTAAGCAATAATTATTTGAGAAAAGACTGTTTTCATCAGTCTTGACCAGTCGATCGGCTTGAAGATGAAATTCATGATCAATGTCGGGAGATTTTTTTTGGGCGCTAGCAAGAGACCAGCCTCAAGTCAAATACTCCACAAAATCATAGTTCCTAGTTCCAAGAAACATATTTTCAAGTTGTACTTCAAGCAAAGTCATAGAGGTTATATATAATATTATGTAAAGTTCATGTCACAAAAAGCTAACACAGTTTTTCTTCCTTTGTTCCTTTTCCACCTTTGGGAGACAAAATAAGGTAAGAAATACGAAACGACGATCTTTTTCCCCGAACTCGACAGCCTTCAAGCTAGCCAAGCTCCAAGGTATCCTCTCATCTCTTAACGCGATGGCTGAGTCATTTCGCCTAAAGGAAACATGTGTTCCTGGCCATTACGGCATTGAGGGCAACTGCGGAGTCGATGAATTAGCGAGACTCGGCACCAAATTGACCGATGAGTACATAGACAATGATAGGCATACCCTTATAAACATGTAAGCTACTTATCCTTGAAGAAATTGTAAGAGCGGCGAAGGAAAGATGACGTAATGAAACCACCTGCAGAATCGCCTAACTAATGTGGCTGATTCTCAATGCTAAACGCACAGGAATCTCTGCTAGGCCAAGAAAAGTACAGCCTTAGCACACTAATTCCAGTTATAACGGGGTATTGCTTAATCGGTAGGCACACCCAGAGGATGGATGTGCAAACACATGACTTCTGCAGAAGTTGTCTAGATGAGGACGAGGAAGAGACGATCTTGCACTCTCTGTGACATTTTCCTGCTTTATCCAGATGTAAGTTTACTAGACGTAGGTTTAGTAGACAATTTTTTAATTAATTGGATGTTCTCAGTTCTTTAGGGATATTTTAAAAGTTTTGAAAAGTACACACTTGTTTTAGGAGAGATAGGGGCAAGTTCCCCACGCGGCATCACAATGGGCTACGAACCTGCGTGTGCCCCACAGGACAACCGCTTCAACCCAACTTAACCTTACCTGAGCTCCTATTGGAACATAGGTCATCCTCTACGCCGCTTTGTCAACAATCACGGTTTTCAAGTATATATCGGAATTCGTTTCACGTAAAACCAAGAGAGTTCGTTTCAGCTTAGCTTCAGTGGCTCCAGTCGTAATATGTTAACGCATATCTCACCAAGAAGGCACATTTGAGTGGCTCAGTGCCATCCTTGCCTAAGCCTCAATTTAGTCATTCCATAATAATTGAAACATTTAATTAAACTGAAAATACATTCCTTGAATACTACAAATTAACTGTACCATCATGACTTTGGTACAAACGTATAGGCACTTTTGGCGCTTACTAAACAAATAGGACGTGATGGTTAGGCATCCTTGAAGTGATGAGAAAAATTGCTATTCGTCATTTTCTTCAATTTCTGATTCTTCATTTAGCTCAACAACGCCTACATTAAGTGATTGGTAAAAGTCGTGATGCACTGGAGGCACAAATTTCAAAAGATGTATCAAATCCTTTTTCTTCTCTTTAGTTATAGCGTCTCCATTTGGAAACAGGGCCGGTAATTGAGATGGAAAATAAAGCGAAGGGCGACCCCTACCAGATTTTTTCGTCAGGTCTAGGGTACTGAAAAGTAGATAATTTTCAACATATTTGTACTTATAAAACATTTTCTTTGGCTCTCCTTTTCGCAACTAAATCCATTTAATTTTAAGCCATTCGACCTTCCCTTTTTTAGTTGAAACCTTCCTATGTGTAATAGATTCTTCCAAAGTTTTTGTACTAAAAAACAAATCTTTCGTCATTTGATGAACATTGTATTTAGGACTTTTTTTCTTAGCGGAATTAATTACATTTAACCAATCATCGGGATGGAAAATATGGGGGATGGTGCTTTTTCTCCCTTTCTATTATTCCAACCGCAACTGTCACTATAAAGAGTGATTTCTTCTGTAGTTGACGGCAAGCAGTTTTTTATGTGGTACAAAAGACAAGATGCGATTTCTTGTGCGCCTCTTGATGCAATATGTTCATCCCAAACGTGCATGTGTCCAACATTATTTACTTCATCATGTATGCATAGGTTATACACCCAGAGTTGACGTTTGTAATATGCAACTCCGGTAGTCAAAACTGGAGTAGGTAATGTCTTTTGTAGCTCGAAAACGATTACTTGCTTTGTATTATTGCTAGATCTGGCTGCAACGGCATCTCGTTTTTTCATATCCCGGATGACATCTACTTGTCGTAAATGAATGTCATGTTGCACTTTGGAAGTCTGCTTTTCAGCTTCTGTCTATCTTGAATTCGTCGCATGTTTGACAAGTGTCTTTCTGCGGTTGGTGAAAATGCAGGTTCAATTTTGTATTAAAAATGTGTCGGAAAATAAATAAGGAACCTGTATAGTGCTTATTGTCAATTTACCAATTTTTATACATATCATACATCATTTTCATGTTTGGGTCTGGATTTAAATATTTTCTGTTACTATCTCGCCTGCAATAATGACTATCGTACGATGGAAATTGTTGAATAAAATCGCAAACCCTTTGTTCATCTGCCAAGCTAGTTTTATTATGGGGAGTATGTTTTCCTCTTAAGTCACCTCTCGGCGTCGCATACAGCCAGTGTCCCTTTAAAGAATTTTTTGCAAACAATTTTGTCTTCCCCTTGTTCATCTCGAATCCTGTAGATTCTTGTTTTAACCCTACGACTGTTTCCATTTTTGGTATATTTTCTTTTAATATCTGTAACCTCAATTTGACCTGCAAGGAAAAATACAACTAATTTTTAATCAAAATTGAAAAAAAGTTGGGTACGCAGATTACAGCCCTTAAATTTTTTAGTATAACTAAATACAAGGCAACCGCTGAATGAGTTGGTGCGGGATTATCATTCGGAAGTGCCCAGCCTCGAATGTTCGGGCATGAAACAGGAAATTATAGAAAGTGTCTACTAGCGGTCGCCTCTCAAATTGGACGTTCTGTTGAGAATATTGCTGGCGTAGTGAAAAGTGTTGCTAAATAATCTACATCGACATCTCGATGTTCTCAACTACTAGGCATTCATGAATTGACTCTTCGGCGAATTTTAGCTGTAGATGACCTCATGTATATCTATTTTTTACTTATCATTGTTAAGAGCTGTATTTTCAATAAAAATAGTGAAACCTGAAAGAATCTAAATTTTTAGTTGCTTTATTTTAAAGCAATATCTGGGCGGGCATTTGGAAATACCCTGTATATATAAATGCAAGTTTGAAATGGCTAAAAATCGTAGTTGATGTTTTTTAATTTTTTACCTGACGGCATTGCGCATTTACTCCAGTATTCTTTTTAATATCTGGACAATTGAACAAATAGTGGAAAACTGTTTTGTGCTTAGTAAGTATGAAACAAAAAAATTCATTAAAAAAAAAAATGTATGCTAGAGTCTGGAAGTTGTTTTTAATCAGAAGAAAAAAGCATTCCAACCTGCCATTGCCATTTTATTGCAGTTCAGGACAACGACGGAACTACAAAGCAAAAATATGAAGATACAATATTGGCAAGTAGACTACATAAATGTTCAAGAACGTAACCAAATAATGAATACACATACCTGTGCTTAAAAACATTCAAAATAAATATATGTTTGTTAGCACATAAGCCTAATGTGCTCTCGAGCACGTAGTCTCTGCCAACTAATATTTGTCAACAAGTTTCAGTAGCAACAGTGCGTGAAATAAAAACTCCAAAAGTCGACAGCCAAAAACAAAGGGCAGAGCACTGGTGAACAAAAAAGAAGTTCGTGAGGTAATAGTAGAGAGCAACAGCCCCAAACAAATCTTTCTTTCTTTTTTGTTGGCGAATGCTGGAAAATTTACTTCAACACAAGCAACAAAACAGTAAGAACTCACATGAATGAAAAATGATTGGCTACGTGTGTGCGCATATGCACGTAACTTTGGCAAATGAAAGAGTTGCCGCATGGGATAGGTGACACAAAACAGAAATCAAAACGACAACATACGACACAATATGTGTCCATGCAACAAGCATCTGTTGCTTTGAATATACTGCAGTGTTGGGCACAATTGTGTGGGATTGTATTCGAACTGTTTCTTTGATGAATGCACAAGGGAAACAAATATTCACTTGTCATATGTTTCTACACATAAGTATAGAAAACTGCTTTCTATTTGTATTTTTTTAACGATCATCCTTCATTGTTTTCCACCTACTTGCAACTTGTGTACAATTTTGTATTTGGTTTGCGGTCGGAAAATTAAATAAATTCTTAGTTTGCTGAATATATCTTAGCCTTTTCAAAGCTACTTTTTTATATGCCTGAGTCTACTTTTGGGGATAATCCTATTATTTCATAAACTTTCTACACAATAAATCTACTAAGACCTTAATCTGATTTTTCTCTCTATTTGTTTTCCGAATTTTCACTTTGTTCTCAAAACTTGCAACAAATCAATTTATGTTTCTATTTAATTGAATTAGCTGTAGGTTGTAACAACTGAGACAAAGAGAAAGTTCAAAAAATGAAGAAAAGCAAACCATAAGAAACAAGGTAAACTTGAAATAAACTCTCGCTAATTCTTTTTCTCAAGCATTTATTAAGTACATAAAACTTTCATATCGTGCTTTGTTTTTTTGTGACAATTGCCTGTGACAATAGGTTAGCTGAAGGGCGCGCAAGGCGAAAAAGAAATCACAAAAACAACTGCCGCAAGTCTACATTTATTGCTAATGTTACTCATACGCCCCGCTGCACAAGTGGGGGAAATTTATTTCTTAAAACTCACAGCGAGTGCAGGCAGTGTTGAGACTTATAGTTAACAATAGTTAGCTGAAAATGGTTGTGTTACTTTTAGGATGAGAAAACGCCAAAGTTACACAAAATTACTGACAGTAAAGTAGGTTTTAGACTTTTCAGAACATTTGAGTTTATTTTGATGAGGGCGCCGATTTAATAGTACTAAAAGTTGTGTTGCAAAAATGATCATGGAAAATTAAGGATTATACATATATATCACTAACTATCTACTGGAATCAATTGTAATCAGAAGTTGTGGCCTTGGAATATTTATATTCCGCTGCGCAGCGACTGAGATTTAAGTTTTAGCATGGTTTTTATTTGTTTTCCAAACAGAAAATACGAGTCAAAAGTCGTTTAAAGTATTTGACTCAAATTCTCCAATGCATCTTCATGTTATCCTACAAACGGACTCCAATTCATTCCACTCCATCCACACTCTGAAGCGTTACACACGGCACAAGAATAGGTTGATTAAATACACCAAAATCTTTGAAATTAGCAAGAATTTTCTTACACTTGTGTGCTAAATATTAAATGAAGTTGTTTGATATCATCAAGAATCAAATTAGGGTAGAAATAAAATCTTGATATTTTCCTAGAAGTTTCACTACTTTGGAGTATGCTCAGTTAAAAATGCGCACTTTTGAGTTCCAATTATCCCAAAAAAACGTTGCTTTAAAACATTTAAAGCGCTTACTAACGCGCATTAGTTCTCATGGTTCGAATGAGTTTAGAAACTAATTAATGTGGCTTCCTTTTTCTAAGTTACAAGTAAGTAAACAAACAGATCCAATAATTAATTGTGGAATAGACACATCTGTTGTATATAGATTATCCTACTCTTTATTCCATTCATGTAATCCGTTCCGCTTAATATGAAGGTTTAGCGTTTATTTCTTATAGTCGAAATGGTACCAAAAGTCATTTTATAAGTGATTTCGCCCTAGTATAGAAAGTATCACGCCTTCTTAGCTTGGCAATTACCCTTCTCAGATCAAAATAGATAAAACACCAAAGTTGAAGAAAAATGTGCAAAGTATTTTAATTGCTTTAAAATCTATAGGTCATTGTAACCACCTATTGGTTCCGGGTCCGATACCACAGGGAGCATGAAAGATCAAGTGATATTAAATAGGCAGTGGTAAATCTCTCAATGACTGTATAAAACTGTAAGCCCTTCCATTTGTGGAACAATATTAGGTTAGGTTATGGTGGTAGACGGTCCGGAAGATCAGCTCACTTAGAGCTTACAGGTCCGTGTGATACCACTGTGCGACACGGGAACCTTGTTTATTTATTTTCATTAAACTATTTTGAGGCTCTTGTGAAGCGCAGGATTGTTCTAATCCCCGCCCCAGAGAGTCCTGTAAGAGAACTGAAAAAGTGTTTACCTAGACAACCTGCTCTGATTTTAGCTACGGCTGGGCAATTGAAAAGGAAGTGCTCAACTGTTTCTTTCTCTTCCTCATCTCTACAACTTCTAAAATATTCATGGGAGAATACTCCCAGTCTCAAGGGATGGCTGCCAAATAGCCAGTGGCCGGTGACACAAGCCATTATCTTCGAGAAATCTTCGCTAGAGAGGCTAAGCAATTCCTTTGTCCTTTTCTTGTTTATTTGCAGTCATAGTAGCCTAGCTGTTACGCAAGTATCTTCATCTTAACATGACCTATTGGCCTCTTGGGCAATGTTTTTTTTTATTATTAATTTACTCGTGGCCAAAGGTATTCCAATGGTACTCTTATCACGGAACAGTTGAAGAGCAGTACCATTTCTGGCTAGCTCATCAGCTCTACAGTTTCCCTCAATATCTCTGTGTCCCGGAACCCAAATAAGGCTGACCTGAATATGACGCTAATATCATTTAGAGCTGCTCGGCATTCCTGTGTAACCTTTGATCTTAGTACAGCATCATTCATTGATTTAATGGCCGCTTGGCTATCCGAGAATATATTCATGGTCGTTTTGGTATGTTTTATGGTCGGCATGCGTATTTAGGTATGTAGCCACTTCTTTTATGGCTAGAACCTCTGCCTGATAAACGCTGCAGTAGTCTGGTAGTCGAACGGATAGTTCCAGTCCTAATCCTTTCGAAAATACTCCAGAGCCAACTTTATCGTCTACTCTGCCACTCCCTTCTTGACCGTATACTTGTCTTGAAGAGCTTGTCGAAGGTAAATCTAGGAATAGAATTGTCTATTTCTTGTTTGTGACTATTCAGAACTGGCCAAACTACCATTCTTTCCATAGCGCCATACTTTTGAGTCTATGTGCCGAGGCAGCGGCCACGTTTTCCCCTACAAGATTTAGGCAAATTGATTAGCACTTGTAGTGCTTTTTTTGGGGTAGTCTTTAAAGTACCAGAGATGCATAAAAGAGCTGTTCTTTGGACCTTACTCATGATTTTAGCGTAACTCGCCTTTAGAGCAGATGGCCACCATACAAGTATTCCATATATTAAGATTGGTCTAATTATCGAAATTTGTAGCCAATGAGTAACGCGAGGTGTTAACCCCCTTTTAATACTGACCGCTCTTTTGCAAGTATAGGTATAATGCAACGTTGGCCTTTTTTACTCTTTCCTCAATACTAGGTTTTCATGTGAGTTTCCTATCTAATATGAGTCCTAAGTACTTGACATTCTCTCTCAAAGGAATCTCCACACCCTTAAAAACCAGCGGGAGATTATAGGAAGCCTATGTTTTCTTGTGAAGAGAATTATTTCACTCTCAGTCCAGCTCCTGAGCATGGTCATGTTAGAGCGCAGAATGTCCATAAGGGTGTTAGGATATCTGCCTTTAACAGCAATTGCTAGATTATCTAAGTACGCACTGACATGGCAACCCCCTCTCTCCAGGGTCAGCAATAGCGAGCTTTCCGCCAAAATATAGATTCTTTCTTGGTATTTCTTCTACCAGAGCAACAACGTGTGGTTCAACTCCAAAGTCTTCTAAAGCATTTAATATAGCGCTCGCCTTTATATTGTTGAAGGCGCCTTCTATATCTACGAAGGCAACTAAGGCAAACTCTTTATCTGATAAACATTTTTCCACCAACCTGGTAAGCGAATGTAAGGCGGTTTCTGTAGATGCCCCCTTAGTGTAGGCATGCTGCGCCGAGGAGAACTTATTTGTGGGTATAACGCCCCGTATATACGCGTCCACATCTCTGGAATCTTGATGAGAAAAGTCGTAGGACTAATTGGTCTGAAGTCTTTGGGGTTAGCATGTGAGGACCTGCCTGCCTTGGGTATGAAAGAGACATTCGTTACCTTCAAAGTTGTGATGCCCCGGGGCCCAGATTAAGGTAACTTTATGGCTTTCACTTAAGGTGGTGAGGCTATTCCTACTTTGTTCCACCCCTTTAAAGTTTGTATTAGCCGAACCCAGTGCCTGGATTGCAGCTTGGCTACCCGAAAGAATAGCGATATTGCCCTTAAAAGAGAAATCTGCCAATACTTCCGCCTGGAAGACACTGCTGGCATTAGGGAGATGCACAGATTTCTCAATTTTAAGTCTGTGAGAATATATACGAGCTCCAACACTGCAGTCCATTCTACTGCCATCCGTATAGACTGTAGTGCCGAAGTTGTTTAGAGAGAATCCCTTCCTTAGATGGAAAGAGATTTGCAAAATTCCTATTAAATGTTGCCGTTGGGGCGATGTAATCAGTTATCGCCGAGATTAACTGAGTTTGTCACAATAATAGACTAGCATGACCATAAGTTTTTTCTTTCCAGCGAGCTGCTTCATTTAACCTAAAAGCACTCATGGTTGCAGTCTTCTTAATATGTAGGTCTATTGAAATAACGTGTGCCAGTGCATTGAGAGCTTCTCTAGGACATGATCTCATTGCACCGACCGTTATTGCACATGCTGATTTTTGTATTCTGCAGAGTAATTTGGTATTGTACTCTCTCCCTAGAGCTTTCCACCAAACTACCGAACCATACAATAAAATAGGTCGTATAACCTTAGTAGATAGTGCAAAACACTAAAAATTTTTATTGGAAATTGTTTCTCTTAACAGAAAACAAAACAAGCTTGGATCTTACCGTTTTCAATTAGAGAGAGTTATTTGGACTTCGTCGACAGCGTTTTTTGACTATCTCAAAAAATACCATTGAAACGCAGAAGAGGTACTCCAACATTCTCGCGTTACTTTCTCAAATTACAGTAATAGTCTTCCAATTTTATTTTTTAATCATATTTTTACTGAATAAAATAATTACTTTGAGTGATGAAAGTCTTTATTTTGCCTTTTACGCGCTGTATTGCTTGTATGTTTGTATACTGAACTAGACAGCTGCAAATGTGAAATATGATTGTCATACGACGCCAGTTTCAAATATTATAAATCTTGCGATAGTGTGATTAATTTTGCGCCACCTTGTGGATATGCTTCTCTTGCGTCAGTTAGTTTTAATTTTGCTTCGTAAGATGATGCAGGGCGTTTTCCTTAAGTACTCCAACCACTAGGCCATAATAGGTCGCAGGTGGATATTTCGTTGTATGCGCAAAGCACAATTTTGGCAGAACGAAAAGATGCTAATGCATTTTCTTCGGCAGCTTTTCCATGCCTAGCTTTATTTTAATTAATATCGGACACTAAATCATAATAAAATGAATACTTCACCGAGCTCTGCATTGATAGTTACCTACATACCTATATATTTTAAATGAATATGTACGCATGTAAGTATGTACGAGTATTTATGTAGGTGTTTTTAATTAAATTGCACTGCCACGGTAAAATAAACAAAATTAAAAACACATGCAATGCAAACACGTACAACATTACAGCGAGGCAGTCGGGCAAAATAACAATACGAGTGCTATAGCACCAATCAACATTGCACGGAACCCCATTCAGCTTACTTGTCCCGTTATTGTTCGAACTCAGCATATTTTTACACAATGTTCTTTCGTTGCTGAATTCCTGAAAATTGCCGCACAAAATAAACTTTCGCAACAGTACAGCAACCGAAAGAGTAAAGTGAAAATCTGCTTTGTTTAAAAAATGGGAATTTATACGAGCTGTACAAGTGTACAAATGTTTGAGTGAGGCCACACGCACAATAACACACACACAAGCCATAATTTGCGCATGCTGATGCATGCAAAGTATGTCGTAAGTACAGATTGGTCGGAACTGAGTAAAAGCAGAATATTACAAACATACATTCGTTGGTTTTGTAATCAACGCTTCCCTAATTTTCATTTTCCGGGATTTTCCAGTAGTAAGATTAAAGCCATATTGCTTACGGTGCATAATATGCACACATTTAGGAATACGCTGATAAGTGAATTTGAATTAAAACTGACATGACATGACATGCACGGATCTTTTTAAAAGAGTGCGGATAAAATTCCGAAGAGATTAATTAATTTTTTTTTCTTTAACATTTCAAGAATGTACGATTTAGTAGTTTAAAAATAAATAAATACACAAGTGAAAGGAGTTCGTTAAAAAATTAATCTGCAGTGTAAAGAAACTTCTTTCTAGTGATTTAAAATTTTATTCAACATATTCGTATCGAAGCACTGTTCTATTTCAAGTCCATTAAGCGGGCACTGCTACAGCAGTACGCGGTCAGTATTGGTTTAGCTAAGTAAAACGGGTTCTAAACTAAATTTTATTGAGGGAACCAATGTGTTACCAAAATGTTACCAAGTACATAAACGAGAAGCATAAGCTGTTTGATTGGCTAACGGTGTCGAAAAAATTCGAGGTGCTGTTCTTTTGTCCTCTGCAGGTCAAGTTTATAAAAGTTTTGATTGGTTAAGCAAGAAGATTTCACTCAGAGAGGGCCTACTTAGACGATGACTTTCATGCGTCCATTTTAGTACAGGAGAGGGGAGAGAGGGATAATGATGATTAATAATTAATAATGCGTGCGCTCACATTTTTCAATTCCAAACTAATAAGTATTTTTGCCAATTATTTAACATATGCAATCACAATCCACAATAGGATTAGGAGCTCGGCCAAACACCCAAAAAGGGTGTACGCACCAATTATATATTGTATGTATATAACTATATATATATATATATATTTTAAATATCTCGAAAAAAAATTAAAATTTTGAAAATAACCTCAATCCAAAGATCTCAACTTCAAGTTTCTACCTCTACTGGAAGGTAGTTTGAAACGGACAAGAATTAATGCGCCATAATAAAAAAATGCTTTAAAAAATCAGGATAATCTGTTAATTAAATCTGTATAAAATAGTACTAAGATAATGTCCATATGCTACTCATCTTTCAGAAGCTAGCATAATTTTGAAAAACATATTCCTATCCAAACTATTTTTTCACAATTAACAACCAACACTGTAACACATCGCTTCTCACTTATCGATTTTGTTGTTGTGCGCACAAATATTGACATCCATTAACTCAGCCCGTACCATTTTGTTGAGTGCCTGTTGCACTTCATCGAAGTGAGTATGCACTATAAATATATGCGAGTATAACATAATGACTATAGTACATATACATGTATGTATATCTTTGGGTGCATACATATGCACATTTCGCTCTGTAATTATGTGGCTGCTTTAATAATGCAATTATCTGCATAGCCAACCTAAATATTATATGTACAAATATTTGCGTTAAAAAAATAACGAAAAAAAAACTAATGAAATTGCAGGTCTAATTTTCAGTAAAATAATAGCTTTTAGTAAACACGCATCCTGAAATAAATTCTGCATTGGTTGAAGGCACAAAAATATAAATCTGAGAGTGGCAGTAAATTTTAAGCATATTTCGACATTTTATAAATTTATTAGTTTTCAACTGCATGGTCATTCAGCTTGTGTATTGTAATAAATGGAAATTCACTAGTTTCATGCTTTATTTTATAATCAAAAATTAGCATATAAACCCTGTTTATGGAGATAACCACAAAATAACTGGACGCCTTACATTAAAAAAAGAAAAATAAATAAACAGATCAATGCCCTGAACATTTCGATTACAATTTATGTGCAATTAAGTTGCAACTTTTTGTTATTTCATGCTTAAAAAATAAAACGGTATTCTTTTCAAATTTACGTTTAACTATTTTTCAATTATTTACATATTTCAAAGTTTCGGGAATGAGCCGGAGTTCATACTGGTATGAAGGTATTAATGGATTCTACTAATTTTTTTAAAGCTGCTGGAAGGTCTACGAGTATGTCGACTTCTATGTAGTTGTTAGTGAATGCTGTTAGCTATCAGTGACTATTGAAATAGCTCATTAACAACCACGCACAAAGCGACAATAGTGGTAAGGGGCCGTGTTCTCCTCGCCGAAATTTTTAAATAGCTCTGCCGTCAGTCCGTCGGCGCCCGCGGCTTTGTTGTTCTTTAGCCGTGTTATTGCTATTCTCACCTCGTCATGGTCGGGTAGCGGGACGACAATTCCGTCATCAACGATTGGGGTATCGGGATCTTCACATTCTCTGTGACATGCGCAGCTGTCACTATTTAATAGGTTCGAGAAGTGTTTCCTCCATAATTTAAGATTGATTTGGATGTCAGTCACCAGATCGCCGTCTTTGTTCTTACAGGAAAACGCCCCGGTCTTAAAACTTTCTGTAGGCCGCCGAACTTTCTGGTAGAATTTTCGGGCGTTGTTCCTATTGCCCAGCATCTCAAGCTCTTCGCACTCACGTATTTCGGCTTCTCATTTCTTCTGTCGGATAATACGTCTCTCTTCCTTTTTTAGCCCTCGGTAGCGATCCCACATGGCTCGCGTTGCGCCCGATCGCAGCGTGGCTCCATAGGCAGCATCTTTTCTAAAATTCACATCCAAAAATATATAAGGAACGATTTTGTCCGCTCAATTCGGAAGAAGCAGACTTCTTCAACTACTGTTGACTAGACATAGAACTGGACAAAACTTTTTAGTCCAAGATATTTTAACAAATCGCTCATTTGCTGCAAGAGTACCATAATTCAAAAAAAAAAAAACGCTATTGTATTATTTATAAATTTTGCATTAATCCTCCTTTTTGAATGTGCAACGAAAAAGTTTCATCTTCAAGGAGTGCAACTCCTAGGTTGCTATGCATTTGCACCACTGGTGAAATTTGAGCCTTTACTTGCTCCACCTTCAACTAATGCAGCTCATTTGCTAGCCACCTTGCGTAGGAAAAAAATTATTTCTGGGAAAATGTCGAAATGAGTATTTGACAGTATTAAGTAATAGATTTTTTGTGAAATAATACAAGTTTGTCCAAAAGTAGGCTCTTAGTGAAGCATGACACTATACTGACTAATGATACACCTAAAAATTCGTTTGCAGATTATTTGTTGTATGCAGCAGAGAACTGCACCGGCTCAGTGTAAAACATTCATACGCTTCACTTGAACAAAAAAACAGGCCTTTGCGTTCAAACTATCGAACTTGTTCAAATAAGTTATTGTCATTGTTTATTTCAGCTCAATCAAATCATGTGCTGCGTTTTAGCTCTCCGATGTTATCACCAATCGTCTTCATAGCAGCCGTTTCGGGTATTTGCTCGTTCGGCTATACATTCATTTTTTTGAGCAAGAATAAAAGGGCTATAGAGCCAAATGAGCCGGTTTGAACACGTATGATCCCGCATGAGTTTTTGCTTGTAACTAACGATAGCAAAGTAAAAGCAAAATTTTTAAGCAAAAACACTATATTTTCATTTTTTTTTTTTCTTAAAACTTGTAATAAAACACGAAAGAAAATAATGTAAATAAGGAAGCATTGCTGAAACCAACTAATCCTTTCAAATACGGATCCCAATTTACAGCGTACATTGTACGCCAACGCTCGTTTGCTCGAACATGTGCTATTTACAATAATGACAATTACTTCTTTGAACAAGTTTGATCGTTTGAACGCAAAGGCCGATGCTAATTTCATTCAATGCTGCTTTTTGGTCAATGATTAGATTTGAGCCGAAGACATTAGATCATACGTGTTGACTGAGCTGAACTACGCGTTCGCCTGCATGAGCTGACTGCACTTGACCAAATATTTTGGTTCAATTGACTGAATGTGAGCAAGAAATTTAGCGTATGAACAACTCAAGAAAACAGTGAGCCATGCAGGTCTCTGATATGCAGATGATCTTAAAATATTTGTCGTGATTAACAGTGTTAGGGACTCTGAAAAGTTGCAAACCGACTTGCACAATGTCCGGAACTGGTGCTATTCAAACCGTTTGTCACTAAATATTAGCAAATGTTTTCACGTAAAATATGCTAAATCAAACAATACTTTGCATACTTCGTATAGTATTGCTGGCTTACCTTTCCAATCCGTTGAGGAAATTAAAGACTTAGGCGTTATTTTCGACTCTAAGCTGAATTTTACCAGTCATGTTAACGACGTCATAAGACGATCATATGCGATGTTAGCATTCGTACGCCGAAATTGTTCTGCATTTACCAACCCACACACTCTCAAAACATTGTATTGTGCTTTTGTTAGATCAAGATTAGAGTATGCCGCTGTTATTTGGAGACCGTACCAAATAGGTCTGTCTAATCGGATTGAGAGAGTTCAGAAAGTCTTTCTTCGTTTTGCGCTCCGATTTTTAAACTTTTCTGAACCTGTACCATCGTAGCGCTCTCGATGTTTATTGATTGACTTAAAACCACTTGATAGCAGACGATCTATTCTATCGTGCTCATTTATTATTCGTATAATTTCTGGATCTATTGATTGTCCTTCCCTTTTAAGTAAAATTCAATTTAATATACCCAATATGAGGCTTGGTCAGCACGAAACCTTTAAAATTGGCTTCTCGAGAACAAACTACGGGGTGAATGCTCCGATTCCTAGGGTATGTGCAGATTTAAATATGTTTTTCAATTCTTCTGGTGCTGATTTTACATGGCCGTATGGCATCTTAGTCAACCATCTTAAATCGTTCTTTTCTTAGTAACTACTAAACTATTCTACATTAGCTTAATATAGTCTGTAAGAATGCTTCCATTCAAAGACAATAAATAAATAAATAAATAAATAAAAGTAAAGTTGGCTATAACTTTTTAGCACTACCCTAACTAAAGTGTGCTCTAATTCAGCCAACTGCGAAATGAAACTTTGTAGCCAACTCGTGAAAGAATTATGCCGCTCTTGTGTTGACAGTATAAGACAGTGTAAATTGAGTCCAGTGAATACTTGCGCCATCATCACCCCTAGGTATTCCACCCAATTACATATGTACATACATACATATATTTTTTCTCCCCCACTGTCGCGTTAGCTTATTTTATTCATTTAAGCCGCAGCGTTGGTTTCATATCAAAAAAGCCAATCTCAAGGAACAGATAGCAAAAACAACAAAATGGAGAGCAGATGAAATCTCAATGTATCGGCAGTAAAAAAAGGTTTTGGACACGCTCAAATATTTTTAGCGATACTAAGGCTGAGCGAAGCTGTTCGGCTTTATCGTTGCACGTCCACCTGATTGTGACTCAATTTACTTTCTATATTAACTTGTTTTCCCCATATTCGGATATGAAATATGTGTTCGTATGTGTAAATATATTTGCGAAGCTTTACTATTTTTATCCTGCTAACACATGGACAAAACATGTTGATTGCCTCCATCCTAGCCCTTTTTGTTACACGAGATTATATTCATTTTATGCTTGTGGTTGAAATTAGATTTGCTGTTGTTGCCGCTGCTTTTGCTGCTTAGGCGAAGTTGTTGTTGATCAAAACTGGGAATCGATAAATATTGTGTTGCCAATAATAGCTTTGACATGCTATTGTAGCTCATACAGGTTGTTGTTGCATTTTTTATGTTTGCTGTTCAATGAGTTCATAAAGTTACGAGCAGAAGCAGTCATAAAATTTAAAGTCTATTATGTATTCGTTTGTGTGGATTATGACCGAGTACTGTTTAAAATTTAATGAATAAAATAATGAATAACGTAAAAATATGAAATAATGAGTTAACTCTTTTGTTGCTGAAAATATATATCAAGCAGGTGTGGAAAAATTCGATTTTAGATGAAATTATTTTTTGTGTATTAGTTGTTAAATAAAATAAAGATTTAACCCTAGAAGGACATTCATATTTTTAGTACTCTAAAGACATTCTTCGTCGAAACGACGACCACTCTTTTTAAGCTTTCTTCAGATTGCACCTACACCCAAAAAGAATAAAATATAAATGCAGTATTTTACTCTAAATATTTATTTAATAGTTTTAATGCTTGTTTATTTATTTTAATATAATATAAAACTTAAAATTAAAAATATTCATATTCAATAAAAAATTCTTTTTTTGCTCATAGCCCCTGATAAACTTCAACAAAAAAGTAATATTAATCAAATTAAAATTCATTAATACTTTAAAAAGGTACATTTTATGCTTAAAACTAAAAATAAAACTCTGTTTTATGGGTATTTAATTTTATTTTGCACATGAGGCACAGAGATCAATTTTATGCTCCCCACACAAGCTTTTTTGACATTTGGCGCGTGAAGATTTGACCATTCGACGTTTGGATGATGGACAAATCGTGCAAATCTTTCTTTGTTTGCTTGCTGATACCTCTCCACTGTTTTTTGCCTTCTCATGATGTTGAACTAGTCCGCTTTGTATATTTTGTCGAGCTGCCGTTTTAAAAGTTACCACATTAGGTCTTTTATATAAGTGTTTTTGAATGAGAGCAGAGTGTAAACCTTTCATAAATTTTCTGCGACTAAGTGGTTTCTGTCCCAAATGGAACATATTATGGGTGTATATAACATAACTATTTAACATATTGAGTATGCCAAAAAATACTGCCATTGGCCAGCGGTGGGTGTTTCGAGCGCAACTCATTACATTGCACATTTGGTCGAAGGTGTCTACACCACCTTTTGTTGAATTGTAGAACTCGATCATATGTGGCGTCTTTGTCATGCTATTTACAGTTCCAAATTTCATTGCATGAGGACAACAAGTAAAATATTTTATTCGGTTTTGGCTTATATGACAAGAGCGTCCGTTCGTTGTCATAGGCGAACATTGAAGTGCCACATTTTCGACTTTTGCTGACTTTCATCTCTGTAGTTATCTCTCTGGAGGTATATCTCGCAATGTTCCAACCAATGTTAATTTATATAGTTCTTTTAAAAGAGATTTAACCAAGGAGACTGAAGTGAACCAATTATCCATGGTTACAATTCGAGTAGGACCACGTACTTGATGTACAATATTTTGTCCATATCTATGAGACGTAGCTTTTTGCGTCGACCACTTATGACGGTTTTTTCCACGTAATATGTTTTTTGAGAGAGTAATTATATCAGACTCTTCAAGCAACACATTCAACGGGACATCGCCTTCGTCTGCAGAAACCTCTTCAGAAGAATTTTCTTCGTCCATTAGCTCTCCCAAGTCTGTCTCAAGCTCGCCAATGGCATAATCATCTTCATCCGAAACTATTAAGTCATCGTCTTCAGCAAGAAACTTTTGAATTTCTTTGTCATTTAAAAAGGCTTGTTTTGTCATGTCGAATTGAATTATATAAACGTTTTTAAGACAAAAAAAAATCCTAAAAGCGATATATTATTTTGTTGCAAAACTCACACAAAAGACATTCTTCGTCGTTTCGACGACGCAAATTTTTTAAAACGGTACTTACAAGCAACTAGCACAGATGAACGGACGCTCACAACTAAAGCTCAGCAACGACTAAAGCTGTACGAAAAATTAAAGAAAAACAATGAAGGGAAATTATGATAAGCAGTTAAATGCAATCGAGCGTCGTCGAAGCGACGAAGAATGTCCGTCTAGGGTTAATCATACGAATCAGTTTAGAAAAAAATAGCAGATAAATAAATGCTTAAGGGTATTTCTAAAATCAATGCCAAATTTGTTTTCAGCTGAATCATTTGCAAAGATCTCCTTGGAAGGGAAGCAGTAATGACTGGCTATTCTAAGAATTATTTACTCGTCTGTGTGTTCTTCTAGGCTATCGTTCACTGCTGCTGTGGTATGTGCTGCCATGCAAAAGTCCGTGAACACGTTGGGCCTTCCGCACACAGCGGAATAATACGAGCGGCCGTGTTAACTTCGTGATGTATGGGATAAAAGTTCGCTGCCGCACACTTGTGCTTAATTTGGGAGCTGCACACGAGATGTCGGCCGCGCGCAATCGTCACAGCATGACGCCTATTGTTCAGTAGTGTCAGTTGATTTCCATCAAGTACCACAGTGAGCTTTTGATTTTTCACTGCGCTCACTTATATATAATATATGTATATAATTGGCGCGTACACCCTTTTTGGGTGTTTGGCCGAGCTCCTCCTCCTATTTGTGGTGTGTGCATTGATGTAGGGACCTACAGTTTCAAGCCGACTCCGAACGTCTGAAAAGTACTTTACTATCGGGGAAGAGCTTTAGAGCAAACCTGCCGATTAAAGGTTCCTTTTCAAATAAAAGATTTTTATTTAGTTAGGGCAAATGACTGCCTTCCAACTACCAGGCTAAGACTGATAGAATGGCTTTATTTTATACTTTCTTTTTGCCTTGTCATCAATAAAATATATAATTACAACCAAACATTGTTACAAGTAAAAATCAATAACAAAATTGTAAACTCATAAAAATACTATACAATAAAATTTTGCTTAGGTTGACTTAAATTTTGCTTAGGCAGACTTACTTCACAGTAAGCTATGGTTTTGCTTTGGAGTGAGGTATCATATGACAAAAAAAATGTATTTGGTGTGTGCCATGTGTTTACTTATGTTTCGGGTTTCAAAAAAAAAGGAAAAGAATTATGTCATTGAAATTAAAGAGTAGAGTAAATTGAAATGGTTTACATAATAAGTTTGAGTTCATTTTCCTTTTAAAAATATATTTAAAGAATTCGAAAGAAGTTTGAAAGTGAAGTGAAGGTACTCTACACGTCAGATATTTTTATGAGGAGCTTTTTCATGGCAGAAATACACTCTGATGTTTGCCATTTGCTGCCGAGGGGCGACCGCTATTAGAAAAATGTTTTTCTTAATTTTGGAGTTTCACCGAGATTCGAACGTTCTCTTTTTTGAATTCCGAATGGTAGTCGCGCACAAACCCATTCGTCTACGGCGGCCTGCGCTCACTCACAGTGCGAAAATGCCTCAAGAAATAATGAAATCCATACAAGTGATACCGAGCGTGTTTATACAGCCGCAATATGAATGAATTCAGATTTCATGATGAATAATCTCCAGCTCTTTAAAAAACTTGTCAAATGTTCTGCACTTCTTAAAATATGTGCGCCCTTTTGCATTTATTTCTATGAAGAAGTTAATGTAGCAAAATAAACTCGTCTTCATCACTCGACATCTCTACGCTTTGCATTTCGCCGATTAAAGGGCGCCTCGCTTGCGGATCCACAAACGCATCGTCATTGTCGTGCATGTCGATTGCACGCCGGGACGATGCCGACATAAGCCACAGGAACCCAAGTTAGAGTTCGGGGGAATTCTTTTCTGGCAGAAGTAAGCTTAAGGTCAGACGCTTAGCTATATGATCAAAATTAGTTTGAAGAGCTTAACCCTCCGATGTTCGGTGCCTTATGATGCGGTAAGTGCATCATAAGGGTCTGCCCAGACCCATACAAATAATGTAAGAAATACGGTTTTAAAAATAATTTTATTTATTTATTTGAACGGATTAGTATTAATTACGAAGAGCAATTGGGTTTACAACTATATAGTTGCATGGAATGTTCATTAAGACATATGGGACGATTACATTTGCTGCAGTTATAACGAGTTTTACGTCGCTTTTTCGAAGAAGAAGCATCACAATGGTAGCACGATGACCGTGTTGAAGCAACTTGAGCATATGATTGTTGCTGTGCTGCATCTGATGTCGAGGGACAAGATTCCGGTACCTAAAAGTAGCGAAATAATTTATTTTAAATTAGTAAATATGAATACATGCATACACATATCTTTATACGCGGAGATATATGTAGGTGTGTATATAATTCATACTCACCTTGATATTGAAAAGATTCATTGCTTGTCTTATATGAGCAAACCTCCATACTAATGGGTTAGTCGCCCGTTTCGTCATATGTGGGATAACTAGCTGCCGTGCCAATTCAATGATAAATGAGTGCCTCTTATCACTCTGCTTTGCCGGATTCAGCTCGTCATAGATGATGAATGAGGCCAAACCGGCAATATCAAGCACATTATAAAACATTGCCAGTGGCCAACGGTTTGTCGAGCGTTTGCACGAATAGCCAATCAACATTTGATCCATTGTATCTACCCCAGCTTTAAATTTATTGTAGTCCAAAATTTGATCTGGCTTGAATCCTCTCAATGGATCGGTGCTTTGATGGTAATGGGCAGTGAATAACATAATTACTGGCTTTTTCGGCTTTGCCATATACGAGCACAGAGCGATATTATTATTGTGATAACAAAATAAAGTGCTTTTAACATCACGCTTCGGGTTAAGCAATTCTGCCAAGTTGTATGTTGAAAAAAATTGTCAGCATAAACAGTCCTACCGCTGTCCATATAATTTTCCATCAATTTCATGACGACCCGTTCACCTTGGTTCGTTTCTCGCTGGCCACCTGGTGGTTTTCCGGTATAAATTATACCTTTCAAAGGGTAGTTTGAAACAGATCCACACACTTTCATGCCATATTTTGCCGGCTTACTCGGAATATATTGGGTGAATCGAGTGCGCCCACGATATGGAAATAACTGTTCATCGACGGTTACATGACAATCCAGAGTGTATGCTTTCTCTAAATTGGCCATCAGCATGAGCCATACATCGTCCAGGGCAGCAGATTTGCTTTGCTTCAACCTCTCAGCACGAGTACCACTGTCATCGAAACGGATGAAAGTAGTTAAGCTCTTGAACCGATTCAATGACATAGTAGCCTTATAAATTGGCATATTGTAACTGGCCCACAATTCTTTCGCTGGTTGAGAATTCGAGTGGAATACACCAGCAATAAGTAGCATCCCAAAAAAAGCATACATTTCGTCTTCGTTAGTCATTACCCAAGAACGCTGTTTATTACTGGGATGCTTTTCATTCCATAGACGAAACGCTTCAACGGCTTTACTGCACAATGATACTTACGATTTCAGGAGACAGCAATAGCTTGAAAAGAGCTATATGTCTCGGTGACGCTCCTCGTAGTGGCTCTTTGCGAGTAAAAGTTGTAACATTGTGACAACGAGGCCTTCCAGGTAGTGGAGGATTTGAATTCCACATCTTACCATATTTCGACCTGTATATAAGGCCCTGGGTAATAGATGTGCTGCATGATTCCATTGTGGTTGAAGCCTGAAGGGCGATAGCTTCTCTATACAAACCCTCAATATCATAATGGTTTTCATCCAGAACAGCCTCTAACTCGTTTTCCTGTTCTATATCTGATGCTTCACCGAAGTCATCTTCATCTGGAGAATATTCATCATCTTCTACGTCGCCACTTGTTTCAAATGGGTCGGACTCCTGTCCGATTTCTGTCTCCGCTAACAGTTTAGTTGTTTACACCTAACGGTTAACCAATTTACATGAGAAGCTTATATGGGTCTGCACAGACCCATGTGAGCTTAATTAACGAAATTAGTTTAAAATTATTATTTTTACAACAAATATAGCAAAAATCTTAATTTTGCTACTTCATTGTGTTTAGCACACTACATTTTAGGAAGTCATGGACTAAGAAGCCTCAGATATTAAAAATAAAAGATCTACATACATTTAAAGATCTGGTTAGACCCATATGTACATCGGAGGGTTAATATAAATTACAGCTTTTGATGAAAATAACTGCGATGTTTGGAGTTTTAATCTCGTCTCGCTAATCGTGATTTTACCTTATTCTATATTTGCAAATTATTAGTATAGAACATAAGCGATCACAGTAATAAATACATTTTATTTCATTATTCATAGTTTCCAAGAAGGTAGGTTTTGTTAAAAAATTTTGATATTTTAGATATAAAATTTATTATAATTTGTATCGTTTTCATTAGTACATGTGTGGATTACTTTTGTGTTTCGTAAAATTTGGAATTTTTATAAAGCGGTCAAGAGGGCGAATTAAAAAAAAAGTTTGATTGTGAAATTAAAAAAAAGTTAAAATTTTCAGCATTATTGTGACGTTCATTGCTTTAATTAACTCAGTTACAAATTTTAATTTTAAAACGGGCAAATTGGTATTGCTAATTAATAATGTTAAATATTTTAACGCGTGAAAGCCATTGAAAAGTGTCCAATAAAATGAGCTGCCTCGAAAGCAATTAATTAATAATTATTCCGCAATGACTGCCTATGGCTCAAGTCAACTGTTCATGAACGCATACACAAATAAACGTAAAATCAGAGAATCATTTGCGCATTGCTGAAATTAACACACAAACAACATATGTATAAGTATGTACGAGTGCGTAGTGGATATACATGGAGAAGTCCAAAATAAACAAGACTGATGACATAAAAATATTTTTGATGGTGCCATCTTTTTGATGAGTTAGTGTGTTGGAAGTTACATCCCTAGCTGTTACATCCTCGCCCTGATATTCGGTTCAGTGGAAGCGAAGTTATTGCGTCTAAAGTGTCAGTATGTTTGTGTCATCGGTATAAAAATGAGTTTCGAACAAAGCGCTAATATCCAATTTTGTATTAAAATCGGTAAAACGTATACCGAAACATTTGAATTGATGAAAAAAGTGTATGGCGATGATTGTCTTTCTCGTGCCAGAGTTCATGGGTGGTTTACACGTTTCAGAAATGGTTGTGAGGACATAAATGACAATGGACCTGCGGGCCGTCCAAAATCAGTAATCACCGAAAACTCCATCGAAATTGTTTGTAAATTTATCAAATCAGTGTTGAAATTCATGGAATCGGAGTTTAATATTTCTATAACTTCTATTTATCGCATTTTAACTGATCATTTGGGCTTATGAAAGGTCTGTGCACGTTTCATTCCATACAAGTTAACTGAGGATCAAAAATCGCTCAGAATTCAACATTGGAAAGACCACATTAAACAGGCGATAAAGGAGGAGAACTTCTTTTACAACATTGTAACTGGTGATAAAAAGTGGTGTTTCCAACAAGAACCTGAAACTAAGCGTCAAAGTGTCGAATGGAAGGGCCAGAGTGGATTATCCTTATATATAAAAAGGAATGTTTGTCTGTATGTCCTCCAAATTGGTATATATATTTATTTTATTTTTCCACGGAGAAGGTTTGTAGAATATGCTCATTGCTGCCACTCGCCACCAGGTGGCGCTGCAGAGTAGCAACTTCTGCCCCGTTCAACCGATTTTTTTTCGAAATAAACAAAATCAATAAAATGGTTTAGAATGAATTGAATTTTTTCTTAAATTTATTTTAGTTGTTGGCGTAGCAATGCGTGCCGGGTACAGCTAGTCATAAATAAATGGAAAACCAGAAGTGGAATTAGAATGGTTTAAGACATACTTTAAGGTAAATGGTAAAATGTTGGAATATGGAATGACTAAGAAGGGAGATCAGTTTTGGGACCTATACTATTTACTTTTTAATAAATGTAAAATATTATTATATGCTGATTGTGCTGAATGGAAAAGTAAGGAAGACTATAAAAATAAAATATTAGCTGATATAAACGAGGTCACTAAATGGTTAAAAATTATTAAAAATAAACCAACGAATTTAAAAAAATTGGCTTAATCAAATATCTAGAAATTTAGAATTTGATTT
This sequence comes from Anastrepha ludens, assembly GCF_028408465.1. Classification (NCBI taxonomy): domain Eukaryota; kingdom Metazoa; phylum Arthropoda; class Insecta; order Diptera; family Tephritidae; genus Anastrepha; species Anastrepha ludens. The sequence goes on from NC_071499.1 coordinate 96,484,940, forward strand.
TTAGAATTAGGTATGGATTAAATAAGTTATAGTAATAATTAAAAGTTAGGTAGTTTTGTGTTTGGTGAAGTAGGTTATGGTCGTACATAACCTCTAAGGCATTCCAAAACAAAGGTAAAAAAGTGAAAACTTAATATATTTTCGGTACCATTACGACGAAGATGAGAAGTCAGAATAGGTAGCCAAAAAAATGTTTACGAACCAAATACAGTATTGAATTCGGTGGCAAAACAGTGGTTCCAACGATTCCATTCTGATAATGGAATTTTTCAATGGTGCTTCACAAGGTTACTCACGTGGTTTTAGTTTCCAAATTGAGGACTTTGAAATGGATTAAATTAAAATATTAATGGTGCGTCATCCATTATTTTCCTTTCATTTATTTATATCGCCGGGGCGTACACTGGGTACCCTACTCTTTATAATTTTTGTTAGGGACATTTCCAGATATTTTAATAACACAGATTTTTCTTTTATATGCTGATGATTGTAAATACAGCAGACTTTATAGATTTACAGTATGGTTTATTTAACGGCGTAGCTTGACGTAAAAGAAATATTCTAAATTTGGTTCTAGATTATCCAATCCAATTTCCAAGTTAAATTATTGGTATTTGACTCTAGATTCTCTTTTCAAATAAATTTAAAGAATACCATTCTAAAGTCATATTCTGTGGTTGTTTTTATTCGACGTTTCAGTTCAGACTTTGTTGATCCATATACTCCAAGGCTGTTATATACCTCTCTTCTGGATACCGTATTATTTATACCGTATTCATTCATACCGTATTATTCATGTCATGTGAGTAGGCTTGAACGTGGCCAAAAAGCCTTGTCTGCTATGCTTTGCATTCTTTGCATTTTAATATCATGATATTTTCTAGTTACGAATCATTAGAACTAATAATGCTTCCAATGCTCTTATTTCTAGAATTTTGAGAGAATTTAATTCGCTTTTCAATGCTATTGGTATTTCATCCTAAACATACTATTTCATAACGCTACTAATTGAATGGCTTTACTAGTTTTGAATAAATAAACTCGAAGTTATCAGTTATCGTTTCTCGTTTAGCTCAGTCTTGTTTATTTTGGACTTCACCTTGTATTATAGTAGCCACATGACCAGCAACAATCACAAAAACAAGCCTTTATATTGGCGCGCTGAGCAACTGTGATTAATTTATTTGGTAAAAAAATATTGTCAAAACTCACAAGCCGCAAAAGTGGCATTTATTTACATTTATTAATGCAGCAAATTGCTTTTGGTGAACGATTGTTAATTGTAGCTAGGTGAAGATGTGAGTTTTGGATAGTGTAGTTGGCGTGTGAATAACATTTATTTCTACATTTTATTCAAATACAGGCTTTGGAGCTGTGTATGTGCGAATCGGTGTTTGTTAAGGCGATGCGCAATGCTTTCGTGCAGATAGCAATCCAATATACACACAGAACTATTGTATTTCACCGAGCTTTAGGAAACAGCCATCACAGAGCCTTGAAATATTGAGTATTTCCATGTACAAACCCCCAGATTTGCTAGGCTCATCTACACTGGAAAGAAGCGTTGACTATCTTGTGCTGAACGATAGTTGAAAGTGGCACAGCGTTACGGGCAATTCGGAAGATTGTTTCCGAAGCAATAGATGAAATAAATAAAAAGAAACCATGAACCATTCCAGTGAAATAGACTAACGTAAGGCTAAGAGTTGTTCAGCTGACTTTTTTTATCAGTGTTCAGAAGTTCCTGTTGTCCTAGTTGTACGCAAGCTTTAATTCTTAAAAAAAATGATGTGTAAGGGTTGAATTTTTCGAGTTTGTTTCCCGTATGAAATATGCAACATTTTCAAAGTGTGAATAGCAAGATTTTCGTAATCTCGACATATAATGAGGCGACACTTTTTCCAGAAAAGACAACACTTTCATTCACCCTTTCAATGGTATAGAAGCATCATCCACAAGAATTAGACCAGACACTTTTAATTTCTATTAAGACACGCACTTAATTGCAATGCACTTTTCTCTAAAGCGTGAGTACCTGTTTCTAAGTAGCATAATAGCAGTAGCTGATTTTGTGAACATTTTATGTGTCCGTATTTCAAACTGAAAATTAGCTACTCTTGGTGGCGCAAAAGTAACCTTGCGATGTTTCTTGGCTGTAATTAAAAAAAAAAATGAAAAACTTTGATTCTTCTTGTGGATTATTTTTATTGGGTCTTTTACTTTTTTTATATCAAGTCAGGAATATGATGCCATGTAAATGGCCGCCGCCACAGTTGATTGCCATTTGAGCCCTTTTTATGGCATTTTCCATCGCTTTGGCCAAAACTTACGGCGATAGGTCCTCACATTCTTGACGGATATTGTCTTTAAGAGCTGCAAGAGTCTGAAGCTTGTTGACATAAACCCGCGACTTCAAAAAGCCCCACAAAAAGAAGTCTGGAGCGGTCAAATCAGGCTATCTTGCTGGCCAGTGCAAATCGTCAAAACGGGAGATTAGGCGACCGGGAAATGCATCCTTCAGCATATCGGTTGTGACACGTGCAGTGTGTGCCGTTGCACTATCCTGTTGGAACCACATGTTTTTCAATCCCAATTCATCAAGTTGCGGCAAAAATAACTCGTTGATCATTACTCTGTAGCGCTCACCATTCACAGTAACCGTTTGGCCCGCGACGTCTTCGAAGAAAAAAGGTCCGATGACTCCTCCACCGAAAACAGCACACCATACAGTGACTTTGAGCGGGTGTAATGGCTCTTCGTGGGTTACACGCGGATTTTCAGTGCCCCAGAAGCGTAAATTTTGCTTATTTACGTACCCGCTAAGATGAAAATGGGCCTCATCGCTCATTATTATTTTTGATGAAAAATCATCTTACTCTTGGTGGTGATTAAGGATGGCTTGAGCGTATGTTAGACGCAATTGGCGGTCAGCAGCTAACAGGTGATGCACCGTCTGGACTTTGTAGGGAAACATCTTCAAATTTTGTACCAAAATTCGCTGTAAAGACCGTCGAATGATACCCATTTGCGTGGCACGTTGTCTGGTCAGCTAAACGTCGCAGTGTTTCACCAGTAGGCGTTGGACGGCGAGGAAATCTGCGACGAAATTCACGTTGTGCCAAAGTCACCGACCGATTATTGGTCAAATAAATAGTCAGCAATATTCCGCGTTCTGGAGCAGTGTAGCGTAACATTGTTTATTAACGTGGATTTCGCATATGTATTATGTAGTAACATGTGCATTGTGTAATAACAAATGTCAAAACAGAACTGACATTAGGGGCCAATCGCAAAATGTATAGCATTTTCTGATAGGAGGATTACTTTAGCGCCACCTGTTACTTACTAGAGGGAAACATAGTATGCACAGTCATTACTTAGCACCCAAAGTATGATAGGAGATATGATCAAGCTAGAAAATATCTGAAACTTCGGTATTGTGAGAGTCTTTCAATCCCGTAATAGTTTTCTTACTTAAGTACTACCAATCTAGGGAATTCGGTGGTTTTGAATATATGTATGTATAATTGACCCTTACATCCTTTATTATGAGTTTGACCGAGCTCCTCCTTCTATTCGTGGTGTGCGTCTTGACATTTTTCCACAAATGGAGGGACCGTCAGTCTTATGTGAACTTCGAATGGCAGATGGTGTTTTATAAAGAGGGTTTTCATGGCAAAAGTTCACACGGAAGTTTGCCATTGCCGGCCGAGCGTTGTTGGAAATTACATTTATTATTATTTGGTATTTCATACCCATAAAGGGTTTTGAGCCTGTGCACTTCCGAATGGTAGGCATGCACCAAACCATTCCGAGGTGCAAGAATTTGCTGGACAAAAATTAACATTTGGCATTTTAATTCAGATAAAGTTCTGTGCCAGGAAATACCTCTTTCAAAATATTTGTTATATGTTTATCTTAAAAAGTCTATTTATGTTATTTCGATTATCTCTGGCATTCTCCATACACCGAGTACCCGGTATGTCGGCACTTGCGGCTTCATAAATCTGCAACAGCACTCAGTTTCACACGGAGAGTTTGCATAAAAGCAAATTATATGTAAAAGAGCAATAAATAACGCAAAGGCAAAAGCAAAATCAAAAGCAAAGGCAAAAATAAAAAGTAAAAACGATAAAAGACTTTGCCAATGAAATCAACGCCGCATAAATACAGAGCCAAATAAGTTCAAGTACACAAACACGTACAATATAAATATTTGCAAATACAGGTATCCCTCGTATAACGCGATAGTTACGTTCCAGAAGAATTACGCGTTATGTAATTTCGCGTTATCTAAAACATAGTTTTCATATAAATTTGGGGGTTATGTTCCAATAGGTTTTTTTTTAAATAAAATACATACAAAATAACAGATGCACATATATTTCAACTCAATACTAAAGTTCAGACTTTCTGATACAATTAAAAACACAAGATATGAATAATAATACATATGTACATACATATTTCAAAATTCAAAAAACAAAATTTAAATAATTATGTGCACATTAAAAAATTTAAAAACAAACTAAAACAAATTAAAGGTTTATTAAAAACTTTATTGTTATTCTTCAAACTTCATATGGTAATTAATCTGTTTCACTGTCTTCAAAGATCTTTGCGCGTGGGCGTTTTGGGGGAGCAATAGCTTCATCAGAAGATACTTCTTCAACATAGTTTTCGCTATTGGATAAGAAACTAGTTGTGGGACCTTGTGGTTCTTCTACTGGTTTTATAATTGCAAAATCTGTTATCAGTTTTTGGTGGGTGGTTTTTTTAAGCTCCTTTTCAATTTCGTAATAAGGTGCTAGATTAATATCTATTCTATCTATCTAAGGCAAAAAAGGGTAATTCCCGGTTTACATTAAAAATACATTACATATTATAAATATGTGGTACGCAAATTAGTGTTACCAGATTTTATAATTATGTATTTTCCCCTTCGCGAAACCTAATTTTTCCAAATCGCGTTATATCGAAACCGCGTTGTATAAGACCGCGTTATACAAGGGATACCTGTACATGTAATTTTGCAGCACGCCCGTACATTTACAAATACACAGGCATACATTAACTTGCAGGCGAAAGAAATCACAAGCACTGTTTTACATATCAAAATTCTGAATCCACTTAGTGGCATGTTGACATTGCGGCAAATGCATAACAAGCATACTGCCACAAACAAATACAGAACACACAAGCGAAGAAGCTGGAAGGTGCGTACATATAAACACACTCAGCAAAATTTGCAATTTCTTTGCTTTTCTTGTAAGTGGTGTTAATAAGAATAAATTTGCATAAAAATAATGAAGTCATATATGGTAACCGGGCGTGGTTCGTATCGAGGTGGCAAAATATAGGAGGTTCGAAGGAAATTGTCGCATTAGTCATCCTAAAACAACTTGTCAAATTTAAAGCATTTATTTGGAAATAATAAAGAGCCTTAGAAATTATGTGTAAAATGGGGCTTTGGTTTAAAAAACAAAAATTGGGATCACTGAGCACGAAAATTAGTTTAATTAATGCCAAAAAACTTCGGTCGAAAGTTATAAGAGCTCCGAAATCGGTCAGAAAATATTAAAAATTATGACAAATTAAACAAAAACGTTTGGTTCAATGCCAATAATACATTTACAAGATAGTTTACGTGGAAAAACATATTTTCAACTGGAAAAGTGATCGCGTCAATAATTGAAATCGGGCGCTTTTATTTTATTAGTCGTTACTTTTACATTTTTGAATGAAATTGCGAAACTAATAGAAAAAAATCAACAGTTTCGAGAAAGTCTGAAATATTCTTTTTCTTGATCAAAATCCTATAACTCAAAAAATGATATTCCAATTGGTACAAAACATATATCAACGCAAAGAGGGGAAAAAGCTTTAGAACGGTACCCATTTTGAAATTTGAAATTTGAAAAGGTCGAGCCAAGGCGAATTTATCACAGGTGACAGCAAACACATATAAGTAAACCCCTACATGTATTTGTTGTTGCGTTTGGTCCAACCATCACGTCAAAATCAGCAAGCAAATGTAAGCATACGAATGTAAACATACCAATACATACCAACAAAGCATATCATTTTGACGTAAGTCATACTTACGGCGAAAAATTCAGCTGGGTGAATGCTGTCACCTTAATAAATCCACCTTGGGTCGAGCCAAGGAGCACCAGGATATTTGGTGGCTTCTAAAACACTCAGGCTAAAACACTCAGGCCAAAGAAACGGGCTAGATAGTCAAGGAGGGAAGGAGAAAAGTATCAGAGAAAGAGATAGGAAAGAATAAAGACAGAGATAGAGATAGTTAGTCCTGTGAGAATTTTCCAGATTCTTTGGCAAATCTGTAAATATCCTCCAGTTTTAGAGAACGAATATTACTCATTCTCATGACATCGGAACCCAATACTCGTAGCTGTGCTCTAGCAAAGGCAGGACACTCACAGAGAAAGTGCTCAGTGCTATCCGCCTCCTCCAAACATAACAGGCATACCGGGTCCTCGATGATTCCAATGGTGGTCATATGCTGGCCCCATGGGTTGTGTCCCGTAATGATGCCGACCATCAACCGAATATCTTTCCTTCTAAGTTTTAGTAGAAAATTTGACAGTTTTCTGTTCGGACTTGTCACAAAACACTTTGCAGCTCTGCAGCGTTCTAGACCGGACCATCGCTCTTTATGTAGATTGCCTACATAATCGTTGATCCAGTTCTTGATTCCTGCGGGACTGATTCCGATTATTGGCTCTGGCCCCTGTGGGGGCACCGCTGATTCACGGTTGGCCAATTCGTCGGCAATTTCGTTTCCTTGAACACCGGAGTGTCCCGGAACCCATATAAGTACAAGCCTGTTCTGCCTTGGGACAGAATTAAGCTTCTTCTTATATTCTTGAACAATCCTTGAGGTTTGCTTCGCGTTCTCCAGGGCCTTCAATGCAACCTGACTGTCACTGAAGACTCCAATCTGTTTCCCGCTCCATCTCCTCTCGATTATCCATTCGGCTACTTTTAGGATGGCAAAAACTTCTGTTTGGAAAACAGTTGCCATTTCCCCCATAGCATAGTGATACTTATTACTGTCGTTTAAGTACCATTCGGCTCCAGACCCTATTTCATTCTTGGACCCATCGGTAAAGAAAATATCCGTCAAACCTCCCTGCATGCATTCTGAATTGCTCCATTGCTCACGCAATGGAAATCTGACATCAAATTTCCTTCCAAATGAAACCGTGGGTATCAGGTCATCTTTAGTTGCCAAAAACAGTGGATACTGCTCCGACAGTAACTTAAAGATTTCTCTGTGTCCCGAAGTTCCATCTTCGTGCCAGAAACCATATTTATGGAGTCTACACATTGCTTTTATTGCTTCCTGTTGAATCTTAAGATCCAGGGGGAGCAAATTAAGCATAGCATTTAGGGCATCACCAGAGGTTGTACTCATGGCACCCGTGATGCATAAACATACACTTCTTTGCAGCCTGTATAGTTCCCGGATTGTGGACTTAACCATGCTTCGTCGCCACCAGACCACAGAAGCGTAAGTAATGATTGGTCTGATAAGTGCCGTGTATATCCATAGGACCACAGCAGGTTTCAGACCCCAGGTTTTCCAAAGGCTCTACGGCATTGCTGAAAAATCTTCAATGCACGATTCACCTTCAGTGAAACGTGTGTCTCCCAAGTCAGCTTCTTATCCGAGATTACTCCTAGACGGTACCCATTTAGTTTTACTCACTTTTCTGAAGTTTTTTGGAAATAACTGCAAAAAATCCTAGAAAGCAGGCGTTTGTTAGTCTTAAGCAATTCTTCTTTGGAAATATAAATGGAAATCATTTTCGCGAGTCATAATTAGTCGAAATAACGCTTTCCATATTGATGTAGTGCGTGATGGACCTCCAATATTCCATTAGCTTGCACTACCGTTTCCTGGACAGCTCATAAAATTTGTACCTTAATTTTTGATTACACCTTGGAATCTATTTAGTATTACAAATAAATGAATATTATAAATAAAATATAACAGTTCTAAAATCTCATATAAATACTTATTAATTATATTAATGTACTCAATGGCAACTCTGTGCCATGGTGCGGAATCGTGTTGAACTATCGAGATAACTCCCTCGTCTATATTGTTCTTAATGCCCTCCAGCAATAAAAGTGCTCGCGCTGAGTGTGACACTGTAGAAAGGGCGCAATTCTTTCTAAGCCTCATCCCTTTCTTAAGCCGGAATTTGTCTTCACTCATTGATCTATGTAATCAATTGGCATCCAATTTGCCATGCTTTGTTATACTCGCCTTTAAGGGCGTATTTTTCTCAGCCAACGTGACAAATGAAGCCCAGGTCTTCAAGCCACTATTAAATCGTAGCTATGAGTTTTCTTTAATTTCGAGGCCAACTTCAATCTGCCACTAAGGCATAATCCTTCGGATAGACTTTATCTTGTCTATTTAACGCGCGTGATCTTTCTGCATATGTCTATATTACCACCTCTTATTCGTGTTTCCTGATTAATACTTAAAAGACTGGTATTGAGTAAATCGTTGTATCTCTAATGACGAGAAGTTTTGCAAGTTTAAGAAGTTTATACAAAAACAAGGTAGACACCTCCTCTTTACGAAAAAAAAGATTTTTTATCTACATAAGTGCATAACTGTGGGCTATCTAAAATGCGAGAGATATATAGAGAAGATCGAAGTCTGGCACTAGTAATGCCCTCCAGTTTAAGCTTTATTGGTATTGAAGTATATATCCAACTGCTCAACTAGACTTTTTGCCGCTTCTTCGGGCACCATTGTTTGGTGAAGAGGCATATTAAATGTTGTTGTCTGTAACGCTTTTTGACACGCCAAGAAAATGCAAAAATTATGAGAACAGACATAAACAAAAATTTGCTTGAAGAACAAAAAACCAAAGCAGGTTCGTTGTTAGAGAGGCGGATAATTTTATAGCTGATTTTTCAATGTTTTTATGACATGCATAGCACGATGGACGATGTATTGAGGGAGTTGTTGCAGGTTGCTTCTATTGCACCTACAATTTAATCGTTTAACACTCTATTTGAAACACAATATCAACTCCCGCACAAGAACTCCCACTCGTACTTCGCAAGTACTACATAATTCTTGGCATTGGCGGGTTTATAACAGAAATAAAAAATTTAACAAATTACGCGGAATTACTACCACCTACATACCTTCTTATTTGATGTTTTAGACTTCATTTTATTTTTAATTTTATTTTTTTACTTTCCTCGTGCTCCTCGTGCTTGGCAGTGTTTAGCGGGCCACCCACATTAGTATAACGTCGCTGGATGGCTCTTAGCGAGAAGAGTGAAAATACTCAACGCCTTATTTCTTAAAATAAATAAAGTAATTCAAAAACTGGAAATATATAAAAAAACATACAGAAATTTATTTTAAATGCGCTTATAAGTTACTAAAAGTACTCTTTGCAACGCATAATTTTATTATTTACTTATTGTTTTTATATACATATTTTAATTATATCTGCCTATACAATCAATTCCTTACAGATTAATTGTAACTTTCACATGTATTTAGAACACCATACAAATCCAGCTTAAGCATATTTAGGCTAAGATTGAAATCAATAAAGCTGCATATTCAATCAGTTCATTATTGGCGTAATTAGTGGAAAGCACTGTGATTTCATGGAGGGTTACCAATAGATTAATTAAAGAAACGTTAAATTAGCAAATGCCTAAGAGTGAAATCGTTCTTTGTAATACGGAGGAAAACCTATGAGAGATCACGGAAGAGAGAAGATGCCGACCGAACGATGGGTAAATTACTTTCGCCTCACTTTTGCTTTTATTGATACAATTAATTAGGTTAGTGATATCTAAACTTGCTATATGTGGAAGTGTACCAAAAAAGTGCGATTCAAAATTTTTGAATTTTAGAGAAGATGCCATTTCGTCCTCAAAATAGCTGCTGCAGAAAGGACACGAATCAATACCAAGTCTCACAACGTGGACAAATAACATACAATGCTCGGTAAGGATACCCAGAGGATTCAAGAGCTGCGGCTTTGTTAACCTTAGAAGTCCCCTCCAGTGCCTTAGATCTTCCCGTGACCCGTGGATCTCACAACTTTGCACGTTTGTGTCCAGCGCTTACTGAGTAGTCATGAAGTAGACTTTACCTGGAAGAGATATCTCATTTGCCGAGGAAATAGCCTCGAGGGCCCCCTGTCTTCCTAGCTCATCCGCCCAGCAGTTTTTCGCTATGTCCTTGTGGACAGGACCCCAATTGAGTCCAATATCGAAGTACTCGGATGCTGTCGAGAGAGCATCCTGACTAATTTCGCACACACCAACAACGAAAAAATGTCCTTAATTGCCACTTGACCCTCGGAGTAAGACTTTATCTCTCCGACACTAGTAAGTTGTTTCTTCGATTGCGGGTACCTTCGCAGTTGCTATTTACACTATTATAAATAAATGCAAACACTGCAGACCCAGTAATATAAAAAAAAAAAAAAATAAATAATTGGCGCGTACACTTTTGTTAGATGTTTGGGCGAGCTCCTCCTCCTATTTGTGGTGTGCGTCTTGATGTTGTTCCACAAATGGAGGGACCTACAGTTTCAAGCCGACTCCGAACGGCAGATATTTTTATGAGGAGCTTTTTCATGGCAGAAATACACTCAGAGGTTTGCCATTGCCTGCCGAGGGGCGACCGCTATTAGAAAAATGTTTTTATTAATTTTGCTTTCACCGAGATTCGAACCAACGACCTCTCTGTGAATTCCGAATGGTAATCACGCACCAACCCATTCGGCTACGGCGGCCACCCAGTAATATACGCCTACTAATATTTGACGAGAGACCTCCTTTCCCTGTCAATTTCACAAAGTGGTCTTTTTAAAAATTTTAAACACTTTCGTTTTGACTGTTTCACTATATGAACTTCATACCAACGGGCAATACCAAAATCGGCTTCTCACCAGGAAATATAAGGTGATTTTAATGAAACGTCTCATTTTGCAATACATGAAATGAATTTGTATAAAAAATGGAATCGTGATATTAATTTGAATTGAGCCAGATTACAATATGAAGGAAAACTTCATATAGTGCCTAAAAGGATTCAATGCCTTGTTAAATAAAGATGGTGAAATACAATACATAACACATAGGCTGAAAAGTCCCGGGACTAACACAGGCACTAGTTTTCTTGCACTCACCTCTTTTTCAGTTAGTGCACCTCTTTGCCAGTTAGGCAGATGTTAAAATTTTATGATATTCTATTCATTAGTTTGTGAGTTATTGTGCTAAGAGTGACACTACTTTTGTTATTTTCAAAACAATGGATCAAAATAAATTTCGTGTTTTAATTTTGCATTGCTTCTTGATGGGGAAAAATACCGTTCAAGCGCAGCAATGCACACTGTGACTTTTTATCGTTTTAGGATGCCAAAATTAAAAAAAAAAAAGTTCTGCGAAAATGATTTTCTTTCAGTATGTTGTGTAAAAATTACCAAATTTTACGACAGTGTACTCAAAATTTATCAAAACAACAGTTTTAAGAAAGATAACCGTTTACAAACACAAGCCGGTGCGTCAATTGAATAATTTTTATTTATTATCCGAACATCGCTGTGAAGTTTGTCAAAAGATATAACACGAATAAGTATCAATTTCATAAAATTGAGTATTTGCTGATTAAATTTAAACAATTTTGTACTTCAGAGGTAAGTAAGAGGATTATAAAGTGCTTACTATCGATACAAATCCGCTCAGTAAAATATCACTAAAACAACCATAGCTTAATATTATTTTTGATATTTTACTGAGAAAAACTTATATTGGTCCATCGAGTTCCGTCCATTCTTTAACAGCGAAACGACCTTTAGGATTCTGTGTTTCAGATACTGGAATAAAATTTTGCTACAATTTGCTACCACAGCTTTAAAAGAAGTTTTCATGGCGATTCCTCGGAAAGAACTTTTTGAAATTTGGCTGACGAGCTCAAAAGAAACGCGTCGTGATGCGGTGTTAGAGAAAATTTTTGCGGTGATCGGAAGAGACGTGGATACTAAAAAGCTAGGAGAGCGTATAAAAAAACGGTGTTACCAATTTTCTTCAAAGTGGGAGGATCTTGCCGAGTTAAGGCCCGTGTTCTAGCCCGTAATTATAGTTGGTTTTCCAAGAGTGAAGACTTTGGAAAATACCGTTTTGAAGTTGGGCCATCAACTTCATCCTCTATTAGACCCAATGTAGGTAGACCACCTGTGGCGTTTTCCGATTCTTCTCTTCGCACAAAGAAAAGCAAAGAGTCTTTTAGCAGTACCAAATAGCGAACAAGTGTTAAATGAAATGGGATTTAGATCAAACGGTAAGAGAAATTCCGCAATATTATTTAAAGAGCTGTGTTTGTCTTCACCGTCAAGAGGTACTGTGTTGAAAAAATCTCGACTTTCGAAAGAGCGCAACAAAAGTTTATCGCCAGACCAAGCACTTGCGCTGATAATAGATGATAATAGATTCGGCATTTCACCACTTCACTCATGGATACGGTGCATGGACTGTATGTTGCACATTGCATATCGGTTGGAACTAAGGACATGGTGTGTAAGAGGCGCCGAAAATAAGGAAAAACTAAAACAGAGGAAGGAAAGCATTCAAAGCAGATTTAGAAACGAAACTGGGCTTTTAATTGATATGCCAAAAGAGAAATCTGGCAATACAAATGACGGAAACACGGCACGACGTTTTTTAGTAATGCAGAAGTTACTGCAGACATTACAGGCATTAACTTATGTCTCTTAAAAAGGCTTTTCACCATATTGTCTTGCTTAGGGTGTGAATTTCAGATAAATGCTGAGGCCTTTGAGGTATACGTGAGAGACACACGCGATCTTTATTTGAGGGAATATGAGTGGTACAATATGCCAGTCAGTCTGCATAAAATACTGTTCCATTCAAGACATATAATATCGTCATGCATGGTTCCTATTGGTCAGCGCAAGAATCGAGAAATAAAGATGTCAGAAATTATCGCAAATGGTATACAATGAAAAGTTCACGAACTCAAACCAATGAGGATTTATTGCACAGGCTCTAATATCATCCGATCCCTACATTTGCAGCTTACGTAAGCCAAGCGCGGGACTTTGCCTCAAGATGTAATTGCATTGCTGGCCCAGGAAGAAGTATTATGAATAATTGCTTTCGAATAAGTGTTTATGTTTTGTTATGTTTATTCTTTAGAAAGTGTTTATTGGCTTACTATTAATAAAATAAAGATTAGTGACATATTTATCATTGAAACAATTTGTGATTACCTCCTTCAGTGAGCAGTATAATGTAGTATAAAAAGGTACACAGGGGCTGAATGAAATCTTTTAAATATTAGTCATAAGCCTCTAAGCTTTTGTATTTAAATTGGCACTGGAAAATGCTTTTAAAGTAGAAAATATGATTATGTGAAATTTTACTTTTATGTGGGCAAGGAGAAAAAGTGGGCGTATCACGCCCATTTTTATTCTCAAATCAGATTTAGGTATCTGCAACCACACTGCAAAATTTGAAATGAATTGCTCCATTGGTTTGGCTGTTATTAATTTTGGCATCCTAAAAGTGAAAAAAGTCACACTGTGCAATGGCTTGAAAAGAAGTATCAATAAAACAATGGTTTGCTGACTGAAAGCTTGAGCGTAGAGACACCGATGATGCACAACGCAGTGAACGTCCAAATGAGGCGGTAACACCAAAAATCTTTAAAAAAATCCACAAAATCGTTTTGAATGATTGAAAAGTTAAGTTGCGTGAGTTAACTGATAAGTGGTGCTGTGCAAAGTGGGTGCCGCGTTTGCTCACTGTTTTGTTCCATCAAGACAATGCACCGTGACACAAGCCAATCAAAACAATGGCAAAACTATATGAATTAAACTTCGAATTCACCGTATTTACCAGATTTAGCTCCCAGTGAGTACTGGCTGCTCGCAGACCTAAAAAAATGTTCGTTGGTAAGAAATTTCGCTCGAATGAAGAGGTTATCGCTGAAACGGAAGCCTAATTTTGAGAAGTGTTTTCTTTTTTAGGCCCGGCACTTTTCAGCCCATGTGTTACATGAAAACTAACCATCCTATGTTAGTAGATTCGATTAATAATTAGCATTTAAGTAACTTTACGCCTTTTGTAGTTACTTTTTATTATCAAGTTTGGCCTAGAGCTTCTTCGTTTTTGTGATTCTATTATTTGAGATAGGAAAAATAAGTTTGGAGAAAACTTTAGCAGACGATATTACTAAAGAAAAATGCCCGAATGACCACATCTACATACATGCGCCAAGTGCAATAAAAGCGATTCCTATTAAAAATAAGAATGTAATAATTTTTAAGCACTTGGTTTTGTTATTTTCTTTACATTTCACCTTGTATTTTATTTTCTTTGGATTTAATGTATGCATATTATTTTACTTAGGCCCTTGCGTCATTATTTTTTAGTACTGCTTCTACTACTATTACTTTCTTATTAATAATCTAAGGTTATATTCTTACTTTTAATGGTTAATGGTTAATGGTTGTAAAGGGTTAAGGTATGGCCCTTTAGCACTGCGACCATATTGATCTATTGTGCACCCTATGCTGTCTATTGACTGTTAAGTATGCTTATGAATTGTACCAGCTCCTTCTGAGGGAGTGATTGAAGGTCTTCATCTGTAAGCATGAACTTGTTTAAAAACCTTTTCCTTCTATGCGTCAACCCCGGACATTCGATAATGAGATGTTCTATAGACTCCTCATCTTCGCACCAAAATCTGCAGGTGCTGGTGTTAGTTATGCCTAATTTATGTAAGTGTTTGTTGCAGGTGAAGTGACCCGTGAGGGCGCCTGTGAGAGTACGAATGGTCTTTTTGTTTAACGTGAGGGCCGTGTTAGCTCTTTCAGCGTTGAAACTTAGGAACTTTTTGGAGTGTCTAAGACCCTCTACGTTGTTCCAATGCTGGTTTAATAGAGTTTTGGCCCAGTATTTTACTTTTCGTTTTAGGCAAGCAATTTTATATTTGCGATAGCTATAATAAAGGTTATGAATGACTTTCGCCCTGCCTTTGATAGTAGGCTACTCACCACATTAGTACTTTTTGATTTTTTAAAGCTTTCGATGCTTTAACCATAGTTACTGTACCCTACAGCCCAGACCTGTCCCCTCCGGACTTCTTCTTGTTCCCGCGCCTGAAAAGAAAGCTGAAGGGGAGGCATTTCGACTCCATCGAGGCGATCCAAAAAACTGTGACAGCCGAATTGAACGCGATTCCGGCGGATGAGTTTAAAAAATGTTTCCTGCAGTCGAAGGTCCGCTACCAGCGGTGTATTGACGCTCAAGGGTCCTATTTTGAAGAATAGTAGTTGTACAAGCCAAAAGGTTTAATAAAACTGCTTAAAGAAAGGCTCATTACTTTTCAATCAAACCCTGTATATGTATTCTCCGTACAAATATATAAAATTTACACTAAATAAATTTTGATTACAATTATTTAAATTAATAATAATTTTCACATGATGCTAAAATTTAATTAGTATATTCACTACAAAATGTTCTTAACTTGCGTTTACGTTCTTCTTTGCTAGTAGTTCCTGGCTAGCACTTCTTGTCTACAGCTGTCGCAGCTACTTTTGTTGGGTGCAAGTTTTTATGTACACATTTATTTCTTCTTTCTTTACTACATATTTCGTAATTTATTCAGACATTTATTTCCTCGCATACTTTTTCATTGTTTAGTGTTTTGGGTTTTATTTAAGAATCGCGAGAAAAATGTTTGATTCAACCTCGCCGCAGAAATTCAGTCTCCGTTCCCAACAGCTGCTACGAAGTGCAGAAGAGTTTTCATATCAAAAATAAAACAAGCTTTAGTGTTGCTTTTAACATTATACGAGTATACTCGTGCAATTT
The DNA here is from genome assembly GCF_028408465.1 of Anastrepha ludens. NCBI lineage: Eukaryota > Metazoa > Arthropoda > Insecta > Diptera > Tephritidae > Anastrepha > Anastrepha ludens. The sequence continues at coordinate 96,500,864 of NC_071499.1, forward strand.
CGTTACTGTCTGTTGACTGTTGTAAGCTTGTGGTAAGCACTAAAAAATTTTAATACAGTTTTCATTTTTATTTTCCTGTTTTTAGTTGGGAATTTCTTATTCCAGTGTACACGTAGTTTGCTGTTTTAACCAGGAAGCAAAAAAATAAAAGTGCAGTAAACCAAGCGGTGTGATTTCTTGCGAATGTCGAATATTTGCTCAGCACGTTCAAATTATATCGCACCTAAGAAAAACTTTCCGAATATCTGGTTTTGTTTACTGCACAACTCACACTATTATATTGAAATATATAAGGATTGGAGGTGTACGGACCTATTAAGTTTATAGATATGTGCAATGTTGTGCTTGCTTGTGCTTATGCGCTGCCATAGCAGGAGTGATTCGTAAAAGAAAAGTTTGTTATGACTTCAGCATATTCTTTCAAGGCTCTTTGCACACAAAGTGATCTAGCAAGTGCTTTACTGGATACTTATTTAATAGTCTCGTAAAATTTGTACAGTTCACCGTCCGTAATCTGCATTCTTAGTTGCGTTAAATTCGGGAGATTATTCAGTGTAGCTCCTTTTCGAGTCATTCTCAAAAGCATTCGGTGGTGTCTCTCTGTCCGTTACTTTTAATTGCCAGCTTTTCCCAAAGTGATACTTGGTGTTACATTTCAAGGCTGAAGTGGTAATACGAGTAGACGTAATCGAATGGAAGGTACTTCGGCTATTTTAGTGAGAAGCATTTTTATGCCAGTTAGATTTTCATTGACAGCCGATCAATGTTGAGTAAGTTATTTTCTATTAAGTGAAAGTCACTAGCTTTACAGGCCGTTTGGTGCTTGTGTGTGAAGTCAGTATTGTTATACGAAGATAAAACATGACTGGTCTCAAACACCATCATACAGAGGCTACAATCTTTCGTCAACAAATGTCCTTATATCATTTGTAGAATATTCTGGCCGAAAACCATCAGCAACGACGCGCTGTGGAGATTAACGAGTTAGGATCATGACCTTTATTTTTGAATGACTTTAACGTGCTCTTTTCGGTCTGGCCTCGCCTTTAGCACGATATTCGCTTGATTGGTCGGTTGTTTCAGGGTCGTAAGCATAAATCCAAGTCTCATCTCCCGTAATGATGCATTTGAGCTTGTCCTGATAGTCTGAAAGCATTGTTTCACACACAAAAACGCGACGACTTTTTTTCAAGAAATTGAGAGTTTTCGGTACCAAACGAGATTTGACCTTTCGTAGACCCAAATGGTCTTTCGAAATGGTTTTCACAGATCCTTCTGATATTCCGATCATATCAGTAAGGTCTTTAACAGTCAACCGACGATTTTTGAGGACTAACTCCTTCACTTTATTGACGTGTTGGTCATCTGTTGACGTCGATGGTCGTCCGGAGCGCTCCAAGTCATCAACACGTTCTCGACCCTCTTTGAAGACTTTGTACCACTTATAAACATTTTTCTGCGACATGGTCGAATCACCAAATGCCTTCTGCAACATGCTAAACGTTTCCGCAGCCGAAATTTCACTCCGCAAACAAAATTTGATGGCACTTCTCTGCTCAATCAAATCAGACATTGTAAAAATCGAAAAATGCACTCTTGGTCGTTTGGTAAACACAAGCGTAAATATATTACTGATAATGACATTCACATGAAAGTTGGCCCAGATGTTATTAACAGTGCTGCCAACTCATGAAAAAAATAAGAGGAGCGAAATTTTAATCCCGCGAAGTTTGAAAAATAAATTAACCTTACTTTTTGCCCAGATGGGACGGCGCAAACATTCCAGAATGGTGTTCGATGGAAGATCCTTGTCGAGGCCCTATGCTCCCGAGCGAAGTGAACAAGGATATACAAAATAAGGAAGAAAAGAGGAAGCAGCTATTATTAAACATATATGAAAACGAAAGAAATTTAAGACAACACCATCTTGATTAAAATTCTTGATTAGTGGAAGAATGTGTACGTAGAGAGAGATAAAGCAATGTGCAACACTTCTGTCGTTGCTGAAGGAAATTTAAGAACGTAAAATTAGTGACTGTATCAAAAAGAGGAAGAAAATTCTGAAATTTCTGCATCATTCAATTTTCAGAACTTAATTTTTCGAATTTTCCGAAAGTTCGTTTTCCTGTTACTAATCGTGATCCGTAATCACAATTTTCATATTTAAGTTTCAGATAAATAAAAGATAATTAAAAGGTTGAATATTAGATGCAACAACATTTTAAACTCAAGAAATTTCGTTTGATTTCCATACAGCTAAGTTAGTATGCAAAGTTGGGATACAAACAACTTTGCATATAACTTCATCTTGCATTTAATTTTCGCGTATATGCCTTGTAAGATATTTGGCTGACTTTCTCTCGAGATAATTTTTTTGATAAAAGAAGTATATTGAATGGTTAGTACGTATTTGTCGACTCTTCACCGCTTTTCGAAAGAAATCGTTCTATAATAGTATAATAATCGATAGTACCACGTCCCTACCATCTTTGATGTTTAATCTCATAGAACATGCCGTCATGATGTCCGACAACAAAAATGATTTTGAATTCATTGAGGAATGAATCAGGAGTGAAATATATATAGCGTTCCTATGCAATTATACGTGAGAGATACTGAGATATTATTTTGCACGCACTTGCCGCTAGCGACTACTAGTAACCACAGTGGCTACAAAAAAGCGGAATGCACCCGCAAGTCATTTGTGAGCTTTCGATTCATATTTTGAGCCTCACAACCACTCATGAAACTGTGTATAAATATGGATATAAATGTAAACACAAAAGTTAACTTGCCCTTTTATTTATTCTGTGCATTCATGTGCATGAACGCAAATATAAAAATACAATAGTTTTGTAGATTCGATTTTGCCAGTAACACTTTAGTCAGTACAAATGCCATATTGATTTTTATGTGAGTCAACCTGTCGTCGAAAGCCGTATCAATTACTTTACAGGTTATTTATATTTGTGTTTATATGATATATACATACGCACGCAGACACTGAAAGAAATAACAGTCTTGCTCTAGAATTAACGAAATTATTTAAAATTTAAAGAATTACATTTAATTTCTATATCAATAATTGCACCACTACCAAAAATTTATTCGATTGTTGAATAATCAATAAAGTAATATGTCGAATTGAAAATTCGATAATTTGCTCTAGTGAGTGTGTCAGAGTAATTAAACCGCTATATATAAATACTCTGCTGAAATTTTATATACATATATTTTCACTTTTTGTATGTCACGTTATTAAATAAATGAATATACATAGATATTGAATAGGTATATAAGGCGTTTTTCAATAGGTGCGCTTCAACTTTTTTCCGATAGGGAGGGCGAACGACGCAATATTTTTTATTTTTTGCTTGTCATTTGTAGACTTCATTAGTATACATTTCATCATGGAACGCTACGCACTTGAGCAACGATTGCAAATCGTGCAAATTTTTTATGAAAATAATCGTCCAGAAAAAAAATAATGATCCAGATGTTTTCCAAAAAATTATCTTCAGTGATGAAGCTCACTTTTGGCTCAATGGCTTTGTCAACAAGCAAAATATGCGTTACTGGGCAGAAAGCAATCCACACGTGATTCATGAGGCACCGTTGCATCCCGAAAAAATCACTGTTTGGTGCGGTTTACATGCCGGCGGCGTAATTGGCCCATATTTTTTCGTTGACGAGAACGATCGCCACGTTACTGTGAATGGAAATCGATACCGCGACATGATAAACGATTATTTTTGGCCGCAATTGAATGGTATGGACTTAGACGACATGTGGTTTCCTTATTAGACATCACTTTATTGACGTTTTACAATTAAACTTCCAACTCCTTTTTGAAGGGAATTTTTATGTGGTTGGTGAAATTGAAGTAAATTACTTTGATGTTTTATAACGTAAATTAATAAGAGTCCCCTTTCTCGCATATTAGAGAATCCTGTGCTTTAGAGAGTTGGCAATATCAGTCGAAATAATCTGAGCAACAGCACTGGCAACACTTTTGGTAGCAGAAATTCTACTAGCTTCCACAAAAATTTCCCATTTTTCAAATATTTACATCAACTTTCCTTGTTTCGCTTATAATATGCAAAATTAGTCCGCAGCTGTTGTTAAATTCTATTTATTTCCATAATATCAAAGTAAATCCAAACTAAACCAATTATGCAAAGCCGGTAGAGCCAACTTGCATTGGACTAGCACCTTAAATTGTATTGTAAATAATTTCTCTGAGCTCATTAAACAAGTCCGCCAAGAACTACTTCGTTTTTGGCAGGGATTTTTGTTTCACTTTATCATTCATTTAATTGTTATGAAAAATAAAAAATGGAATTTCAGGTATCTGTTTGATTTTAGCAGCAGTTTTTAGTAATTTTCTCAATTTTTCTAAACGGCGCTGCCACTTGCTTAGTATTGACATGTAATAAGATGTTAAGAAAATAATATCCAACCAATTTATAACTAGAGAGTAATAGTGATGTTCAAATCAATCGGACCTACTCAACGAGCCCAGATAAGGAAAAACGGGACCGTATCAAGATAGCCAGTGACACTTGTGTAAAATAAGTAAAAGTTCTGACTAATAATCGAAAATTAAATGCAAAATTGCGAATATGATATATGAAGTGGTATGTGTGGTCCGTGTTAGACGGACACATAAAACTGCAATGATGAATGAAATAGAAGCACTAGAAATGTGATGCTACCGCCATATGCTGAAGACTCCATGGACTGACCCTGTCACAAATGTAGAAGTCCTTAGAAGGTGTAGAAAAGAGCGAAAATTGCTACTAAATATTAAATGCCGCAAAACAGCCCATCTGGAACATATCATCCGTGGTATGCATGATAATAATCGAAATTAAAATCGGCTAGGTAAAAAGGCTAAGAAACATCCGTGAATATACCACTAGGAACGATTGGCGAAGACATTCACACGGCTCCAGATAAGGAAGCATATTGCCGTATACATTAGATCGAAAGAGTTCAAAACGTCTTTACTAAATAGGCGTTGTGAAGGGTTTTTCAATAAGGGCGGGTAGATGTTGAAATGGAATAAAATGGCGTTTGCTGTGTGTCACGTAGCGCCGTCCTGCTGGAACCACATGTCGTCTAGGTCCATATGGGACATAAGAAATTGGAAGGGCCACCACGTCTAGCGAAAAATGGGCGCAATGCGCGCAACGTTTGCGTTAATAAACACTCATTTTGATAATAAAGTTTTATCATTTGAAAGTGCTGTTCAATCGTGTAACCTGCCATGATGATTTGGCATAAGCAACTGAATAATAAACAAAAGATTTGACAGATGTCACCAAAACAAAATGGCTGCCACAGGGCGCCAAAATCGACCCGCGTCAATTGAAAAACTCTTTACAAGCCCAAAGTCCAAAAGTTCTTTCTATATAGGTAGAAGTGAATTGGTTGCAGTGCAAAGCTTTGAAGATAAACGAATCTACTGTTCGGTTCTCTTCGTGTGTAATGTTTAAATTCCAGTATAGATTTCAGTGAGCTATTGAGTTTGATTAAACTTGAAACAAAGCACCATGGTTTAAGGCAGATTCGTTTATTTGTGATCAACGGCATATAACTAACTATGCCTTTGATAAACCAATAGTGAGATGTATTCGATTCTGCAACAACTATCCTAACCTCGCCTATAGTCTAAGTTTATATAATGTATTATTTAACAACAAAGATATTTAGTACTTAACTAAATACACAAAACATGCTTAATATAGTCAGCAAGATTTATCTGTAGAAATACAATAAAATAGGCAGTATTTGTATTTTTGTTATGTTATATAGATTTACCAGTGGATAGTTAGAAAAAGAAGATATCCATAGGGAGTTAAGAAAATGTTTCTAAAAATATGATTTAAAAATTATTTTCCCTGCGAAAAGGTATGAATTTGTAGATGACGATTGAAACATGACTGAATTATGGCTGTATGGACGGTGTCGGGCTGCCGATAAAGCTTATCAGGCGGCTAATTGAAATACCTGCTATTTCAGCAGGCGCAACAAAAAAGTGAAAAGTAAAATGCCTAAATCTGAGCGCCATCAAAGCAGGGTAGCTAAATTAATTGTAATGAAATGTTTTCACCTCATCTTCCATTCAGTAAACGCAAAATAACAGAGAATAATGCAAAGTTTCACAGGATGCATACCTTGTGGGCACCCACAAAATTGTAGACATTTGTGGAACAACATCAAGACGCACACCACAAATAGGAGGAGGAGCTCGGCCAAACACCCAAAAAGGGTGTACGCGCCAATTATATATATACATATATATTTTTTAACCTTACAAGATCTTTCTAACATGTTCAATCCTCCAGTGGACAGAAGGATGTCGCGACTTTATAAACTTGTGTGCTTGCTGGGCTGACACCAAGTCCACCTCTCCAGGGGAAACCACAGGTAGTCAAGGAAAGATCGGCTGCTTTGTTTCGCAGGAAATCTTCCTGATAGGTCCATTTCAGCTCATACGCCATTTAGTTTTCTGCAATGTCATAGCGACCAGGTATCTAGAAAGTGAATCCAAGTATAACAAATAATACTTTGTCCAATCCTATGTAAAACTGTCTTACTGTTGTGGTGGTGCATGTATTAGAAAGATCAATTACTTAAACTCCCAAGCAGAATTCTAGCATATAAATTCACGTAACAATTTAAAAGTGGTTCATGGCACACAACGGCAGTATATTTTTCCAAACAGCATATTTGTAGCATATGGGACGTATTTGAAATTATGGAGTATACTCGTATTCGACGAATGTTCCCAGTTTTGGTGCAGTTGAATAAACAGTTTTGCGTAAAAATCCGAGTTGATTTGATCAGTCTTTTTTTCTTCCAGTGTTTACGTTGGTGGTTGCATGTGTGGATAGGATGCTGAAGTTGAGCATCGATTGTTTTTCTGGCCACATGCGGTTTAAGGACTGATTGTTGCTTTTTATCTTTTGCGACCACCAACCGATTGACTGCAACTGACTCGCTGTCTGGCTGATTGGCAATGCGGTTAGCAAACACTATTGGTTTTTTTATTTTCAATAAAAAATATACTTCTACTTTGATTCCAATGATTGATTGTACACTAAGTTCACACGATTCTGATTAATATGTGCACGCGCCTACTCAGCATGGGACTCTTGGCTGCATGAGCGAGTTTAAATGAAAATATTTCGTAAAAGTGCATGCTTGAAGAAAATATTAACTAGATTAGAGAGCTGTGATGCTTTTCGATCTTATGATTTAAAAAAATATTTCACTGACGTATAGAAACGTTTAAATGGCTCATAGACTTGGTATCACATCAATGCAATGGCTTTTATATCTTTATCTTGCATAATTGTTTGTTCAGTCAGATTTATAGAAATTTTTCTTTTACCTTCTCTGGTAAAAATTATATTTTCCACGCCCTGCGATATTGAATGTAGATTTATTCTACTAAAATAATTTTTGCTGAGGCATACAAAAAAGTGAAATTTGTACACAGTAAATAACTAGTTGAGAAATATATTCCATTGAGATTTATTGCAATAAATAAATAAAAAAAATGATTGAAAAGCGAAATTTCTAATCAAATTATTTCATCTGTTGTTAGTTAAAATATTCTAAGAAATTTAAAAGTTAAATATAATTAAGATATTTTAGGTTTTCAAATAATCTTTATTAATATAGTTTTTTAATTTTTATTTGTTCTTTCAGGTAATCATCAACTCATTCAATCTACCTTTGAATGCAAGCTAAAATTGTAGTTGCAGTTTAGTACTGACTATATACCTATAGTAAGTATGTATATTGGTGAATTGGTACTGGTGGAGGTTCTCAATTTACTGAAGAAAAGATTTACTCGATTTAGGACGAAGACAATGGCCTATACCCTTTGTTCACTGGCGAGTCTATAATTTCTTCTGAAGAACGCAAAGGAAGCAAGAAAAACCGGGAACGAATACTTCCGGTAGTATGTCGTACGGTAACTGTACGCTATAGCTGAAATAATCGGATATATACTGAATTTCATGGTAACAATCGATAGTACTTCATTTAAAAAAACATTTATTATTATTATTAAATTAGCATTTATTAATGTTAAAAAACGTAAAAAAACTGAAAATGATTGGTCTGCGCTCTGACTTTGATTTGGACGTGGCTAACAGAAAGAAATGGCTGCCTTTATCTTCGCTCTTTTCCATCGTTTCTGCTGATAACATAAAATATAGTATGCTAGCGAAGATAAAAACACATTTGACATTTCATCCATTATTAAAACAACATCTGCCCATCAAAGTTAACAAGGTAAATTTTAGCCCAGATGTGTCAAAGATCCTCGCCTGGACTGTGGTCTGCGGTTATTAATTTGCCGTTTTTCGTTTTTTCGAAAAGAAAGGATTAAACAACTAATCGCACAATAATAAGTAAGTCGGTTGATATTAGTCGTGGTTTGAAGGTGTATTTTCGTAAAGTCTTCGCCCTTCACATTAAAACTGAATGCGTGCTTTCAACTTGATTATGATGTTTTTGTTTTAGTTGGGATTACTTATGATTTCCATTAATATGAATTCTTCAACCTCTGTACAAGAGGGGAAGGGTATTCATTGCTACCTGCCTTTTTAATCATGCTTGAAAATAGTAGTTCACTTCTAGACCAACTATATTTATGTGATGTATGTTATATATACGAGTATATCTATATTGGCGCTTATAAAAAAATTGGTGCTTACACTCTTCTCCGCTGTTTAGCATCTTACTATTTGTAGTGTGCGCCTACATGTTTTCCCCACTTACAGTTTTAGAGGAGGCCTTCCTCTTCCTCTGCTACCCCCAGCTGGTACCGCATCAAATACTTTCAGAGCCGGAGCGTTTGTATCCATTCGGACGACATGACCCAGCCAACGTACCCGCTGGATCTTTATTCGCTACCCTATGTCTATGGCGTCGTAATGCTCATACAGCTCATGGTTGCATCGCCTACGATATTCGCCGTTGCCAACGTGCGAAGATCCAAACAACTTATGCCGAATCTTTCTCTCACACACTCCAATCGTCGTTTCATCGGATGTTGTCATCGTCCACGCTTTTGCGCCATACGTTAGGACGGAAATGATGAGAATCTTGTAGAGTGTTAGTTTTGTTCGCCCAGAGAGGACTTTACTGCTTAGTTGCCTACTTAGCCCAAAGTAGCACTTGTGGGCAAGAGAGATTCTACGTTGGATTTCTAGGCTGACATTGTTATCGGTGTTAATGCTGGTTCCTAAGTATACGAAGTCCTTTATAACCTCGAAATCATAACTGTCAACAGTGACGTGGGTGCCGATACGCGAGTGTGCTGACTGTTTGTTTGGCGACAGGTACTTCGTTTTGTCCTCGTTCACCACCAGACCCATTCGCTTTGCCTCTTTATCCAGTTTGGAGAAGGCAGAACTAACAGCGCGGTTGTTGTAGCCGATGTTGGCATACGCCAACAATTGTACGCTCTTATAAAAAGTTGTGCCTGAGCGAATAAATTCTGGGGCTCGTACGGTCCTCTCCAACATCAGGTTAAAGAAGTCACACGACAGCGAGTCACCCTGACTGAAACCTCGTTTAGTATCAAACGGCTCGGAGAGGTCCTTCCCAATTATAACGGCGCTGCTGGTGTTCCCCAACGTCATCTTGCAAAGCCGTATTAGTTTCGTGGGGATACCAAATTGAGACATCGCGGCATACAAGTAACTCCTTTCCGTACTGTCGAATGCAGCTTTGAAGTCGACGAAAAGATGGTGTGTGTCGATTCTCCTTTCGTGGGTCTTTTCCCAGATTTGGCGTATTGTGAATATTTGATCGATAGTAGACTTTCCAGGTCTAAAGCCACACTGGTAAGGTTCAATCAGTTGGTTGACAGTGGGCTTCAGCCTTTCACACAATACTCTCGCTAGAACCTTAAAGGTCATATTTAGAAGACTAATGCCACGGTAATTGGCACAGATTGCAGGATCGCCCTTCTTATGGAATGATCAGAGCACACTTAAATTCCAATCGGCAGGCATGCTTTCATCCGACCATATTTTGCATAGAAGCTGATGCATTCACCTTACCAGCTCTTCGCCGCCATGTTTGAATAGCTCAGCCGGCAGTGCGTCTTACAGGAAAATGCCCCGGTCTTGAAAACTTCTGCCGAACTTTCTGGTAGAATTTTCGAGCGTTGTTCCTATTGGGCAGCATCTCAAGCTCCTCACACTCACGTATTTTGGCCTCTCGTTTCTTCTGTCGGATAATACGTCTGCCTTCCTTTCTTAGCTCTCGGTAGCGATCCCACATGGCTCGCGTTGCGCCCGATCGCAGGGTGGCTCTACAGGCAGCATATTTTCTTTCTGCGGCAGCATGACATTCCTCGTCGTACCAACCATTTTTTCGGGCTCGCCGGAATCCGATTTCTTCCTCGGCGGCTACGTAGGGAACGAGAAATATTGCTCCATTGCTCGTACATGCCGGTTTGTTGGGCAGTACTCTCTGAGAGCAGAAGTGAGAGTCGAGTGGTGAATCTTCTGGCTGTCTGTTGTGATTGCAGCTTTTCGATGTCGAACATTCTTTGCGTAGTTAGATATACGTTTTTTGCTGCACAGAGGCGTGTGCGTAGTTTGGCTGCAACAAGGTAATGATCGGAGTCGATGTTGATCGATCTGGTTTGGCGTTTTTCGATCAAGAGACAGCCAGGTAGCTTGGTGTATCTTTTTATGCTGGAGTCTGGTGCTGCAGGCTACCATGTTTCGGGCCCCGGCGAAGTCGATTAGCCTCTCCCGTTACCGGATGTTTCGTTGTGCAGGCTGAATTTTCCGACACCGAATTTGCGCTCCTTTGCATGGCAGCTGTAGTAGACGTCGCAAGGTTCTATGGTTTTCTTGCCTTGCCCCGTCGATCGCATTTCTTGAATGGCAGTGATGCCAGCCTTTACTCTCACGAGGACATCAACCAGCCGGGCAGAGGCACCTTTCCCATTAAGGGACTGGACGTTCCAGCTGCATGCCCTTAAATCATATTCCTTATTTCGTTTGCAGGGGTCGTCATCAGTAAAGGTAGTTCTCATCCGAGGCTTTGTAATTCTTTTCATTGCGGGGATTTTTAAGTAACGGGTCCCAAACCCAGCGCACAACCAGCTCTCCTGGAATGCTTCGCCTTCTCAGGTTAGCTCACTCCCGAACGGGTGTTCGAAAGCTACCCAGAGGATACGTGGACTAATCCCGGACGTTGTGAGCTGCTTGGACCATATACAGAATAATCGTCCTGGCCACTCCCAAGTGAATGGCCATCAGTAACTTTCCCCACTTGGACTTCTATACATGGAACCATCCTCCTCCTCAAGTCTCTTAAATAACTTAAATTCAATGACACAAATTTCTGTGTATTCATTACGAGCGTTCAAATTTATATTTTCAGCGTGGATTTTTTACTATAGGTTGCGTAAAAGACCCGGAGAAACTGAGCATACGCTTACTGCCTTATGGAAAGTTTAGACAGATCATGCAACACCTATATTCTAAGGTGATCACGAGGTTCGGTATCTACTTGCACCTTTGCTGACTGGACTAAAATGACATTGCTCAAACAACGGTTTCGCACGATATGCCTGTCAGAAGATGTGCCCGATTTTTTTAATTTTTATTCTCAAAATGTGAATGCGGGCTTCAATTCAATACAAAATTTTAAAAATTGAGTCCGCATTGTAGCATATAAAGGGTCCGCCATATAACTGTACGGAATTAAAAATGCTATAAAAAAAACTACTACATATTTTTCCAAACTGTTTTTTTATTTTGAAGTACAATCCTTCCGGTTAATGATGGAACACAACTTCATTCATATGGCTGCCTCGGTTAGCTATGCACCATCCCATACGATTGGTCCAATTTTTCAACACATTTTCGATTGTATGCGGCTGTATTTCAGCTATGACATCGCGTATGTTGGTCTTCAGTGCATCAATTGTTGCTGGTTTGTTGGCATAACACTGATCTTTGACGGCACTCCAAAGATAATAATCCAACGGCGTCAAATCGCAGCTCCGAGGCGGCCAAACGATATCAGAATTTCGGCTGATAATGCGATCTTCGAAGACAGTGCGCAAAAGATTGATCGTAGCATTCGCTGTGTGGCAAATAGCGCCATCTTGTTGGAACCAAATGCCACCAATATCCTCCTCTTCAATTTCTCGGAACAAAAATTCGTTCAACATGGCCCGGTAACGCTCTCCATTGACGATTACGGCCACTGCTCGCTCATTTTCGAAGAAAAATGGACCAATGATGCCTCTCGACCAAAATCCGCACCAAACAGTGACTCGTTGTGAATGCATCGGCTTTTCTTCGAGTGCGTGCGGGTTTTCTGAGCCCCAAATGCGGCAATTTTGCTTGTTAACATACCCGCCGAGATGGAAATGAGCTTCATCCGAAAAGATGATTTTTCGGTAAAAGTCTTCATCTTCTTCAAGTCGATCCCAAGCCCATGAAGCAAAGCGAAAACGCATTGGGTGGTCGGGTTCTTTGAGCGTATACACAACCATTTTCGTTCAGCGGAAGAATAAAACTAATTTTCTGTCAAATCAGGTGACAGCTAAGTGTTACCATTCTTCAAATAATACCTAGTTCAAATCCGTAACGATAGATGGCGGGTCCTGTATATATATATGTATATATATTCAGGCACCACCGAACGGTAGTTGCGTAGTGTACCAGAAAAGAATTTCCTGTAATTTGGGAGCACAGGAGCACAGCGGGTTTCGTACTCAGGCACCACCGAACGGTAGTTATGCTACGCTGATAGGTGTCGCTTCTCCGCAAGCGATGGCAAACCTCCGAGTATATTTCTGCCATCTGCCGTTCGGAGAGGGTATAAAATTGTAGATCCCTTCACCACGGTCCACGTAGTGCATTTTTACCCTGAAAGAGCTCCTCATAAAAATCATCTGCCTTTCGGAGGTTATTTAAAAGTGTAGGCACCTCCATTTGTAGAAAAATATTATCAATAGAAAAATATTAATATCACGCACAGGACAGATAGAAGGATGAGCTCGGCCTAGCACCCAACAAATACTCATATATATACTAGTAAATATATAATATATTACCCAAGCAATCTTTTCGTAATGCATGTAGAAAAAAATCAATTTAAATTGCACAATTCAGTAATACTACAATATTTATTGAATAAAATATTAAAAATATGCTCTACTCTAAAATATAAATCTGTAGTGCAGTTAGACCAATACGATTTTAACTAATAATATGAAATTAATTACTCATAGAAGTTGGCTAAAATCCAGAAAGTTTGAAATCGTGATACCATTAGAATATTTGCCCATACAAAACATCTTAATAAAAAGTTTAGTTTGAGCGGTGGAATATCTTCCAGGTGAAAACTTTCTGCAGAATACGCTAGAAATTATGAAACTTTGGCAATAAACTCTGTCAATCTTCACAGATTGCAGGCTAAGGTAAATCAGAGCAATTTAAAAATATGCATACTGCAAGATTTGGGCGGGCCTTTGTGTGTAAACTTTAATTGGGAAACGGGTGAGAGATTTGACATTTGCAGATCATAAGAGATGCTTTACAAAAATTACGACTAGTATCTCGTGTGAAGCGTGCAAGGAAAATTAATAAAATACTGGATGATTATATAACATTATCATCTCTTAGCAACACATACGCGCGTCATCCATTGAAGGCAGCAGTAGCCTTGCCAATGCCATTATCGTTATTATTTTTGCTGCGGTTTACCATTCTTCCGCTTTGTCTGGTTTATTACTTTCTGCTCTGCACTTGCTGTGCTACTATAGATAATACAATTTAGTTATAGTTATTTACCATTTGAAATCCTTTGCTTCCTTTCTCCTTCAATAAACTCCACACTCCCTCCACACATTTTTGCTTTAGGTTTTCGGCTAATATTTGCCACGTTATCCATGTAATTAAACTTAATCTTCGTATTTTGCATTCTGCTTTGCTGTTTGGCTTACTTTCCCGCACATTTTCTTACTCGCTTACTTGGTTACTTCAGCGTCTTAATGCTGGCCTTTCTCGGCAGTTTACGATGATTTTTACTGTCTGTAATAGCTCCATTATGGCTCGCTGGGTGGCTCAAAGCTTCGCATGCGGCTGCCATAATTAAAATGCTAATTTGAAACAATTTAATGAATACAGTAAAATAAATTTTAATAAATCATTTTTTGTTTACTTTATGCTGTGCGTGGGCACAATTTTATCTACACTCTTGAAAAGGTTCGACTGCGACGTAAAAATCCCGCAGACGTACGTGTACTACAGGTGTATGCGTGTTGTGCTAATATGCTAATTAAAAAACATGCTTGTGGGGAAATTACCAACCGCCATTATGTGGTCAAACACTTTAGTGGCAATTAAAATCGACTTCATTTACCATTACTTCGTATACCTCGCTTGCCTTTCTTACTACTGCTGCTACCGCACTTGCTACCAGATAGCCAAGGTCAGCTCGATATTCACCATTCCTTTCAGTTTCTTTCTTCTTACATGCATTGTTAATAAGCCATTTGCGGTAATAGGTTTGGTCGGCGACAGCATATGAAAGGAAGCATGTGCGCAACTAAGACGGGTACTTTGGGGTTGAAACCACCATGACTCATTTCATCACACAAAGCGCGACAAAAAATTTAAAATTGTGCTGGTCAAAATGTGCAAATTATGCAGTTTACCTTCGTGTTTTTACAATAACATGGATGATGCGTAAGCACGATGCAATGCTTCCGTTTCTAAGAAATAATGTCGGAGTTGAATTAAAAAAATTCCACAATAATGCTAGAAAGCAAGCAAGCAAAAAACTAAGCTTTTTCCGAGTTTCCTTGGCTATGAAACACTTTTTCCAGATCATACCTCGTGTCTTGAAATTTCATGCCTTTTATAAAAACTTAGGAAAAGATTTTGTTCAGGTGAAACTAAAGTTTTGGTAAAAAATAATAATCTTAAAATAATGTGTAATAGGAAGTCCGTAGAAATGACAAACAAAGTTTTCAAATCCATTTAACTGCTAGGAAAAGATACACTCACGAATATATTACTATTATTCTTAGAAGGCCATTACGCACTGCGACCAGAGCTGATCTATTGTGAAAGGCCTATTTTATAACCCTAGAGTTTTAGGCTTTTTAGAAAGTTTTGGGTTTGTTGTTCCAAAGATTGCATGGAGATACTACGATACCACCAAGGTGATGAAGTCTCTGTCTGCCCAACGCAGGACATTCACAAAGCACATGTTCTGAGCTTTCTATGTCCATTTCGCAAAAGCGGCAGACATTGGTCTCGGATAGACCAATATTATTTAGATGGTACCTCAGGCTGCAGTGACCTGTAAGATATCCTGTTAAAAGACGCAGATTTACTCTGTTTAGTGAGAGAAGTTTGTCAGATATTCCTTTGTTGGGACTTAGGAATAGTTTGGCTTAACGCTGACCGGCACAGTTTAGCCAGTGTGCGGCAAGTTTTCTTTCTTCCCATTTCCTAAGGAATTCATTAATGTGGCCTTTTGTCAGTCCACAGAAAGGCTCAGGACCATTAAGTTGCATATTTGCTCCTTGTTTTGCAAGGTCATCAGCCATTCCATTTCCCTCATGTCCTTCATGTCCCGGAATCCAGCATAGTGTTACTATGTTGAGGTTTCCTAACGTGTTTAGGAGGTTTAGGCAATCATTTACCAATTTAGAGGTGATAGTTGTTGATAGAAGGGCTTTTAGAGCCGCTTGGCTATCTGAAAGTATGTAGATGTGAGTACCTCTCATTTTCCTTCTAAGGCATTCTCTCACACATATTTCAATGGCATGTATTTCTGCCTGGAATATTGTTGGGTAGGATCCCATCGGAATCGATTTTTCGAATTTGGGCCCATTGATTCCTGCCCCTGTTCTACCATTTTCTAATTTGGACCCATCAGTAAACCATAGCTGGGAGCCAGGTTTGAAAGGGATAGAGTTAGTTCTCCAGTCTGTTCGTTCATTAATTATAACTTGGAAGTTCCTGAAGAGTATTGGTTTGGGTGATAGTATATCATCCCTATGAAGAATGGGACTATGTAGGAAGTCTTCTAAGATTTTTAAATGTCCTTTCATATCCCCACTTTTAAGTTCAGATATACCTTTTAATCTTAAGGCACTCGAGCGAGCTGCCCTTTCAATTAGAATTGGAAGCGGTGGTATGTTCAGGAGCACACCCAATGCATCCGTTGGACATGTCTTAATAGCCCCTGTAATACCAACACATACCAGGCGATGCAGTTTGCTTAATTCGTTTGCTGCCTTTCTTTGCTTTACCTTGGGGCACCATGCTAAGGATGCATAAGTGACTATGGGTTTCACAAATGTGGTGAATGTCCAGAAGATCATTCTAGGGTTTAGTCCCCATGTCTTACCAAAAAGCCTTGTACAGGCAAAGAATGCTCTTGTGGCTTTTGAAGTAACTCTCTCAATATGGGAATTCCACGTAAGCGTTTTGTCAAGACTGACGCCAAGATAGTTCGCTTCTGTCGAGAGTTCAAGTGTTGTTCCATTAAGAGCGGTTTAAAGGGGCAGCATACCTTTAAATCTACAGAGACTGAAATCAAATTATATTTTGTTTATTTTCCTTTAACAAAATGTTTTTACTGTGCCATTGTCCTTTGGATTTAGTTGGTTTTTGTGAAAAAATGCTTTTTTTTGTTTTATTATTAAGTTTTGTTTAGACCATTGAGAGAATTTCGTTCAAAACCCCCCAGAAAAGAGTTGTATTTGCACGCCAGAAAGAACTGGACTTGATTATTTTATGTATGTTGAAGTCATATTTCGTGCAACTACGATACACATTTGCTTTTAGTTCTTTCTCTGCTAAATTTATGTTAACTAATATGCTTGACACCTGCAAATGACTAAGCACTCTACATTTGTCGGGGGCCCTGTTATTGGTCATTTGCGTTGTGTTCCAATATATTTTCAAAATGTTGGCATTATTTTCTCTACAAAGGCGATTTGAAAATTTGAATGCTCATGCTGTATGAATTTTTGCTAGTATGGTGGAGCTACTGACAGGTAGCTCGTAAATATTGATTAGCGCTACCGGATATATTTGCAAAGTGGCATAGTGTTAATGGCTGCGTTGTGGTGAGATGAAAAGTTGAAGTTTTCCTAATGGCTTTAAATGCCTGTTGCAAAAAAAAATTCATTTAATATTTTCACATCCTTTTTGGCCACTAAAGCTATACCTGGAAACTTAATCATTCAAGTATGATCCATGGCTGCATTAAAAACATATATATATATAAATAATTGGCGCGTACACCCTTTTTGGGTGTTTAGCCGAGCTCATCCTCCTATTTGTGGTATGCGTCTTGATGTTGTTCCACAAATGGAGGAACCCACAGTTTCAAGCCGACTCCAAACGGCAGATATTTTTATGAGGAACTTTTTCATGGCAGAAATACACTCGGAGGTTTGCCATTGCCTGCCGAGGGGCGACCGCTATTAGAAAAATGTTTTTATTAATTTTGGTGTTTCACCGAGATTCGAACCAAAGTTCTCTCTGTGAATTCCGAATGGTAATAATGGCGGCCTTAAAAACATATGCATATGTATGTATCTCTTTTTCGAGGACAAGAGAATAAAGAATGAAACAGTGAAATTGAAGTAATAATAGACAATAAGAATATGTTTTCTTCTCGTACAAATAAATATGACTTTGCTGAACACTGGCAAGCAAGAAATGAACCCATATTTTTTATATATGTACGATATTTCCTTTTGAAATTGGCCTAGTCAGCCTAGACGACCAGACGCGGCTAAGAGCTCCTGAATATGACTTCTAATTGTTTTATTGTTAAATCTCAAGACCGGAGAATAGGCCTTGAAATAAAAAAAAAAAGAATAAATATTTGGAGGCCACCAAAAGATTTCAAATTAAGTGAGGATTTGTAAACTGGATGATAAAATTTCAAGGCACGTTCTCTGTGAATTGGTAGCTTTCGCAAGACTAAGACTCGTGAACCGAAATAAATTAGTGATGTAGAATAAAAAGCCTGAGAAGGTAATCAAATTTATTAGAAGCCTCTAATTTTAGGTATAAGAGGTCGTAATGCGTTAATGATAATAATAATATGAAATAAAGTATTTTTTTAGTTCGTATTAATTTAAAAATTGTAACCACATTCCATGCCTTCTACAGATTAATTTTAAAATGTAAAAACGGTTAAAATGTATTCCAAGTGCAGTTCAGCTAGGAAAAATAAATATTTTACATTTGCGTGAAATGGTAGGTCCTTCCAATTCCAATCATTAAGTTGAATATTACAAGCTAAAAGCGAAGCAGTTAATTAAAAATAAATGTACGACCATTTAGGCGCCATTTTAACTGGTTTAAAATTAAGAGATTTGGTTGAAAATAGTTATAATGGATTTTGTTGCAATTTTAGAAGTGAAACTTCTTAGGCGTCGATGGACGAGCGAGAATGGAGAGTAAATGTTTTGGGAATTTTCGTTCCGCGAGAGAGAAAAAAGATATAACGTAGAGGAAAAGGAGAGAGAGCTATATCTTATATATATCGCACCCTAAATACAAAAGGGTCACAACTCAAAATTTTCCACACTCGAGCTTGACTTGTTTACAGTAGCACAGAAAACAAACTATGTAACATATCACGCTGAAATTTGCCATGTAAGCTTATAACAGTCCTACCAAAAAACAAAAAATTTATTTTTGCCATATGTCATCCGCGGACCGTTTTATTGATAACGTCTCGTTCATATTTGAGCAGAAGATACATTTTGAGTTGTGACCCTTTTGTATTTAGGGTGCGATATCTTTGATACATTTTAGGCTATTTTTCCTGAGTTTTTCCTTGTGCCTACTTTTTGGCGCTTGTTTGTTGGTGCAAACTTGTAGGAAATATATTTTTGCTGCCTACTTTTTAGCGTTATATTTCCTTGGTGCCTACTGTTTGGGGCGCTTTTTTGGTCCCAATTTTTTTGGCATTTTGTTTTGGTGCCTACTTTTTGGCGCTTATTTCCGTTTCCTGGGTAGTGCTTGTGCGTACTATAAAATAATATCCATTCCGGCGTCGGATTATTTGTTATTGCCTTGCGGTAATTTGTGCCGTTGCTGCGGTCCTGGAATCGCTGCGTTTGCGTGGGTGATAAACGCTCGGAGTAATGCACGATGTTGCCACGGTTTGTGTCCGGCGTTTACTTACACCGGTCGACCCTTCTCCGTTTTTTGTAAATTTTGTCTATTTGTATTCTCTGCAAATGTTGTGAATTTATTGAGATATACCTTATGAAAAACCTTCCCAAGCCCAAACCCCATAGATGAGAGTAATAAGTATGTCCCTTGATGAACCCTTTTGTATACTTATACATATGGTATCTGTCGTTATTTTGGTGTGGACCAGAGTGCGTTGAATATCGTGGCTTCATACACTTATATACATATCAAAATTGGGCTAACTGCAGAAGTAAAGGGTGTTTTGTTTACAGGGGCATAGCCAAACTTCTTGGTCCGTCATTTGCTGAATGTTAAAACTCTGAACATATACTACAAATTCTAATTTCAGGGCCGCCGCAACATTAATATCAAATTCTTTGAAAAAGGATTGCAATAGAATTCGAGCATTTAAAAGCTAAGACATTATTTGGTTAGCAAAAAGCTGTGTTTAAATTATTGTAAAAATCAGTAACTGCCAGACATATCAAACGTAGCTTTTACTTTCATAAGTCGCGCATCCATTTTGCTGTGGTTCAGAGTTCACCACTAGGTGATATTAGTTTCATTTATAGCACAAATAATATTTTTTTAAGTATCGATTTGCAGCACCATAGAAACTGCTTCATATTATGAAAATTGAAATACACATAAGTTTGTTCAATAAATGCCAAATAACATCCATACAGAAGAGCAAAATTGACGGATATGGTAGTTCAACTATAGGATATAAGAATAAAAAAAGTTTTGTCCTGAATGCGGTTATATAGAACTTCGTCGAGCTATCCTGGTATTTTGTAAGTTAAATAAATTTTAGGGCCCGCAAAACACATATCCCCTCTTATCACATACAGTCCCGTATATGTACATATGTATGTGGCTGGATTAGCCTACGTCGCTTGCTCCGCATAAATTGGTGTTCATACCCAAAGATGTGCGAACGAATTAGTGCACGAAAATAATTTTTCCTCTTTTAGTTAGTATTTCAACTACATGTCTTTTTATCATTCCACTCTCGCGCAAATTGGTATTTTTTGCAAATTTTGGTTTTACATATTTACAGACGGTAGGTCACCGTATTATATTGCAGCCACGTACCCTGGTCGCTTTCGAGTTCGAATAAATTCTCAGTGCTATTTTATTTGATTTACTCAACTAAATTTTATTTCTTCAAATTGAATTTGCGCTCATTAAATATTACTCATACGCCATGTAAGGTCTAAAGGGATTCGTGTACAATAGCTAGGCGTTGAAGAGTTGGGAAATGTATGCTTTTCACGCATTTTACGGAGAATACATACATACAGATAAATATAGTGCTTACTCAGCCTTAAAGTTACTTCACATCTACTTACGTATACATTTTATACAACCCGAGGAAACTTTTATATTCCTGCTCCTCAATTCCTTTTCCCACTCAATTACATATGGTGCCCCTTTTTGCTTTATTATGGCGTATTTTCTACTCTTTTGCTTATCAGACACCAACAGACTTCACGAATGTTATAATTTATCATTTCGAACAAAATACGATGCTGTATTTGTTTAGATTTTATTTTATTGGTACTATCCAGTGGCTTGCTTTACTTGCATACCTGCACCATTTCCGTTGTGATTGTTTTACTGCTTTACTACTGCAAAAGCTTCTTCAAGCACCGGTATGGGTCACTCTTATAATTTAAGTTAATAATATGTATGACATTAGTATCTTCATATTTCGTTATATTTTTATAACGTCCAACCCTCCCCATAAAACCCAACTGTCGTTCAGAGGCGGCAAATTGGAGGAGAAGCTCGATAAAACACCTCACTAAGCTATATATGTGGATGAAGAAGTTGTTTGGAAAACGATGACGTTCAGTTTTGGCAAAAAAGTTTATTGTTGCATTGCAAATTCCGCGTTGCTTTGAAGTATATACACTGTTCAAAATTATTAAAAAAATTTTTTTAAATTTTATTAATTTTATTTATATCTTTACAATCACAATCCGCTACAAAAGGAATAATCCAAGAATGCATATATAATATATATAAGGCGTACGAGGGTGGATTGATAAGTCTTTAGAATGAAAAACTAGACATTGGTTTTTTAACAAAAAATTGATTTATTTTTCAAAATAATCTCCTTTTAAGTCAATACATTTTTTCCAACGCTTTTCTAACATATTTATTCCTTCTCTAAAATAAGTTTTTTAAAAACCTCCAAAATAAGCATTTGTTTCAGCTATAACTTCACTATTTGACACAAATCTTTTTCCGCCGAGCCATTTTTTTATATTTGGAAAAAGGAAAAAGTCACTGGGAGCTAAATCTGGCGAATATGGCGGATGAGGGAGCAATTCATAACCTAACTCATTTATTTTTTCCTGCGTTTTATAAGATGAATGTGAATGAGCGTTATCATGATGAAAGAGGATTTTCTTCTTCTTCAAATGTGGCCGTTTTTGCTTAATATTTTGGTCCAATGTATCCAACAAAGATGAATAATATTCAGCTGTGATGGTTTTACCCTTTTCAAGATAATCTATGAAAATTATACCTTGTGCATCCCAAAAAATAGATGCCATAACCTTACCAGCAAATGCAACGACCTTTGCCTTCTTTGGAGCATTTGCGCCACGTTCTACCCATTGTTTGGACTATTCTTTAGACTCTGGTGTATAGTGGTGGGTTCACGTTTCATCTATCGTTATGAAACGACGCAAAAATTCCGATGGATTTTTTGTTAAACATGTATAAACAAACTTTTGAAGTCGACATTCGGTTCATTTTTTGCAGAGGAGTTAGCAAACGTGGCACCCATCTGGCTGAAAGCTTTTTCATACCCAATTCATCATGTATTATGTTATACACACGTTCATAACTAATGTTCATAATATCAGCAATCTCTCTCAATTTAATTCTTAGATCTTGTGTGACAATTTTGTACACTTTTTCCACCGTTTCTGGAGTCGTTACCTCTTTTGGCCTCCCAGAGCGTGGCTCATCTTTGGTGCTTATCCGACCACGTTTAAACTCGTTTACCCAATTGTAAACTGTTGCATTTGAGGGTGCATGTTCCCCTAACACTGTCTGCAACTCCTCAATAATTTGTTTCTGGTTTAAACCTTTCAAATGAAAGTACTTTATAACAGCACGAAATTCATTTTTTTCCATTTTTAATAAAAATACAATAGTGTTTTGCAAAAATAATTCTAAAAAAAGTACCGTTCGACCATATATTATGAAATTTTGACAGCTCGCTTATGACAGTTCACTTTTAACAATCAAAATAATTAAGTAATGACCGATAGATGTCGCAATTCTAAAGACTTATCAATCCACCCTCGTATATATACATATATATACTTAGACACGAATTAGGAATTGGCAATATTTAAATTTTACTGAACCTTTTCTTAAATTTGAAAATTAAAAGATACAAAGAATCTGTAAATATTGGGTGCCTTCGATGAACATGTGGTCTTAGACTGTGTGATAATTGCAATGCATTGCTAGGGATAAAACCAAGTTTTGTGGAGGTAGTTGGTTGAGTAGGAAATAGCGGAGTTTTAACTTGAACTTTTGGGTGTGCTTGTTACTGGTTTATTTATTCGCTTGATGGCTTGTAAATTTTGTATCACACCTTTTGATAAATTTGTTCATGCTATTGGTTCATGGGGCCTTGTCTTTTTTTGTGAAGGGCTCATTTAGAATATACGCAGTGCACATTTTTTTATTAAGATTTACCATTTTCTAAGCCCTTTGAGAGATACAGCGCACAGCTCAGTAAGTTAAGTGACAAGCGAAGGCGTAACTGCAGCATATTTATAGGCTGAAGGAAAAATATTAGATATCAACACTTCAGTTTCATTTGAGCTTCTTCAAAATGTGCTTTTAAATCATTACTATAAAAAATATGAACCTAATTCGTGCTTGCACTCTGGAGCGGAATGCGAATACAAAGTTTGTGTAAATTTTATCAAGTTGTTATCGAGATATACGTATTTAACCAAAGTTGGTGGAACGCTACCCATCTTTTTTACTTGCGTCGTAATTATTTTCTTGGGTGCATAATTTCTTCTAAATTAGAGTCAATTTGTAACAGAGATATCATCCGCGTTTCCGGTCACTTCCGTCTGGTGTGAATCTCCATTTTTAATCACTTGCGTTTGCTGACCATATCCGCATCAAATCAGCTCTGCCTCTGCTCATTTTCGATTCTTATCATACCGGTTTCCGTCCAATTTCGTTTGCTATCAATATCTTTTTCGACCCACTTCCGCTTCCTGACCATATGCGCCTCATATCAGCCCTGTCTCTGCACACTACCGGTTCTTGTCAAATCAATTTGCTGACAACTTCCTTTGGTGTGCGTTACTTGTTCTAATCACTTCTGCTTTCTGACCATATCCGTCTTTAAACTGCCCTGCCTTTGTATGAAATGTGGATGCGGTTATTGATTGATTTGTTCTATCAGTACCGAAGTATCTTAGATTAAGGGAAAAATGTTTACCAAGCTTCACTCAAATATACTAATTTTTGCTTGAGTTATCGTACTCATAGGCAGATGAACACACATGGACTGAGTGACATATATATATATATAACTCGATTTCTTTATGGTGCTACATACAGCCGTTATGTGAACAAAACGTCTTAAGCACGGAGTAAAAAAAAAAATTTGTACATTTTTGTCATCAAAGTCATCTTGTGTGAGGTACCCGTAAAGAGGCATTTGTGGTCGGGATGAAGTTAATCTGTGAGCGTCTTGGAGGAACAAAAAGGTTTAGCTTTTCTAATTTAATTTATATATCCTTAGGATATTTTTTATATTACTATATATTATTTAAAATTTTCTTAAACAAGAAGTCTGATTTAAGTTACATATGATTTAGAAAAACATCTTTTCAACAGGCAGGATTAATATTTTTACTATTATTACTCTATTTCTAGATTTTAGTTAACTTTGATGCCGAGATAAAGTACGCACTTTAGTGAATACGTATTTCTGTATGCAAGGATCAAAGGGAAGAGATTCCAAAATATCCATAGGCGATAATACAAAGCACACATCATTGTATAAAAAAATCAAAAGAATCATTTAGGGTTAATTTTTTGTTGCCTTGCTTTATTTGTGCCTCAGTGTTTGTTAAGCAACAAAATTCTGACACTGCTTGTCAGATGCCTCTACGCCACAAACTTTACAAACCATTGCAAACACTGTTGTTTTACATGTTGTGTTGTTGCTTTCAAAAGCTATTGTTACTACGCTGTCACATTTAATTGTGTCACATCTGTTGTTGGCCACAACTTGTTGCATTTGTGGTGGCTAAAGAAAAATGGCACACACATAAATACACATTCGTAAGTGTAGGACAGATGGAACAGATTAAAAAATGAGAGAGCGAGTGAGCGAACATTGAAAAATATGCCAAAACAAGGGGAACAAAAGCATTTTTTTGGTTTGCTTAGATTTTGTGTGTACCAACAAATATCGTTGTTGTTCTTGGTGATAAAAGCATATTTTGTTACCACTTTTATTGCTGCTGCACTGCAATTGTGGCCTTGGAAACAACTTGATTTACATTTTTCAAAATGGGTAGAAACCCTTGGTCGGCACCCAACAGCTTTATGACGTGCCACCACATACATCAATGGGGCAACATCACTAATTTCGTAGTTGGAATGTGCAACAGGCAGCTGTGTGATAAGCTTAATGGTGGGCAGAAGAAGGGGAGATTTCTAAAGAAATCTCTTATAAACAACTATATTTTGCACTCTATTTAGACCAAGCTAAAATTTAGTGCAAATATGTGTGAGGTCGTGGTTGAGGTTATTCAACACATACACAGGAATAATGGAATGCGTAGAGCTATCTATTAAACTTTGATCATATTGAAAAGGTACAAGCGTCTGCTTTCAACCGCAGCTAACTTCATGTAAATCATTTGACAGGTTAAAAAGTTACGCGCCTTTTATTGAGAGTATGTTTCGTGCTTGGGTCGTAAAAATACAATGGAGCAAAGAGCAAATATTAAATTCTGTGTTAAACTTCGAAAAACATTTAGTGAGACGTACGAATTGATGCAAAAAGTTTATGGTGATGATTGTTTAGCTCGTTCAAATATGTATAATTGGTTTAAACGATTTAAAAATGGTCGTGAAGATTTGAATGATGATGAAAGACCTGGTCGTCCAGAAGCAAGTAATCGTGCTAAATTGGTGGAAAAAGTCCGCGAAATCATTGCTGTTGACGGAAATTTCACTGTAAGAGTGTTGGCTGAAGAATTAAATTTATCTACTGGTACTACTTGCAAAATTTTAACTGACCATTTGGGTAAAAGAAACGTTTGTGCACGCTTTGTTCCACACCAATTAAATGAAGATCAAAAAATCGCTCGTGTAGAGCATTGTAAAGCCATCATTTCAACAGCTGAAAACGATCCAGATTTTCTTGATTCGATCATAACTGATGACGAAACATAGTGCTTCAAATATGACCCTGAAACTAAGCGTCAATCTGCAGAATGGAAGACGAAAGGGGAGCCAAAAGCAAAGAAATTGCGTTTTCGGAAGTCAAGAATCAAAACAGTGTTGATCACGTTCTACGATTCCAAGGGTATTGTACACAAGGAATTTGTTGCAGAAGGTCAAACTATTAATGGAGAATACTAATATATTTACACACAAAGGACGAATCTCTCTTCGTCCAAGTGTGCCCACTCCCTGGGCAACCATACTAACCTAACCTAACCTAACCTAACTATTTACAAGTTTTACATCGTTTGTGGTCGAGAATTGTTCGTGTAAGACCTGAATATCCAGAGGGGAAACAGCTGTTTTTATTGCATGATAATGCACCACCTGACAAAACCAAAAATGTTCGTGAATTTTGGTGCAAAAACATATTTGTGTCATCGGCCACCCTCCGTATTATCCTAATCTATCACCATGCGACTATTTTCTGTTCTCTAAATTGAAAAAAGCCATGAAAGGTGCGTTTTATGATGATATTCCAGCCATTCAAGCAGCCATGACACAGGTGTTAAAGAATATTCCCTTAGATGACATAAAAAAGTCCATGCAGAAATTGGTTGATCGTTCTGAACGTTGTATCGAGTTAAATGGAGACTATTTTGAATAAAGAATAACTTTCAAACACAGTACGATACGTGTTTTATTCTACATCTAAAAAGTTATGTTATTTATTGAACATACTGTGTAGTATAGGATAATAGTGAGAATCTCAAAGCAATAGAAAAAAATTCAAAAAAATAAAATAAAGAATAGTTTCAGAGGCGCTACTGACTCCAACTAAACAGAAGCTAAAGTTAGTGCCATTATTTTTTCTTTCTTTTTCTTTAACTAAAATTTTAACTAAACTAAAACTAATGATAAATTGTTATTTTGTTGGCTAGAGCGACTCAATTTGTAACAAATTAAAGAGGTTCAAGGTTCTTACGAACTTAATACATTTATAAGTAAAAAAATTAAGAAGTCTAAATTCCGTTCGGACGATCATAAAAGAACATAACACTCTAAATGAATTGCACGGTGTATATTCAACTTCCCTTTTGTTTTTGTAAATGTATATTAAAAATTTATTAATAATGAAAAATGTTGCGTCTAGGGAACTAAACTTTGGAAAATGTTTTTATTTAACATTCTCGAGGAATCGGAACGTTTTTAACGCATCTCACATGCCTGCTAACCACGAGTTGCATTATGTAACAGAGTGCGAGGATATTGGAGTTACATTCGACGCCGAACCTTCATGCAGTGGTCATATTACTTCATTCTTACCAAACCGAATTCAATTCCGGGCTTCATTCATTACAATACATTTGAATTTTCTGATACATACACTTTTAAACTGCTTTATACGGTTCTTCTCATTTGGGGTATGCGGCTAACATTTGGAGTCGTTATGACCATCTTCGATAATATGTTCTTAATATTTATATATACAGTCCAACCTCCCACAAGGGGACACTCACGGTTCCACAATTTTTGTCCGCTTATGGGGGTTGAAAAAAAAACTCTAAGTTAAAATTACTATCCCACCTCTTTAAACAATTTTTTTATGTTTTTTTATGTTCAGTTTTTTTCATATTTATTGAAAAATATATATGTATGTATGTACATTTTTATATTGGGAACAATGAATATATTTACACATTTGAATATACATATTTGATTGAACATATT
This sequence comes from Anastrepha ludens, assembly GCF_028408465.1. Lineage (NCBI taxonomy): Eukaryota > Metazoa > Arthropoda > Insecta > Diptera > Tephritidae > Anastrepha > Anastrepha ludens. The sequence continues at coordinate 96,528,292 of NC_071499.1, forward strand.
TATATTTCAGGCTTCAAAAATTCATATACCGTAGTCTGTCGTAGATTTTCCTGTTTATGTTTCAGAAAAAGGTTTTCAAGTGAAAGTCTGTCCATTGGAATGTCTCCTAATTTTGTCAAAATGTGTTCGATTATATGGCATCTGTAATGACACTTAAAATGTTGTATTAGCGGGTAAAAATATCAACTTTATGTTATCTAGTTTAATATCTCGAGGGTGAGTTGTAGCATTGTCCAAAAATAATAAAATTTTTCTCTTCTGGCAGCCCATTTTTTTATCAAGCATTTCTAGCCACTCACACATAATTTCACGAGACATCCAAGCTTGCCGGTTTGACTTCCATTCCACTGGCAAACTTCCTATATTGCCTCTTTTAAAGGCGCGTGGGCATGCTGCTTTTCCGATAACCAATGGCTTTTCTTTATCTCTAACCATATTGGCACACAATAGCATAGTTAATTTTTCTTTTGATAACTTACCGCCCACGCATTTTTCATTCTTCAGAGCAAGAGTTTTATTGGGCAAAGCACTGAAAAATAGTCCAGTTTCATCCGCGTTGTAAATATCTTTTGGGCTGTAGCCTAATAAAATATTTGGTAGTTTTTGTTTAAATTGCAGCACATCCTCGAAATTAACCTTGGAAGATTCCCCACATATTCTTTTGAAAGTCACATTATGACGCCTACGCCATTTCTCCAACCATCCATTTGACGCAGAACAATTTTTAATACCTAATCGGCCAGCGATTTCTTTTGCTTTTTCCTTTATAATAATACCCGATATTGGTATATTTTGGCTTCTGGCCTTAACGAACCATTCGAAACTCAAATGGTCAATTTTTGAGCCATCCGCTTTTAAGAACTTTTTCTTTTTGTTGACGTTATCACCGCCCATCCATATTCTTTTAATATCTTCTCCTGTTAAGCAGGCTTGCTTGTTATATATCTATCTACTCTGGGGGGTGATTTGTAATACATATATAAATATACTAATATGACTAAATAAATAAATATAACACTAGGACCTATTGACAACTTTTGGCTTCTTATTTAATTTAAATAGTAGTTTAACGAAAATATAGTACATTCTCTTACAAAAAACCCACTTAAATCAGAGTTTAAAAATTTGTGCAAATTAACAAAAATCAACAAATTTTCATCGTAATTGCGAATTTTTTCATGCAAGTTTCGAGTGGCTCCAAAACCCAGTTGATGTTTGAATTTGTTTGGGAGGCGGTCTTTTCTCCATATAGAGATAGCTCAAGATTTTATTTTTTATTTCTATCGTAGAAACACCCAAGACGCACCACAATGAAGGTAGGTAGGTAGAATAGATGGCAGGAGTTCCACAAGGAGCACTGGAGTGCCGTTTTGATGCCATAATGTAGACTAATACCTGCGAAAAATTTCAAAACTTAAAGGAAGAAAAACTATCAACAGCCATCCAGTCCTGTGAATATAGTGGAGAAGAGAAAATAATTTAGGATTAGACTGAGTCAGGCTATCCTCAAAAGGCACATTAAGGAATCTCAAGCGCCTAGCCGCCAAACCCGGACATTTACAAAGAAAGTGTTCAACTGCCTCTTTCTCTGCCGGATCACCACAGCTTCTGCAATTGGGGTTGTTCGGAAGTCAGCCCTAGCTTGGAAAGTTAGCCCTAGCACAACCCTCAACTACTATATGCTGCAGGAGATTGCATCCAGAGGCCAAGCTTCTACAATCTAATAGCGCTCTGAGCAGCAATGGTTTGAACTTGGGGATCAACGGGAAGAAAGTGTATAATGGAGGGCGGTAGTGAGCCATGTTTTGAACGCCATGATGCCAATACCTGCAGTACTCGCACTCTCTCTAATTAAGTGGTGTTATAGCCCTTCCGAAGAGCTACCCACCAAAATAGGCTTCCATGTATTTATCAAAATTGGCAGAAACCCTAAATTGTACTTCTAGCCTAAGACACGTTGCTTGGGACCCCATTTTTTGCCGAACATAGAGTTATAAGAGCAGAGAGCTATACTGACCTTCTTAACTCGATTTACGATGTGCAGCTTCCAATGCAGCTTCGGGCCAAGTGCTACACCAAGATACTTGACTTCCGACGACAATAGTATTCCAAGCATTAAAAAAATATTTATTGACGGCGCTTGCCGTTGCTTTGACAAGTTATAAAAGTTTATAAATTTTCATTAAATTTTGTCGCATGCCTGCAAATAATCCCGTTGTCTACAATTGGAGCATACACGTTAGGGCGGGTCGATTTAAAAATCGCTCATTGCTCTGTGAAAATCGTATTCTAGGGATCAAAATAAGAAACTTTGCCGAAGGAATCATACCTCTAAAACAAATTCTGATGTCCCCCAATTTGGGTCGAACGAAAAATCCCACTTTGACCCATTTAGAGTGTTCCAATCGAGTCCAAATGTATGACCGACCCCCACTAACTTTGGACGGCTGATCTACCCATGCTGATCTACCCCATACAATCATTTCAAAATATCACCATTTTTGGCCTCTACATGAGAAAAGAAACTAAAAAGTTCGACGCAAATTGGGGGACATCAGAATTCTTTTTAGAGGTATGGTTCCCTCGGCAACGTTTCTTATTTTGATCCCTAGATCCGTATCGGTCTAACACGCATACGAGTTTATTGTGAATGCCTATAATTTTCTCCTAGTAATGCCACCTAAATTGTGATTGGCGCATTCCAGAAAGATTTAGTTGAGTTGGGGTCCACTTCTTAAGAAACGAGAAGTGATGAATCTGATGAAGTCACAGTTCGCCTTTAGTTTACCTGCCTTGACAGATGAAATATCTTTTGACTTCCAAGTCCTTAGTTCCCTGATTGGCTAATTTGGCTTAATAAATCGCAAAGTCGAGCAACGACCTCTCTTACCTTTTTTGTGAAATTGCTGAAAAATATGGTCACACTTTCGCTTTTTGGCGCAAAAGATTTTATTTACAAGAGCACAATTGCGTACAGTTTTAATTTTTTTTCCAATTAAATTTATTTACTTTTAAAATACAAGTTTTTCATATTTTACTCTTAGTCAAAGCATATTGAACAGATAATAGCTCTATGTAAATTCCGGCAATGCCATTGGTCTGCATAATACGAAAAATAGCTAATTCTGAAAAATTACAAAAACAAAAAAATACCTATTTATCCCTGCTCTAATGTGGCTGTCATATTATAGGTAAATATGTCCGATAGATTTTTTTATGCTAAAATGCAAATAAAGTTGTAGAACTTAGAAGCGAAATCAATCGGAAAATAATAAAATCGGCTTTTCTAGTATCAACTATTACCTGCTCAATATGCTTTACACTTAAGTAATTTATATTCAATTTCACTTCGACACTTGATTTTATATCAGATACCACTTACTCATGCAATCGAATATTCAATCATTCGGAACAGTGCCACTTGATGGATGACTTATTTGAATCGTTGGGTTACCAAAATAGAGAATACAAGCAATTTACTTAAGAAAAAGTAAAGCAACTTACTGTGTAAATACATAAAAATCCAAAGGAATTGAGACTGTATAAATAAAAAACCGTTGACTTGAACAGGACACATCCACATGAACAGTAGCATTTTTGAACTCACCAAAAATTTAATTTTGTCACTTTTTGCGCGTATTGGAGCCGGCTCAGGATGATAAAGGTTTTTAAATTACACTAGTTTACAAATTTTCAGTTTCAAAAATGGTCTTCAACAAAAACGCGTTTTTTAGACTAATTTGAGGTCGCCAAAAATTACTACTTGGTGAAACCAAAAATTACTTTTATTTTTTTTTTTTCAAAGAACGGTTTCCAAGATGTTCCCAAAAAATCTGTTTTTTGTGCAATAGTGCAGTTATTACCTGCAATCTCGAAAACAGTGCGCGCCATTTCTTTGAAGTGCATAAATTTGGAAAGGCACATAAGGCGTTTTTCAATAGGTGCGCTTCAACTTTTTTCCGATAGGGAGGGCGAACGACGCAATATTTTTCATTTTTCGCTTGTCATTTGTAAACTTTATTAGTATACATTTCATCATGGAACGCTACACACTTGAGCAACGATTGCAAATCGTGCAAATTTTTTATGAAAATAATCGCTCTGTTGCTGCTACTTTAAGAGCATTACGGCCATTTTACGGTCCCTTTAACAAGCCGTCCCGTTTTGGGGTTATGTGAAGTCATTGGTCTACAGTAACAAGTCGGCGACGATTTGTGAGCTCAGAGCCAATATTGAACGCGAAATTGCTGGAATTTCGGCCGATTTATGCAAAAGAGTGGTCGAAAATTGGGTTCAACGATTGGACTTCGTAAAACGTGCACGCGGTGGTCATGCAAAAGAAATCGAATTTTATACTTAAATGTATATGTTCAAACTCGATAATAAAAAAAAAATTAGTTAAAAAAGTCAAACCGTTTGTGTTTTATTCAAAAAAGTTCAAAAGTTGCAGCGCTCTTACTGAAAAACCCTTTATAACCTACATGGCAGTATTTAATTCGTGTCAATGGTCGAGGACCATTTTTGGTGTAAACTAGTGTTACTGGTACTCGCATTAAAGCTTCTTGTAGTAACTTTCATGAAACAACGTTGTTAAATTCCACCACAATTGAATGCTAGCCATCCTTACTGGCTCCTTTTTGCCCCTTTTCCTCCTTCAATTCAGTGACCAACGTTTATCTTTGCCTCTTCTTCAACGACTTTTCTTCGCTGGTGTGCTATTGATTTTTCACGCAAGTTTACTATTCAAATTTGGGATCTCATAAGTTTTACAGAAAATTACTTGTCAGCGTTTTCACTGCCACACTTTACGACGGGAAGTGGAAAAGTACTTTGAGTACACTCAACAGTTGGAATTGCAACTCCATAGTGAGTTTGCTCCTTGGCTGTTTTTCGTTTATGTGCTGCGAGTTTTTTTGCTAACAAAGTGTTTTGTGTTAAAAGAGTGAGGGAGGTGGGTAGAGACTAACAAGTTTGCATTAATTTTGAAGTGTTATTATTTTGTTTTAATACCTTTGAATGGGTTGATTCGAATTCGTAGAGGCAGTAAAGTTTCTTTGCATAGTCTAATAATTTGTGATAATATAAACTTTAGGGAATCTCGCTAACGTAATTTCCGGACAAACAACATTTTGTAGAAAACCCGATGGCAATGATACAGCCAATTTTTTTAGGCTTAAAGTAACAAATAGCTTAGAGTATTTTTGCTATAAGAACCAGATTCTTTATACATCTATTATACATTCAAGTCCATTTATTCTTTCGCCTAGCCTATTCCTATTTCGGGTCGGCTCAACTTGTGCGATACGTCTGGGTCACACGGTATCGAGTTGTCCCTCCACTCACGCTTCTACATCGTATGGCGGTTTTTATAGAATTTTTCCATGCTTTTGGTGGTCTGCCTAGCCTTCTTTTCAACTCCTCCATCTGCAACACTTGTCCCACTGCGTAGTTGTGTGGTCCTGTTATATAGCGTAAAGATAAGGAAGATATTTCGTTTTGAAACTTTTAAATTTTTTTATCCTGTTTCTTGCCCAGCTCATTAAAATTTCATTTCCTGCTGTTCCTATTAATTAAAATTATTCATCATACATGACCAAACTTGTTATGTTAGCAAACTCAGTATTTTCATGAAATATTTTAATAAAACACAATAAATATTTAAGTTATTGAGTGACAGCAGAAGGAAACTGAAGTAAATAAAAGAAAACAGCGTGTAAATATTGTGCGAAAACCTTCAAGTTCATTTCGCTGTTTTATGGATAGCCACCAGCGGTCAACAGACCGTCAAAACGACAAGAATTCAAACACTTCTCACGCCCTTTGATTGTCAAAATGATATAGCAGGCGTCAGCGTGACAGCAGGAAGTCAATAAAAATTCGTACTAAATAAACAAGATTGCTATAAAAATGGTATTTATTTGACCGAAATTTGATGAGCAAAATAGTTACCCAAGTGCATAATTGTGATAATTAATGAAATTTCTAGTAAATGTAATGAAGTTTAACTTAATTAAATTCATATGGTGGAAGCTTGTTGGAAAAAAATTCCAAAAAGAAATCAGAAATTTGTATTAGCCACGAAATGAAGATGGCTTTATAACCTTAAAGTATTAATTTTTCAATTAATTCGATACAGTGTATGGTAACGCTATAAACGCATCGATTTGATAGCTAAGAAACGTGTTTTTTTCTCAATACATCCAGACTTTTTATTCATTAAATTTCCGGTGCACGGTTAAGACTTAAATAATTTTTAGTCATAGATATTTTTTAGTCAGAGATTATTTTTATCTATGACTGTTTTATAAGAATTATAATAATAATAATTATTATTATTAAAGCAGTTCTGCTGAAATCGCTGATACATTGTATACAGAGAGGATTTTGAAAAGGATTTTACTTTAGGTGACACTAAGCCGCAATGTGTGGAGCATCTTGGGAGTTAAACGCTATTTTCCACAGAAAGTGGGGCGGGCTCTTCACTTTTTGTCCATCCTGCCTTCTTAATCCGACTGGTATAGCGCTGAAAGCATCCTTTAAACAGTTCCTTTCCTTATATTCCAAATATGATGAGGTGTTGAAATGAGACCGTGAAATTTCAAGCCGTTGGAGCAGTTACTATAATAGCATAAATATTCATATTAAAAAGTGACAATCCTTGGCTTGGTATAAATTCGGTTTGCTTGTTTGGGTCCTTTGAGCCATGGGAAATCCACCATTCCAATTAACACTTCGATTGTAATTTTTAGAGGTAATTTCAGATAGACTACCTCACTACCACAGTGAGGCACTGAACAATTGTTAATGGGTTCAGCTCTACTTATAATTATTGAACTCGTATTTACTGTAAAGTCTCGCTAATTTCTCTACATTCAAATGAACGGGACCGTAAAGTACTTATTGAAATTTTTATAGTTACACTATGCAACTTACATATTGAATGAAAATGTTAAAATTTTGATGCTACCATACTTAACGTTCGTGTTTATATGGGCTATGGGATACGAAAATGACTACAATATGAAAGAAGACCACCAGTCGCAGGGCAGCTCCAGTTTTTTTCCGTGAATATCTTTAGAAATAAACGAAAAGGCATTTTGCACAACACAAAAGCAAGGTGCCATGAATTTTTATACTACCCATAGGAATTCCATGAGGTTGATGGCTTGTTGTTATTGCTTTTTTGTTTTTGCAAAGTAAGAACATTTTTTTCAGCCGTTCGTACCACTGCACGCTTGAGAGTAATCCTATGAAAATTTGAATCGAAAATGCCGGTAATCAAGTTTGTGATATCAAAGAAAGTGAAAGTTGGCATAAACGCAACAAAAAAAAAAGAAATAAGCTTCAAAAAGTTATAAAAATATAATGGGGATTTTATGTATGAAAATGCTGAATATGACAACTATTTATAAACCGTTGATATGCTAATTAAAAAACTTTCTAAACAATTTCCTTAGGAGGTGCATGTTTGTGTTATGCATATTTGTATGTAGGTATAGAAGTAAATATATTTCATTGAAGTATGTATACCCTAAGATCAAAAAGTACCAGGAATGTTTACTTTAAACGAACCGCGCACGTGGGAGTCGGCCCATATTTTTGTCTTATGTTGGTAGAACTGTAAGATACACATCTGTCACTTTTTAGCGTCATCGGATCTTTAGTGTTTGCCTGGCCGGCCAGAAATGGGGGCAAACAATTCTTAGATTTTGCATGATGATAACGCGCCATCGCACCGAGTCCAAATTGTGCTGGATTATTTGGCCGCGGTAGCCAATTGGGTTGGTGCGTGATTACCATTCGGAATTCACAGAGAGGTCGTTGGTTCGAATCTCGGTGAAACCAAAATTAATAAAAACATTTTTCTAATAGCGGTCGCCCCTCGGCAGGCAATGGCAAACCTCCGAGTGTATTTCTGCCATGAAAAAGCTCCTCATAAAAATATCTTCCGTTCGGAGTCGGCTTGAAACTGTAGGTCCCTCCATTTGTGAAACAACATCAAGGCGCACACCACAAATAGGAGGAGGAGCTCGGCCAAACACCTAACAGAAGTGTAGGCGCCAATTATTATTTTTTTTTTTTATTTGACCAAACATCAAGTAAGTACCATCCGTATTTACCTGATATAGTCCCGTGCGACTTCTTTTTGTTTCCCAAGTTGAGGTTACCACTTCCTAGAAGGAGGTTTCAGTCGATAGAGGAGATCAAAGAGCTGAAGGCCATCCCTTCATCGGCCTACCAGGGGTGCATGGAGGACTAGGTTAAACGTTGGCACATGTGTGCTGCTTCAGACGGGTCATATTTTGAAGGAGACAAAATAAATTTGCCTCTTTAACTCTGTTTTGTTTTATTTAAACAGCCCGGTACTTTTTGGTCGTAGGGTATGTACTCGTACCCGCGCATTTGCATATGCGATGAGAAATTGCAAGCAAACTGTCGATTTCATGGCATGCGTAGCAAATGTGGTAGATATATTTTTCCCCAACAAAGCACGCCATGCATTTCCAAGTAAAAGGAAAGCGCGTTCGGGCCTTTTTGAAATTTCTCTTTTAATTTTATAGAGTTACCAAAACACAAAAATGGTAGTTCATTGAATGCGATCAGCGATTAATTGCATAAGGCCAGCGATAAGTGGTCTCCATTTGCATGATATCAGATGAGATGATTTGCATAAAATCTGCCTCTGCATGTCGAGACGGGCAGTAAATTTTTTTCTTCATATGTGGCATTGTTTCATTGCGCACCAACGTGAATGAATTCATTACTGAAGTCACTCAATGAAGACTGCGGAAAAGTGTCCTTCCATGAAGCTGCCTGACGGAGCTGTCAAAATAGCTAAGTGAAATAAAAGGTGAACAAGCGACTGCGTTCAAACTGTCCGAATTTGCAAACGACAGATAAACCGGCATTCAACAACGCCAAACAATTTGTAATGGATATTATAAAATAATAAAATTAGAATTTCCAGATAAAGAGAATGATTTCGACCTGGAATTCTGTATGTGTATGGGGTCGCTGAATCTGAACCTGTGGTCGTTTTAATTCCAGAGCATCAGGCTTTGACCATAGTCCCAAAAACACTCCAAAATTCACTAAAACAGACTATGTTCAAGCTGACCAATTAGCTGAGACAATTAAACTTTGAATTGCTGCATAGAATTTGGTGTTCACACACACAATTTATCTTGCTTAGATAGTATTTGGCGGATGAAAGTGTTTTGATTTTGTATACGAAAAATTCGGCGTGAGCAAAATGGTGAAAATTTCAACTTTAGGACGAATTTGATTAGTTTATAATGAATTTATTGATCTTTCCTAGTCAGTGTAGTCCAGTGTTGATTACATCCTGAGAAAAAGAAGATATCTTGCTTATATCTTAATTCTTTCTTCAAAGTTTCAGTAGGCAACAGCTGTTGCTCACGCAGCATTAGAATCAAATACAACTCAAAGGTCCGTGTGAAAGCTAAGAAATTAATTAAAATAAGTTTTGCTACAATCAATAACGTTATAATATCGGGATTTTTTTGTTTGAGGTTAATGGGAACGCACATTGAGCTCTTCATCGATTTACTCCATCCATCCGTTCATGTGGGTTTTGGTTTTATAGTAAGCACGATTTTTAAAATTAATTAATATTTTTATTTTAAACAATTTTTTTTCATTTCGTTTTCTAATTGAACAGACTGCACAGCATTGCTTAGAGCAGTGGCGGCGCTAGGCGTCGGCGACGTCGGCCACCGCCGACGGCCTCGCGCCTGAGGGGGCCTCGCAGAAAAACGAGTTACCTATTTATTTTCGTTTCGCCAATCATCCTGGCTTCGCCCTAATGAGCGTTCTCACACACACTGCCCGACACGATATCTGTATTGGGTGAAAATGATTGTAAGTAATGTGTGTGGCATTTATCATTTATTTATTTATTGAATTCATGGGTGTAGGTAAACCTATGAATGCAATATATAAATCAGTTTTACGTGCAAAAGATCTTAATTTAGCATATATAGAAACATAATGTGTGTGTGTGCTCTTCATTATGAGTGTCCGATACCAATATCGTATTATCGGGTAGTGCGAAACCGCTCGATTTCGCGCACGGAGCACGAGACTCTGGACGGGGAATCCCCGTGTTGTTTAATTGATTTATCTATATTTCATTTGTCTGTGAGAGTAATTTTTTTCATACGGCAACTTGCAGACTCGCAAACGCAAAGTTTCTTTTTATTGTACAGTAGGTTCTGTTTTTATGCGGCTTTTTTTTATGCGGTTTTGAAATAGTGCGGTTTTTTTTTTAATTACAAAATGCATGTCGACCTATCGGGAATTGTACATATAAACAAGATTCTAAACCAGCTAATCAAAATCAGATGACACTTCATCACAGATTCATGCGGTCTATGGAACGTATCTATAGTTATAATATGGGACTAGTGCCCTTTTTTATGCGATTTTATTACATTATTTCAGATTTATGCGGTTTTAGCATTTGAAACATATCTATAGTTTTACTATAGAACTAGTAGCTTTTTTTATGCTGTTTTTTTTTGTATGCTGTTTCTTGCGGAACGTATCTACCGCATAAAAACAGAACCTACTGTATTGTAAAGTTATCACCCCGACGTTCTAGTGCACAGTTCTAGTGGATAAAAGTTATTTGTTATTAATTTCATACCTAATGTTAAGGTAAGCCAACTTTTAACTTCAACTTTTTAACGACTTTAACGATAGTATATTACAACCCAAGGCCAGAAAGTTGGACCTCGGCCACCATCTCACACACGCTAGGATATCCAAAATTCTGGCCGTGGGTAGTATACTACTTTTATTGATCTCCCGCCGAAAGTATGTACTTGCAAGGATTTACAAACGCGAGGGAGGGGGCGGCGCCGAGGCGTAGCCGGGGTATTTACTGGTCGGGGCGCATCTCAATAACTCCGAAAAAGAAAATTGTTAATAAAATAACATTATTATTATTTTAAGCAAAATGGTATCATTAATATAAGTAACTTCAATATTACGTAATAGTAACAATATCACATTCTACACTTAGTTAAGTTGTTATCTAAATATGATCCGACATTACGGGAGCATATGCAAAGTATTAATGAAAAACAACTTAATCAACATTATCTGAGCGACGACATGCAAAACGAATTAATTACTTTAATGTCTAAATTAGTTATTAACGAAATTATACACAGGGTTAAACAAGCAAAATACTACGCCATCTTGCTCGATTCTACCAGGGACGTAAGCCGTGTTGAACAAATCTCAATTATATTAAGATTTTGCAATTTGTCAACTGGAGCTGTAGAAGAACATTTCATTGGGTTTATTGACGTCGCAGAAACAACAGGAGAGTATTTAACAAAATCAATATTACAAGAACTGGAAAGAAATTATCCAGATATCCCAAACTGTCGAGGATAGGGATATGATAATGGCGACAATATGGTCGGAATTAACAAAGGTATCAGAACAAGAATACTCAATATAAATCCAAGAACATTCTTTACACCATGCGGATGCCACAGTTGGAATTTAATATACTTGTGATAGATGCAGCAAACTCTTCAACGACAGCCAAAACATTTTTCGGCTTTACTCGTATCAATAAAATCTACATATGTGCTGTTTTCAAAGACAAGCAAGCGTTGGGAGATAGTAAAAAATAAATTAAAATTGACTTTACAAACTCTGTCTGAAACGAGATGGGAGAGTAGAATCGGAGCAGTAAAAGCAATATTTTTACAACTTGATGATGTCACCGAATATGTGAATAACCTGAAAAATAAAACTGATGATTCCAAAACTCTAAGCGACAGTGAAGCAGTCCTAAAGGAAATGCTAACTTTTGAGTTTATTGTTGCATTACACGTGTGGTATGAGGTTTTGCTACGTGTAAACAATATATTATAAGTAAACTATGGCAATCGGTTCAAGTCAACTTGCAAGTCGCTATTGATACTTTCCGCTCATTTTGTAGCTTGGTTCACGAATTCCAAAATACAGGATTTGAAAAAAGCGTAACAGAAGCTAGATTATTTGTGGAGAAAAGTACTTATGAAATTCAGTCTCAATTTAAGGAAAAAAGAATAGCCAGGCAAAACGAATGCTTAGTTACGAACATACTGATGAACCAGTTGAATCTCCTGAAATGCAGTTCAGAGTTAATTATTTTAACACAATGGTAGATGCTATAATAGTCGATACTGAATGTCGATTTACAGCGCTCAATGAATATTTTGAGCAATTTGGTTTTATTTATGATATCAATTATTTGAAATCTATGCCAAAAGAGGATCTTCTCAAACATTGTACTGATTTAGGTACAAGACTTCGAGAAGGCGAAAACAGTGACATACAGCCTTTCGAACTATATGAAGAACTTTAGCTTTTTAAAACTTATTCCCTAGACTCTATCAACGACGCGAAACAACTCATCCAATACATTTTAGAAAATAATTTAGAAGAAATATATCCAAATGTTTATATTACAATTAGAATCACGTTCACAGTTCCGGTCAGCACAGCTTCCGCTGAGAGAAGCTTCTCAAAGTTGAAATTGATAAAAACCCATTTGAGAAGCACAATGAGCCAAGACAGACTACCCGCGTTATCAGTTCTGTCAATCGAAGCTGAAATAGCGGCTAGACTTAACTACGACACAATCCTGAAAAAATTAAGTGAGGCTAAAAGACGAAAACTTCGACTATTTTAATTTCTGTGTGTAATAATTTTTTGTCATCATTTTAATAACAATAAAACTCCGTATACTCATAAATTATTTTATAATTTGGTTCACTTAATTTTTCGTTTTCTTTCACTGCGAAGTAAAGAGGCCTCGCGAAGTTGATGTCGCCGACGTACACATTTGGTCTAGCGCCGCCACTGGCTTAGAGAATAGAGAAAAACAAATTTATTGTCGACTTTTCAACTGAAATCATTACCCTTAATCCTGTATACTGTACAGTGAATTCAGCATAAAGAACATCATCTTAGTTGAGATTGGACAAATTATTAAATATACTCAACCAATCAAACAAAGATAATAAAATTAGTTCATTGAATATTACTTGATTATTATCAACTAAATTTAAAGAAAAACACAGTTTGGTGCGGTTTATGGGCTGGAGGTACCATTGGACCGTACTTCTTCAAAGATGCTGCGAATCGTAACGTAACTGTGAATGGTGAGCGCTACCGGGAAATGCTATCCCGTAACAATGGACTTGTTGAGAGGCGAGTTCGGTGAACATTTTATTTCACTTTCGGGACCTATCAATTGGCCACCCAGATCGTGCCATATAACGCCTTTAGATTATTTTTTGTGGAGCTATGTTAAACAAGCCTGCTTCAATTAACGCATTGGAAGACAACATTACAGCATTTATATGTGAAATACCGGCCGAAACATTGGGAAGAGTATGCCAAAATTGGACTAAGCGGATGGACCATTTGAAGCGCAGTCGCGGTCAACATTTGCATGAAATAATCTTCAAACATTAAATTATATGGACTGTACTATCGATTTAAATAAAAAATTCATGCATTTTTTTGAATTTTACATGTGCTGTTTTGAAAAACTTTCCTATAGCTTTTAAAAAATCACCCTTTATGTATGTATATATGGACACATGTAATTGTTAAGATTTTGCTTCAGCGTGTCTTCCAATTTATGTGCTTCACGCTACTCTACTAATACACGGGCAAAACGAAATGTATATGGTGTAATCAGCCTCAAATCTGACTTCTCCAAATCCTCTAAGTCTTGCATGTTCTAGACTTGATGCATTTTGGATATTACCAGTGCAAACGTTTCTTTCGAATGAAAATTAGCTATAGACAATTAATACAACTTTTATAAAATAAAAGCTATGCAAGAAAAGTTGCGTATGCCTGTAAAAATCAAGGTTTTAAATAGTAATGCTGCGTACTCAGTTATTCATTCCATCATTAATTTAATTTTTTTAAGGACCTTAAACTTTCAAAGGACTAAAGTTTCAAAAATGTGTAATTATAAATAAAATAAAAAAATAAATAATTAGGTATATCCACGCTCTCATATTAATATATATTACCTAAATTCCAACCGAAAGGGAATATATTCGGCTATTAAAAAAAAATTTGCATTACTTTTTAATAGTAAGTTATTACTTTACAATAATGAAAAATTTCCTTGAAGTTTCTTAATAAATTTTATAATAATACATCCCTCAACGTCGTTCTTCTTGCTGTTTAATAAAAATATTAAAAAATTGTTGAATTTTCCTCCTATGAAATAAAGTATACGCAATGGATGCATCAGCTAATTTCTTCCCTCAAGAAACTTTTAAAATCAAACACTGAGAATGCATCACTACTACTTAATCTTGCCATAAATTCTGTGACAACTATTACAATGCAAACGGCGAGAAAAAATTCGCAGAAAAAAGTTCCGTTATTTTTGATTTTCTTTGTATGCATTGTCTACTCATAAATTATACTCAGTTTCGTGGCAAATTTCGCTTGTTAACAATGGAGTGGGGAGCTGAGGAAAACTGCGTTTAAATACACTGGGCTTTTTAGCCTGACCTTTTCAAGAAAAATCGGATTGCATTAAAAAGTGAGGTAAAAGTGCAAGCGAGATTTACAAGTCGCTGAAAAACTTAATATTTCGAGATTGTTTGTTTCCGCACGATCAATTGCTTATCCCAAATATCTGAAGTGATAGACAGAAAAATAAGTGGTCGTCCTCGCGTGGTTCGAACCAGTGCAGCCATAAAAGCCATTCGAGAATGAGTTCGCAGAAATCTCCTTGCAAAGCAGAAACTCATGTCCAATGAAATGAATGTATCGACCAGATCCACGTCAAAAGCAATTAGAGATGATCTCCACATGAAAGCCTTCCGTCGCTCAACTGGCCATCTTTTGACAACGCGCTTAGGCTCGACAGATGCAAGCAGCTTCTTTGGTGGCACGCGACCAACGGCCATGAAAATATTCTTTTCACAGATGAGAAAATTTTCACTGTTGGAGAAGTTTTTAATAAGCAAAATGACAAAATCTATGCTAAAACTTCTAAAGACGCAAAAAATGTTGTTCCAAGGGTTCAGAGTGGCCACCATCCAGTCTCCGTCATGGTTTGGTGGGGAGTGTGATGTAAAAGTGTTCTCTTCATTTCCGCGAAAAGGGGTTTAAGACTGCGTCAAAAGAGTAGCAGGATGTTATAGAAGGCGTAATGAATCAGTTCAGCAGAACTCTTTTCAATGAAGACCATTGGATCTTCCTGTAATAGCTGAACGGCCTAATCGCTTGAGGGCTTGTGTAAAGGCAAATGATGACAATTTCGAATAAAAATTAATTTTTTCTTTTAACATTTACATGATTAAATAAAACTAGCTCCATTTAAAAAAAGGATTATAATATCATATCTATAACGGACTTAACTTGTAACAGAACTTATGGCAGGTCTAAATATATAAAATCTATACTAGTTCCATGTGCATATAAAATGTTTCCTGAATAACAGATTTAGTTGATTTTTGTCGCACGGTGTTCTAATACAATTTAGTTTTCTCCATATTTTGCTCACTTTCAATATACCAACATACCTATATGCAAATGTTATGTTATATTATATATTGTACTAGCTTTAACCCGCTTATAAAAGAATTACAAACAATAATTTCATAGAAAATAATTTTTTATTAATAACCATAATATTACAATACCCGGCATCCGTTGCTAAGCCTCGTTGAATAAAATCAAAACAACCAATCAGAAAAATATCAAGTAAAATTATTTTTATCAATTTTCAATCTCAAACCGTTTTTGAACTTCGCATTTGGGTCATAGTTGAACAGCTTATGCGGATTATGAAGTCTAGAGTGTGCTATAAATAGTGGGAAATAGGAAAAACTAAGATTTTTTAGGTTAAATTTAAGCAAATATTCGATTATTAGTGACGAATGAGAGTGGTGGCGGGGCCGGGGGGCTGTGGGAAGGGAGTTCCATCATAAAAACATGCCTATAACCTTCATTGGGTGAAAATATGAATGTATAAAATTTTTACGTTACTTGGTGTTGTCGTTTCGTAGTGATGCGCGGACAACGTACAGACATTCACCTTTATAGTATAGATTAATATACCTATGTTTGTGCGTACTTATATTTCTATTGATTGAAGATTTCGTTTTGGAACTCCTATGTTATGTGTTGTTTTAACTTTTGTTTACTATTCCTCGAGCAATGATGAAAAGTAGCAAATCAGAATTTCCTACACATCTGCTGTGTGCATCTGTTTCTAATTCATCGAGGCGTACGTGTAATTTTGTATAACTATGACATGGGTTGGTGCGTGACTACCATTCGGCATTCACAGAGAGAACGTTGGTTCGAATCTCTGTGAAACACCACAATTAAGAAAAACATTTTGCTAATAGCGGTCGCCCCCCCTCGGCAGGTAATGGCAAACCTCCGAGTGTATTTCTGCCATGAAAAAGCTCCTCATAAAAAAATATCTGCCGTTCGGAATCGGCTTGAAACTGTAGGTCCCTCCATTGGTGGAACAGCATCAAGACGCACACCACAAATAGAAGGAGGAGCTCGGCCAAACACCAAAAAAAGTGTGTACGCGCCAATTATATATATGCACATATGTATATGTATATATATGACAGCAATCACAATACTAGTATTTGACGACGAAGCCATTGCAAATACCAGCAGTCAGTTGTTGATTGCATTTCAGCTGGCAGCAGTACTAGGAAAACAAGAACAATAGAAACACAAGTGCGCAACAACAACACAAAAAGCATAGACAATATTCATGGTCGCAGCATGCTCAAAGCGAACGTTTAGCTAATGTGATGATAAATTGTCAGAAGTGACAGCTGTCAAAGATGTGCTCAGTTAGCATTTGAATGGACGCATGCAGCTTAGTACATATATCTGTATGTATGCAGGCAAATATGCACGCTCGCGGACACATTAGGGTGCTTTCTGTTTTACCTATATTAATATTTGTTATTAAATTTTTGTCACGTGTCACATTTTTATTCTATTTTAGCAAATAACACGTGAAGAGTTTTTTCTCCCCTTTTAAATGAGTATTTGAAAGTCACTGCCAGCAAATGAAGAATTTGGTAAAGGTATTATTTTCATGATAATTTTTTTTAATTTTAATTAAAAGAACGGATAATTCAAGATAAATCAACCAATTATTAAACGAAAAAATTATTTCATTATACTATTAATGTCGATTTTCCGTACCTTTGTTTGTAATTCTTCATTTTCCTGCAAACCAAAACTAACGAGCACTCTTTTTTCCAGCGCGTGGCTTTCTACTAAAAAACACAATTAAACAAAAATAAAAAAAGTAAATAAAGAAATTATATATATGTATATATATATAATTGGCGCGTACACCCTTTTCGGGTGTTTGGCCGAGCCGCTCCTCCTATTTGTGGTGTGCGTCTTGATGTTCTTCCACAAATGGACTGACCTACAGTTTCAAGCCGATTCCGAACGGCAGATATTTTTTTATGAGGAGCTTTTTCATGGCAGAAATACACTCGGAGGTTTGCCATTACCTGCCGAGGGGGGGCGACCGCTATTAGCAAAATGTTTTTCTTAATTGTGGTGTTTCACAGAGATTCGAACCAACGTTCTCTCTGTGAATGCCGAATGGTAGTCACGCAGAAATTAGGAGTTCGATATTTTATTATTATTATTAGACGGTCATTACGTACTGCGACCAGAGCTGATCTATTGTGAAAGGCCTATTTTGTAACCCTAGAGTTTTAGGCTTTTTAGAAATTTTAGCACAGTTTTGGGTTTGTTGTTCCAAAGATTGCATGGAGATACTACGATACCACCAAGGTGATGAAGTCTCTGTCTGCCCAACGCAGGACATTCACAAAGCACATGTTCTGAGCTTTCTATGTCCATTTCGCAAAAGCGGCAGACATTGGTCTCAGATAGACCAATATTATTTAGATGATACCTCAGACTGCAGTGACCTGTAAGATATCCTGTTAAAAGACGCAGATCTACTCTGTTTAGTGAGAGCAGCTTGTCAGATATTCCTTTGTTGGGACTTAGGAATAGTTTGGGTTGACGCTGACCGGCACAGTTTAGCCAGTGTGCAGCAAGTTTTCTTTCTTCCCATTTCCTAAGGAATTCATTAATGTGGCCTTTTGTGAGTCCACAGAAAGGCCCAGGACCAGTAAGTTGCTCCTTGTTTTACAAGGTCATCAGCCATTTCGTTTCCCTCATGTCCTTCATGTCCCGAAATCCAGCTTAGTGTTACTATGTTGAGGTTCCCTAACGTGTTGCGAAGGTTTAGGCAATCATTTACCAATTTGGAGGTGATAGTTACTGATAGAAGGGCTTTTAGAGCCTCTTGGCTATCTGAAAGTATGTAGATGTGAGTACCTCTCATTTTCCTGCTAAGGCATTCTCTTACACATATTTCGATGGCATGTATTTCTGCCTGAAATATTGTTGGGTAGAATCCCATCGGAATCGATTTTTTGAATTTAGGCCCACTGATTCCTGCCCCTGTTCTACCATTTTCCAATTTGGACCCATCAGTAAACCATAGCTGGGAGCCAGGTTTGAAAGGGATAGAGTTAGTTCTCCAGTCTGTTCGTTCATTAAATATAACTTGGAAGTTCCTGAAGAGTATTGGTTTGGGTGATAGTACCTATATCATCCCTATGAAGAATGGGACTATGTAGGAAGTCTTCTAAGATCTTTAAATGTCCTTTCATATCCCCACTTTTAAGTTCAGATATACCTTTTAACCTTAAGGCACCCGTGCAAGCTTCCCTTTCAATTAGAATTGGAAGCGGTGGTATGTTCAGGAGCACACCCAATGCATCCGTGGGGCATGTTTTCATAGCCCCTGTAATACCAACACGTATCAGGCGAGTGACTATGGGTTTCACAACTGTGGTGAATGTCCAGAAGGTCATTCTAGGGTTTAGTCCCCATGTCTTACCAAAAAGCCTTGTGAAGGCAAAGAATGCCCTTGTGGCTTTTGAAGTAACTCTCTCAATATGGGAATTCCACGTAAGCGTTTTGTCAAGATTGACGCCAAGATAGTTCGCTTCTGTCGAGAGTTGAAGTGTTGTTCCATTAAGGGTCGGACATTTGAGATTTATGTTCCTTCTCCTAGTAAACGGTGCAAGTGTTGTTTTGGATGGGTTAATGGAGAGCCCTTTTTCCGTGCACCATTTGTTTATTATTGTAAGGGCTTGCTGCATGCGATCCGAAATGGTTTCCTCATGCCAGCCTAATACATAAACTACTAGGTCATCAGCGTAGCCCTGAGTGTGAAATCCTAGGTTATTCAGTTTGTGGAGAAGTTCATCTATGACTAGAGTCCACAAAAGAGGAGAAAGTACGCCACCTTGAGGGCAACCTCTTGCGGCTTTAATAGATTTGATTGTTCCTCCTAGTTCGGTGCTGATCGTCCTAGATTTCAGCATGAGTACTATCCATCTAGTGATGGGTTCAGGTACCTCCTTTAGATATAGGGCATTATAGATTGCCTCATAGGAAGTGTTATCAAAAGCTCCTGATATGTCAATAAATACACATTGAGCTATCTGTTTGGACTCAATAGCCTTTTCAATAACTGTTACTGTTCGATATTTACATTATACCTACAATAGATTGAAGTACCCTAGCGTGCATACAAATATATACATATATGTATATACATATGTTTTCAGGCCACTGTTAGTAGTTAAAAATGAAATTACGCAAAAATGACGCAAATTGAGTTATGGTGTAAACGTGGAATAAGGCGTAATTGAGCTAAATCCTGGCTACCATTTCTGCCATAAATGCAGAAAGCATGCCTTAAGGCAAGAAGCATGTTTAGTGAAGGTATTTACGGGATAATTTTTCCAGTTTCGTATGCAAGATATGTACCTGCAAGCACATCCATCAGTTGTGGATTAAGCAAAATACACTTTCAGTATATTGCACAGTAAGCTAAATGAGAGTATTTAAAGTTTGTAAATAATTCTAACCAGCTCTAATACCTTCTTGATTAATGGGAAATATAAAAGAGGCTCTAACAGTGTTTAATTTTTCGCTCGAGTTGCGCTCAAATTAAGGTTTGTGCTTCAAGTGGTTCTTAGGATTTTTTTTTTTTTCGTTTATTATAAGTCTAAACCATAGTTATTGTTTTTATCTAATATGAGTTTAAATTACTACTATGTTACTATAATTATTAAATAATTTAGAAAAATGAGTTTAGAAATTTATAAAATTCATTCTTTGAAACCGAAAAGTCAAGCGGAATAGAACTCGAGATCTCATTGAATTCTTTTAAAGCGCGGGCAATATGAGCATTACGCGCATAATTCGTGTTAAGAAATTTAAGATGAAATGGAATGAAATTGAAAAGTATTCGGTAGCGATGTAGTAGGAGTATGGAAGTAAATGCAACGTAATAGGGATGAACAGTTCATTTCTCCTTTATTACACTAAAAACAAAAGACAGTGAGAACATAGACCTTCTACTCTCTAGAGACTTTAAGTTAATTAAAATCAACCGAGAATGATAGGAAGGGATAGGGTTTGAGAACTTTAACGACCTGAGAGCATATTTAAGGAACACCTTCTGTACACGTTCAATTCTCTCAATAGCAAATTGGTGGCAAGGCCTCCAGATAAAAGTTGCATATTCTAATCTAGCGCGAACAAAGGGAGTAAAAAGTAATTTGTAAGTGTAAGGGTCCGTGAACATCGAGCTATTACACCGTATAAAACCTAAGATTGAGTAAGAAGTGGACACAATAAAGTTAATCTGACTGTTCAAAGAAAAATGTGAGTCAAAGATCACCTTTAGATCTTTAAATTCATGAACAGATTGAAGTAGATGACTGGACAATGCAGTAAGATGACTGGAGAACATTTTGAGTTTTAGCGAAGGTGACATGAACACATTTCTTAATATTCACAGAGATACCAGAGTTACTGCGCCAGCGAACGAGCGCATTAATTTCCATTTGCAACATAGGAATATCCTCATTTTTTCTAATGACCGAAAATATTTTCGAATCATAAGCATACAAAAGAAAGTCGGCAAATGAAAAACAGGTATATCATTAATAAATAGAATGAAGAAAAGAGGCCCTAAACTACTGCCTTGTGGCACCCCTAAAGATGCAATGAAATGATCCGAGCATTCACCCTCAATCGTTACCACACATCGTCTATCGGATAAATAAGATTTCAACCATTTAAAGAAAACAGAATGAAAACGAAGCGAGGCTAATTTTGGTAATAGAATTGTATGAGAAACTCTGTAAAATTCTTTAGAAAAGTCCGTGTAAACACAATCGACTTGAAAACCTTCAGCAAAAGTTCAATCCCTTCGAAAAGTTTAGAAATAATAGAAAGCTTCGAGATCGGACTATAGTTGCACACACCATTCTTTTTGCCACTCTTGAAAATAGGGGTGATAGTTGTGATTTTCCAATCGTTGATAAAAACTCCCGAAGATAAAGATTAATAAGAAACTAATTTGAGAGGAATGACAATAGCCGGGCAGTTTTTAAGAAAAATTTCGGATAGCCCATCCTTATCAGTCTGCGAAGAAGGTTTTAAACCCAAAATCCCATTCTCAATGTCCAGAGAAACATAGTTTAAATAGCCAAAGTTTAAAGATAGAAGTGGATTATCATGACAAGGAGAAAACGAGTGCGTATCATCACTAGAGAAATTATATTAGTTTTGAAAAAATTTGCAAAGAAATAGGCTACGACCACAGGAGTAGACGCTGATTTGTCATTAAAACGAACCGCAGAAGGGACTCCAGCGCTTGACTTTTTAGATTTAACAAATCGCCAAGGGGCCTTAGGATTAGACTTAATATTCTCTTCAATCCGAAGAATATAGTTCCTGTATAAAGATTTATTTAAACATTTAAACATACAATTTATAAAGATAGATTCATTCTTAGATTCTAAAAATTGCTTGTGAAGCTTATTTTTAAGTATTTTAGGTAGATAAGTGTACCATGGAAGTTTAAAAGGTTGTTTTTTAAATTGTGGTACATATTTCATAAGAATTTTGAGAAACTGCGCTTTAAGGGTAGAATAGCACTCAACAATATCTAACCCAGAAAGCAAATCTTCTCAATTGATGTCATGTAAAACGCTGTTTAACCTAGAAAAGTCACAAGAGGAGCAATTGAAAGCTATTGTCTCGTCTTGTTTACTACTCGCAAACTCGTAAAACTCAACATTAAGCATTAAAGTGGCATGACGTTTATCAGCAGGTGAGAAAGATGAGAAGCATTCAGAGATAGAACTATTAATATATAGCGCTGACGAATATGAGATCAAGAATTGTATTAAGCTTATTTTCGAAAGAATTAGTTTGTATTAAATCAAGGCTTAATAGATTATCAATTACATATGATCCTAGTGATTATGTGACATTAGTTGGGATTAGACTGTGCTTACGGAATACTGCAAATCTCATTAATTTTAGCGGCGGTTGGTGAGTTAGTAGATATTATGATTTTTGATGTTTCTCCACTAACGGAAGGAATAGAGGAGCGGATAGATTTTCGACGTGCGACCGCACAGTTTTTACAAAAAAACTTATTGCCCGAGCTGAGTAGGAATTCTAAATCAGCTGGCAAAACACCAACACAGTCCAAATGAAAAAGTTCGTTACATTTTCTGCACTGTAATTTAGCTTGGTTGCGTTCAACCTTTAATCCGCACACACAAGGCATTTTATATATAAATGCAAGTGTAAGGTGTTTTGAATAATTATCAATTAAAAGAGTCACTAGCTCGAGCAGGTTAAAATAAAAATTGATAAAAAAATTGACCATCGTAGAGTGAGAAAACTTAAAATCGCGGAGCGCAGTAAAAATCACGTCTACACATGAACAGGTCGCACACTTTTCTTGTGGTTCTTTAGATTTCGGTACTCGCGCAACGTATGCTACGAGTGTGGAGTTTTTGAAAGAGTGCATTCGACTAGCTTTCCCCAAGTAAAGTTGTAAACATGATAATTGCTAGTCAATTGGTTATATGAAAGGAGTGCTTATTTGTTATTCTGCTTACGCAGGTACACCTTTGTATTAAACAGAACTGTATAGTTAAGCCTAGCGATGTTCCAGGAATTGACATTACCAAGGGTCGCTAGGTACTTGCACACTGATATTTAATATACACATGCCCCACAAAGTCTGCGTTCACCTTAGAATAACTTTTTAGTGAATGAAAAGCACACAACCTGATTTTATAATTTTTATAAATTTGTATATATTTATATGTTTAAGTTTCAAAAACAAAAATAAATTTCAAGATTCCTTACGTAAGTTTTTAGATAACGGTGAATAATGGCTGTAACAAGTAAATAAAGCGACCGTAAAGTCTGCGTTCAGTCTTAAAGTCTAATACAAAAACATGATATGCTATTTGCAAAAATTAAATCTAATATTTAGTTGGATATCCACGTTGCTTCAGGACTTCACTCAGCCTATTTGGCATTGAACTTACAAGTTTTTCTGTTTCTTCTGCTGTTATCTTCCTCCATTCTGCTTGCATGACACTCCACCAAACCTCTTTGCTAGTAATCACTTGCTGACGAATTCTTTTTTCCAATAGATTCCACAGATGCTCGATGGGGTTAAGATCTGGGGACTGTGGCGGTGTTTTAAGCTGTTTTGGGGCGTTGTACAAGAGCCAAAGCTTAACGATCTCGGCTGTGTGCTTCGGGTCGTTATCTTGTTGAAACCAAAATGTTCTTGATAAGCCGTGATTTTCTGCACTTTGCTTTAAATTGCGTTTCAGTATGTTCAAGTATCCCCATTTATCCATCGTCGAATCAATGAATTCTAACTGACCCACCCCATTTGCCGCCATGCAGCCCCAAACCATAACCCCGCCACCTCCGTGCTTAACCGTGCCAACAAGATTTTGCTTTCAAGAGCAGATCCAGGTTTTCGCCAAACAATTTGACGGCCTTTTATTCCGAATATACAAAATTTACTTTCGTATGAAAATATTACTTTTTTCCAGAACTCGGGAGGCTTATTTATGTACTCATTAGCAAACTGAATGCGTTTACGTCTGTTCACAAGAGAAATGAAAGGCTTTCTTCGGGCGACTCTACCATGGTATCCAGCTTGACGTAGAACTTTTCTGGCAGTTTCAGCGCAAATACTTTTTTTAAATGTTTGATTTATGCTTTCAACTAATTTTGAGGATGTAATCGGGGGGTTAACCTTTGCCAAGTTGATTATAGAACGCTCTTCCCGGGTCGATAATTTTTTCGGACGCCTGACCCGGGCTTAGATGTAAAAATCCCAGTTTGCCGAAAATTTGTTACAACTTGCTGAATAGAGGAATACGTTCTCCCAATAGATTTTCCAATATTTTGGAAACTTTTTCCGTCTTTCCACATTTTTATAATTATTTTCCTCTCAGAAACGCTTATTTCTTTTCACTTTCCTTCCATGTTCTTTAATTATCTCCAGTTATAAAAAAATGTTCAACTAAGCTTTGTTAACATTCAGTCGAAGTAATGCGCAATCAAAAATTAATTTAAACAAGGAAAAATATCTTAAAATTAACGGTATCACTAAAATAAACCGGCTGAACGCAGACTTTTTGGTGCCTCATTTACATGCTGCTGCAACTATTTCCCCGTTATCTAAAAAGTGAAGTGGGGAGTCTTGTTTTTTTTTTGCCCTTGAAAGCTGGGAATGTAGTGAATAAAAAAATTGTGAAGATTTTAATTTAATCATAATATTCTATTTTGTTTTTAATATATTTAAGAAGGTTATTCGGGTGAACGCAGGCTTTGTGGGGCATGTGTATATTGAATAGCATTGCTTCTTCATAGAACTGTATTAAAATCCCTTTAGTCTAGAATTAGTTAAAATAGGACAGTGAAGCTTGAGCTAAGGCGAAATTTCCAATCATGTTAGCGAGAAAAAAGAGGCTTGTTCTTTAAGAGTGGTTGGAAGTAAACATTTTTAATAAAATTATAGAACGCTTTATGCCAATTGGTATAAGTGAATAGTAGTAATAATAATAATAATGAATGCAAGAATAGTCAAGAACTGCAGATCAAAATATTCTCCTATAAAAAAGGCTCAATATCTTTGAGCTTACTCAAATAAAATTGTAAACTCCTTTTAATTGTTCTCAGTCAGGCTCACCATATATTTTACGTCCATATAATTTGCCGAAAACTTTTCAGGTAGCTCTTTTTTATGGAGATCATGCGAAAACCTTCTGCTCCCAACTTTTGAAATACTTAGCAGCTTATTTAGCTGGAACCGTGTTAAACCGGCGAAATTCGCAATTCAAATTCTACCACTAATTTATTAGCTGTATATACCTATGCGCTTATTACCTACTAAACATTGAAACAACTAGAATCGGTCAACAGCAGGTAAGCAAATCCAAAATTTCCCACACACAAATACATACGAGTACGAGTATACTGGGCCAGCATCTGCTATGCTAACAGTTATGACTTGTTTTCATTTGCACGCATGCTTTTATGTACGTATTTTTGCTGGTTTTGTGCCTAATTTGGCTGGCTTCACGTTGTTGTTGTTTAGTTGTCTGGCAAATTTCATGCTACATTGAAATAATATAAATACATAATTCAAAAGGTGCTCATTAGTGTAATGGCTATATGTTGCAGGTAAGGGCTTCATTTACATATAATATATTTTTTTGTGTTTTTTTACTTCGTGTCTGTTGCACCAGAAAGTTAGGTATGCTGTCATTTAAATTTGACAAACGTTAAAAACAAGTAAACCAACGAAAAGTCTGCTAGTTTGCCATTTTTCATTTTTCATTTTTCATTTTAATTTGCGAATTCAAAGGGTGTAAACGTGTATGTATAAGTGCAGAGATATGCATGCATGTTTATTGGGTTGCCCAAAAGGTCCGATCGCGCAAGTTACACACACGAATTATTTTATGTTCATTAACGAACTTTTTATGAGTAATTTCGATAAGTGGAAATCCTTGAGCTCGGGTTAAAATACCACCACACAAACAGCATTACCTTTCTTGGTGCTAATCTGGATCACACTACAATTTAAAGCTTTTCTTTTGAATAGTGCCTGGGTAGACTGAATTTGGGTTATCGGTCATAGAACTGAACGAGAGGGCTCATTGATCGTCAAGCGGGATTTGAGTGTCAGCTGCAATTGGATAAGTATGCTGGAGCATATATCTTTTGCAGACATGTAATTTTTGATGGTTGATCGGATTTTATATCCGATGTGCGCAGTGTCTAAAAATAAAAGCCACTTAGCTCAGTTGCAATTTAACCGGAAGTATTAAATTAAAAAAGGGATCATTCCACATATTTAGGGGGCGTCCATAAATTACGTGAGGTGTTTTTTTTTGAATTTTCTGTACCTCCCTCCCCCCCTGATGAGATGTCGTGAGATTTTATTCAACCCCCCTCCCCATCCCCCAATCTCACGTGAGTTTTTTCAAAATGTGGGTTTCTTATATAAACGCGTTAGATGGTTATTGTAAAAAGAAAAAAAATTGCTTCGTGCTTTTATTTACAACTAGTTAAGACTAGTAATCAATATTGCTGAGAGTTATAAGTGTAATAAAAATTTAACAATACTCGTAGAAGACTTAAATCGTAACTACTGCGATTAAAAAAAGAATATCTACCCTAATTCAGTCCATGGAGAATCATGCGCGGTTTCAAGAGAGACTATTGGGACCAACATGTCCATATGATTTTCAGTAAAATCATCTGCTCCTTCAACTTCGTTCTGATCTATCCACTCTAAGCCGTTGACGCTTGCGCACAGTAACTCATTAGCTCGTCTTTCGACAATCCGTGAGGGTCGCACTTTGCGGTACATACGCGCTTGCTTACCTGGTGCAATGTGAGCTGCTCGCCTGTGCTCTGCAGCTCTTGTGATAGATGCGAAGTAAATACCGCATGTACTGCAGCATATTTTCTCTAAATCATCACGTATACTTGGGCAATAGAGATCATAAGGCGTGCTGATAAAGGCATTCAGCGGTTGAATCGGTAGGCGTATTAGAAATGGAGCAAATGACTTTCCGTCATGTTCTTTAAAGTCCGGAATTATCAAACGTCAATCAACCTAAGTGATGGGGTACGGAGGTGGCAGAAAACGGTCGTGAAGAATCATATGCAGATCACTCCGGCGTGGGCTGCAGCAGTTCTGATCATCGCATTTCACAACCTAAAAAAAAATTAAAAACAATTTCCCTTTGTAACTCTTAATAAAAATTTGTTGACATTCGCGCTCGTTAAAAAACTAGAAAAAAAAATAGGCATGCATAAAAATTTGACATGAATCAACTGCAATGTACCTGGAGTAAATATTGGTTCTCTCTAAACAAAGAAGGTTAGAACCTGTCCGTGTGTCGCTGCCACTCAGCTCGTACGCTCTTGTTCATCGAGTCGCGCGTTCGGCTGATAGTGGCGCGAAAACAAACGACGGGCTACACTGTACCGTAAATTCAGATTAAATTGAGCTATTTGGTATAAAACAAATATGGTGGTTTGACAGTAGTAATGTATAATGCCGAAGTATGAATGAAATTATTTTCTTTCGAACGAATTAGTGAATGATCTTAATCATACTACGATTACGCTTAAGATGAAATCTTAAACATGTACAATCTGGATAATGGACCAAAATAGTATATTATAATTCTTTTTTGTTTCAATCAGAAAAAAATTGCGTGATATTTGCCGAGACCGCCCCTCTCTCCAACGTAAGATTAGATGAGATTTGACTCGACCCCCTCCCCCCTTAAATATCTCACGTGATTTATGGACGCCCCTTATCTACAAATTCATAATAGGTATTTAGCAACACCTTCACTCTTGACCATGAACTTTTTTTCAGTGTATCAAGTTTTGGCATTAAAATTTCAAACTTTACACTGTTTCTCTAAAAACACTAGTTTTCTCTTTAACCTCAGACATTAAATTTTTAAAATGTTTATTCATTTTCAAATACAACTAACTCTTGATTTACTAATTAAACTTTCCATTTGGATCACAACACGCTGCCTTTACCAGTATATCTACAATTCGTTAGTAAACATTATTTAATGCCCAATATCTGCATTAGAATTTGAAACACATTTTCGTTTCGTCAGTCATACTTAAATGTGCTTTCATATGTACAAATATATTGTAGAAATGTCGCATGTATGTACATGCGTTTGTGTTAAATCGAAATAAAGCTAACTGATAAATCATGCATGAAGTATATTAAATATTCAAAGAGTTAAGCACCCTGCAGCCTACGGATATGTGAAATCAAAGCGAATGTCGAAAATGTTGCATAACTTTTGAAACTCACATATTCTATCCTGTAGGGAAAAATCTATTTTAGAATTATACTGAATTTTTTTACTGTATATCGATTCGACAACATAAAATGTTATATGAACTCTCTACCCTACCGACTACTGACTAAGTTAAGTTTTAGTATTATCCCTTTTCCAAAGCAAAATTCGTATAGTCCGAGGAATCACTGGTACACTTGTTCTAGAATATTCCGAATTTATCCAAAAAAGGCATGCAGATCAAAAAAATTGATTAAATATAAAACATCACTGTACAATAGAGCGGGTCGATTTAAAAATCGCTCATTGCTCTGTGAAAATCGTATTCTTGGGATCAAAATAAGAAACTTTGCCGAAGGAACCATACCTCTAAAACAGATTCTGATGTCCCACAATTTGGGTCGAACTTTTTAGTTTCTTTTCCACAAAAGACACTAAAAGTTCGACCCAAATTGGGGGACATCAGAATTCGTTTTAGAGGTATGGTTCCTTCGGCAAAGTTTCTTATTTTGACCCCTAGAATATGATTTTCACAGAGCAATGGGCGATTTTTTTGCCTCCCCACAAATCGACCCGGCCTTCTGTACAACATTCACCAGCTGTTTGTATAGAAAAAAGAACTAACGTGATCTAGTCATGAACCTACTAGTGGATTTCCCTGCAGGGTAGTTGCGTGTGTGTGTAAGATAGCACTTGTTATACAACATGTAAGAGCGAACGTGCCAATACAAAAAAAAATATTAGCCAGACGACACAAATTGACTTAACAACAACAGTTTCATTCATATTCTGTTGAACTAAGCGATAGCGAGCTCCGCGGAATATCAAAGCAATGGCCCTTTGCATGAGTTGCTGTAGTAGGTGAATTAGGCGAAGCAGAAAAAATATCAACATATAAATAAATACATTAAGTGCAATACATAATTTAATTCCCGGCGTCCTTACGACTACTTTAGCTGCGCATATAAACAGATGATTGTTATATATTTACCATTTTTGCTAAAATCATTCGGTTTTATTAGTACAGCAAGCAGTAAAGAAATACTAAATACTACCTAAATGACTCTTACCTGCTGTTAAAGTTATAAAGGCTTTAAGGGGGGAAGCTGGTCTAGAATTTTGAAAAAATCGAAAAATTTTTTTTTGTCTTAAAAGGTGCTTTAGGGTCTTAGAAATAATATACCAAATAAGGGATGCCAGCAAAAATGTCTAAATGCCCAAATTTTTCATTCGACGGCAGTGCCTCGCAGGTATGCCCCGAACGCTACTTACAACTTTAAACGCGTTTTTCTCGAAATCACTTTTTTTAAACTGGCCGAAGACATAACTCGAACAAATCTTTACCGATTCTTACGAAATTTTGACAATACATTCGAAATACCTTTCTCCGGAGACGTACGTAGGATTTTTTATTTATATTACATAGTTTTTTTTTAATCAACAATTTTATGTCGTTCTTTATAGTGAAAATTGTAACTTTTTGTTCAAACGTGCACCATTTCGCGAAAAAACAAAATATCGAAAAAATCCTACGTACGTCTCTTTCTGTTGTTATATAGAAACTAAAAAAAATTTATTTTTTGATCCAGGACAAAAATTAAGGAGTTTACGTCTTCGGCAATGGACCCACTAGAAAAAAAGGCGCCTTAGGAGAACTGCTGGACAGCGGCCATTTTGAAATTAATTCAGACGAAAAATTTTGTATTTGTACCATGAAAGCTATATTATTAAACCTATTTTACAGATTTTCGATTGATTCCTTTGTTGAGTCAAAATAAATTCATAAAGTATGCCCATTTTTTGCGCTCTAGACCAGCTTCCCTCCTTAAGCCGTATGAGGAGAATATTTCACAGAATACGTTTGAACACAATTATATTGGTTACGGGAATAATCGATGCTGATACTATTTTTGTGTTCGCTCTAGTAATATGCTGGTTTTTTGGAGGTGCATAGGCCGGGCCGATTTGTGGGGAGGCAAAAAAATCGCCCATCGCTCTGTGAAAATCATATTCTAGGGATCAAAATAAGAAACTTTGCCGAAGGAACCATACCTCTAAAACGAATTCTGATGTCCCCCAATTTGGGTCGAACTTTTAGTGTCTTTTGTGGGTAGGCAAAAAATCTCCCATTGCTCAGTGAATATCATATTCTAGGGATCAAAATAAGAAACTTTACTGAAGGAACCATACCTCTAAAACGAATTCTGATGTCCCCCATTTTGGGTCGAACTTTTTAGTTTCTTTTCTCATGTAAAGGCCAAAAATGGTGATATTTTGAAATGGTTGTATGGGGAACCCCCAGGGGAGTTTCAGGGGGTGTGCCCCTGGCATGGGTGGATCAGCCGTCCAAAGTTAGTGGGGGTCGGTCATACATTTGGACTCGATTGGAGCACTCTAAATGGGTCGAAGTGGGATTTTTCGTTCGACTCAAATTGAGGGACATCAGAATTCGTTTTAGAGGTATGGTTCCTTCGGCAAAGTTTCTTATTTTGATCCCTAAAATACGATTTTCACAGAGCAATGAGCGATTTTTAAATCGACCCGCCCTAATATGTAAGGTCTCGATCGCAGAAGTTGGCCTTTGTTTGAAGCGTAAAGATCATTTTTTATCTGACGTCAAAAATGTTCACGTTCATCCCGAAAAAAGCATTTGCGGGAGTCATGCTTCATTATTACCTTTTAAAGAAAAGTGCGGCTGAAACGTGTCGAATATTGATACAGATTCTAAAGAGTGGTTACGACGCTTCCAAAGTGGCAATTTCGACGTGAGTGATAAAGATCGCGAAGGAGCACCGAAAAAATTCGAAGATACTCAGCTATAAAAATTATTGGATGAAGACGTATGTCGAATCTTGACGATATGTCTAAAGAGTTGGATGTTGACAGACCAACCGTCAGTAAACATTTGCACGCGATGGGAATGGTCCAGAAAGCAGGCAACTGTCAATTGAAGGAGAGGGATATCGAGAGATGTTTGTTGACGTGTGAGATGCTTATTGAACGGTAGAAAAGAAAAGGTTTTCTGCATCGCATCGTCACTGGCGATGGAAAATGGATCTATTATGATAACCCCAAGCATCGAAAATGTTGGAGCCTGCCATACGAGGGGTGCCTTGTATATGTCGGGATTTGGCAACCCTGGTGTTGCAATCTGGCAACTGACAGCTATATCGCAAAGTTTGACTTTTTTTGGCTTTTACGTACTCAGAACGTTTTGAAATACCAGCGCTATTTGTGTTGTTTACAGTAACTTAAAAGATTCATCTCGTTCCAAAAATGGAATTAAATCGTGAACATTTTCGTGCGATTATTTTTTACAACTTTCGACGTGGATTAACTCAGCAACATTTCATGGATGAACTTAATTCATTTTTTGGCGATGAAGCTCCATCAAGGACCAGTGTTTATCGATGGTATGGTGAATTCAATCGTGGTCGTAGTTCACTCCAAGACGAATTTCGTGAAGGTCGTCCAAAATCAGTTGTTGTTCCGAAAACCATTGATGCTGTGCGCGAACTGATATTGCAAGATCGTCATGTGACCTATCGTGAGATTGAGACAATCTTAGGCATTAGTGGGACCAGCATACATTCAATATTGCATAAACATTTGGCTGTCAAAAAAATTTGTTCGCGTTGGATCCCACACAATTCGTCAATCGCTCAAAAAAAGGCTCGTGTCGATTGGTCGAAGGAAATGCTCAAAAAATATGATCGCGAGGCTTCGAAACACGTCTATGACATCGTGATAGGTGATGAATCATGGATTTACGCGTTTGAGCCCGAAAGTAAACAGCAGTGCAGTCGACTGTATGGGTGTTTCAAGATGAGCCAAATCCAACAAAAGTTGTTCGCGCACGAAGCACTTCCAAGCAAATGGTCGCCTGTTTTTCGGAAAAATTGGACATGTCGCAACCGTACCACTAGAACAGCACAGAACAGTAAATTCTGAGTGGTACACAACCATTTGTTTGCCAGTTGTCTTCCGATCGCCAAAGACGGATCACTCTTCACCAGGACAATGCGAGCTCTCACACATCGGCTCAAACAACTGCATTTTTGAGCACCCAAAACATCGAATTAAAGTCCTGACTTGGCACCGAATGACTTCTTCCCGTACGTAAAAACAAACTGAGAGGTCAACGTTTTTCGACACCTGAAGAAGCGGTTGCGGCATTCAGAATGCATGTTTTGGAGGTACTTCATTCAGAGTGGCAAAAGTGCTTCGACAATTGGTTCAAACGCATGCAAAAGTGTATAGATCTTCATGGAGAATATTTTGAAAAACAAAGTGATTTCCGATGATTAAAATTTGTTTTTGTTCTCTAATCCCGACATATAAAAGGCACCCCTCGTATGAACGATTTCCATCGACAGCGAAAAAATTAGTCATGCTTCAAAGAATTGAAGGGACGGGACGGTAGACACGACAAACTGGTTTTGTTGCATGGCAACGTCAGGCCACACGTTGCTAAATCGATCCAGAAATATTTAGAGGGACTAAATTGGGAATTGCCCTACCCGTCGTATTTCCCAGACACTGCACCATCGGATTACTGTTTCGATCAATGCAGGTAGCCCTTATTGGAGAGCGGTTCACTTCGTACCAGAGCATCGCAAACTGGCGCAGTGAAAGGATCAAGTCAAAAGTTAAAGATGGAGTAAAGTTGTAGCTTCCAAAGGCACATACTTCATATAATATCATGTATTACTTAATTGTTTAATATAATCTTATTTCTCCTCTTGTTTAGTCTAAGTATTTTTACTTCGGGGGGCTTTGGAGCAATGCACTTGGTGTCTTTGGATGTTGTGTACCTAACACATTTCCAAGCTGCAATTGTTTCAGAAACTGTGTTAGAATTGCAAACGTATGTTATAAGCGAATAAAATATATATTTGTAGCAAATAGCGTAACTTGCTTATATGTATGTATTTCTTCTTATTAATTGTTGGTGTAACAACCTAAGTAATTTTGGGCAAACCACGCCAGTCCATATGTCAAAGACATAAAATTAAAAACATTGCGGTTTCCGGGCACCCGTGTCTGACAAGACTTTTTGGACTCGGGACGTGACTTTAACATATTCCTATTATAGCTAACGACTTAAGCTTCCAGGTAGCTTCTAAAATTTATATTCTATCGATGGATACAGCCTTTTAAAAGGGATCCTTGAACAGAAGAAATGCCAAACACGGGTGCCCAACCGAAGGTTTTCAAAAAATGTCCAACCGAGAACCCGAAGCAATTAAAAAAAAATTAGGACCACCTTATCATTCAACTAAAATTATAGTGATCTACTGATGGGACAACAAAGGTGACCGCGACCCTAAAGTTTCGGAGTCACTATTTCTCAAAAGAATGATGCCCGTAATTCAAGACTGGAAATTAATCCCAAATTACCAATTCGTCTTCACAAAAACACATGGTACCATCGCACAAGTACACATACTCGTAAATAATATTCACAAAGCCTTTGAACAGAAGAAAATTGCACAGCTGCATTTCTCGACATATCTCAAGCCAAATAAAGGCTACTCTACCCACAAATTATTATATATTTTTTAAATCTACCTAAAAAATCGGCCCTTTTTTGTAAAACAAACAGTCTCACCTCTGCGAAAGTTTAGTAGGTGTAACTCAAGCCAGTATTATGGGCCCCACCTTATACTTGCTTTACACTCATGATCAACCAGTTACTGAGGAAACTATAGTCGGAACTCCTTTAATCTTTTTAAATGACTGCCAGTTGATTAAATAAATCGATTTTTCTTAATGTAAATATTTTGCGGCAACGTTCACAGTAATTATTTCTAATCTCGCACCTACGTCTACTTCTAGTGCAAATTTGAATAGCGGAAAGTGCTTGTCTGTCAAAAAAAAAAAAACGAAGCTTTGACAATAACTCATCTGTCTGGTCGCCCTCATACCGTCTGCTGTCTATCAACTGAGTCGTTGTTTCCTAAACTGAAAGTTCAAATAGGCAGGAAAAAGGCGCAAAATAAACCAGAAACAAGCCGTAACTAACATTCACCCTGTTTCGAGCAGAACTAATAATTGGCACAAATCATTTACAGAAAGTGCTTTGCGCGATTGCAAATGCGATTGTGAATAAAATAAAACATAATGCACAAATGGTACGGCGTCAGCTTTGCCGCTGCCATCATTTATAGGTGATACACAAGCCAACTTTCTTCCTCACGACCCACCCTAACGATGTATGTTCACGCCAACGAGGCACAAATTATGTGCTGATAATTAGCGCTACATACTTCGTTCTCTTCATTTTGAGCCGAACTTAATGAAGCGGTATTTTGTATAAAATAATTGTTAGTTGCAATGTAAAATATTTTCCTAAATTTTTGAGAGAATGAGGAAGGAGTCAAGCAGATTATATTTACCTGGTTGTCGTCGCCGCCTAGCCTTAACCGACATTTGTGAATAGCTCATAATTCGTAACAAACAAATTTGGCAAAAAGTCAAAATCACTTCTAAATGGCTCTGCTTGTCGACCCACGTACTTCCACAGCAGCAGCAGCTAATTTTGTCAATCTCGTCTGTTGCCAGTGTTGTTGGTACCTCTAAAATGGCTGACTTTGCCACAGTTACTGGCTGAGTTGTTACTGGGTGCTGATAAGTGTTGGCAGAGAGTTCTTCCTTTGCCTTCCTCATAAAGTTGTTTCGTTGGATACCTCAATTGCTGGGCTTGTTTGTTTGGCTGTTGGAGGCTTGTTGTTATACTCGTTAATATCCTTATGATTTGGTGAACTTGATGTTAATTACCATCGAAAGGAATTTGAAGTGAACGAAGAGAATAAAGACTAAGAGAGAAAATAAATATAGTAGATGATAATATACTGTTAAACATTTAAAAACCAACATAATTAAAAAAACTATATACAAGGTGGCGCAACAGTAACCTTGCGATGTTTTTTTAACTATAATTTAAAAAAAAAATGAAAAACTTTGATTTTTCTTGTGGATTATTTTTATTCGGTCTTTAAATTTTTTTTACATCAAGTCGAGAATATGATGTCATGTAAATGGCCGCCACCACAGTTGATTGCCATTTGAGCCCTTTTTATGGCATTTTCCACACTTTGGCCAAAACTTCCGGCGATAGGTCCTCACATTCTTGACGGATATTGTCTTTAAGAGCTGCAAGAGTCTGAGGCTTCTTGACATAAACCCGCAACTTCAAAAAGCCCCACAAAAAGAAGTCTGGAGCGGTCAAATCGGGCGATCTTGCTGGCCAGTGCAAATCGCCAAAATGGGAGATTAGGCGCCCGGAAAATGCATCCTTCAGCATATCGGTTGTGGCACGTGCAGTGTGTGCCGTTGCACCGTCCTGTTGGAACCACATGTCTTCCAATCCCAATTCATCAAGTTGCGGTAAAAAGAACTCGTTGATCATTGCTCTGTGGCGCTCACCATTCACAGTAGCCGTTTGGCCCGCGACGTCTTCGAAAAAAAGGTCCGATAACTCCTCCAGCGAAAACAGCACACCATACAGTGACTTTGAGCGGGTGTAATGGCTCTTCGTGGGTTACACGCGGATTTTCAGTGCCCCAGAAGCGTAAATTTTGCTTATTTACGTACCCGCTAAGATGGAAATGGGCCTCATCACTCATGATTATTTTTGATGAAAAATTATCTTCCTCTTGGTGGTGAATAAGGATGGCTTGAGCGTATGTTAGATGCGATTGGCGGTCAGCAGCTAACAGCTGGTGCACCGTCTGGACTTTGTACGGAAACATCTTCAAATCTTGTACCAAAATTCGCTGTAAAGACTGTCGACTGATACCCATTTGCGTGGCACGTCGTCTGGCCGATGCAGAACGGCTACTTCGGGGTCTGCCACGCCTGGCAGCATCTCGTGTTGTGCCAGTCTCTTCGAGGCGAGCGGCTAAGCGCTGCAGTGTTTCACCAGTAGGCGTTGGACGGCGAAGAAATCTGCGACGAAATTCACGTTGTGCCAAAGTCACCGACCGATTATTGGGCAAATAAATAGTCAGCAATATTCCGCGTTCTGGAGCAGTGTAGCTTAACATTGTTTATTAACGGATATTTCGCATGTGTTTACTACACAAATGTCAAAACAGAACTGACATTAGGGGCCAATCGCAAAATTTATAGCATTTTCTGATAGGAGGATTACTTTAGCGCCACCTGTTACAAGCATTCGTATCGACTTAATTGATATGTTTGTATAATATGTGCAAATAATGTCTCTTATTTAAATTAAAAATAGTTTTATTAAAAATGCTAATAAAATTATGAAAGGGCTTACAAAACTTAGAATTTTGTGTATGCATCTTAATACGGCTAGTGGCTTAGATCGAGTTGGATTTTATCCCAGATTTCACTAAAGAAAAAGTTTATCTGGAAATGCGTTGTCCAATCGGGTACTTTAAACAAGATAAGTAATACTGCGGTGTCAGAGTTTAATTACAAAGGATAATCATTTAAATCGAGTAATTCATTTCGGGTGTATCAGCAACAACTGATGCTTTTTGCCATATTTTTCATATTGCCACGCTTCTCTAAAATTTTTTAACCTTCCTTGTTATTTAATCCCTTTTGTGCCATTGTTTTAGAAATTTTATAAAAGCTGCTAAAAATCGCTTCACACTTAATGCTCCCTTAACATTCCAATTTAGGTTGAAAAGTATGCTAAAAAATGTAAATTGTTTCTACTAACTACATTAGCGTTGCTTGCCAGTGATGTACCATTTTTGAATATTTTTCACATCCTTAGTCTATCAGTATACATCATGAGTTTGCATTAAGTAAATCTTATGTACTTAAGTATCTTATTTACATAAGGTGGAAGCATTTTCTCTTATTTGCTGAGACTCTTTTCTTTTATCAAATCAAATGTGGTTGGAAGAAAAATCAATAACTTAAAGTTTAGTTGTCAATACTTACTATCCACGTCATAGCGCACATATCCTCGAAAACCACTTAATTTGGTTATTTGCTCATCAAAATAGGAGCATATTGCAATTTAATCAATGAAAAATTTCTTTTATTAGCATTTTATTCCTAATCTCTTGTTTTAATTTATTTGATAAGTGTTGGTAAATAACCTCAAGATTTATATCAACTAATCATAGGATTTCCTTATCCGACAGGAATTGACATCACTAATTACTGAAGTTACAGAATTAAGTATTAATAGAGATCTGATGCGAATCGTATTCGCTATTAAAATCTGCAACCTCCAACGGCTCCTTCGTAATGTAAATCTTTTTTATCTGCAGCACAACACTTCAAGTAGCAATTTTTGTGGATTTGCCATATGGTTTGTTGCAATCCTTTCTTTAAATACGAGTTTGTGTGCTAAGTAGTCATTCAAGAAAGAAGACATATTTCAGCTTGGAAATGTAATGATGTTAAGTTAATAATATTCTCTATGCCTATGTAAATATTAAGTTCTTGCTTATAATCTGGACTACACTCAGAACCCTACTCTATGGTTTACAATTTTTTTGAATCGATTGTCGAAGATGCGTTCAAAAATCACTTTTCCATCGGACTCCCCGCTTTGTACTTTAATGGTATTCATTGGTGAGGTATTTGATTTGTATACACTAACCAGGATTTTGCGGTTGTTCTACTGGCTATTTAGTGATTTTATAAGAACAATTAGCAAAAATCTTTACGATATAATATATAAATCCTTCTTTTGCTCCGGATGTTTTATTTGGACGAAGTTGCAGACATTAAGCAGCTAATTGGAGCTTTAAGACAGCAAGGTGGTTCCTTTCGAATTAGATATAGTAAAAAGTTAGAGCTATTAATCAAAACATGGTACGATTCATTAAGCCCCAAAAGATAAGATGGTTCCGGCACGTTATGAAAATGCTCAGAGTGCGGGCAACACGAAAAGCGCTTGTACGAGTATTGTGCCTGGCTAGAGATCGAAGAAGAGAACGCGCGCAAAAAAAAAAATGGATCAAAGATCCCAAAATATAATTTTTCAATTTTCTTTAAGTTCTCGGAAGATGTCTGTTAATTAAGATTAATGACTCATTGGCAGTCAACGACAAAATTCTCAGCAGAGCTCTTTTATATTTTATAGATTATTTGTGTGCTCCCAGCTCAGAGGTTATTCGTTGAGCTCAGCTCAATTGTATCTAAGTTTTTTAGACTATTATTCGATGTTACCAGACGCACACATGCATAGGTTCATATAGGCGAGTATATGTGCTGATGTGTGTTCAATATTTTGTGTGGTTTTACTTAAACAGCTGTTTGGTAAACTTGTTCCTACCATTTAAACAATTGGTTTAAATGTAAATATTTTTAGATTATTGTTAGGAATAGACTTGGTGAGAATTCAGAATAAAGTTCTGACACTTGATTTGTTCATGTTGTTTGATGAAAATTCAAATGTTGAATCCTTGGTACTGACTTCGTAACAACGCATCCTAGTTTTCCAAAACCTTAGTAATAGTAGCTTGCTCCGCTCTAAGGATCTGAATCGTTAGTGGATTGGAATGGATAACTACGGCCCTTCACATCACCTCACAAACAAAATCTAGCGGCTTCAAATCATACCTCATAATTGCCCAACTGACATCAGCGAGATTACTGATAAAATCATTACCGAACTTGGCACGCAAAAGATCGATTGTGGCATGGGCTGTGGGGAATGACCCGCCCTCCTGCAGAAACCAAATATTATCCAAGCCAATGTCTTTAGTTTTCGGTCACAAGAAATCGTTTATCATACCTTAGTAGTACATTCTAACCGTTGGCCGAAATAGCGTTTTTAACAGCTTCAAAATTCGCAAAAAGCTCTGTTTGAATTACACAACGATATTGACATCATCGGCCTTAACAACTGCGCTGTTAGTTCTGCCTTCTCCAAACTGGATAAAGAGGCAAAGCGAATGGGTCTGGTGATGAACGAGGACAAAACGAAGTATCTCCTGTCATCAAACAAACAGTCGGCGCACTCGCGTATCGGCACCGACGTCACTGTTGACAGTTATAATTTTGAGGTTGTAAAGGACTTCGTATACTTAGGAACCAGCATTAACACCGGTAACAATGTCAGCCATGAAATCCAAAGTAGAATCTCTCTTGCTACTTTGGACTAAGTAGGCAATTGAGTAGTAAAGTCCTCTCTCGACGAACAAAACTAACATTCTATAAGACGCTCATCATGCCCGTCCTAACGTATGGCGCAGAAGCATGGACGATGACAACATCCGATGAAGCGACGCTTGGAGTGTTTGAGAGAAAGATTCTGCGTAAGATTTTTGGACCTTTGCACGTTGGCGACGGCGAATATCGCAGACGATGGAACGATGAGCTGTATGAGCTTTACGACGACATAGACAAAGCTCAGCGAATAAAGACGCAGCGGCTACGCTGTGGTCATGTCGTCCGAATGGATACAAACGCTCCGGCTCTGAAAGTATTCGATGCGGTACCAGCTGGTGGTAGTAGAGGACGAGGAAGGCCTCCTCTGCGTTAGAAAGATCAGGTGGAGAAGGACTTGGCTTCACTTGGTGTGTCCAATTGGCTCCGGTTAGCACGAGAGAGAAACGACACTTTGTGAACTCGGCCAAAATCGCGTAAGCGGTTATCGCGCCAATTAAGAAGAAGAAGAATAGAATTCCATGTTGTTTGCAAGAATCTTACTGAGTGATGTATAGACCCGAAAGTATTTACATACATTAGAGCCTTTTGATTGGACAGACATTTCAGAAGCTAGGTAAACCGTGTATACTCAAAAGTATTCCCTATATGAAATGGGATATCGTATTAGGGAAAATTGGCTACGGACTGTCGATATATGGGAATTGTGCAAAATCAAACTTGAGAACCGAAAAAACTCCACAAAATTCCGGAGTACTCTACAGTCTAAGTGCTTTCGTCATTACGCTCATTACTAACCCTCATGTGGAAAGTGGTCTTGAATCACTTCAGAATAGAATACAGAATATTATCTGCCACAAGTCTTCTATATAACTCGGTCACCACTACTAAAAAGAGAACCAGCAGCATGAAAAAACTTTCTGGAATATGCGCCTTATATCAACTGCTAGAAAGTTGGAAATTCATCTTACTAAGAGTCAATTAAAAAGCCAAATTCACCCACCCTGGGAACTAACTGGTAAATCATTCATCAACGTTTTGATTAAACTAAAAAAACAAGAAACTACTGCATCGTCTGCATCATACGCCTAACACTTTTTGGAAACAATACATCCTTTTAAAAATGAAAAATGACCACCTTCAACAACCACAGTGTAGCCCGTCTGTCATTTTTGCAATATCTCCCCACTAACCATCACCCATCCCTATGTCCCAGTCTCACACAAACATTCAGTGCCATTTTCAGAATATGTCCCTCTCTCTACCCTAAGAAAACCAAGCGACTTTCATACTAATATCATTTACAATTTGTTTAGCAGCCTTAA
The DNA here is from genome assembly GCF_028408465.1 of Anastrepha ludens. Taxonomy (NCBI): domain Eukaryota; kingdom Metazoa; phylum Arthropoda; class Insecta; order Diptera; family Tephritidae; genus Anastrepha; species Anastrepha ludens. The sequence goes on from NC_071499.1 coordinate 96,569,072, forward strand.
TCTTAAATATTGCATTTACTCTTTCTTTTGTATATTAAATATCAATTAATATTGTATTATAATCAGCTTTACAATAGTTTGCACTGTAAACTCGAAAGCCGATAGCTTTAGTTGCTTATGCAAAAATATAAAAAACTTGTTAAATAATGGTTTTTCTTTCTTCTTGCAGATAAAGCAATCTATAAGAGAATCATTGCGCCACACAATTTATAGAAACCGTATTGAAGGCCGGAAATTAAAAAAGTATTTGATAAAAAAATGACGAAACAATATGCCCTAACCAAGCCACAAGTAATGTAAGAATACAAGACAATACATTTGGATGAGAGATGGAAAAGTAATTGAAGTGAAGGTTAGTTAGGTGAATGTTGTGACGAAACTTAAAAAAACAACGCTTATAATGCGTTTGTCCAAAATTACCCATCACATAGGATTTAAAAATGGCGCACAAAAGTTCGAACAACAACAGCAAATTGAACACACAGCGAAAACTCAAGCGACGGCTGGCGGCAAGGTTTGGCTATAACATAGTTAAAAGAAATAAGTGATATTCATGCATAAGAAAACGAAATAAAATATATAAAGACAATGAGAGAATTGTAGGAATATTATAAAAAAATAATCTAATAGCATGGAACAAATGATATATAAACTAACCATAATTATATAAAGTTCCACTTAAAGCGTCTATGTACTTGTATATGTACGTACGTATTTATATTTAAATATGATGTGAAAACAAAGTACCCCCAAAGTAAAGAAGGGAAAAATTTAGACAGAAACCCTAACAAAAGAATTCTTAGAAAAGTATTTATAAACAGCTTTCGATTCACCATCCGCCTAGCGAGTAGTGAATGTAATAAAAAATTTCGTCTAATCCAACGTTCCGTATGATTTGGCAGCACTGTATTATTTTGATTTTGACAAACTCTTATGAAATTCCATTGCTTTTTGAAGCAACCTACTTGAAAATACGCAAAATGGTTTCCTGCTATCATAGCGTGGGTATTTTAACTAGTAAAAAATAATTAAAACAATATCCCTACTTATATTTTGAAGCACTAGCCCAGGCATGTCGACTGTGAGTTAAGCGCCTAAAACCTAAAAGTTGCTTAAACATCGTTAAATTGTAGTTGCTTTTACCTACAAATGTTGACAGCGGAGCTCTTTAGCGACCAGACAATTGGTGACTCGAAAGCTGTTATTATTATATTTCGAATTATATACGAAATACTGTGGGCAAAAAGTAAGGTGAATTTGGTTGTAAAATGAAAAATCTTTATTTATTCTTGTAAATCAATTTCATCGCCTTCCAAATAATCCCCTCTCGATGAAATACACTTATGCCAACGATTTTTCAAATCCCCGAAACATGCCAAATATTCCATTTCCGGTATAGCCATCAGCAGCTTCTTCGATTCAGCTTTTATATCCTCAATCGACTCGAAAGTTTGAGTTTTGGGAATAGCCAGAAGTCACACGGAGCCAAATCAGGCGAATACGGTGGTTGTGGAACGATATGCGTGGAATTTTTCGCGAAATGGTCACGAAGAACGAGTGCAGTGTGAGACGGTGCATTATGGGGATGCAAAAACCAAGAGTTCTTGGCCCATAATTCTGGTCTTTTTAGACGAATTGCTTCACGTAAACGACGCATAACGCTCAAATAATATTCCTTATTAACAGTTTTGCCAGGTGGAAGATATTCATAGTGGCCACACCTCGAAAATCGAAAAAAAACTGTCATCATGACCTTTATTTTTGAACGACTTTGACGTGCTCTTTTCGGTCTGGCCTCGCCTTTAGCACGATATTCGCTTAATTGGTCGGTTGTTTCAGGGTCGTAAGCATAAATCCAAGTCTCATCTCCCGTAATGATGCATTTGAGCTCGTTCTGATAGTCTGAAAGCATTGTTTCACACACATCAACGCGACGACTTTTTTTCAAGAAATTGAGAGTTTTCGGTACCAAACGAGATTTGATTTTCGTAGGCCCAAATGGTCTTTCAAAATGGTTTTCACAGATCCTTCTGATATTCCGATCATATCAGTAAGGTCTTTAACAGTCAACCGACGATTTTTGAGCTCTAACTCCTTCACTTTATTGACGTGTTGGTCATCTGTTGACGTCGATGGTCGTCCGGAGCGCTCCAAGTCATCAACACGTTCTCGACTCTCTTTGAAGTCTTTGTACCACTTATAAACATTTTTCTGCGACATGGTCGAATCACCAAATGCCTTCTGCAACATGCTAAACGTTTCCGCAGCCGAAATTTCATTCCGCAAACAAAATTTGATGGCACTTCTCTGCTCAATCAAATCAGACATTGTAAAAATCGAAAAATGCACTCTTGGTCGTTTGGTAAACACAAGCGTAAATATATTACTGATAATGACATTCATTTGAAAGCTGGCCCAGATGTTATTAACAGTGCTGCCAACTCATGAAACAAATAACTAGAGCGAAATTTTAATCCCGCGAAGTTTGACAAATAAATTCACCTTCTTTTTTGCCCACAGTATAGTAATTTCCACAAATAGCAATTTCTTACATCAAATACAAGTAATGCAACTAGTTAAAGCGCAAAAAGTAATCAGTAGTCGGATACACCTTATTGTTGAGTTTTTAAAGTGGTGAAGTATTGTGGTGAAGTCCAACTTGCTAAAATGCTAGTGAGCGATGAAAATGCAAATGGACACAATCTCATCCAGATGGGATCACAAAACGTGAATTTTTAATCTCCTTTGGGGGATATATAATTGTGGAACAGCAGCAAAGCATCAAGCCCATATATTATTAGCGGATACGATTTAAATTGGCTTTGCAGGTATAGAATTGAATTTATTTTAGGTTACAACACATTTAATGGTATATGAGATAAACTCATATTTTATTTCAATATTCAATCTAAACTAATAAATCGTTTTATGCATTTTGTTGCATTCCCTAAAATGAAAATACTTTGGATACGGTATATATTGCATGCGTCATTTCAATTAGTATATCGATTGAAGTATGTGAAATAAAGTAAATTTCAATAAGGACAAAATTCCCGTCATGGATAACGGTGCTTATGTAGAAACACTGCTCCTGATAAAGCTTTCCCTCGAGATAAAATTTATCTCGGTATTCACACAGCAACCCCACTCACACCAATTAGCTGGGGAAATTAAGCTTTCAATTTCTTCATTCAGTTTGGTATTCACACACAAGAGATTTTGCTTATAACATATGTATATAAAAGTAGTATTTGACAGCCAAAAGTGTGTTGAATGGGTTTATGAACAATTCGATGTGAGGAAGCTGATAAAATTTGTTCTAAAAACCAAAAACTTAAGGGGGTAGTATGGTTAATTCGGTGTAAAACAAGCATATTTTTCGAAATTTTTTTTGTCGACACAGTTGATTTATTCAAAATTTTAAAATTACTTCATTATAAAGTCATATTTAAAGAATATTGTGTGAAATTTTCATTGATTTTTATGAAGAAATGAGTTGGTGGCAGCGAATCTTCGCGGACGTCTCATAAAAAAGTTTTATTGCGGTGTCCCTCAGAACTCATTACTGGATCAACTAAAATCAAAAAACCAAATTGATTTCATCAGCTAATAAAGTTTCGCAGGTAACAACGTCGAATTTTTTTTTTTTTTTTTTTTTTAATTTTTTAAAGCGCTTTGAAGTCAAAACACCGATTTTTCCTAAAAAAAACCTGAAAACTTTGTTGTTTTAAAATATGACAAAACTTAAAAAAAAAAAAAAACTCGACGTCATTACCTCGTGAATAAAGTAAAGAAACAAAAAAACCAAATTTGAAAAGAATCGGTGCAGTAGATATGAATCTACAGTGGACACCGACCGTAAAAAAGGCAAGTGTGAGAAAAACGCGTTTAAAGATTTGTGAAGATTTTTACAGCGTGAAATCCGGTTGGAGAGGTAGATACTTAATCCTTTGTGTCTTTGTCAATTTTACTCTAATGCACTTCAAACTTTCACACAATAATCTTAAGATGTTATAGAATAATTTAAAAAAAAAAAAAAAAAAAAATTAAAAAAAAAAAAATACCATACTACCCCCTTAAGGACTAATAGCAGCAGTTATTGTATAGAATTAAATACGTAGTAAAAAATGGCAAATGAAATTCAAATTATTCTTGTTTATTATAAAATTATATTTATATAGAATTATACGTATATATATATATATATATATAATATATATATATATATATAATTGGCGCGTACACCCTTTTTGGGTGTTTAACCGAGCTCCTCCTCCTATTGTGGTGGGCGTCTTGATGTTGTTCCACAAATGGCGACTCCGAACGGCAGATATTTTTATGAAGAGCTTTTTCATGGCAGATATACACTCGGAGGTTTGCATTACACATTGTCTGCCGAGGGGCGACCGCTATTAGAAAAATGTTTTTCTTAATTTTGATCTTTCACCGAGATTCGAACCGACGTTCGCTCTCTAAATTTCGAATGGTAGTCACGCACCAACTCATTCGGCCACGGCGGCCGCCATTATAGAATTTGGGGGGGCTAGGGTTAATTCCACTAAAAATATGCACTTATTTATGAATTTTTTTTTGGAAAGAGGATTCATGTAAATTTAGTTATCTAATTAGTATACTGTAAACTCATATTTCAAAAATATTTTCAAAAATTTTCAAAAAAAAAAATTACTAATATAAATTGAGCCGTTGACAGCAGATCTACGCAGACGTCTCGAAAAAAAGGCAATTTGCCGTGGACAGTTTTTCTCAGCATTGGATCATCTGAAATCAAAAAATCAAAGAGTTTTCATTAGGTAATCAATTGTCCGAGGTAACCCTGTTAAAAAAAAAATTTTTTTCAATTTTTTTTAACATTTGAAGTAGAAGTGCGATTTTTAGACGATAAATCGCATAATATTGTTTATTGTAAAATAAATAAAAATTGAAAAAAAACCTCCCAGGGTTACCTCGGTAATTATGTAGAGGAAGTGTGTAAAAAATTTCAGGAAGATCGGTGGAGTAGATTCAGAGAAAAAGTGTCCACCGACTTGAAAAACGTCGTTTTCCAGAAAATCGATTTAAAGTTTTCTATAGCAGGTAGCCGAGTCGGAGCGGCCAACGGTTATAATGCTCTAACTTTGTGAGTTTTGCACCGATTGACTTAAAATTTGGACACAACATTCTTGAGATTATGTACATTCATTTTCTCAAATAAACCAAAATCGATTTTTTTTTAATATACCCTAAAAACCCTAGCCCCCCCTTAAATTTATTCACGATCAATTTTCATTGTTATATCGTTTTTCATCTATTTAATTTCTATATATATATGTACCTGTATATATACATATACAATATGTATTTATATTTTGTCATTTCGTTTCTTAATTGAACAGACGCAATTTTGTTTCATCATATATCAGAGTTATACAAATACTTATAGTTGTCAAATCCAATGTGAACAGTACTTTTTAAAAATAGAAATAAAAAAAAATTTGTTTCCGAATTAACATAAATTTATTCTATTTATAATATATTATTTTTCAATTGCACAGTGTAAAAGCATCTTGAGGGAAGTTTTTAGATGATACAAAGTTACTGTTACGTTTACGCGCGTTTACTTCTCGTCTATTCATGAACTTTTGACTGTATACATAGCATCAGTTACTCTATAAGAGAATCTGTAGGTAACCTCGTTAGTAACCTTCTTTTTACTTAGGAACGCAGGGAGTACAAAACATCTTCCTTTTTTCCTCGACATTAGAAGAGTTTTCCATGGTAATGTTTCATATCCATAAATATCCGAGATAGCTTTTAAAATAAAATCCCAACATCAACAATAAGCGTCAAGATCAGTACAAAAATCTCAGTATATTTATTGGCGTATACACAAAGCCCATATTTTATAAAATATAAATAACATTTTTCCAATATCCGCCGTGTGGCCGTTTATGGATGCCGATTCTTTTGGTGAATTTTTGGATGATATTTGGGCATAATTGGGGATATATCTCGGCAGTTTTATGGCGACTTATATCCCTCAAATCTTCGCTTATTGCTGGCTTATTCATATAAACTATCCTAGAGAATAGGCTCTTTTAAAAGAGAGGCCATCGAACTGTGTCGGCTGCAAAAAAAAAATTCTTCTAAAACATAAATTCGAACATAAAAGACCCCTTAATTATTTGGATGTGCTTAGTTTCAACAAATAATTTCGTCAAACGAATGGGTAATTTACCATTAGAATTGATTGTACAATGTTGCTCAATCAAACTATAAGCATATGACCTGGTTTTTTCGCGCCATAGTCCATGCACTCATTTCCCGTTTCTTTCAGTCCCATTTGCATAATTCAGGTTGAATTTTAGTGCAATACTTCGCTTTAATTGATTGCAACTCTATAATTTGTTTAGTGTTATATATGGCATAACTCACTCTAAATTTTTAAAATACCTATGTACATATATACGTATATAGCTAGCAGAAACAAGCTTCTAGCACCTACTTGTAAATTCTTTTCATTAATTCTATTGAACTATTATCCTTTCGTAAAATTTCCCAACATACTGCTTCGTCTCGCAGCGATTCAGTGGCAGTCATAGTATCTACAGCAACAGTAATTGTGGAAGCGCTCGCGGCAGTGGCAGTGGCAGCGGGAGTGGTGCCAGCGGTGGTGCTGCCACCAACAATCGCGGCAGCATCGGAAACGGTAGTTGTGTGTCGTCGTCGACGACCTCAGCTTCAGCAGCAACATCAACCAAGAAGCGCAAATCAAAGCCGACAAAGTGTTTTAGTAGCACAGTGTTTCGCTGTTGCATACCTTGTCGCGGGGGCGGCTCAGCAGCCCCCGCCACAAGTCCGCCCCATTCGTCCACATCGCCTGTGGATGATGTGAACAACGGCACGACCATTACCTCAATTGCAGCTCAGAAGAAGTGCACAAAAGCAGCATACGATAAAAAAAGAGACGGTACTGCCATTAGCGCGCCCCGTGCCGAACTTGAACCTGACGTAGACGCTGATATCGACGCCGAAGTAGCCGCCGTAGCAGCAAACGGTAAAAGACATTCACTTGCCGACACGATTGCCACATCGGCAACTACACCCATATCATTGAAGACGCTCATAAACGATAGTGAGGAAGAACTTGAGCATCCACAGTTAAGCGTTGCTGATATCGCAGCTGCCACACTTGCCACCGGTATTGTGGCACGTAAAGCCGAACCGGAAACTTTGAGTGACGCAAGTGTCTCACCGACCGCAGCTATACAGCAGCTGCCATTTGTTGGAGCCCGTTTGAACGCCGCACTCGGCACACCAGCAGGCGGCAGCAGCGCGCTTGGTGTAGGCGTGCCGGCAGTGACTACCTTTGCCACTGCCATTGGCCAAACGACCACCGCAACAACGTTGCAGCAACAACAACAAGTAACGCCGCCACCACCACCCGCCGCACAATCAGCGCCGCGTGTGTCGCAATCGCAAACCTCGCCACTACCGCATATTAAAGAAGAAGAAGAGTCCGAGCATAGCAGCAACCGCCAGCAATACTCACCGCCCGCCGACGCAGAGCAGAGTGCTGTCGGCACATTAAACACAGTCAGTGATAGCAGTGAAAGTACACACGCGCCAGCATCGACAAATACTTCGGTTTCGGCGCCAACTAGCGGCGGAGCTGGTGGCAGCAGCGCTTTTCATTGTCATCAAGAATTAGTCACACCAAGCGCTTCAACTCCTTCGCCGCGTATAAAACTCAAATTTCGTAAGCAACACAAATCGGGTTGGTCTCGTTCAGTTTTTGCGTCCAGTAGCGCTACCGGTACCAGTGGCGCTGGTGGTGGTGGAAGCAGCGGCGGCGGAGGCGGTGGTAGCAGTAGTGGTGGGGGTGGCGGCAGCGGTAGCGGAGGTGCTACCTCAAACGAGACTCTCGCGTCTAACGGCAGCAACACCAATACAGCAACCAGCGCTAGCAGCAGCGGACTACATCGGATTTCATTGTCATCGGTACCCCACGTGTCCAGTTCACAGCTCCTACCAGCCACCAAGATGCAGGCCGAACAGGGCTCCATTGGTGATCTGCAGAAATACCACAGTAGATATTTGAAGAATCGACGGCACACTCTAGCAAATGTTCGGTAAGTACAACAGTTACTCGTATAAGAATAAAAAATAAAAAAATAAACTTTTAAAAAATATGTGGTAATGATAACATCTACAAATTCCCTATTTTACATTTATTTTTTTATTTATTTGCTATTAGAAAAATAAGAATAAAGTCATTATATTTTACTTAAAATTGGCAGATCTAGCGGCTAAGACCTTCCGCCTTGAGCGAGTTCACACAATTTTTCGAGAATTTGCTCTCCGCTCATAAAATTTTTCTCTCTCACTACACACCTTCTTACTATTTCCGTTCCCAACTAATTGATTCCTACACTTAAGGACAGATGATCCATTTTAGCGTGCGCATTGGTGATTTACCCTTTAGAAGTCATTATTATTATTACATCGTTCAAAGGTGTAAATAAATACTTCGTGGATGTTGTGTTTTTTTTAAGATCAAACAATTTTTGAAATTAATAATGATTAGTGAATAATCAGTTGTTTTTGCATTCAATCACTATGCAAAACGTGTCAAAGTAAGTTATAACCTGTAATATAATCAAATAAAGGGTGATTGTTTAAGAGCTATAGGAAAGTTTTTCAAAAAAAACACACGTAAAATTCAGAAAACTGCATGAAATTTTTATTTAAATCGATAGTACAGTCCATATAATTTAATGTTTGAAGATTATTTCATGCAAATGTTGACCGCGACTGCGCTTCAAATGGTCCATCCGCTTAGTCCAATTTTGGCATACTCTTTCCAATGTTTCGGCCGGTATCCCACATATAAATACTTTAATGTTGTCTTCCAATGCGTTAATTGAAGCAGGCTTGTCTGAATAGAATTGAGCTTTCACATAGCCCCACAAAAAATAATCTAAAGGCAATTGACAGCTCCCGAACGTGAAATAAAATGTTCACCGAACTCAACAAGTCCATTGTTACGCGTGCTGTGTGGCCTGTGGCACCGTCTTGCTAAAACCACATGCCATGTAAGTCAAGCTCTTGCATTTTAGGCAAAAAAAAGTTGGATATCATTTCACGGTAGCGCTCACCATTCACAGTTACGTTACGATTCGCAGCATCTTTGAAGAAGTACGGTCCAATAATACCTCCAGCCCATAAACCGCACCAAACTGTGACCTTTTCTGGATACATTGGTAGCTCTTGCAATTCTTCTGGCTGATCTTCATTCCAAAATCGACAAATCTGCTTATTTACGTACCCATTGATCCAAAAATGAGCTTCGTCGCTGAACACAATTTTTCGATAAAAAAGTGGATGTTCAACCAACTTTCCAAGAGCCCTTTCACCAAAAATTCTGCGTTGCGGTAGGTCGTTCGGCTTCAATTCTTGCACCACCTGTATTTTGAAAGGCTTCACACTTAAATCCTTTCGCAAAATTTTTCACGTTGTTGAGTAACAGAGGCCCAATTGCTGCGAACGGCGACGAATCGATAATTGATGGTCATCATTAACACTGGCCGATACAGCTGCGATATTTTCTTCAGTTCGCGCTCTACGTAACCATGTTGGTGGTTTGATGTCCAATAATGTATATTTGGTTCTAAATGTATTCACAATAGCTCGAATAGCCGCTTCAGTGGGTCGATTAAACTGCCCATAAAAGAACCTGACCATAGAAGAAACGCGCGATAAACTTTCCTAACAGAACACGCATTTTTATAATAAAATTCAATGATTTGCAAGCGTTGCTCGTTTGTAAGACGATTCATGGTTAAATTATAGACCAAACTGAAGATGCTTGACAGTGAAACAAAACACGAAACGTGCGTCAGCTGTTTAAACCAACTGTTTAAAAATATGATAGCTAAAAAACCACCCGTTAGTTATAATAGTTGTAGTTTGTGTAATTATCTGCGATAGCAATGTTCGTAGTAAAAAGTGGTGGTGAGTGTTATTTTCATACATTTTGGAGATGGTTATGCTAATAACTGGTATTTACCTGTGATACGTATTGATGCACCCAAGGATCAACTCATGTACGTCACTGTGTACAAAAAAAATCGTGCCAGTCTATGTCGGTGGTTCCGAGCATACTTCAAAGTGGAATTGGTCCACCAAAAATTGAAAAACAGTTAAGGTGTGTCTTTTGTTATTCAAGAGTGCGGTGCCTAAGAACACTTTGTGTCGAGAAAGTATGTTCATACTTAAGCGGTATTCATTTGAGTACACTCCTGTAATCTCCTGGAAATTATGTTTATATTATTTTTTCTTTGATTTTGTGTTTGAAAAATGGGTCCAAAATTATAATATTGTATATGTGTTCTTTTCATTTGATTTCTAATGGGTCAACAACATAACTGTCTTTATCGACTGTCTTTCTCTTTCAGAAAATATTGCTTATAATCAAGAATAATATATTAGAAAGAAGATTACGCCCATTAGAGCGAACGTGACGTCACGTTTGCTGAGTTGTGCAGTATTGCCAACCATTTGCCCTTCGCAATAAATTTAGTGCTTTTTTATACCCAAAATGCAAAAATGTTTAAGTTTCGTGTTTGTTTCTTTTTTTAATTTAAAGCTACCGAACCTTTAAAATAAAAAACAAACTATATTAATAAAACAAAAAAAAGGTTAAAAAAGGTCACTCTGAGAAGATTTTAGTGCGAATGAAAATTTTTTTACTCTTATAAAATTTGATAATTTGAAATTGATATTAAATGCCCCTCTCTCAACTTTTCTTAAGATTGAACACCTTTTTACACATTTTAAAAAGCCTTTGAATTTATTGAATGCGAATTAAAACCATAGAGGTGTAATCGTTTCTTCCGGTCATCAATCCTTAGTGAGAAATAGGACGTTAAGAGTTATATTCATTGTAAAAATAAACAAGAAAATACCAGAAAATACTAAAGAAACCATATTGACATTTTTACAAAAAGAGTACCTTATCTAGTTAATATACATAACTTCAAATATAGCAAAAAAGTCGCTCCCTTAACAAGAGAGTCTCGCTTAACAAAAAAAAACTCATAAATTAAATTGTACATAAGCATAACACATTTATTAAAAAAAACGCACATTTTAAAGACAATTTGTCACGCATACAAAGTTCTTTAAGTGATTCAATAAAAATTTGTTGGGTTATTTTCTTTGAATGGGCATTTTAGTGCGTTTTTATATCCAAAGCTAGGCAACACTGCAGTAGCGAGAGAGAGATTTGGCTGCCGAAAGCAGCATCTGGCAATGCCACCAGATGTTAAAAAAAAGTAAAGCTAAATAAAACTGAGTGAATTATTTAAATATATTAATTATTAAAAAAAGTATATTTTACAAAATTATAAACATGACATTTTAATTAGAACAGCTAGAAAAATGTCATGAAGAAAGAAGTGCTAAATCAAGTTACGAAAATGGTAGTCTGGCCATACTGGAGCTAAAACCACGTAGCTAGTTGTCAAATTCGCTGAGCGCAAAGTAACGGGACCACGATAGGCGCCATCTCATCATTCTTTCCATCATGGCTTTTAATATTCCCCATAGAGTTCTTCGCCGTTTGGATTTCTTGCTTTTCCTAGAAGTATGATAGCTATTGTGCCAATCCTCTCATATCTAGAACCTGTTTTGAGCTAAATTTATTCTTCCATGCTTTTGAATTTTATTTAACGCAATCAAGTCCTACTTCAGTTAAATGCTTTATTATTTAATCTTACCGTATGAATTTAATATTTGTCCTCATTTTAAGCTTGAACCACACTTACATTAATGTTAGCTGTGTGGTCTGCATGAATACTTTGTATTCCAGGACTTGAAATAAATTTAATTAAATATCTGTGTATATCTAGTCTGTAAGGTTTTTGTAATCGTAAATTTCTAAATAAATAAGTAAAAAAAAAATGCAAATTTTTTACAGAACGTGCATCGCCAATTTTAACTCGCCCCTTTAAATATGCTACATGAATAAACTTAATTTGCTCTACTGACGTTCGTTGCTGCTGTGTGACATTTGTGGCGGCACGTGGCCACCATGCCAGTTACTCAATTGACTATGAATGTCAAACGCTTGCAAGTATGAATTGACTACAAATTGAGTACTGGACGTCCTGCTGGTTTAAAGAAGTATAGTGAGACTGTCGGCAATGTTGCGGCAACATACAGAATTATGTTATTAAATGTATTCAAATATACATACATACAGATATGGGTTATGCGCACGGACTGTTTTGCATCTGCTTCTTGGTAATTTAATTGATTTAAGTGGAATCCGGAGATTTAGATTTTTTGTTAAACAGGTCGTCATTAAGGGGGTCCTCTAGTTTCTTGGGTCGAAAATATCGAATTTTTTTTTTTTTCATAAATCACATTTACAACATGTGTTAAAAGTATGTGCTGAAGGATTTTTCGATATTCGAAGTGGCTCACAAGTTACGGCCTTGAACGGAGCAGGTATACTTAGCGCGCTCAACGCTGCGCGAACTTTGAAACGCGTTTTTCTCGAAACACTATTTTTCAAAATAGTGACCACGATATTTCAAAAACTACTGAACCGATCTTGTTCAAATATATACCTCATCTTTAATATATTATAAGCCAGCGATTGAACTAGGATTATCATGATTGCTTCGATAGTTTTTTTCCTATGAGCGAAAAAATTAAGAAAAAATAAGTAAAAAATAGAATTTAATTTTCAAAAGTGTATACAAAAATTAATTTTTGTAATTAAGAATTCATTCTAGTTCAATCGCTAGTCTTAAATATGAAGATTAAAATGTCGTTTGGTTTTTCGATTTCAGATAAGCCAAACAGCCGCAATCTTGGTCACCGTCAAGCACCTCTTTTACTTTATGTCTTCTTGTCGGCCACTATACCTTTTATTCTATTATATATTTTGTCTTCAAAAAATTTGTAAAGCTCATTTAAATGTTACTAAAGATTATGTGAACACAATGAGATTTATTATTATTTTGATCGTTTGCCCGTTAAAAATTATTGAAAACCCCGAAAAAAAACAGACGAGAAACTAGAGGACCCCCTTAAATATTACGCCTAGGATGCGTGTATTTTGGAGCTCCTTTTTGGAGCAGACCTGTGAACAAAAGGCTAACTAAAATCCTTAATCGAGCTATCTTCGCTCTGCCTCTACGATCAACAAAGGCATTAAAATTGTTTTAAGTAAAACTTTTTTCAAAATATTAAAATTTGTACAGAGTGTTTAAAAACCAACAAATTTTAAATTTTGATTAATTTAATTTTTGTTTAATTTAAAAATTGTTAATCAGAACTTTCACCAAATTTTAAGGTATACAGTTCGAAAAATTATTGAATTTTAGCAAGTTTAAAGTGACCAAGAATTGCTATAGATATTTTTTGTAAACTTTGTCCTGCGTTATATGTAAAAACCATCTGTATATGATATAACATAAAGAACAGTGTGAATATTGTTAAAAAACAATGCACGGACCTATGGTATGAATGGATTTGTAGCTCACGGTATTAAGCAGGGATTAAAAAACATAAAAAAATAGTAGAATTCCACCCTTTCTTCAAAATTGTCGTATTTTTGAATTTTGCTGATTTGGAGTCCGCAAATTTATATTAATTATTTTCTAATATTCAGATAACTTGCAACTACCTTATGGTTATCATTAATCGCTTTTTATGATAAACGGGTCTACTGAAGTTCACTTTCAATTTTAACAAAAACGTAATCAAATGTCTTGATGTTCATTCGAATATATTAAGAAAAATGTATGGGATGTATTCTTAACACTCATCAGTCCCTGGCGAAAAATGTCAATTTGACTCAACATCAAAACATAAAATTTAAACATTAGAAAAGGGAAAAGTAAACGAAGTGTGTTTTTCTGTATATTTATAGAAAACAAAAAGAATACATAATATAGGAAAATATATACAAAATAAAAAAGATATTAATTGTGCATCCCACTGAATTTTATCATCGACTATTCGACTGTTTGAAAGGTTTGGTAAGAACAAAATAGCTTTCAACTAAAGCTAAGTCCTGCAATTAATCTATATATTTATACCGATTTTTCATGCCGTTTTTCATTAGTAAGATGACAATAAATTTTATAACTTTATTTTATATAAAAAGTTAAAGTTTATTTTATATAAAGTAAAAAAACTAAAAAATAAAATTTCTTTTTTAACACATTGACTGCCAAGGCACTTTCAGCAAATAAGATGCTCTGAGGCCACTGCACTTTTTTTTTAAATCTCATCAGAGACGTCAAAATTGGAATTTAGGGTAGTGCTGGTAATATTTTCTGCTTAGAAACAGGCAGTTTTTAACTAATTAGTATGTCACACACATATGTTCGACGTGGCGCCTACCGACTTTTTTTAACTCAGGGCTATGGCGGACATATATGCACGACAAAAACATTGGCTAAACATCAAAATACATCGATGCAAAAACAAAACAATTGGGAGTATGTTGTTTCTGCAAACAAACACCAAACAACGTTATATGACGACAATGTATTTTGATGTTTGAATCCGTTATTTTTGCAAACAGAAACAAGTCAAAGCTTATTAAATGCTCAGTAAACAAGAAGACTTGATCGCGTTATATTGGCTGATAATATTATATTTGTGTTACGGAATGTCGAAAAGAAAATTTCTTATCAGATACTGAGTTAGAAAAAATACTCGCAATTCCAGAAAGTGAAGAAGGTGAAGATTATAGCTCTGATGACTCTGTAAAGGATCCTATGTATAATCCTACTGCATACTCTTCGGAAAGTGAAGAAGATGAGGAAGTCATAAATAATATAGAAGAAGTTCTTGAAAGCCTAGCACTAGAAGAGAATAGGGAAGAAAGCGATGAAGAACAAGAAAATCGGGTCGCAGGTGAACCCCAAATTATAAATGCTGTCTGCTCTGAATACGAAGGTCGTCATAAAACATTTACTTTTTCAGGAAAATCAGGCCTACAAGTAGATGTCCCACAAAGTGTCACCCCATTTGATGTTTTTCGTTTGTTTACTGACGATGAAATAATCAACCTCATCGTATTAGAAACAAATAGATACGCTGAGCAACAACTGATTGCAAAAGAATTGAAACGCGAAAGTCGAATGAAAAAATGGACTCCAACTAATAGCGATGAAATGAAAAAGTTCTTGGGACTTGTATTATGGATGGGCCTTGTTCGATGTGGTAGTATTCCATCACACTGGTCTACAAGTGAAATTTTTAAGAACAATGTAGCGCCCAAGGTAATGCCGCGGAACCGTTTTGAGTTAATACTAGCAAATATACACTTCGCCAACAATGAAACCATTCCAAAAGGGGATAGGACTGGAAAAGTGCAACCACTTATAGATATGTTGCAAAAAAAATACCAAGAAACTTTATACCCAGCTGAGGATTTTGTAATTAATGAGACTCTTGTGCCTTGGTGGGGTCGCTTAGTATTTCGACAGTATATTCCAAACAAAGCCCATAAAATAAAATTATTGAAGCTATGTTCTACAGAAGGATATACATGGGCAGAAGAACTTTCGCAGGACTTACTAAATCAAGGTAGAACACTGTTCGTTGACAATTTCTATACAAGCTATGAGTTGGCACTTTCCTTTTTAAGACAAAATGCACACGTTGTGGGTACACTAAGAGCAAAAAAAAAAAATATATGCCCAAAGAAGTATTTGACAACAAGAACACAGTCCAAGAATGGTAGAAGAAGCTCAAGATAATGGCGAACAAGCATTAGCTTCTGACCTTGACCAACCATCAACCAGTAACACCTCTGGCTCAAAACGTCGCTTGGCGAAGAAGAATAAGAAAAAGCCGATAGCCCTACTTGCTAACAACAAAGGAAAAGCAGGGATTGATTTATCAGACCAGAACTGTTCTTATGCTACTACTTTGAGGAAGGGCGTGAAGTGGTACCGCAAACTGGGTATAGAATATCTGCTTGGACTATCAGTAGTAAATGCTTTTGTGTGTACAAGAAAGCTACGAAAAAAAATTATGCACAAATACGATGGCTTAGAGAACAAATTACTTCATCACTTCTAAATTTGCAGAAGCCAGAAAAATATATGAAGCCAAAATCAGGCAATATTCATATTTTAAAAATAAAACTAAGATCAAGTAATACAAAATTACGTCGAACATGTACTTTATGTTATTCCAGAATAAAACAAATGGAAGGAAGGGAGATCGCCAGAAAGAAGGCTAAATGAGTATACACGTATTGCCCGGATCGTCCCCAAGAGCCATTCATGTGTTTAGAATGTTTTTGGAAATCACGACAAACAAGTTTAATGGGTTCATTTGTAAAAATAATATGTAAAAAATTTTTTTACTGCAATAAAATGAATCTAATTTTTTTTTCAAAACCAATTTTTTCCAATTGTTTTTTGAGCTGCGCCGAAGCCACTATAACAGAAACTTTATGGGAAGCCATATATTTTATTATTGCAATAAAATCATGTTTATCGTCAATCGTTTCTGTGTGACATGGCGAGAGAGAATAATAGTCGTGTCGGGCATATGTGTCCGACGTGGCAGTCAATGTGTTAAGCCATTAAATTTTTAGTTTTCTTTCCTTTTCCAAATAATATTTACATACAATTTTTAATATGATAATATACAAATTATCGGCAATTCACTCACATTCACAACTTTTGAAAATTTTTTATTTATATACATCAGTTGACTGTAAACGCACGCGAACATTTTAGAATTGGCCAACCGAATGTTAAAGCAAATCGAACGCGAGTGCGATGAATTTATTTTATTCAATTTATTAAAATCAATAAAATATGTATTTTCTCTCTCGCAATATATATTAACAGATCTCGTTAAATTATTTGAAACTTAGCCCTTTCTTCCCTTGTTTCTTCTGGGCGCCCTATTATTTCTGTTTTTACTGCGTTGTGGTCTTTTAGCGCCCCTATTTCCATTACGTCGGCGATTTGCACCACGCTGCTTTCTTTTACCTTGTCCTCGACTCTGCCCATTACGCTTTACACGTCCTTTAGACCCACTTCTGCCTTTTCTGTTGCCACGCTGTGCCCCGGTTTTTCCTTTCTTCCTTCGCCTTCTACCATTTCCAGTTCCTGTCGTGCCGTCATCACCATTATCACTGTAACCATCAGCACCTGCCTGATTATCAACATCTGTGTTATCGTTACCCTCACTCGCCTCTTCAGATGGGTTGTTGGTATCGCCTTCGGGCTCCTCATTACTATCACCGCAATAATCATCACCATCTTCAGATGAAGAGCTTGTATCAGCTTCTGAAGCGACCTCTGGAGTTTTCGTTTCTGCCGCATTGACGCTGGTGCTTGCTAAAGCTACAAACACAAACACGGCTAAAAATAAAATTTTCACATTTAGAGCCATCCTCATAGAACTTATACTCTCAAAGTGCCAGCTTGAACTATTATCTTATTGCGGCGTATTTGGGTTGTTATACTCGTATACGAAGTATTAGATTTCGGTTTCTTTAGCAATTTTTTATGAGACAGGTAACCAAGCTTACGGCAAGCAACAAGAAATTGTGAAACATTTAACGTTCATTTTTAGTTAATATGCTTACTCTATACGTAACCTTCATTATTCACATGGATTTTTGTGGTTGTAGTATTTAATTTTGTTTGCGCTATTTTTATACCCAATGAATAAATTTGTAAACGTATTACACCTAACGTATGTATTTCACCGGTTTATGTGTACAAATATACCAATTGATATAAATGTACAATACAAAAAATCTGGGTTATAAACGAAGTTGACTTCCGTGTATTCACCTGGGCATTTATGTTTATTGGTTCGTTTGACATTTAATTTTTTATCTCTGCTATCACCGAGGTCAGTTATGCTAGATGTACAGAATATTACCACTGTTTGTTGCTCCATCAGAACTTTCTTCTAACTGAATACTATGAATTTCTGGTGTGTATGTAAAAACTTCTTCCGCTTCGAGTTTTTACAAATAGCTGCTAAAGAAAGAGGCAGGTTCTAAAATATGGTTTCGTGTTTGCAAATAGCTTTACAGATACGAGTATTAATATTCTCTGCCATACTTAATGTCTGCCTTTACATAAAATAGTTATTATTAGTTATATTGATTTGCTATTCTAATTATATGTATACAAAGGGTGTTTTTGAAGAGCTTGAGAACTTGAAATGATTATAAAAAGCATAAATATTGTGTGAATGATTTTTTTTCTTATAATCTGATAATTAATTCCATCGCTTTATTTTTTGAATATAATGTCCGACATATGACCGCTACAAGATACATGGTCCATTCGATCAGTCCAATTTTTGATTGCTTTTTCAAATAAGTCTGAATAATAAATCTAAATGTTCCCAATGAGCAGAAATGGGATGTAAACAATAGTTTTGCAAATGCTGTTCTTCATAGGCACGTAAGCAAAGATCCGTAAAATTTTCCACGAAGCCGAGGGGCTAGGACAACAAGTTGAGAACGACGACGAATCGACATTTCAATGTCTTCTTCAACACTTTGCCTTATGAACTTCGTGAACAGATTTATTTCAATGTAAATTTACACAATTTGGTTGCGTTGTTCTAGCGTTAAATAATTCACGATGACTTACTAAACTTTACTGAAGAGAAATGACAATACGGTTTATCATCCTCAGCTATCAAACCATACTTATCGATATCGATAGTTCTAATGTAGTTAAAAAACACCCGATATATAGGTATACATATATAAATATGTACGTATGGGGGTAACATAATTTAAAACTCGAGACCTTTACCCATTTCGATGTTTGTATAAGTCCTTAATATTCCACTTAAATCTCATTTGTATAAACCTTAAAGGTTGTTCCTTTTGCCGAAGATAAGGTTTTGGCATGCCACAAAATTTAACTTAATAAGTCCACGACAAGTAGGCTTTAAGGCAGGGCTGGGCACAATCGATGCTCTTCTCTTTTTTGAAAACAACGCATCTACTACTCTTCCCAACAGAAATCACCTGTCAGCCCTTAGTATCGACTTCGAAAGAGCCTTCGACCGCGTTGGAGTTCACGTTGTGCTTCGTCAGTTTCAAAATTGGAATCTAGGCGTTAAGTTACTTAACCTGATTAAAGATTTTCTCACCAACCGAAAACTTGTTGCAAACGTTAACAACGCCTACTCTAATTACCATCCTTTGTATAATGGTATAGCTCAAGGGTCTCCACTGTCTGTTATCCTGTTCATGGCAGCCTTCAATGAAGTCAGTATTGTAATTAACAAGTACAAAAATATTTCTCACATTTGCTACGCAGATGATTTATTATTGTTTTCTAAAGTTAATGATTTAAATGTTGTAAAGAAATACTTCTTAGATATACTCTCAGACATAGCTCGTTGGGGCGAAGTCTCAGGTGCTAAAATCTCCATTAAGAAATGTAAAAACTTCCATATTTGTCGCAAACATAAATGTAATTATTTTAATTTAGTTCATAACGATATACGATAATTGTCCATACAACTAGTCTTAAGTTTTTGGGTATAATTTTTGACAAAAAGCTAACATTTAAAGAACATTGTTTAGACTTACGAAAGCAACTGGCTGTCAGACTAAGTATAGTTAAATATTTATCATCAAAACATTGTTTAATTAACCAATCTACTCTTATAAATGTAACCAAAGCTATTTTACTGTCCAAGATTGATTTTGGTCTCCCGATATATGGCAATTGTGCGAGAAGCAACATTAAGCTTCTGTATTCCCCATATCATACGGCCGTTAGCAGGAGCATACGCGCGTTTCCAAAATCTCCGATAAAATTCGTATTAGTTGAAGCTGGATTACCGTCAATAGAAGAAAGATTTGATGCATGTCTCATGAAACTCATTCCAAAGTCATTTCTGTGCAACAACAACACTTTATATGAAACAGTGTTAACCGAACTTCAGCGGAAAAAAACGCCAAAACGGAAATCAACAATTGGACTTATCATCGACTTGGCTAAAGAACTTGGCATATACTCACCAGTAATCTCAGAAAAAGAAGACTTCCCGCCCTGGCACATAAACAAATCTTTTTTCATCTTGGAACTAGAAAAATTCAATAAAAGTGGCACTAGCCCAAATAACCTATCAATGCTTATTTTCAGAGCTCACTAACCCTCTACTTGGCGAATGGAACATGATATTTTCTGATGGATCAAAAACTGAGACAAGTACATCCTTCGCAGTCGTGAATTCTTCGGGGAACACTGTCTCAGCAGGTATCCTTCCCCATTTTGCCTTTGCTTACACAGCTGAAGCCACAGCAATCCTAAACGGGCTCATCTCGGTTGAAAACTCAAATATTAAAACAATTATATGCACGGACAGCAGATCAACAATAGCGTCAATACTGAATATAAGAAATAAAATATTTTATGTTGTTGTTATTGCCAAATTCGCAACAAACTGATCGGCAATAACAACAACATAAAATTAATGTGAGTACCAGGCCACGCAGGCATTAAAGGGAACGAAATAGCCGACGAACGAGCTAAATTGGCCACCATGGAACCGCTCAAAACATTTAACAAGTTTTCGAAAAAAGACTTCAATAAATATGTAGTCAATCACCTGTATCAAAAACAATTGGTTACATGGGGATCTACACAGCACCAATACACAACATTTAATCCAAACAGGCTAAAACACGAGTATCCATCTTACTGCCGATGCAATGATGTCAAAATGTTTGTTCGGCTACGGCTTGGGCACACGATTGCAAGCCACTCCTATATATTCAACAGAACTAACTGGCCAAACTGCCAGCACCGCCCTACATCACCACTAACATCAAATCATCTTCTCGACAACTGCACACAATTTTCCACAGTAAGGAGCAATATTTTTGGGGACCAAGTCCCATCATCACTATTGAAAAATATATGCTACGAAAATATTATAGAAATGTCAGATTACTTAGCACAAGCCGATTTAAAGAAACTTATTTAACTAATTTACCATGACTTTACCTAGTTTACTTGTAATTAATTCATAATTCTTTTTATAACAAATCAGAGAGCCGAAGGTCCTGGCAGCCAGTGCTCCTATTCTCGTGTTAAAATAATTATATTATTATACCACGTTTGTAAATAAATAAATAATAAATAAATAAGTTTGGTTCAACTTTGGCTCTTCTTCTTTCCTATTTCTCTATATATTGTAAACATTTGAGATTATATTTATTTTCACGATTGACCATCTCTGTTGGTTTTAGATTAGTTTGACTTTGTAATACATTATTAAAGATTTAGGTCCCGGCCGCGTTTGAAAGTTATCCTCATTTACTTTATAATTCCAAAAAATCAGAAAAATCTCCATTTGGAGCGCAACATATTCAAATTTTAATGGAATATAATAATCTCTGAAACCTACTTTTATGGATATTAAAAACATTTTTCTGTCTTTTATCCATGCTTCTTCACCTCTAAAAAATTACGACAGCTATTTTATCGTATGAACAAAGATTATTCCAATAAAGTGCAATTTCCATCTAACTAATAAGCCCTTCATGAGTATTTGCCTTAAATCTGAAAGTTCATTTGTACAAAAAGACAGGCTCTTTTTGTTCTACCAGTGTACAGAGTAAAGATAAGCGATTGAGAAATAGAGATGGGTCCATCAAAATAACAATATTTGTATGCCCCGTATTTTACAGGATCTGCAAATGTGCTTATTGAAGGGTGAAGATTGGCCGGTTCATTGATCTTCAGTGCTCTTTTTGGTGAAAAATAATTGAGTCACTTCTGTTCATCCGCCGTAATTTTTTGTGCATTCTTTTAAAATCAATTCAATATGGATCTACCGTTAACGCGTACTTCCACTTTTTACATCTGATGGACTTCGAATTGAGCTTATTTTCGAAATTGAGTTTTTTTCGGTCGCATATCACTATTTTCTATGTTATTCAACAAAATGTGTTTTCGATGAGTAGATTCTGCAGCTTTGTCTCCAGTTCTACACTGAAGATGTGGGTGGTCCGCCAGTACTACCATTCTATTCAATTACAAAATCGAGCAGGCAACTTATACGCCAAAACAAAGTTGGATAATATTGCAAACTTATTTCCAAAATAGTAAATTTCTTCGATGTGGGTTTATTGAAAAAAATATGATATACGGAACCTATGCTAGTATGTTCTTTCTGATATTTCAAAAGTATAGGCTTTTAAGAATATACTGTAAAATTTTTGAAAGGATATTCCCAGTATTTTCGATTCTACAGCCATTTTAGCAGATAGAGTCAGATTCGTCACGCGGCTGCATCAATGGAAAACATCCACTCTCAAAACTTTAAACTCAATTATCTCAAAACTACATTTTTGTTGTCAAAAAACTACTAAAACTACTTTCCTATTGTCAAAAAAAAAAAAAAAAACTATTCAACCAAATCGCCTAAAATTTTAATATGTTGTTCACAACAATGGCTATCGCGTATTTTTTTGATTAAAAAACTAAAAAAACATCGATTTTTAGAGTGTTAAATTCAATACCGCGCCGTTTTGTAAACGTTTTTTTTTGTTTTTTTTTCATTTTAGTAGGGGACATAGCTACAGCCATACTGATTAATATTTGTTTTTAGTTTTTGTATTTCAGATAAACAGGTGTTATCCATACACCGTTCAGGTCAAATTTTTCGAAAAGGTCAACTTCAGCGCCATTTTTAAAATTAAAAAAAACAAATTAATTTTTGTATATAAAAGATGTTAAGTAAAAAGCCTAAAAAAATTAAATATCGTTTTTCCTTTTTTATTGTAAAATAAATCCTAAAAGTATCCTACATTTTCGAGTTCTAGACCAGCGGGATCCCTTCAATTTCCTGATGTAGAGATCGAAAATCCCACTCGTGATTATGGAGTGAGAGTTTGGTGAAGCCTTTGGACTGGAGCTTTGTCATTTCTATTACAGATGATCTTTGATTCAAACTTAGTGGTGCACCATGTCATACAATACATCAAACAAGCAATCTTTTGTTCACTAAGTTCGGTAATCGTCTTAGTGTAGTCAAATTGACGTGTCCGAACTGGTGTTGGAGCCCGTTGTTTTATTTTGCTGTTAGGTTAGGTTTGACAGCCACATCGCACATAGAAACAACGATGCCACTTAGACCACGAAATGCGTCCGTTGTGAGCCGCGGGGGCTGGGCTACATTTCCCTCTCCATATTAAACGAACCTGAGCTTTTGACAAAGCGTGAAAGGTTGTTGATATTTAAAATGTATAGATTATCTATATTCGTTAAGAAGTAGGATTTTAAAAATCGGTTTCAGCTTCTGGCTAGAGCTGGGCATGTGCAAAAAAGGTGTTGAATTGTTTCCCACTCCTCCTCATTTCTGCATCTACGACAGAAATCATGCGTGTAAACTCCTAATCTCTTTGCATGATTTCCTATGAAACAATGTCCTATGAGGGCCATACCCTACTAAGGTCCTGATTTGAAGTCTATTCAGTTTTATAATACTCTTGGACAGACGTAAATTTAGCCTTAGCCATGTTTGCCTAGCAATTTCACAGGTGTTAACGCTAATCCATCTTTGATTTGCAGACCTAATTAATGCGTCCTTAATGAGAAGCTTACAAGTTGCGAGAGGTATCTCCATAAAATTACTTATGTCTGGCATACAGGTACCTTCTCTTGCAAGTTGGTCTGCCCTACAGTTCCCTGGTATATCTCTGTGGCCTGGAACCCAACATAAGATTATACTAATATATATTGCTTGGCCATCTCATTTAGAGATTGGCGAGAACGTAAGACACTCCTTGATGTTGTTTGGAATGCATCCAGAGCTCGTAGGGCAGCTTGGCTGTCTGATAGAATGCAGATATCCGATGATGATACTCTGTTTATCTTTAACCATTTGAAGGTTTGGTGAATAGCGTTTATTTCCGCTTAAAAAACACTGCAGTGATCCGGTAGTTTAAAGGATTCACTAATAGAAAGCTCTTCGCAAAATAACCCTGATCCTACACCGGTGTCCATTTTGGATCCGTCCGTGTAGATCTTAACGGTGTTGGGTGTTGGATCTTCTTCAAGCCATTCCAGTCTAGAAGGGATTTTCATTAGGAAATTCCTTTCGAAGCAAATAATGGGAGGGTGATAATCACAGTCACAGGGTATATCCGTGTAGAAGTCTAAAATGGTTGAATGTCCATGTGTGACAGTTCTCCATTGTGAGCTCGCTTTGAGCCTTAAAGCGGACCAGGCCGCTGAGTATTTGCAGAAGAGATCTAGGGGTGGCAGATGCAGCATGATTTCCAAAGCCATGGATGGCGTGGTTTTCATGGTGCCACATATTGCTAGTTCCGCTGATCTCTGCACCTTATTCAATAAATTAGAATAGGTTTTTTTCTGCATAGCACACCACCAGACAACATTTCCATATAGAAGAATGGGTCTGACGACAGCAGTGTAGAGCCAATGAGCAACCTTAGGTTTAATTCCCCAGGTCTTACCTAAAGCTCTCTTACAGGCATAAAAAGCTAGGTTCGCTTTCCTGACTCTTTCTAAGATGTTTGACTTCCAAGTCAGTTTCCTATCTATGTTTAGTCCCAAGTACTTGGTTTCTTCCGAAATCACCAGAGCTTCCCCCTTGAGCATAATTGGACTTAGCTGAAAGATTTTGTGTTTCCTAGTGAACAATATGAGTTGTGTTTTGTCTGAGTTGACTTTTCTGCCCACCTAGAAAGTATGTCTAGAGCATTTTGTATTAGGTCTCTTAATGTAGATACAAATTTGACAGAGACAGCAATAACAACATCATCGGCGTAAACTATCACCTTACAGCCCACCGATTCCAGTATTAACAGAAGTTTATTTACAACTGCGTTCCATAAAAACGGTGAGAGGACTCCACCTTGCGGTGCACCTCTACTTACCAATCTCCTGAGCACCGATTTTCCTAGTTTCGTTTCAATGATTCTGTTATTTAGCATTTTGCCAATGAAGCCTACCAAGCCCGGCTCTACCCCAAGATTAGTGAGTGTTGCAGTAAGGCTTAAGTGAAATTCTATCAATCTCTCCAAAGTTTTCAATAGGAAAGAAGAAAGAGATATCGGTCTTAAGTCTTTTGGATCGGTATGTGAGTTTCTACCAGCTTTTGGAATGAAAACAATTTTGACTTGTCTCCACTTAAGAGGTATATGATCCTAAAGAAAGAAGATTGCTAGCAGCCAGCGTGCTAGATATCCGGCGGCCTTTTGCAGCTCCACTGGGTAAATACCATCTGGACTCGGTGATTTAAAGGGTTTGAAACTTTTAATCGCCCATAAGAGCCGATCCTCAGATATAGCGTTTATTCTGACTTCACGACAGGGTACTGCATCTTTCATGTCATGAGCAGTAATGTCTGAGCAGCCTGGAAAATGAGTGTCGAGTAAAAGTTCTAAAGACTCTTTACTGGTTGTAGTGAAAGTGCCATCAATTTTCTGTAGCAGTTCCCAATTTTGAGGGCTTCCCGCGAAAATCTTATGAAGTCTGGAGGTCTCAGTTGCCCCCTCAACCTCTTTACAAAAGGATTTCCAAGATTGCCTTTGGGCATTTCTGATTTCCTTCTTATAGATTCTCAGAGCATCTTTATAGCCTTTCCAATCTTCTGCGAGACGTGTTTTCTTTGCCGCATTAAAAGCGCTTCTGCTTGTTTTTTGAAGCTTGCTTAGTTCAACCGTCCACAACTTAGGCTTGGGTTTACCCCTCAGTCTTCTTATGGGACAGGCTTCCGCTGCTTCGGCTTCTTTTGCTGTGATCTGTTATAAAAATTAAGATGCAAATTCAAACCATGATCGAGTGTTTTTTCATTTAATTTAATTTTTAAAAACTCATTTGAATTTTGTGTGCATTATAAGGAGAAACCTAAATATATTTAAAGACAATAAATTACACTAAAAGATTTTTTAAATAAGTTCTAGAATAAACATCGGTTTTAAGAATTTTTTTCCATAACTGAATTAGAAAACTATTACAATTCTATTAGATAATTTCCCTTGTGAATATGAAAATATGGCGGTGTCCTCATCCTATCTCCATAATATTTCTTTTTATCCTTCGTCTTCTTTTCATTTCGTTTGTAATCTTTTAGAATTTAATCACTACTTATAACATCATTGCCTTCATCAATCATCATCTTCTCGTTGTCGCCGATTTAGTTACTCTCAAAATCTAAGTTTTCTTTGCTTGAGCCCTCTTCGTTTGAGTTCTCCTCATCTTTGTGTTCAAGTTCATCCTCCATATCAATGAAATCTTCTTCACCTTCTTCATTTTTTAATCCATCGCCTCCTTTAGTAGTTTTACAACCGTCTTCTTTGCCAGCGTCCACTCCTTCCTCTTCAGTTAAGTCCTCATCACTTAGTTTCTCATCATCAACTTCATCACCTTCCTGCTCTTCCTTGTCTTCTGTTGTTTCGTCCGAATCTTCTGGCCCAGTATTTTGTACGCTGTCATTACTCTCAGCTTCGTCGTCACCATAATATGGTTCGGTGATACCTTCAGCCTCGTCTTGCTTATCTTCAGATTCACGTTTTGCTCTTCGTTCGTGACTCTCGCCACCATTGCTATTCTCCTCCTTAAAATCCTTAGATTCTTCTAAGCAATCAGAATCATTTTCCAAAGATTTTTCTAATTCGGCGGAATTTTCTATTGATTCATCAGAAGGGTCGAATTTTTCTGAAGACTCCGGAGCATTGGTTGATTCATACACAGAGGCAGCAAATACATTTGAAATAGCCAAATATGTGAAGATAAATAATAAAAATAGTTTCATTTTGTGTATATTTTGTATTTTTTCTTAATATTGTAGTTCTTATTAAATATTGCTAATGATCTTAAGCAACTAACTGTTGAAAATATTTGTAAAATTGGTCTTTTTATATTTTTTACGGAATTCGGTCGTGTGAGAACCAAAACCTTGTGAAATAAATTGTAACGAAGTACTTTATATGTTTCAAATCACATTGGCATTGTAACTATTTATATTTAACTTCCCTGTTTATTAACATAACGAATATGCATTATTGTCTAAGTTCCTATTTACTCAGCTGAATGGTAGAAAAATTAATTTCGATGTATTTCGAAAGTCGTGACTGTTGTGTTCGGCTAGCTGATGTGTTGCCTTTACTTCATTGCAGATGGGCTTAAGTATTCATTTGCTTTTTATCTAACCCTCTGCTCAATATTTAAAATGCTTTACTTTTTTATTTCCATAACTTAAAATTATTAATATCTTATTTATTTGGGACTATTTTTAACTCATATCAATCAAATTTATAATTGTATTATGTTTTGTATTTTTCTAGAATGTGTTTAGTTTCCCATTTGTTTTGTCTCAACACCTTTCTTGTCTCATGAAGCTCAACTTCTGCAAATTATTTTTCACCCTCTCCACTAACCACAAATAAACTTAAAAAAAAATTACAAAATATTATACTTATTATTATAATTTATTACGTTTCAGCAAAGGAAATTAAAATTTCTTTGCTTAACTTAGGATAAAAGCAACAAATACATACACGGCAATTACAAAAAAAAAATTATAATGGGTTTTGTTCTGGTGAAATGCATAAATGCGGTAACGTTTACTTACATATTCCGAAACAAATTTTTTTTTTATTTAGAAATTCATGAAATTTTTTGTTTAGAATTTGTTCCCTCAAAAGGTGCATAAATGCGGTAACGTTTACTTACATATTCCGAAATATATTAAATTTTGTTCTTATTTAAAAATTCATGAAATTTTTTGTTTAGAATTTGTTCCCTAAAAAGAAGGATACGCATAAAAAAATTAAAAGTAAAAAGGACATGCAGTGCCTCAAATACAAACAAAAGTGTTCATAACATTGACACCGGATGTAACATTGTTCAGAACGAAGGAACGTGGAAGATGTAATAGCGCAAATAGCAATGGGGTATTTTTTATACAAAATGATTCCATGAAGATAGAGAGGGTAGCCTGTCCCTGAAGTTATGGCAGATAAATTGCTAGTAAAAGGTATTTAACCTAGGTCTACAACCCAGTTAGTTGGCGTATAGGTTGGCTGATGCTCTTGAAAATGCAATAGCTCCAATGGATTGAAACAGTATGAAGGAAATTGGCCGTCACGTTCTTTAAAGTAACAAATTCCTAAACTTGACAGTAATTTTTTGCTCCTCTAATTTTTCCATGAAAGAAACCAAGGTTAGTGCTCAGAAGGGCTGCCCACAGGGCGGTGTACTCTCTGCCTACTTTGGTGCTTGGTTGTGGACTCTCTTCTTAATAATCTGCAGAAAATTGGATACACCCAAGCTTCTGTGTGCGTACTAATCTCAGGACGGTCTCTAGAAGCTGAATGCAATAAAATGCAGGTAAGTCTAAACAAGATTAAGCACTGGTGCGAAGTGCATCGCCTTTCGGTGAATGCTATTAAAAGAGCCAAGGTACTTTACGTTACTAGGAAACGCAATATGGAAAGCGCGTTACTACTCACATTGAAAGGAGTAACACTGCAACTGTCTTCCCAGGTCAAATCTTCTTCTTCTTCGTAATTGGCCCGATAATCGCTTACGCGATTTTGGCCGAGTTTAACAAAGCGCGCCAGTCGTTTCTTTCTCGTGCTAACCGGCGCCAGTTGGACACACCAAGTGAAGCCAAGTCCTTCTCCACCTGATCTTTCCAACGCAGAGGAGGCCGCCCTCTTCCTCTGCTACCACCAACTGGTACCGCATCGAATACTTTCAAAGCCGAAGCGTTGGTATCCATTCGGACGACATGACCCGGCCAACGTAGCCGCTGGATCTTTATTCGCTGCGCTATGTCTATGTCGTCGTAAAGCTCATACAGCTCATCGTTCCATCGTCTACGATATTCGCCGTTGCCAACGTGCAAAGGTCCAAAAATCTTACGCAGAATCTTTCTCTCGAACACTCCAAGGGTCGCTTCATCGGATGTTGTCATCGTCCACGCTTCTGCGCCATACGTTAGGACGGGCATGATGAGAGTCTTGTAGAGTGTTAGTTTTGTTCGTCGAGAGAGAACTTTACTACTCAGTTGCCTACTTAGTCCAAAGTAGCACTTGTTGACAAGAGAGATTCTACGTTGGATTTCAAGGCTGACATTGTTATCGGTGTTAATGCTGGTTCCTAAATAGACGAAGTCTTTTACAACCTCGAAATTATAACTGTCTACAGTGACGTGGGTCCCAGGTCAAATACTGAGGAGTAATTCTAGATTGTAAGATAATCTGGAAGACGCACGTCGAGCAGAAGTTCTCTCGAGCACTAAAAGACCGGCGACTGTTGCACATCACCCTGATTAGACCCATTATTACATTTTTTCCTTGTTTACTCTTCTCGGGAGCATAGGGCCTCTTCCATCATACGCGGTTCTGTGCAGTTGTTTTTGCACCGTCCCATGAGATATCGGTATCTGCTAGTTCACGCAGCATCGACCTTCTCTAAGTGTTTTTTTATCGACCGCAACCTCTGCTCCCTTGCGGATTAATGTCCAGTGCCATTTTCGTGGTGCTATCTGGTGGTTTTCTCAATGTGTGACCTATCCATCGGCACTTTCTGCGTTTGATTTGCCGGATGGGTTCCTCGTTCGTTGATCTCCACAGTGCGTCGTTACTGATCGCGTTTGGCCAGAATATTCTGCAGATGATGCGGAGGCGTTTGTTGATGAAGGATTGATTATTACATACTCCCCTGTAATCTGATTGAATGTTACTGTGGTAAAACTCCTAAACAGACTACAAAAAAGAGTGTACTTGGTTATCAGAGGTGCTATGAACTCGAATTCGAAAGGAAGCGATGAAGGCGGCGTACAGGCTCTAGCTAAACGGAATCCGGGGAAACGAAGAAAGCATTAGCCATTGTCCGACATGCCATCAGATGTTGGAGCAGCACACTGTTATCGATGGTAGCGGACAATCGAGAGCCTTACGTTAGCTTCGGTAGGAAGTATGATGTTTCGATCCCAGATAGAGATCAATGATTAAGTCCAGAGTACCTATTAACGGGATTTCAGTACACTTTCTATACCAATGGATCCAAAACCAGCGAGGGTAGCGGCACTAAGTACTCCTACGCTACAGGACAGATGACTACGGTATTCTTAATAGAAGTCTATGCCATCTTAAATGTAGCGTACTGGATAATTGCGAGAAAGTGGCGGGGTAGTAGTATTGGAATTATTAGTGACAGTCCAACTGCACCCAGAGCCCTAGGTGCTCTTCGAAATTTATCGATGAATATAAGACAAAACTGAACAGTTTTGCAAAACACAACAAAGTTTGTCTTATTTGGGTGTCTGGACATTGTGGTATTACAAGTAACGATTTTGCTGATAAACTGGCTAATGAAGGCTCTGCAAGCATGCCACTAGGCCCTGGGCCCGTTTTAGGTGTCAATTCTGCATTGATTCAACTATGGATTGACGACTTCATGGGGTCTACCCATAGAAGAAGTTGGTCTGAGTTGGGCTCCTGCAAAGTAGCTAAGTGCTTTGTGAAAGAACCAAACAGGAAACTCCTAAAACTTAGTAGGAGTATTGGTGGGTGTAATCATAGGGCACAATGACTGTGGTCAGCATATGGCTATCATAGGAATCATTGACGACCGAATATGCCTATCCTGTCTTGAGAATGACGGCACTGCAGAGCATTTTCTCTGTAGCCGTCCGGCGTTTTCTACAATCAGGCTTAGACTATTGGGGTGCGATGTTCTGAGTATAGATTGAGTTTATACTCTTCCTCTTCTGGACCTCTTAAGATTCATTACTGAACCCAAAAGATTCGCGGAAGAGTGACCTCAAACCAATTTTACTGCCCTACCGTCTATATAATATCTATACCATTTTTGACTGAGTGCTTGGACCTGTGCAACGCCCCACAAATATTGTATAATCTAATCTAGTCTAACTTTTCTTGCTTCGCCACAACTCTGTAGCAGCAGTGCTTGAACAACCTTTAATTAAATCATTTTCTAATGTTCTCTTGTTAAAAAGTTTATTATAAATATATATAAATAAGTAATAAAGCTACAATAATAAATGAATGTTTTGGGTAAATATAAAATTTCTTTAATCACGGCTCGCCCTTTTGTTTCTTACAAGTGTCAAGTTTGTAAAAATTCACTAGATCTGTAAGGATCGAAAATACTGATTTTTAGAAATTATTATTTTTTTTTTTTGTAATTAACATCTTGTGTAGAAGGGAGAATATAATTAACTCAGCGTTTTAATATAAGAATAAGAAAAATTCGAGTTAATGAACACTTTTTATCAAAGCAATAAGACGTATGTCCTGGTTTTAATTTTTTTAGTC
Source organism: Anastrepha ludens (assembly GCF_028408465.1). Lineage (NCBI taxonomy): Eukaryota > Metazoa > Arthropoda > Insecta > Diptera > Tephritidae > Anastrepha > Anastrepha ludens. The sequence goes on from NC_071499.1 coordinate 96,600,432, forward strand.
GAGGCCCTTTTCATTTACGCTGATTTATTGAAGTCAACAATTATAAATCTGCTTAGAGTTACATAGACCACTATCATTCATTTTCACAATCGTATTAAGCCTACATGGACTTCAATTTTCGGTATTAATGGCTGTTAAAACGCCGAAGTAGGTCCCCGTAATGGTTTTTTGACTCGATCAAATAGAAAAAAGGAAGATCGCAAGGAGCCATATTAGATGAATTTCACGATGGCTACTGGATGATATCCCTTTCATTTTTGGTAAAAAATTCGCGGATAAAGATGGCCCTGTGCGACGTTGCGTTATCATGGTGCAAAATTAACGAGTTGCTTTCCTACAAATTCACTCTTTTTGGACGAATTGTTTCATGTAAACGTGTTTAACACCCAAATAATAGTCCTTATAAACTGTCTGACCTTCTGGCGAAAATTTGTGCTGTACTGTACGACAAGCGAAACGTTGGTACAGTTACTCAAAACTTGATCCGTCACTTCCAACAAGAGAACTGTGGTGCAACCTAAAAAAATTTAAAATTCATGGCAAGGACAGTCCCGAATATGAGATTGACCTTGATGAACTTAATGACTACGTCATTAGTGTTGGTAAGAAAACAAATTGTACTCCTATTTTAAAAGAATCCTCACCTTGTGCTACTCTAAAAGAACAGTTTCAATTTATGACTGTTAGTGAGGTAGATGTCCTGAAAGCTTTATCCAAAATAAAGTCTAATGCTGTAGGCGACGATGGCATCTCGCTAAAATTCGTCTGTATAGTCATCCAACATATAATAGGACCCCTTACCCATTTAATAAACCATTGCTTACCTAGTTCATGTTTCCCAGTAGTATGGAAAAAGGCTTTAGTTTTCCCAGTCGCAAAAAAGGCAAATGCTATTTATGCTGGTGACTATAGACCTATCAGCATACTGCCCACATTTTTCAAAGCTTGCGAAAACTTGATGGCCACGCAAATTTCATCATTTGTACAGAACAATCGTCTACCCTCTCCACTACAATCTGGCTTCAAGCAAAGTCACAGTTGCTCGACTGCAATGGTTAAAATGCAGGACGACATTAGAATTAGTTTTGACAACGGAGACTTGACTCTACTTTGCTTACTTGACTTTTCTAAAGCATTTGATTCAGTGAATCACAAATTGTTATGTTTGAAGCTTAAACACTATTTCGGCTTCAAAGACAGTGCGGTGAAGCTCATGGCCAGCGACCTTGTAGACAGAACGCAGAAGGTCAAGACCAGTAAATCAACATCTCAGTCTAGATACGTACACACTGGTGTTCCGCAAGGGTCTATCCTTGGTCCGCTTTTATTCAGTCTTTTTGTCAATGATGTTTTTAACGTTTGTCAGTATGTGAATGTCCATGCGCATGCTGATGATATACAATTGTACTTGTCCAGTCGTATTGGTCTCGTTGAAGATTTATGTTTCAAAATAAACAGTGATTTTTCTGTTATTTCTGTATGGGCTAATGAAAACTCTTTATGTCTGAACGCGTCAAAGTCATATGTCTTACCTATATGTAATAGTGTTGTGCATGTTGACAATATCCCTAAATTGCGGATAGGCACAAGTTCCCTTACCTTTATGGATAAGGTAAAAAATTTGGGGTTTATTCTTAACACAAAACTTACCTGTGCTGACCATATAAATAGGGTTGTGGGGAACATTTATGCTACATTGCGTAAGCTGAGAGTCTCTGCAACATTCACGCCAGAGAAAACGAGGCGCAAATTAGTTCTCCAGCTAATTATGCCTCTCATTACGTATTCTGAGGTGGTATACCGCAAACTCGACTCCACATCTTGCCATACACTTAATGTGGTATTTAATAACGCCACGCGGCATGTATATGGGATTGGCAGATAGGACCATATCTCTGCCTTCCGATCAAGGTTACTGGGCTGTTGCCTTAATAGTTATTTGTCTGCTAGGAATTGCATATTTTTGTGCAAACTTATATTATTCAAGTTCCATAATTTAATTACCTACCATCATCTAGATTATTTTTCATTAGTTAAAATGTGGAATTCATTACCCGACACTGTGAAGGCTGGACTTAACAGATTTAACTTCAGGGCACAAGTCTATAATTACTTTAAAAGTGTTTGATTGCATTAAATTAGGGCATTAAATTTCTCTCTACATTCTCTAATTACTACTTTTGTTCTTTCTTTTCTAAATCCTTCTTTTCTTTTCCTATTGCTTCTTTTCTTCTTATTATTATACTAGCAACCCGCCCAGCTTCGCACGGGTATAAAATATATACCCTATGTCACTCACTGAAAAAATGATTAAAATCGATCCAGTAGTTTTGGCTTATTCATTATTGCCCGTGGCCCGCACGCGTTAAATTTGGAGTAAAACAATTCTCCTTTCTTTATAGCATGAAGATTTCCTGCTATCTTTGGGATATCTAAATTCATACCCTACATTTTTGCATATTAACTTTTTGCATTTTTACATATGTATTTATTTTATTTTTACAACAATTACTATATTACAGAATGTCTTTATATACAACGTTCATAGCCTTCTTGTCATTAGACAATACAAACATGTTTTCTCTAGAGGTTACTCGAGAAAGAGCGACATACAGTTGGCCATGTGAAAAACAGTCAACACTCAAATCTAAGCCTGCAACGTTGAAGGTTTGACCCTGAGATTTATTAATGGTCATTGCAAAAGATGTCTTTACCGGAAATTGTAAGCGTTTAAATTGGAGTGGTAGATCCGATGATATCAGAGGGATTCGGGGAATCAATACATCTTCTCCGGTACCACATCCTGTGAGTATTGTGCACTCTATTATGAAAGTTTTCAGTGATTTTACCAGCAAACGCGTGCCATTGCAAAGTTTAGGAGGACTTAGGTTTCTTAATAAAATAACAGGACAACCTATTTTCAGCTCCATTTTGTGAGGAGGGAGTCCAGACGGGTTCAAAGAATTTAGAAATTCTGTAGGAAATTGAACAGCTTCTTCCAAATCGAGAACAGTATCGACCGAGTAGTATATTTTCGTCGGCGCATCAATATTTGAAATAATCAAGTTATTTACTTTATCTACTTGTTCGTTAGTTGGTGACAGAATAGCTCTTTCTTTAAACCAAGATATTGTCTTATAACTTATGTTATCAATGTCAGGATAGACATTGTTGACTAACTCTTGGATGTTGTCTATCAAAACACAAAAGTTTTCTAGGTTAATCCTTCCCTCACTTTGTGTTAATTCTCCATTGCCAACTTTTAGCAGCATCTCTGGAAATAGCCTGTTCTCACGTGAAGATGACGAAACCCTCATATTAGTTTTAAGATCTAATTTATTGACATGCGACCAAAGGTGGGATCTTTTTAGCGAAGCATTTATTTCGTCAGCACGTGTTCCTCGAGTCACAACTGGTAGGATTTGACGGAAATCTCCTGAGAACAGAATTGTACATCCACCCATAGGTGAATTTTTGTTGCTCAAATCGGGCATTGTCCTATCCAATGCTTCCACAGACGTCTTGTTTGACATGATAGCTTCGTCCCAGACTATTAATGAGCAGTCACGCATCAATTTTCCTGTATTGCTCTGTCTAGAAACACTACAGACGCTGTTATCATCATCGGTGGCGATTTTCAGCGGGTGCTTCATTGTAGAGTGTGTGGTTCGGCCTCTTTCCAAAAGACTCTTTCCAAAAGAGTAGCGGCAATGCCGGATGACGCAACAGCTAACGCAATTTTTCCGGTAGATCTCAATTACTAATTACTGTTGTAATATCTTGAAAAATATTGTTTTTAATTATATGCTGTAAAGAGCCATATACATAGATCTATATGAAAACAACAATGTATTTAAGGTATTTAATTGGATAAGGATTAATGTTGTACCCATTTGTTGAAATCGCTTCGAAAATAAGCTATTAGTTGTCGTAAAAAGTAAATGACAAAAAATGTTATTGTATGGAATTGATAGCAAACTAAACGCGCTCCGAATCAATAAAAACTATTCAAAAACTGTATTTTAATTATGTGCGATTTACTAATATAGAACCTGAAAATAGCGTTTTATTTCGCTGTAAAATTGTATGTACATATAATTACATGGAATTCAGTACATACATAGATACATATGTACATATGTCCGAAATGAAATAATGCGAGCGATTCGTAAATACATACATACATACGTCACCATACGATGTAATTCAACATTAATGAGGTGTGGTGAGATTATCGCTTAATGCCTGTTGCTTCATTCGGTTGACAGCGAACACACACACAAACAGCTTTTTTTGGAAAAAGAGCTGCTTTTGTTTAAACAATTTTGGTTAAATAACAAATAAATCAATTATTTTTTTTTGATGCAGAACGAAAGTAAATATTTAAAAGTTAAACTTCAAGAAAGTTTCATTTTAATTGGTTGATTCGTTTATGATTTATGGCCGTGAAAACAAAAAAATTATGTTTTTTTGCCACATTTTGACCGATTGCCACGCCCCCTTTATATATTTCTTCACATTATATAGATATAAACCTTCCTCTTCAATCAATCTATCTTTAAAAAAAAACCGCATCAAAATCCGTTGCGTAGTTTTAAAGATTTAAGCGTATACGGGGACATAGGGACAGAAAAAGCGACTTTGTTTTATAATATGTAGTGATTGTATAGTTAAGTTAAATATATTGGATTGATTCGTAAATGAACTGGTGTAAAATTTAGATTAAGAAACTTGTATGTTAAAAATATTCCAGTTGTTTATAATATTGTTGAAGTACTATTAAAAGACCTTAGTCTTACTATGTACTATTTATATAAACAAATAAAATAAAATAAATAAAATACTGTAATAGAATCGCTTTATTTTTTGTCTGAAAACGCGTGTTTTTTTTGGTGTTCGGAGCCCTCCACTCACGCCCCTGATTGATTGTAATGTAGTAGTAATAATGACGTTTCGTACTCCTCTTCAGTAATGATGCATTTCATGAATATTGGGTCGGATTCAGCCTTGAAAATCATGTATTTGGCAATATCGACGCGGTCCCTTTTTTGCATGAAATTCAGATGCTTTGGACCAACTTTGCAGCAACACGGCGTAAACCCAAATTATTAACTACAGTATTCTGAACGAAAAGCAATGTTCCAGTCCTCTCCCAGCTCAGTGATGGCTAATTTGTGGTTATTGATCAAATTTCTTTCACTTTATCGATGTCGACGGCCTGCCACTTCGTTCGTCACCCTCCATACACTCACGATCTCTTCTTCATGCTACTTGTAAACGGTTGTTTTCTTTAGAGTATCATTACCGAACCAGTTTCCAATATTTCGCACCATTGCACAGTGGTCCCGCTGCGTAGGAAGAGCGGTCATAGGAACTTTTGGCGTGATAAATGACTTTTTAGTACGTTTTTAAGTTGATAAATGTTTTTATTTGTTAAAAAAACATTAAGACATATAAAAAGTAATATATAGTTACAGTTCTTGAGTGCTTTCTGGTATTGTCACGTCTGAATTGTTTCACTAATTTATTACATGATTCAGCTGCCTCCTCTGATAATTTTCCAATTGATAATAAACAATGATCGATTACCTCCGACCCATGAATGAGCACTTTATGAACTGATGCAGGTAAATTATACCATGAATATTTACTAACTAGAATTTTAGCAGTGTCTAGTGCGTATATTTTGAATTTATTCGAATTAATTTTAAAACCAGATGAAAGACATTGTAGGAGATAACTACATCTGTCTATAACGTGTTTGTCTATTCCTGTGATTTCAGATGATATGGTTGAATGAAGGAAAAATTTTCGTGCTGTATTTCCATCATTAGAGGTGCCACTTCCTCCACTTCGCGGTTTGTCAACTATCAAGCCTAATTGTTCTCTAAACTCCCTCTGAACGAATTCCTTTCTCTTAGCTAAAAGTGCTTTTTCCTCAGATGAACGTGCTTGCCACCTTTTAAATTCGATTCTATAAGAAACATGAATAGAGTATTCAAAAAATCTAATCCAAGAATGCAGGGGTGATAAACCAAATTCAAATCTACTGGAGTTTACTTGTTTGTTTCTACACTTTTCTACGTCATTCATTTCTTTAGGTGTCGCACCACAAATCTAACATTTACTCGTAGATGAGTCACATAGGTACAGATTAGACCCTATATCAATCGCAGTCGCAGGTCATCGCAGCTGGAAACTATTTTTCCTTAAATAGGACATATGTAAGAATATTTTAATGTATGTTTCATTTGTGCGAATTCGTGCGAACTTAGTTAAAACTTTACAAACTTCTTATAAAAAAAAAAAAATGGGAAATTTTAAAGTACGTATTTCGTACGGTCTGAAAACCCATCAAATAATAATTAAAAAAGATAAGAAAACGTTCAGCATGTTTTACATACCTTCAACTTGAATTTCCATTGTACAACAGGTCATAAACACAGTAATTCTTAGAAAAATAACACTTCCCGGAACTGCGTAAGTACGGAGCGGAGACCACGCTAACTATCACTTTTCAAATTCTCTTACTTTGAAGGGACACTTATAAGTGAAGTGTTTGTGCAGTTGAAATTTCTTTTATACTCTAAGTTACTATGACTAATGAACTAACATTTAGCTAAATATTGTTGCATAATTTTATCATGACTATTTTCATCCAATGTCCTATGGCGGAACCACTGTGCATTGCATCCCTTATTAACAGAAAATTTAACACAAATTCTTTGTTGCAAATTCAAATGCATTTCTAAAACTGTAAAAAATCGAAAACACGTGCAGAGGTAAGTTGATCCCAGACGGTGTAACTTTTACAGATGTCAAGTAATGACGATACAATTTTGGGAGGAATGTTATTCACAGATGACGAATCGGTTGACTAAGAGTACCTACCACCTGCCATTTGTTCCGGGAACTGTTTGATTATAGTTGTACAAGAAGCCTACGTCATTTTTATCCCATAACTAATCATGGAAATGCATTTTGGATGATTTTGAAAATATTAACCCTGCGGCTTGAACGCAGTTAAAATAGTGTAGTACTCGTACACATTTTTCTGTATGTATGAGAAAACCCGGGAAAGTAAATATGTAACATTTGATTTGTTTCATGGAGCCAACGGAACAAAAATTCTTATATAAATAAATTTTAAGATAAATTAAAGCTAACAAAGGATAGCATGAATAGCATACCATGTCAGAAAGGAAGTATCCGCCTAGAGAGATTTACAAAGGAACAAATATTTAAGAAAGAAAAAGTCAGCCATAAATAAGGAAAATTATCTGGGCGTTATGAAGAGCCTAAGAGAAAAACTTTGTTGCAAAATAGCAGATTTGTGGAAAAAAGTAATGTATTTTGCACTATCCTCCAACAGGTTCAGGTGATCGGTTTTACCTGTCATGACGCCGACTGGATTGTTTTCTTTCCAAAACTCAAGTTACTATTTCGAGGTATACGTTTTCAGTTCATTGAAGGTAAAAAGGCAAAAACTGAAGTCGATTTTAGAAAACTTGTACAAGAAATATTTTGAGCATTGGATAATTCGTTGGCACAAGTGTAGGCACTTTTTAACAGAATATATAGGGTGGGCCATGTAAAATTTGCTTTTTGAATCGGCTACGAGTATAAAAAAAAAATAATCAATATTTTTTTAAACTTTTTTTTTTATTTTGAAGATTGAACATTGTCATTTATGAATAAAAAATAATATCGTTCAAATTACTGCCACAACTGGCTTACAGTAGGCCATTCGATCAACCCAATTTTTAAGCACATTTTCGATTGTTTGGGCTCCAATTTCATGAATGGCAACTTCGATTTCGTGTTTTAAAGCATCAATCGTCTCTGGATGGTTCGCATAGCATTTGTTCTTAACGGCTCCCCACAAAAAATAGTCCAACGAGCTTAAATCACAGCTCCGAGGCGGCCAATTGATATCGGAATTTCGGCTGATTATTCGGTTTTCAAAAACGGTAGTCAAAAGTTCGAGTGTAACTTTGGCAGTGTGACAAGTTGCACCATCCTGTTGGAACCAAATGTCGTTCATGTTATCCTCTTCAATTTTTCGAAACAACTCGTTGAGCATGTCACGGTAACGCTCGAGATTTACTGTAACCGCGGCTCCTCGCTCATTTTCGAAAAAAAAATGGCCCGATGGGCATCATCGCCAGACCAAAAACCGCGCGAAACAGTGACTCGTTGTGGTTGCATTTGCGTCTCTACAGTAACGTGTGGATTTTCTGAGCCCCTGACAATCTGACAATTTTGCTTATTGACGTAGCCACCGATGTGAAAATGAGCTTCATCAGAAAAGAAGAAGAAGACTCACCACTTTGGAAATAGGTTTTCAATATTTCCCAATTTTATTCAAGCGTATAGCGTCCCATTTCGTAAATGTCAAACCTTTAATTATGAACACATTTGACCTGTCATTTGTGTTAACATTCTCAAAAAATAGGTGGTTTAAAAAGCAAACGCTATATGGCCCACCCTGTACATAGTATAAGGAAATGAAAAATTAAATTTATGTATATTTAAACATTGAATGGATACTTATAAGGGTGAAAAAGCGAACTGCGGCGGCTTCAAATATTTGTTTCACCTTTGTGTCGTTTTTATTTGCTTATTTACAAAGCAAAGAATTAACCAAATACTAACGCATGTATATAAAACTACACTTGTTCAAGCAACTTGATAAATTTGCTTTATGAAAAAATATTGGCCGAACAGTTGTTATATTAAAGAATATAATTCAAAGGCCGTTTACACATCTGCTGAGGTTTGCTTTCAATTATTGTATGTATTATAATTTATTTCATATTTATCTATGCCATCTGTATTTTTTATTTGCATTTCCTTGTGAAACAATTGAGTGATAAAATAAGGTAAAATAAGATACCGGCTACCAAATTTACACAGATATAACAAAAGGCTCAGAATGCCAGTCTTCCTCAGGCAAGATAACTCGAATGAAACTTAGTACACATATTCTTCTTGCCTGAGGTAGACTGTTGTGGAAAATAAGTGAAATCGGTGAGAAAAAATGCCCACCTCCTAAATAAAACTAAATTTCAAAAAGTTATCTCTGTTATGGATTAAGTAAAATTATTCATATTTAAGATGACTTAAGACTTTTCAGTCTTTATAATACATCTACTGAATGGAAGTTATAAAAATTTAAAAATCTTAATTCTAGTACCATAGAATGTAAATTTAAAACTAAACCCTAACAGTCATACATACAGGTATAGCTTCTTATACATTTAAGATTAGAAGACAATGTTGACAAGAGTAAGGCGCTTAAAGAAAAATACATTTAGTGTTTCCAACTGGCGCACAAGAAAGAAACGCGCTTCGTTAAACTTGGCTGCATTTAGACGAAGACGATTATCGTAGGCTTATTGCGAAATTACAGACAGGTCACTATTAATTTTAAAACACAAATCCTCAACCAAACCAATTATATTGGACAAAAATTATTGAATACCATCAGCACAAGCCTGGGCATTTACATACTGACGCACAAAGAATATATCATTCACAAAAAGGCCACCCAAAAGGGGGCAAAGGACCGAACCGTGCAGGAGCTAAGAAAGCAAGACGTAGAGAAGAAGCCAGCCTTTTGAGTGCTTCCTGAAAGGTGGCCTATCAGAAAAACCAGAAAAGTGCTTAAGTTTTTTATAACAAAGATCATGATTTACCTAATCAAATGCCTTGGAGAAAGCAAAGAAAAGAAAGGCCACCGTTGTCAAACTACAGCATTACATCATCAAGTATTTTTACATAGCGATAGGGCAGCTACGCTTAGGTCTTAGACTGCAGTGCGGATAAGAAATGTTTTTCCTGAATAACTGATGAAATATGAATCGACATCGGTGACTCGCACATTTTTTGAAAGACTGATAAAATACTGACAGATCTACAGTCACTAGGCTGGTAACATTGTTTGTTTTGGCTACAGGAATAATGGATAGCCTTTTTTCGCTTTGTTGGAAAACAAGAAGTTATCAAACAGTTTTTAATAATATGGTGTGTGTTAGAGTGCCTGGAATAAATGGTAGAACCAGTTTCACATATTTTAAGGAATTTCTCCTACAAAGGCATTTGATTTGATGACAGATATCAAAACTTCTGACTCCGAAACCCCATCAAATTTAAACACATGTTCGAAATGCTATACAACTACTTTGGAGACGCTAGTAAATGAAGAACGCAAAAAGGGTAAAATGACTCAAGTAAAATGAAAAATGTTTGGGGTGGTTTTGAATTGGGTTTATCTCGATACTGATCTAATAAACCTCGCCCAAGCCTGATACACTTCTTGTTCCCATACATTCGACATAAATATTATTGAGACGCACCTCGCCTACTTATTATAGGTTGTTTCACCCTAAAAAACTAAGGGCCAGCCAAATTAAATTTTAATAAAATGCACGTGGGTATATGAAGTTATGTCCGGATCGAAGTTAATACTTCCTTACTTGCTTAATATTTTACTGAAATTTTCAGTTTAGAGAAACTGAAGAATTTTTGATCATTGGGAATTTTGTGGGAATTTTTAAACGATTAATTGAATTGACTTTTTCTAGTAAGAAAATCATATCATTTACTGGATTCCCCGTTGAAAACGAACTAAATTAAGCTTAGTTATAAGATCCTTATTTGAGTAGAGACCCTAAATGGTTCGAAATTTTGTAGCGATACCAGATTTTATATCCATACGTCAATAAAGAGGCAACGTAGGGTGCACTTGCACAGAGCCTCATAACCCTGGCGAGGAGCAGCTGTGTTTTATGCCAGCAATAAACAAACATCATCCACAATAATTAATTCAAAAATACCAAATAAAGTGCCGTAAAACTGTTGACAACGCCAATTAAAATATACTATATAGGTGTGTGGGTGCCATATCGCATATTCACGTATTCAAAGATATAATGGAAAACAATGCTGGTTGCCAAAAAATTTTCAAAATATTGCATTGCTTTTGCAAATGCCACTATCGCTCAAATTTGTATTGCAATTTTAATTATTTTGCACTTGCATTATTTCGCTTTAGTGGCTTAACGATCTTTGCGCCTTGCTTGCGAACACCTGCAGTTGTTAAATTTCAACCAAGAGTGCGGATACTTTATGTGTATAAACTAGTGGATACTTATATTTATATTTATGGGCATTGTGTGTGCATTTGATTTATGGTATACATACATACATTATGAACAATGATTTGCATGTATAAATTAAGGCTAATAATCACGATCGAAGTTTCGAAATTCCGTGAAAATTAAAATGAATGTGATTTTGCCCCTACATACTACATGTTTCAGAGCTGCAATTATGGGGGAATTTATTATTGCTTGATATAATATGAGATATGGAGGCTAGCTCCCTAAAATATGGATCTGTTGAACGAGCCAAAATATCTGGTAATTGTTCATGCATTTATTTATTCGAGATAAGTTAAGAGAAATTTGTATATTGAACAATTAGAAATGGCGACGCCAGAATTTACTGCCAATATCGTTTTCGAGATCTTTTAATGGGGATACTGGAATCCCAGAATTGACACAGGTATTTATATTCACTACCCCGTCGAAGGCGAGGTTTAATTTAACACCCGCTAGATATTATTTTAAGGAACTAGTCGTCCGCTGACTAGTGAACTTTCGATACCAGCTTAGAATAAATATCTTTACTTGTTTCTGGTATCAGAACAAAGTATCGAATACTGAATAAATATCGGTAAAAATTATCGCGCATATTCAACTACCGAGTAAAAAAATCATAATTTTTTTTGTTTTTATGACTTAACGGACTTCTATTGAATACATTTGAACTTTATAAAAGAAGAATGCACAAAAATTAAAACTTTTACATTAGCGAAATATAATATATAAAAAAAACGAAAAATTAATCAAATCAATTAAAAAATCAACCATGTTACACTTAGCTGGGGCTTTGTCTGGATTGTTATTACTATTTTGTTAGGTATAGATTACTGCAACCTTAAGATCTATTGTGTCTCCGAATCAAGTCTCTACTCATAATTTAGCACAGACTCTAAGCCTTTGGAGTTCATCGTGTCGTCCATTATTAGATGGTCACCCAGTATTCTTTTGCATTTGTGCTTCGTCGTAGTTTCATTCTCCATTTTGCAAGATTTAAAAATATCCTAGTTTAGTTTCCCGGTTTAGTGAAAACTCCTTGGATAATTTTCAAGATAATTTTCAAGTTCCAGCCGAAAGCCTCCGATGCTAGCGCTGCACTACTTTTAGTTTGTATAATAATTTTATTGTTATGTAAACCTTTATAAAATAAAATAAAAAAAAATAAAATTTTCAAGTTGTTCTGCTGCAAGCTCATACTATCTTTAAAGCGTTTTCGCTTATAATAGCTCAAAAATATTCATGAGTGCCTGGTTTATTATGCCATTATACTTCCATAAGAGCTCATTTCTCTTCTTTTGTTAGGATGGGTAGTGCCCCTTCCCAAGCAGCAGAGTAGTTCTATGTATAAATGAAGTAGATGCTCCCTTCTCCGCGAGTTTGTCAGCAATGTCATTTCCTTTCTCCGCGAACGTTAGCCGGCAATTGTGTTAAGTTTCCATGGCACTTCATTACCAGTTTAGATCTCTTTTAATTAGATAGTCACTCGCCAGAAGAAAAGAAATTGTTTTACTTATTTTTCTAGTTTGCGGAGGAAATGGTTTAGCGATTTTGGCCTGAAGAAAGCGCATCAGTCCGAAAGTCAATGGATGTATGATGGAATCAAGAACTTTATGAACTTTACAGGGTCACGAACATGTTGCGCCGAATAAATAAATGCCTTATGAAACTTTTGATGCGGGTCTCTTATGGTGGTAGCAAAGGAAGGGAAAGGGTATACTTGCGTTGCAATGACCAACTCAAGAAGGACTTGCTTCCACATAAAATCAATAGAAACTGTACTTCTTAAAGTAGCCAAATGCAAGACTTCTCATTTTTGCATACACTGATTTGCAAAATATCTTCTCGCGATCTCCTCGAACTATCTCAATCTATCTATCTAAATGAGGGGAAAATCTCGTTTCAAGTCTGTCAAAGTTAACTTGCGTAATATTAATGAATTTTTGATAATTTGGAAGTAGATCAGAAGCCAAAGCAATTTCATTGAGGTTACCAAATAAAGGGTTTTCCAATCAGAGGTGTTATTTTGATATTCAAAGAAAAATGCTATTTTTTAATATAAATGATCGGATGTTTATTTCATTATAAAGAGGAAGGTATGCCGTTAATAGTGGAAATTAACATCAGGCAAATGACCATCACGACCACAATATCCTTTTCATGAAATTTTCCATAACCGAATTGCAAAGTGGCTGCCCTAAATACTCGATAGCCTCACGAATTCCATCTTTGAGGTCTTGAATCTACACTGGGCTGTTGGCGTCGACCTTCTCTTTCACGTGGCCCCAAAGAAAAAAGTCACAAGATGTTAAATCACAAGATCTAGGTGGCCAATTGTGATCACCTCTTCGAGAGATACCATGGTTCGAAACTTTTCCCGTAAAATATCAATGGTTTCGTCTTTTTGAAAATAAGCGTTTGCCCAGATCAATATCATCCAATTGCGGCCATAAAAAATAGTTAATTATCTCTCGATAGCGCAATCCATTCACTAATAACACCTGTTATTGGAAACCCTATATATTTATCTACGCAAGATTCCTTTTGAAAGCAACATTTCATGAAAATACATACATACATATGTATATGCTTGCATGTAAGCTGAAGCTCACAGGGTTCCAAACAATCACACCAACTTGATTATAAACACAATGAGACTCTTAGTTGCACCAACCTTTAGCCACCCAAGTTTGCTTAATAATGAGGCTATTGACCGGAGGTTGTCCTTGATGTTCGAAAATGCCTCATTGGCGTCAATTAGTTAAACATAAATGTATGCACATGTACATATATGTGTATGCAAGGATGTGTGTAGGTGTACTCATACATAGGTTTATGGCCCAAACACATTTCAGAAGATTGGCCAGCCTTCAATATGGTAAACGGATTAATGTTAAAGTCTATTCCCGTTTGTCAGAAATAATTGAAATCTGATATGGCTAATTCGCTGCATACCTTTGTAAATTTGTTTATGAAATCAATGCATGAAGATGGCATTTTCGTCCATGATTCCATTCTGGTACTTACCGCTATACAAAATTATGTTAATTATAAAGTTTCCCGATGAAGGTTCAAGACATGGTATCGCTTATTTCAAAAATGCTAATAAACAGATATTCAAGTCTTCCATGTACTCGTAGATAGATTCACATAGATTTGATTAATGGAACGACATTCGAAGTAAATAGATTTATAGAGATATTTGGTATACATCTATCCTTATACTTATATATAAAGTATAAAATTAAATCCTCATCCCATCCTTAAAAAAAGTCAATCATAATTTCGTCAGAGGTGAAACTTTTCGTCAATTTAAAATTGTAAGAGTAAAAACATAAATTATTTAAATACGAGTTAAGCGAGAGTTACTTGTAATTTTTGAAGTAGTAGATAGGAGTTTCGTATTCACCGCAGATGAACTGCTCGCCAGAATTCCATGAAGAATATAATGTACAAACTTTTTTAGGGCAAAACTCGAAGTTAGCTCTAAATGACAGCTAACGAGCTAAGATTTTTTGATGGCAATGATTGTGACGACTTTAATTGTGCAGATGACACCAGCTGGAAGGAAATACCCCTCTAGGTAATACTTTTCTGCGTATTATCTCTGGATTTACTATCGACAATCCTACTTCTTCCAAAAAAAGATGCCGCTTATGCTTTTTATTTGCATTCCGGCATAAATTCACTTCGATCTACAAAACCTATGAGTTAGCTCACATTGCCGGAAATTTTCGGCAGTAATACTACTTTGGTGGGCAATAGATTGACAAGCATATATTTTTTTCGAACAATGACACTGAGGAAACATTGATAGCTGAGGAAAAATATGTTGAATTAAATTGAGCTTAGGCGAACTTCCCTTTTATATTAGGCAAACATGTTTTATTTGCTCCCCGGAACACACGGCGTGTAGGAACGCACGTCATTGCGGACAACTATACTTTCGAAGTTGTGCCAGAATTTATTAACAGCAACAACGATATCAGCCTGGAGATCAAACGGAGAATCACTCTTGCTAATAGGTGTTACTATGGGCTAAGTAAGCAATTGAGTAGTCGAGCCCTCTCGCGCATGAACAAACTGACACTTTACAAGACGCTCATCATACCGGTGTTGCTTTATGGCGCAATGGCATGCGTAGTGTCACAAAGCGATGCAGCCGCTCTTGAGGTGTTCGAGAGAAAAGTGCTTCGTAAGATCTTCGGTCCTGTGCCCGTTAGCGAAGACTACCGTTCAAGAATGAACCACGAGCTGTATGAGCTCTACGCCGACATTGACGTAGTTCAACGCATCGCCATCCAACGCCTGCGTTGGCTAGGGCATGTCGTGCGTATGGATGAAGAAGCTCCAGCAAAGAAGGTGTTCGAAGGCGAAGTCCAAGGGAGCCGACGCAGAGGAAGACCATTGCTCCGCTGGAAAGACCAGGTGGAGGAAACCCTATGATCGCTTGGTGTACAGAATTGGAGAAGGCGCGCGCGGAGCAGAGGCGCCTGGAGAGAGCTAGTGAGGTCGGCCGTAACTCGGTAACGGGTTGTTATGGCCACCTAAGTAAGTAAGTAAGTTTTATTTGCTCCCACTGCCCCAATAAATATATTCTGTTTCCTAGCTAACTTCTTCGTAAGTTCAATGCCATACTTAGCAGGCTTAGATGGAATATACTTTACTGTTTGAATGCTTGGCAACTTTAATGTTTACGTACGGCATGTATAAAAGCGTTTAACGTGAGCTTCACTTTTTTAAAGATTTTCTTACATTGGGTGGCTTTTTTGAATGAATTTTAATTATAATCCGGTAAATAATTTCATGGCATTTATTTTTTGAATATGATATCCGATATATGTCCGCCGTAGTTATGAGTTAAATAGTCTATTCGATCAGTCCCATTTTTGACTACCTTTTTCTATAGCTCTAGACATATAGTGGCTTGTGTATTGCGATAAATCGATTGCTAAGCGCGCTGTACGGCTAGTTGCATGGTCTTGTTTGGATTAAGTGTCGTCCATGTTTAGCTGATTAATATTTGGAAATATAAATTTAGTCAGCATGGCCATTCGCCATTCACAGTAATGGTAACCCCTTCCTCATTTCGAAAGAAATAAGGACCGATTATGCCGCCAGTGCTCTATGAACTTCACGAACAGATTTATTTTTTACAAAGTAAATTTCCACACCGCTTAAATTTGCAAGTGGGATCTAGGATGATGGAATTTGTAGGATGATTCATCGTTTATTTGCTCAAGAATAGCAGTAATCAAATTGCATTGTAGAGTAGAACATCCATTCTTAAAACCGCTCTCACTTTTACAACCAGGCTTGTTACTTGTGGCCAGTTTCGTTTATATCAATTAAATGGTTATTATTATTGATTGGCTGTTTGTGCACGGCGACCTGAAGAGATCTATTGTGCAGCTATGTAGCCTACTCAAAAAGTTTTAGGCTGTTAATAAATCCTAAAACTGCTGTAGACTTAATTTTTCCTGCGTTTTGCCACTGCTGGGCAGTCGCATCGAATATGTTCTTCTGTTTCTTGGACCTCTTTGCAGAGTCTACAGGTATCGTTTCCAAGCGCACCTATCTTTTCAGTGTAAAGTTGTATGTCCTTTCTACTTAGGCTGAGGATTGCTTCTGCTTTTATCCGTTCTGGATCTATGAGTCTTTTTCACTGCCGCATGCCCGATTAGGCTCTGTAGTAGTTGATTAAGCCTCGTTGTTCCTGCTCACGTAGAAAGGCACTTTTGAAGTTGTTATTTACCCCGCAGAAAGGTTCAGGACTTATAAAGGGAGTGTTTGCCCCCTTTTTCGCTAAAGTGTCCCTAATGCCAAGGTAATAGAGTTTCTTGATGCTAGAGTGTTGAGGATTTTAAAACATTCTCAGACCAATCTTGATTGGAATGAGAAGCTCTCCAGCGTTTTTAGAGCTGTTTGATTGTCAGAAAGAATGTTAATATTGGCACCGCGCGTGCCTCTCCGTAGACATTTGCTAGCACACAGCTCTAAGACGTGGACGTGCGCCTGGAAAATGGAAGTGGTTTTTCCTATTGCAATTATTTTTTTTGAAATGTGATTCGACAATTCCAGTTCCGGCACTACCGTCTTCTATTTTGGACCCATCAGTAAACCACCCCTGTGTGCCCTGTTTTAAGGATATTTCATTCTTTCTCCACGCTGAGGAGTCACTGATGACCACTTTAAGTTTCTTGGAGAATTCTAATTGCGTTTCCATTTTGTCGTGGACTGCCAGGCACGGAAAGTTTAGGATTGAACCCAGAATTCTTACATGTCCTGTAAGATTGCCTTCTTTGAGATGGAATAGATTACTAAGCCTTATAGCTGCATTGACTGCCGACCCTTTGGCTACAAGATAGAGTGGAGTGGAATGCGTCCAGTGATCATTGCTAAAGCCGCTGTGGGGCAGACTCGCATTGTTTCCGTTACGCCCAGACTGGCTTTTTGTATACCTTGTTAAGTGTTATCTGAGTCTTAGTTTGGTCTACTTTTGTCCACCATACCAGAGAGGCATAGGTGATCACTGGCACTACTATTGTCTTATAAGGCCGTGCCATCATCATTGACCGCAGACCCCGTGTTTTACCATAAAGCCTACGGCATATGTATATTGCTCTCAAGGCATTATATGTGATGTTCGATAAGTGATTTTTCCAGGTCAAGGTTTAATCAAGGATTACTCCCAGATATTTCATGTCCCCAGGTAGAGTTAAGTCGGCGTCCTCTAGTTTAAGGGTTCCTAGACTTAATTTCCTTCTTCGGGCGAAGGGTACCACACATGTTTTATTTGGATTTAACGAAAGTCCTATCTCGCGGCACCAGTTTTACGTAATGTCGAGAGCTGGTTGCAAACGATCAGATATTCTTCTAAATTGGCGCTATAACCGCTTACGCGATTTTGGCCGAGTTTAACAAAGCGTGACAGTCGTTTCTTTCTCGTGCTAACCGGCGCTAGTTGGACACACCAAGTGAAGCCAAGTCCTTCTCCACCTGATCTTTCCAACGCAGTGGAGGCCTTCCTCTTCCTTTGCTACCACCAGCTGATACCGCATCGAATACTTTCAGAGCCGGAGCATTTTTATCCATTCGGACGACATGACTCAGCCAACGTAGCCGCTGGATCTTTATTCGCTGCGCTATGTCTATGTCGTCGTAAAGCTCATACAGCTCATCGTTCCATCGCAAGGTCCAAAAATCTTACGCCAAATCTTTCTCTTGAACACTCCAAGCGTCGCTTCATCGGATGTTGTCATCGTCCACGCTTCTGCGCCATACGTTAGGACGGGCATGATGAGAGTCTTGTAAAGTGTTAGTTTTGTTCGTCGAGAGAGGACTTTACTGCTCAGTTGCCTACTTAGTCCAAAGTAGCACTTGTTGGCAAGAGAGATTCTACATTGGATTTCAAGGCTGACATTGTTATCAGTGTTAATGCTGGTTCCTACATGAACGAAGTCTTTTACAACCTCGAAATTATAACTGTCAACAGTGACGTGGGTGCCGATACGCGAGTGTGCCGTCTGTTTGTTTGAAGACAGGAGGTACTTCGTTTTGTCCTCGTTCACCACCAAACCCATTCGCTTTGCCTCTTTATCCAGTTTGGAGAAGGCAGAACTAACAGCGCGGTTGTTAAGGCCGATGATATCGATATCATCGGCATACGCCAACAATTGTACGCTCTTATAAAAAATTGTGCCTAAGCGATTAAGTTCTGCGGCTCGTACGAGTCACCCTGTCTGAAACCTCGTTTGGTATCAAACGGCGCGGAGAGGTCCTTCCTAATTCTGACGGCGCTGCTGGTGTTGAGCAACGTCATCTTACATAGCCGTATTAGTTTTGCGGCTGTCGAATGCAGCTTTGAAGTCAAAGAAAAGATGGTGTGTGTCGATTTTCCTTTCATGGGTCTTTTCCAAGATTTGGCGTATTGTAAATATTTGGTCGATGGTAGACTTTCCAGGTATGAAGCCACACTGATAAGGTCCGATTCGTTGGTTGACGGTGGGCTTCAGCCTTTCACACAATACGCTCGCTAGAACCTTATAGGCGATATTTAGAAGACTAATCCCGCGGTAATTGGCACAAATTGCAGGATCGCCCTTCTTATGGATTGGGCAGAGCAAATTTAAATTCCAATCGGCAGACATGCTTTCATCCGATCATATTTTGCATAGTAGCTGATACATGCACCTTACCAGCTCCTCGCCGCCATGTTTGAATAGCTCAGCCGGCAGTCCGTCGGCGCCCGCGGCTTTGTTGTTCTTTAGCCGCGTTATCGCTATTCTCACCTTGTCATGATCGGGTAGCGGAACGACAATTCCGTCGTCAACGATTGGGGTATCGGGATCTTCACATTCTCGGTGACATGCGCAGCTGTCACTGTTTAATAGGTTCGAGAAGTGTTCGCTCCATAATTCAAGATTGTTCCGTACGTCAGTCACCAGGTCGCCGTCTTTGTTCTTACAGGAAAACGCCCCGGTCTTAAAACCTTCTGTAAGCCGCCGAACTTTCTGGTAGAATTTTCGGGCGTTGTTCCTATTGGCCAGCATCTCAAGCTCCTCGCACTCACGTATTTCGGCCTCTCGTTTCTTCTGTCGGATAATACGTCTCTCTTCCTTTTTCAGCTCTTTGTAGCGATCCCACATGGCTCGCGTTGCGCCCGATCGCAGCGTGGCTCTATAGGCGGCATCCTTTCTTTCTGCGCCAGCATGACATTCCTCGTCGTACTAATTGTTTTTTCGGGCTCGCCGGAATCCGATTTCCACTTCGGCGGCGGTACGTAGAGAACGAGAAATGTTGCTCCATTGTTCGTGCATGCCGGTTTGTTGGGCAGTACTCTCTGAGAGCAGGAGTGAGAGTCGAGTGGCGAATCTTCTGGCTGTCTGTTGTGATTGCAGCTTTTCGATGTCGAACATTCTTTGCGTAGGTAGATGCACGTTTTTTGCTGCACAGAGGCGTGTGCGCAGTTTGGCTGCAACAAGGTAATGATCCGAGTCGATGTTGGGTCCTCGGATCGTACGTACATCTAATACACTAGAAGCGTGTCTTCCATCTATCACAACATGATCGATCTGGTTTCGTGTTTTTCGATCAGAAGACAGCCAGATGGCTTGGTGTATCTTCTTATGCTGGAATCTGGTGCTACAGACTACCATGTTTCGGGCCCCGGCGAAGTCGATCAGCTACTGTCCGTTACCGGATGTTTCGTTGTGCAGGCTGAATTTTCCGACTGTGGGCCCGAAAATTCCCTCCTTGCTCACCCTGGCGTTGAAGTCGCCAAGCACGATTTTTATGTCGTGGCTGGGGCAGCGCTCATAGAAGGAATCTTTGGTCGCATCGTCCTTCTGTTCCGTCGGGGCGTGGGCGCAAATTAGCGATATGTTAAAAAAACGGGCTTTAATGCGGATTGTTGCGAGACGATCGGATATAGTAGAGTCAAATTTGCCTCTAACCATGATGGTTAGTCGTCAGCAATGCCCTAAGCTTCGTATCCCAAATTATGTGAATACGTTTTTATTGCCATTTCTCCACACATAAATTTGGATATTGAGAGACTAAAAATAAATTATTTCAAAATGAATTGGCCGCGATAAAGTTTTTCGATAAAATGTGGAGGTAAAATCTTTTTTATCACACATTCCACTGCGTTTCATTGATTATTTAAATTATCAAAATTTTGATGGCCCACACATATCTTTGAATAGAGCGATTAACCGCAGTATTTACATGCATCCTATATCATATATACTTATTTGCATGTATGTTAACTATGAACGTCATATCGATTCAGTTTGTTTTCTATAGCAATCTTGGATACTAAAACCCTTTTTTAATAATCGGGCACTTGTTAACAAGAGTATTATAATTATGTCCACAGGTTGTATATAACAGTATAAAAAAGTCGAGATACATATATGTATAGAGATGTTAAATAATGATTAGATAATGCTAATGATTGCTAATTAACCTTCTTTTGTGAAATTCTCTAATTCATCAAGAAATTAGAATTAGTTCAACTAATTCCCATTAGATAATTGAAATTTTTATTCCAATGGTAAAACTAATTGCAATTAGTTGCTATTAGCAAAAAAAATTGGTTTACCTTTACAATAAGAAATCTAATTCACTTCTGCTAATGCAATTAGATATTCAATTAGCTCGAATTAGAATCAATTATTTTGATATTTTGAAAAACAAAAAAAAAACTGAAATATTCATAATATGAGTTTCACACATATATATATTACTTATGTAGATAATATGTACTACGTATATTACATACATGAACATCTATTTAACGTATGTAGTAATTGTTTATTAACTAGAATGATCGGGTATATTCGCTTTCAGTAATACGAGCTTTTCAAAAGAAAAGTCAGTCAATCGACTCCGCCTTGGACTATTAGTAATGCCTGCAAAGGAAAATAGTCGCTCCACAGGGCCTGAAGACGTAAGCAGCGTGTTGCAAAATAGTGCTATGTCCTTTAATGTGGGATATTTGGACCATATATTGGAAGTTTTATCATAATCATTCAAATATTGATGAAATAAAATGCATGCTTTCACCCTCCTCCAGTGGCTTACATGATGTAAGTTACATCATTATTCGTTCACTTTAATAATTCTTTGCAAAAAATTTATTTTATATACTATATACACATACATACATTAAAACGTCCAGAATAAGAAGAGGAGCCGATTCAGCCTTGTTTGTTTATTCGTCTGGCCACCCGTCCGTATTTGAATAAAAGTTAGTACATATGTTTGTGCGTTACCCAAGATATGTTGGTATTAAAATTGGACGAAATCGGTCAATAACTACACTCACCTGCGATGTAACAGTAATTGTAAAAAGAAAAGAAAATGTGAGCCATCATGGGACGCCTGGCAGATGTGAAACATTTTAAATATTTTCATCCGTGACTTCAGTAATAGTTATATTCGATGTTTCCTCTGCCGGTATTACTGTGACGATTGGTCGATGATAACTAAAGTACGTTACAAAAGTATTAGATGAAATATTATCAAGATATCTCACAAATACAGCATCTATTGTTGTTCCATATTTGGTAGTAGATTCTCTTGGATTGTTGTTGATTTGCAATTGAAATTCTTTTTGAAGTGTGCTTTGAGTGCTGAAATTTTTTGAATTTTCAGGTGGCGCAAAATTATTCATCCAGTTTTGTATTTGAAAATTATTAAATAAAATTAAAAAAAAAATTAAATAAAAAAATGACTGAGTGATACAATTTTTGGAATTTTCAGGTGGCGCAAAATTAATCATCCAGTTTTGTATTTGAAAATTATTAAATAAAATTAAATAACAAAATTACTTTGAGTCATGAAATTTTTTCACGTTTCTGGTGGCGCAAAATTAATTATCCAGTTCTGTATTTGAAAATTATTGAATAAAATTTAAAAAATATTAAGTAAAAAAATGATTTTGAGTGATGAAATTTTTTGAATTTTCAGGTGGCGCAAAATTAATCATCCAGATTTGTATTTGAAAATTATTAAATAAAATTAAAAAAATAATAAATAAAGCAATTATATTGAGTGATGACTTTTGACCTTTACGCCCGCCATTGCTGGTCTGTTTTTATATAGCAGCCCTACACTTCACAAATTTCAATTATGATTGACGTACTGCACTATTTGTAAAAAATATAAATAATTCGATAGCATGATTAATTTTGTGTCACTTTGTATGATAATCAAAACGTGTCTTTAAAATATGCCTTCCTCCATAGGCTTAAACTTTTTATTCAATTTCAACTTTTGCTCATTACGAGCTTGCATATTTCGAATTTGCTATTAAATAAGTTTGCACTTTTCATTTTGAATTAATAAAGCAATAAATTTGGCATTGCAATATAGTTCCACTTGATTTAAATAATTGAGTAATGAAACTTCTGTCTGCTGTGGCTCTGCTTTCTGTGACCTTTTGATATTTTTCAACTCATATAAATCACAATGAACGACCCGTCGCCACGCCAACGATTCGGTTTACAAGTGAGCCTATAGATGTTTCACATCAAAAAAAAAATACCAGTCTAACGGTTAGACGCGATAGAAGTGAAACCTTCCGTAAAACAAACTGAGAGAGAATGAGACGAAAGCAGCATTAGGAGCGGGATAATTATAGGTTCATTATAATATTGCTATAAAGTTCATATTTTTTTCTTCATTTTATTATTATTCATCCTCAATGTTTTCAATTTCAACAAATGATACGAGTAGCTTATGATAGCTAAAACATGATACAAATGCTTTGGTTTCGATGTTGTCAACATATCTTTGAAATACCGCGTCAATTGTTGTTTTTGATCGTGTTGTCGAATCAGTACGATTGTTACACATTTTTAAATTGAATGTTCTATTGAGAAAGTCAATTAAAGGAACCGCTGTGTCCAATGCAAAATTTACGTTAAAATCGCCACTTACAATCATTGGAACTTTCTCGTAATCTCTTCTAAGTATCCGCGATACTTCTGGTGTATACTTTATTAAATTTTCATGAATGAATTCCGTGATGCTATTTATTGATTGATTCAGTGAAATATAAATTGCCACAATTAAAACTGTTTTTCCATTGCTCAATTTGGTTTCGCATGCACATATTTCTCCCACTTTAGAGAGCTGAACAGACAGTGATTCTAGTTGCTATGCATTCAGATCTAACTGTGGAGTTACAATACGAGCACCGTCATTTTGATTGTGATATATTGCAACACCGCCTGCGATTGCGGTAAATATTTTAAAATGAAAATATTTACGAATATAAAAATAAGGACGCAATACAGCACACGCGGTTGCTATTATGAACGTCGTAACGCGTATATTACAAAGACGTACTAACATACACACAAACATTCGTAGGACGCTTGGTCTAAGCAAGTATTAGGTAATACACAGGCGCGCACACATCCGTACTAGCATACATACAAACATACATACGTATGACGCTTTAACTAAACACCAAAGCAAGTAATAGGCAGTGTAATATACATACTACAATACTCACTATACTAGCGTGGCTCAGCAGTACGCAGCCACACACATATACGTATATCAACATATAACGCTTCGTAGTGTCGCTTTTTCGTTTCATCGAGTCTCAAATCACTCCCAACGATTCTAAAGAAGTTTTCATTTCAAAAACGTAATATCTCGGAAGACATTACTAAAATTTGCTATAAAAACGGCCGGTGCCTCGGCCAAACACGTATTGCACACCACCTCATTAAATTCATTTTTGAGATGGGATAAACTTCTTTTAAACTCCTTTTGATATGTTATGGCTAAATTTCCGTCCGTCCTTCTGATATTACGAGCTATAATTCTTATTGTCTATGAGTTCGTTTGATTGAAAAAATTAGCAACCAGGCCAAATTAAATTTCACTAAAATGTTCGTGGGTATATAAAGTTCGGTCCGGGCCGAATCTAGCCTTCCTTACTTGCTTTTAAGCAAACTTTTTATTTTTGTTTAGTTATTTGTTTCAGTTTATTTGTTTATTCCTGTAGAAATCGGAATTAAGCGAACACTTTTTGGAATAATCGTTTTTAAAATTATTCAATTAAAATTCGTTTTGGGTAATCAAAACTTTGGTTAATCGAATAATGTTTAACTGAACTTACTCAAATAACCGAATAGATGCACAGCTCTAACGTTAATCATATAAATCACAATGAACTGGCAGACTAGCAGGCTCGTTATGAATATTCACTTATATTTATGTATACAAAAACCATTCGAAAAAATCCAAATCCTTCGCTTCGTAGTTCATCCCGTTTGGCTATCGATAATAGAAAAGTAAATTGAATTTGAATATTTGCACTAAGCCATCGTCCCGGAATTCGCGCATTCAACTCAAGCTCATGCAAGTAATATAGACAAGTTTTTGCGTTGTGCATCTAGAGTTTCTGTGTCCACCTACCTTTTGCAGTAGAATTTGCGACGTAATTAACTCCGTCATTATTATTATACTTGACAGTGTGCAAAACGTCCTTCCATTCTTCCCAGCCTAGCCGTCTTTGTATAATCCCTACACAGGTGTAATATCCTGCCTATTACTTTTTTCGTAAACTTTTCCTTTCCCTTCTAACTAAATAGTGACATTTTATTTTTTCCATATGTGAGTAGAATAACATTTTTTCTTACTTTTACCAAATTTTCGTCGGATTCAGCAGCAAATATCTTATCTAAAAAAATATAAAATCCAGCGGCAAAAAGGAAATTGAGAGTAAAAGTACATACATACATATAGACATGGAGAAGAAGGTATATATTATATTAAGATATGTATGTGTCACCCATACATCCTTCTCGTGTGTTTAGACCCAGCTTCTCCTCCAAGTTATGGTGCCCGCCTTCAATTTATCCTACAATTGTATGTTATTATGTTTAAGAAAAGGTTTGTCGTAGCAGAACTTCACGAAAAGTTAGCCTCGTTCGATTAATTCTTGTTGTTTCATATACGAATTTACGATGTCCACGCACACTCAGCTACGACGTCCACACTCACTTAGCCCAATACTTGTATGTATGTATGAGACTGTGCATTTGCTTATGGGATTGCCATGAAAACTCATTTAAAAGTTATAAGCAACCCCAATTCACTTTCCCATGTACTAAGCTTAGATAACATTTGTGTACGCACTTGTCATCGGATATGAACTTATCCCCAGAAATATTATGTCATGTCGAAAGAAGCAACAGTTTTTCTCATACGAAAATAAAGAACTCTCAAACCAATTTTGTTTAGCATTCACAGATAGTAGGAGAGTAAGAATATCAAATAAAGGAAATGTGAAAAAAACAGGAACAAAAAGTGTGTAACAAAGTTACAACTGGGAAATGGAAATAGTATTGTATATAGGGTGTATAAATAAGTTTTGAAGGTTTTACAAGATATGGTGTAATCTGCATTAAATCATATAGTCACCATATTGTGCCCACAAAAAAATCATTGGCTCACAAAACAGTTCGCCCCCTGTTTTAAATTGAAGAAAAGTGCACCTGTGAAATCTATACGTCTGGGTGAAGCATATGGGGAACACACAAAATCAGTGAAATACCGCGGCTTAAAAATGGTGAATTTGGCACCAGTGACACTGAAAGTGAAGCCGGTAAAATTTGAGCACGCAAAGTTTTGCTTTTCCAGTCTAGCGGAACTGTCACTGAAGATTAATAACAC
This sequence comes from Anastrepha ludens, assembly GCF_028408465.1. Lineage (NCBI taxonomy): Eukaryota > Metazoa > Arthropoda > Insecta > Diptera > Tephritidae > Anastrepha > Anastrepha ludens. Next base: position 96,626,795 of record NC_071499.1, read on the forward strand.
ATGGGCTGAAAAGTTCCGGGCCTAACACATAGATGACACTAGTTTCATTGCACTCACCTCTTTTTCAGTTAGTACTAATCTTAAAAAGACAATTGTTTATTGTTTCATTGTGCTATACAATTTCGTGTTTTAATTTTACACTGCTTCTTGATGGAAAGAAATACCGTTCAAGCGAAGCCATGGCTTGAAAAGTGTTACGGGGACTCCGCTCTATCAGAAATAATAATAAAACTATGAGTAGCTGGCTTCAAAAGTTGTCGTAGAGACGCCGATGATGCACAACGCAGTGGATCGAAAAGTAAAGTTGCGTGAGTTAGCTGACATCGTAGAGATACCAAAAGTATGTGTTGGCTTTATATTGCATGATCATTTGACTATGAGAAATAAGTGCCGGTTCAAAATGAGTGCCACGTTTGCTCACTGTTTTTTTTTCATCAAGAAAACGCACCGTGCCACAAGTCAATCAAAACAATGGCAAACCATGATGCATGAATTGATCTTTGAATTATTCTCACATCCACCATATTCACCAGATTTGGCTACTCGCAGACCTAAAGAAAATGCTCGCCGGTGTGAAGTTTCGCTCGAACGAAGGGGTTATTGCTGAAACTGAGGCCTATTTTAAGCCAAAAGATAAATCCTTCTACAAAAGTGATATTGAAATGTTAGAGGGGCGTTGGAATGATTGCACTGTGGAAAATGGATGGAAATTACGTTGAGAAATTACGTTAATTAAGACAAAAACAAACGTGTTTTTCACAAAAGCTTTCAAGGAAACTTGACAGGTCTTTCAGTGGAATGTTTTACCCTACCTGCTGCATTCACCAGAAATTCCTCCTTCCTACTAACATTTATTCTATTTGATGTCTTATGACTAAGAATTGGATCAATTATTAGAATCAAAAATATTATATAAAGAAACTTAAAGACAAAAACACAGCGGGTTATGACCAAATCAACGGGAAAATTCTAAAGGAACTACCCGATACTGTAATAAACTACATACGCGACCTCTTCAACGGAATAAATAGGCTACAATACTTTCCAAAAACACAAGTTATAGCGATCCCTAAGCCAAACAAGAACACCACTGTTGCTAGCTCGTACAGACTAATTAGCTTGCTGCCGATCCTCTCCAAATTGTTGGAGAAAATACTACTTGACAGAATTTACCCAATCCTAAAACAAAAGGACGCTATCCACTCTCACCAGTTCGGTTTCCGAAAACAACATTCAACTGTGCAACAGATTCACAGAGTAGTAAACAAAATAACAGACGACTTCGATAAGAAGAAGTATTGCATTGCCGTGTATTTGGCTGGAGTACCTCAAAGAAGCGTACTGAGCACAATACTATACTAGATATACTAGATACCCAGCAGATATACCAACGCCAACTACTCGAGGATCCATCAAAGCCATAACCTCAAAAGGCAAGGAATTTTCTCAATGCGAATTTTCTCTATTTGCTGCCTGAAGAGGGGGAAAGTCAGAATCAGAATGCTTCAAGGTTAAAACCGCTTTGAACACCCAATATTTGGGAGCGTACGTGATCAATAGACCGTATATGTATTTAACCTTTATGCATGGGTATGTATAAAACTGTGTTCTTATGTATTTAACTTCATTTCCACTGTCCAGTGACTTTACTGCAAATGATTGTTGGTATTGAATGCCGTGCTTTAGCCTTGGAGAATTAGATGTGTCTTCCGGATATGAAACAAAAAAGTTGACCATGCAGTTGTAGATATGTACTTTGTACTTTGTCCTATAGATACATAGAGCTTATTTGTGTTTTTATATTTGAAAAAGTTAGCAGGCTACCCACAACTTGTAGTTGTGAAAGAAAAAGCCTGCGTTGTACTGCCCACGCGCTGCTCGGTCTCCTAGGACTTGCTGTGAAACGCGTTTGGGCATAGAAAAACGGCTAGCCAGCTCGCAGAAAGTGGTTATTACTTAATGTGAATTGCATTTGAGCAAAAAGCACTTACTGACTTACTAAAGAATATTTTAATATTCGTGACACATATACATAAAAATTGATAAGTTATACATTTATTCTAAAATCTATGCGTTACCACAACAATCGATAAGTTAGTGCTCATGTTGGCTGATGGCTCGTCCAGAGAACTACGAGGGGTGCCTTTTATATTTAGGGATTAGAGAACAAAAACAAATTCTAATCCTCGAAAATCACTTTATTGTTTTTCAAAATATTCTCCACTTTTGCATGCGTTTGAACCAATTGTCGAAGCACTTTTGCCACTCTGAATGAGGCAAAAACGTTGACCTCTCAGTTTGTTTTTTACGTACGGGAATAAAAAGAAGTCATTCGGTGCCAAGTCAGGACTATACGGCGGATGACCCATTAATTCGATGTTTTGGGTACTCAAAAATGCAGTTGTTTGAGCCGATGTGTGAGAGCTCGCATTGTCCTGGTGAAGAGTGATCCGTCTTTGGCGATTGGTTTTCCTTATTTCTTGGGAGACAACTGGCAAATAAATGGTTGTGTAGCACTCAGAATTTACTGTTCTGCTTTGGAAGTGCTTCATCCGCGAACAACTTTTGTTGGATTTGGCTCATCTTGAAACACCCATACAGTCGACGGCACTGCTGTTTACTTTCGGGCTCATACGCGTAAATCCATGATTCATCACCTGTCACGATGTCATAGACGTGTTTCGAAGCCACGCGATCGTATTTTTTGAGCATTTCCTTCGACCAATCGACACGAGCCTTTTTTTGAGCGATTGACAAATTGTGTGGGATCCAACGCGAACAAATTTTTTTGACAGTCAAATGTTTATGCAATATTGAATGTATGCTGGTCCCACTAATGCCTAAGATTGTCTCAAACTCACGATAGGTCACATGACGATCTTGCAATATCAGTTCGCGCACAGCATCAATGGTTTTCGGAACAACAACTGAATTTGGACGACCTTCACGACATTCGTCTTGGAGTGAACTACGACCACGATTGAATTCACCATACCATCGATAAACACTGGTCCTTGATGGAGCTTCATCGCCAAAAAATGAATTAAGTTCATCCATGCAATGTTGCCGAGTTAATCCACGTCGAAAGTTGTAAAAAGTAATCGCACGAAAATGTTCACGATTTAATTCCATTTTTGGACCGAGATGAATCTTTTAAGTTATTGTAAACAACACAAATAGCGCTGGTATTTCAAAACGTTCTGAGTACGTAAAAGCCAAAAAATGTCAAACTTTGCGATACAGCTGTCAGTTGCCAGATTGCAGCACCAGGGTTGCCAAATCCCGAAATATAAAAGGCACCCCTCGTACGTACCTGTTTATGTTTGTAAAGCTTGTGACAAAAGTATTCAAGTACATTTTCGAGCATTTCTCAATTTTTTGTTTTTCAAAATTATCAATCAATTATATCAATTTTTACATATGTATGTAGATATTCAGGTAACCGTTGAAGGAATTACATCGTTTAGCGTAACGACCAAAATCATGCTTCAGAATACGGAGGCAGTAGAAAGGTTGGTATAAGAAAGGTGTATCGCTACATACCTATTGGGTTCCAGCCCATAAGGGAGCGAGATAGTGGACCATATAGCGAAAAACAGGGTATCTCTATCTTCGAACCTTGTTAACGAAATCCCAAAGTCAATGCAAACATTACAACGAACTAAGCGAAACATGAAGATGGGATACTATCTTCACTGTATTGGAGAATGCGAGCACTAATCCCGAAAAATTCTAATTAATTTTTAGTTTATTTTACGTTTCACAAACTGTTTCTACAAAGCAACTAAGAAGCACCAAACTTACACAACATCAAATGGGATCTATGCATACAAAAATTAGGTAGTTTTTTTCTGCACTGAAGTGGAAAGGCCACACGGCCGCCGAATTTCTTGAGACTGGAGATGTGAAAAGTTTTCAAGAATACATTAAAACGACATGTTGACGTTTAAATATCCAAACGCCAGCCGCTAGCCCCCAGCAACTAGCCACAGTCTACAGAGCCAGTGCTATCGTTAGAGAATAATGAAACGGAAACATCTTTTACGAGTTTACTTGAAAGACCATTAGACAGTCTGTTTCTTATAACTTCTCTAAATTCTCAGAGATTAAGCCATTTTGAGCTGCACATCCGCATCAGATACTTGCACATAAAAGAATACCTCAACCTCAAAAATAAATTTAAAGAGACTTTAGAGCTCGATCCCAATTGCTTTATTATTTAAAATTCGAAAGGAAAAGGTGGGCGAAATCCAAAAACTGAAGTTTAAAGAAGATGAAAAGAGGAAAAAAGCTACACCTGGAGAAAGGAAAAAAAATCGAAATGGAAAAATTTCGATTGAAATACGAAAGATGAAAAAGTAAATAAAAGGTCTTTCAAAAATGACGCCTAGATGTTAGTAGTGAATAATTCCTAGACATTACCTTTTTGCATGCCTACATTTGCCAAGCAGACATACGAGGTGTGTTCAAAAAGTATCTCGAATTTTGTGTTTTTTCAAAAATTATTTATTTATTCATTAATATCTATTTTGTCGCCTTCAAAGTAATCCCCATGAGATAGTCCATGTTTTTTCCAATCTTCGAAGCACTTCAAAAAATAATTTTTTTTATCTTGTTCAGCTCCTCTTTCGATGCCGTCGTTATTTCGTCAATCGTAGCGTAGCGTCGTGCTTCCATGAGCCTCTTCAATTTCGGGAACAAGAAAAAGTCTTAGGTGGCCAGATCGGGGGAATACGTTGGCTGTGGCATCATTCGTGTGTTGTTTACGGCTAAAAAGTCACGCACAAGCAACGATGTGTGAGCAGGAGCGTTATCGTGATGCAAGCGCCAATTTTTGTTCTTCCACAAATCCAGGCGTTTCTGACGGATTGCTTCGCGCAAATTGCGCATAACTTGCAGGTAATATTCCTTATTGACCGTTTTACCTTGTGGCAAGAGCTCATGATGCTCAACGCCACTGCAATCGAAGAATAAGGTAAGCGAGACTTCTACATTCGACCGAACTTGGCGCGCTTTTGATCGAAATTGAGCGGTTTTGGTAGCAATTTTGCGGCCACCCATCTCATGGCAAAATCATTGAAAAAAAATCGAATGACACGAGCCAAGCGATATATGTAGGTCCTCAGCAACTTCTCGAATGGTGATTTGGTGATTGGCCAATACCATTTTCTTCACTTCATCAATTTTTTCAGGCGTCCGGTACGCTTTTCGTCGTTCACATCTTCTCGGCCTTCTGAGAACATTTTATACCACCGATAAGCGTTGTTTTGGTCCAAAGTAGTTTCTCCGTATGACACAGTCAACATTCGGAATGCATCCGCGCACTTAATTTCGTTTTTCACATAAAAATTTGATACAGGTTCTTTGATCCATATTTTTGAATAGGTAAAAATCGAAGACGAGCCGAAATACGTGCAAGCAAAGCAGCTGTCAACAATTAACTGATCATTCAAAATGATCGAACTCGCCGGCATATGTGAGAGACATAAGTACCAACATATCGCAACAAAAAAATCAAAATTCGAATATACGTACTCAAAATTCGCGATACTTTTTGAACATACCTCGTATTTAAAATTTGACACGACAAAACAACGCATTAAAATTATTGAAACTTAGTAAGAAAATGGTCGATGGTCGAATAGTTTAAGAACAGCATGTCGCAAATTTCGTAATTTTTTTGGTGGAAATAATCCCAATGAGTCGAAAATGAAAGGTTGGTGAACAAATTTCCTGGAATTGGTTCTGTCGAGGATAGAAAAAGAATAGAAAGGCAGACACAAAAGTGGACGTTCTGTTGAGAATATTGCTGCTGTAGGGCTAAGTGTGGCTGAAAAACCTTCAACATCGAAACCTCAATGTCCTAGACAATTAGTCATTCATGAATTGACGTGCTCATGACAGGCATTTAAATTATGTAATTTTTCACAAATAGTTGTTAAGAGCCGTGTTTTGAATAAAAATTGTGAAAAATATTCGAAATTTTTAGGTGTTTTGTCTTAAAACAACATCCAGGTGCGTCTTTTTTACTTATACTATACGTATATAAATATCTGTATTGAAATAAGTAAGCTATTGAATTGTTTGCATGATTTAACTTTTCACAAATTTTTCTTCAACCTGTCTCCGCTTCATTAGTTTGTGCTCAGATTTCTCAAGTCTATTATCGAAATGATCACTTTGTTGGCATAAGGTTGTGCAATCATGAGCAACAGTTAATCTAAAATTAAGAACATCTAAAATTAAATGTAGTACAAACTTCGAAAATGTGCCTTTATTACAAACATAAGAGTCACATTAAATGAGTACCATTAATAAGGCATAGTTCTCTAGTTTACCATTCACAGCTCAATAGGAAAGTGGAGCTCAGGTGGCACGGACTACATGACTCCATACTTTAATTGGGAGAGAAGGTTTCGCACTACAATTGAAGAGGAGGGATGGCACAAAGGCATGAAGCCTGGCCATAGAACTTTTCACATCTATACAGACGGCTCGAAAACTCCAGACGGAGTGGGAGCGGGTATTTACTGCTCAAAACTAGGAATAAGGCAGCCTATCAAGCTGCCAGACCACAGCTGTATTTTCCAGGCGGAAGCTTTTGCTGTGGGGAAGGCCGCGGAGCTAGTCTACACTAGAACAAAAAAGAACTCAACAATTAATATATACGTGGATAGTCAAGCAGCAATAAGACGGAGCAGGGAGGCCATGGAAAGGCTAGCCGGAAACAATAGGCTGCATATCTACTGGGTACCTGGTCACAAAAACATTATGGGGAACGAAATAGTAGATGAGATAGCAAAAAGTGATGTGAGACTACCATTTGAACAAGAGAACGATATACCAAAACCGCTAAACACAATATACAACGAAATGGACGACCACATGAAAAGGCAAGTGGAAGCTAGGTGGACTAACCTGACCACATGCAAAACAGCAAAAGTCATGTGTAAAACTAACGACAAAAAACTGACTCCATTCGTACTTACGCTCTCGCGAAAGGAATGCAGAACTATCATAGGTATGCTAACAGGTCACAATCTATTGGCTGCACATGCGTACAAGATAGGGATTGCTAACATGGACAAATGCAGAAAATGCAGAGAGGATGTTGAGGAGACTTTAGAACACCTTCTGTGCGTTTGTCCGGCATTACTAAAAACGCAACTAAGATGCCTGGGAGCCCCACTGTTTGAGGGTCTGGAATACGTCTCAAAAGCGGAGCTCCCAGCCCTACTTAGATTCGCCAAAAGCGCTGACATCCTACATGATGTATACTTCAGGTATTCATAAAGGTCGGTCTCCATCTGGTATCGCTAGGGACCAAAAGGTCTATGCGTGGCTTATTGCCAACCAGGCTAACCTAACCTAGTTTACCATTATTAAGCATATTTTTGTATTTTGTTTTTGGAACTCTCAATTATTTCATAGCAACCATAAAGAGGACGTAAATTGATGAAAAATCTGAAAGGCAAACAAATTCCATCTAAAAGTGTACCCAAGACCTAGAAACGTTTAGAGTTTTTTAGGCAACATACAATAGAATTTCAAGTTAACAGCTATTAATATATGATTTGTGAGATATCCACGTCTGGTGACTGATACATTTGTATCATTTGTTTGTACTAAGGGTTAATGCAATATAAATAGTCTAAGTGGCTTATAAAATTGTATTTACTAGGAGCATACACCAGCAGCGCATTCCTTCCGTTACTAATTTTTCTAAATTTTGTTAAGTTTACTAACCCTTTTCAAATTGAGTGACAGCAGCCGCGGCGGTCTGACATGTAATATGATACAAGCAATTTTTTCTTTTTGTGTGGTTTGTTAGTTTAATACCGTTGGATTTTATTTTTAAAAATTTCCGATAGTTTATTGCTTTACGATTTAATATGAAAATGGGTGTAGAGAAAGGGAGACAGACACACTTTCTAAACCGAGCACCCCACCCTCTGCAGGTTTCAAGTTTTTCTCCATGAAATTTATCTCACTTCAACAATTAAAAATGCACAATACTAAATTTCACGTCATTTGTTCATTCTTTTGTCCTGTTCTTATTGAAGAATTTAGGATTTTTTTATTTTTAATAATATTTTGGAAATGGAACGAAGACTAGGGGAAAATAACAAAATTCCACGGTATTTCTGCGTAGATTTTTTTTTAAGTGAAAACTTCTTTAGAATCGTTGGGAGTGATTTGAGACTCGATGAAACGAAAAAGCGACACTAAAAAGAGACATACATATAGATCTTACAGTATATAGCCTGCGAGAGAATGAGATAGAACACAGTTATACAGAGTTCCCTATTCTCCGCCTCCTCTTTGTGCGGTGCTTCGTAGCCTCCCCACTCTTGGCTACGTTATATGTTGATATACGTATATGTGTGGCTACGTACTGCTAAGCAACGCTAGTATACACTGTCTATTACTTGCTTTGGTGTTTATGTTAGTACGTCTGTGTAATATACGCGTTACGACGCTTATAATAGCAACCGCGTGTGCTGTATTGCGTCCGTATTTTTATATCCGTAAATATTTTCATTTTTAAATATTTACCGCAATTATGCCGAAAAATAATGCAGAAAAGTGTCGTGAATATCGACAGAAAAAAACAACAATTGACGCGGTATTTCAAAGATATGTTGACAACATCGAAACCAAAGCATTTGTATCATATTTTAGCTATCAAAAGGCACTCGTATCATTTGTTGAAATTGAAAACATTGAGGATGAATAATAATAAAATGAAGAAAATAAAATATGAACTTTATAGCAATATTATAATGAACCTATAATTATCCCGCTCCTAATGCTGCTTTCGTCTCATTCTCTCTCAGTTTGTTTTACGGAAGGCTTCACTTCTATCGCGTCTAACCGTTAGACTGGTATTTTTTTTTTGCATAAGTGTATTGCATGCACTAGCTAATATATTGCGTATGTATATAGATATACGAGTATGTGCATAGATAAATAGGCATATAAAAATAACACAGTTTTTAAGTAAATCGTTCACTTGAGATTTGCCGAGGTAAAATTTCCTATTATTTTTCTGCTCAAGTAGAGAAGTGGAGTCTTAGGCTTAATTATAATGCCTTTTATACTCACATATTTCTGCACAAGGGTATTCAAATTTTGTTCACATAACGGTTGTATGCAACAGATGATGTAGACGTATATGTACAGGGTCCGCCATATAACTTTACGGAATTAAAAATGCTATAAAAAAGAAACTACTTATTGTAATATTTTTCCAAACTCTTTTTTTATTTTGAAGTACAATCCTTCCGGTTAATGATGGAACACAACTTCATTCCAATTGTACTTTGTACGGCGTCATACCAAGGTCTTTACGCAAAATTCGTCTCAATGATGCTTTCGAAATGTCCAATTGTTGAGAACGACGGTGAACTGATGTTCCTGGTGATTCACGAACACTCTCGGCCACAGCAGCAATATTTTCGGGTGTACGCACGGTTTTTGGTCGGTCACGCGTTGGTTTGTCAATAAGCAACCCAGTTTCTCTTACTTACGCAAAGTAACGCACATACGCTTCATTCGGTGCTTTTCTTCTTCCCATTGCCGTACGTAATTTTCGTACTTATTCTGCAACATTACCATGATTTTCAAAGTAATGCCGCAATATTTCCCTATGTTCTTTGAGCGTATACACAACCATTTTCGTTCAGCGGAAGAATAAAACTAATTTTCTGTCAAATCAGATTACAGCTAAGTGTTAATATTCTTCAAATAATACCTAGTTCAAATCCGTAACGATAGATGGCGGGCCCTATATATACCAAAATTGTCAGAATATTGAGAAGCGTCGATCTAGCCATGCCTGCCCGTCCGTTCGCCCATACGCACGACAACTTAAGCAAAATTTAATATATTTCAATGAAACTTAGTACCCATATATTACTCATCATTTAAGGCAGTTTGGTATTGAAAATATGCGAAATCGGTGGATAACCAAGTCCACCTTAACCAAATTAGCACTCTTATGGTAATTTACAACAATTGAAAAGAGTGGGCGAAAATAAGCGATATCACACCCACTTTTGAGTATAAGTATGTGTATGTATCTCGATAATGGGTTAATACAACTCGTCTAAGTGCAAGTATTACAGCCAACGTAATTTGCGGCTTAATCATTATTGAGATCGGATGTAAACCACGCCCACTTTTATACTACATTGGAAATTGACAATTAGACCAAATTAAAATTTACTAAATTTTGCGAAGGCAAAAAAGTAAGGTGAATTTATTTGTCAAACTTCGCGGAATTAAAATTTCGCTCTAGTTATTTTTTTCACGAGTTGGCAGCACTGTTAATAACATCTGGGCTTTCATGTGAATGTCATTATCAGTAATATATTTACGCTTGTGTTTACCAAACGACCAAGAGTGCATTTTTCGATTTTTACAATGTCTGATTTGATTGAGCAGAGAAGTGCCATCAAATTTTGTTTGCGGAATGAAATTTCGCCTGCGGAAACGTTTAGCATGTTGCAGAAGGCATTTGGTGATTCGACCATGTCGCAGAAAAATGTTTATACGTGGTACAAAGACTTCAAAGAGGGTCGAGAACGTGTTGATGACTTGGAGCGCTCCGGACGACCATCGACGTCAACAGATGACCAACACGTCAATAAAGTGAAGGAGTTAGTGCTCAAAAATCGTCGGTTAACTGTTAAAGACCTTACTGATATGATCGGAATATCAGAAGGATCTGTGAAAATCATTTTGAAAGACCATTTGTGCCTACGAAAAGTCAAATCTCGTTTGATACCGAAAACTCTCAATTTCTTGGAAAAAAGTCGTCGCGTTGATGTGTGTGAAACAATGCTTTCAGACTATCAGGACAAGCTGAAATGCATCATTACGGGAGATGAGACTTGGATTTATGCTTATGACCCTGAAACAACCGACCAATCAAGCGAATATTGTGCTAAAGGCGAGGCCAGACCGAAAAGAGCACGTCAAAGTCGTTCAAAAATAAAGGTCATGATGACAGTTTTTTTCGATTTTCGTGGTGTGGTGCACTATGAATTTCTTCCACCTGGCCAAATTGTTAATAAGGAATATTATTTGAGCGTTATGCTTCGTTTACGTGAAGCAATTCGTCTAAAAAGACCAGAATTATGGGCCAACAACTCTTGGTTTTTGCATCCCCATAATGCACCGTCTCACACTGCACTCGTTCTTCGTGACCATTTCGCCAAAAATTCCACGCATATCGTTCCGCAACCACCGTATTCGCCTGATTTGGCTCCGTGTGACTTCTGGCTGTTCCCAAAACTCAAGAAACCCCTCCGGGGAACGCGTTTCGAGTCGATTGAGGAGATAAAAGCTGAATCGAAGAAGGTTCTGATGACTATACCGGCAATGGACTTATTTGGCATGTTTCGGGGATTGGAAAAATCGTTGGCATAAGTGTATTTCATCGAGAGGGGATTATTTTGAAGGGAATGAAATTGATTTACAAGAATAAATAAAGATTTTTCATTTTATAACCAAATTCACCTTACTTTTTGCCCATAAAGTCAATCTGGACCGAATTTATCTTTCCTTGCTTGTTTTTTATTAATGGTGTTCAATTTGAACTTGTATACATACGTGCGGGTAGTTGTTTACGAGTATAATTTATGTATTTATGTATGAGTAAATATTTTCGAATATGACTTGTCTATTGAAATTTTGCGTTATCTATTTCTTTAGAAAAGAAAATGTACTTATGGTATACGCATAGATACTTGCATATGTTGTGGGCTACTACTGGGCACAAGCTTTTAACTCTTCTCTTGCCCAACTCCCCGTCATTTGATATTCCACTTGGGTCCATTTTTCAGCAGAGCTTCTTTGGAAAGGCTCTTAGTTAAATGTGGTAACCCGTATGGAAAAACACTTTGGCGGTTTTAAAGCGGCCATTTAAATAAACACACACTTTAGCACATCCATACGTACGTGCACATGTAAATATCGACGTAGATACCTACTTGCTACATAAACCCACATATAAATATTGTATTTGCACTAACGTTTGATATGTGATAGGCATCGTGGCTGTAGTTTGTGCAGTGGCATTCCCAAGTGTATTCAACTTAAATTTGTTGCTCAAAGCGAAGTAGCTTTGTGTCTTCTGTTGTATTTCAATGGACTACCTGGCGGTTATGCTTACCGCTTCTTTTCAAAGGGTTCATTCTAGATACATGTACGGATCCATCTGCGGTGTTTCATCCATCCCTTACACTGCATTGAATTTTATTCTATGCACATCCGCTAGAGATTTCAGCGATTTCATTTATTTACGATTTAAAGTAACATAACTCGCACACATTTCGTGGCTCTTTCAGTGTGAACTGCTCAGCAATATTTCACTTATATACAAGTTGGCGCAAAATTATTCACCTTATTGGAAGATTTATAATTTTTGCAAATGGCGTCGTACGTCAATCGTCTTTGATGCCTGTGAACTGGCCAGTATACAAACAGATAAGCAATGGAGCGCGTAAAGGTCAAAGACAGATTTACATCACTCAAAATAATTTATTTTTATTTAGTAAAAAAGTAACTCAAAAACAAAATTGATTGATTTTGCGCGACCTTGCATATAAAAATACATTTTTTGAATAGTCGGTCTGGTCTAAAACTAATTATGTGATTTTCAAAATAATTGAAAATAATTGACGGTCATACAAATGTATGAATGTAGGCGCCCTTGGACAATTTTGGATATCATATTTGAATATGACAGCATTTTATTTTGCGGAAATCCTTGTGAATTAGAGCTTTTAAGGGTAAAATTTTAAAATAGCTATTGACAAAAAGCAAAGTTTCTATACGAGTATATGTGTAGGCAAATTTACTATAATACACATATATGTAGTTTATTGCGGATCGATTTAAAAATCGCTCATTGCTCTGTGAAAATCGTATTCTAGGGATCAAAATAAGAAACTTTGCCGAAGGAACAATACCTCTAAAACGAATTCTGATGTTCCCCAATTTGGGTCGAACTTTTGGGTAGGGGCAAATTTTGAAAAATCCCACTTTGACCCATTTAGAGTGCTCCAATCGAGTCCAAATGTATGACCGACCCCCACTAACTTTGGACGGCCGATCCACCCATACCAGTGGCACACCCCCTGGAACTCCCCTGGAGGGCTCTCCATACAATCATTTCAAAATATCACCATTTTTGGCCTTTACATGAGAAAAGAAACTAAAAAGTTCGACCCAAATTGAGGGACATCAGAATTCGTTTTAGAGGTATGGTTCCTTCGGCAAAGTTTCTTATTTTGATCCCTAGAATATGATTTTCATAGAGCAATGGGCGATTTTTTTGCCTCCCTACAAAAGACACTAAAAGTTCGACCCAAATTGGGGGACATCAGAATTCGTTTTAGAGGTATGGTTCCTTCGGCAAAGTTTCTTATTTTGATCCCTAGAATACGATTTTCATAGAGCAATGGGCGATTTTTTCGCCTCCCCACAAATCGACCCGGCCTAATACATACTTATCTGAATATGAATGTATGTATGTTCCAGTTGGAGTTTAACCCGATGAACAGATTTACATATTTATTTATCTACCTATCTGAGATATGTGGGCTTATACGCAAGCTTTTAGTACTTTGTAATGCATTTAGAGAATCCAAGCTACAAAATTTAAAAACTTAATTCTAGTACAACGGAAGGTAAACATGAATCTAAAACTATCAGTTAGATATATAATATATAAGTCTAAATATGGCTTCTTGGGATTACATTTAAGTAGTGAAAAAATAAATAAATGGGACGAAAAAACCAATGTACAGAACTAAAATAATTGTAGTTACGCCTATTCATAGCAGTCTTGGCAGATTCTGCGATGGAGTTCCATAGCCTCGCAGCAAAAGCCTTAGTGAAGAAAATCATTGATGAGGACAAGAAAGACTATTAAAAATAGATAAAGATAGATAAAAAGAGATTGTCTGTAAAGTCGGTTTACTGACGATAGTTTAACGTGACAACGTCATAAGAAAATATTGATGGAATGTTTGCAATTTTCAAAACGAAATTTTAATTTTATTTGTTTGATAGATATTTTGTATGGATATAGAGAATGAGTTAACATTAACATAACATAATATACTTTAACATAACATAACATAACATAACATAACATAACATAACATAACATAACATAACATAACATAACATAACATAACATAACATAACATAACATAACATAACATAACATAACATAACATAACATAACATAACATAACATAACATAACATAACATAACATAACATAACATAACATAACATAACATAACATAACATAACATAACATAACATAACATAACATAACATAACATAACATAACATAACATAACATAACATAACATAACATAACATAACATAACATAACATAACATAACATAACATAACATAACATAACATAACATAACATAACATAACATAACATAACATAACATAACATAACATATAACATAACATAACATAACATAACATAACATAACATAACATAACATAACATAACATAACATAACATAACATAACATAACATAACATAACATAACATAACATAACATAACATAACATAACATAACATAACATAACATAACATAACATAACATAACATAACATAACATAACATAACATAACATAACATAACATAACATAACATAACATAACATAACATAACATAACATATAACATAACATAACATGCTGTTCAAGCAAGGTAACGACGCATGAGCAAGATAACGACGCATTTTTTGGTGCGTGCAGCCGGTTACATAGAATTATAAGACGTTATCACGTCAAAAAATAATAATAAAATTAAAACAACAGGTATTATTAACAAACTTGGTTTTATTTTAAATTCTTCAAGTAAATCAAATTAATAAAAGTCAATAAGAAGGCATATGCAAATACAAATACGTGAATTTATAAATGTACATATGCGCATATACATACATATATAAGCTCACTTAAGTAGGAGAGAGCAAGATGTCGAACGTTGCCGTTCGTTTGCTTTGTTTGCTTTGTCGTTCGTTCCGCGCTTTCGCTTGCAGTTCATTCAATGCAATGAGCAAGGTAACGACACATGAGCAAGGTAACGGCAATGAGCAAGGTAACACTAATGAGCAAGGTAACGACACATTTTTTCGTGCGTGCAGCCTGTTAAATCGAATTATAAGACGTTATCACGTCAAAAATAGATGGACAAACTTTTAGTGAGCTATACCTCTGGAACCAAAACTCACCTTTCCGTGAGGGCCCAACCGCGGAAGTAGAACTATACGAAAATGAGCGCGGCACTATATTGTTGTCTTGCTATCAAATGAGGTCGAAAACTTCTCTGACAGAGTTCGTTTCCGAGTGACTCTTAACATTTTTTGTTATTAATTTATATATAGTATAGAGTATACATATTAAAGTAAATGGTCTTTCAAAAGACGTTCCTAAATGTTGTTTAAAAATAAAGCATATTCAAATTTTCTTCGTTCAAGTTTCACTATTTTTATTCAAAATGCGGCTATTAATAATTATACTGTGTATAAAATCGGCTACACACTGTCTTACGAGAATAAAAATTTTCAAGGACTCCCTCACACATTACCAAATTGAGTGCAGCAATCTCGATTTGAATGTTTTATTTCAGCTCTGGAATCAGAGCTTATTCACATATTCTTTACTTTACAAAAAACCCCACAAAAATTTATCTAGTCGAGCTAGATCGCATGATCTAGGTGTCCAGTTTATGTCATTATTACGTGAGATAGCGCTAGATCGCAATAATACAATGTTTCCCGTGTTGTGTGACCCGTGGCTCCATGCTATTGAAAATAAATATCGTCTATGTATATTTCTTCAAACTCAGACTAGAAAGAATCTTCCATCAGTTGTCTATAACGATGCCCATTGACTAACGGTAACAGCTCTTTCATTTACATGATCGAAGAGAAACCAGCCAATTATTCCACCAGCCCAAAAGACACATCAAACAGTACATTTAGTGGGTGAAATGATTTGTCTGAAATTAGTCGAGGCTTTTGTTCTCAATTTTAGTGGATAACATGATTTTTCTGAAATTACTCGAGAGTTTTCTTCTCCCCAGATACGGCAAACTTTTGTTGACAAATCTAGCAGGTGTGAAATGAGCTTCATCACTAGAGATGCATTTTGCGTTGTTTATAACGTTTTTAAAGATTGAACATTTCTATAATAAGTTTCTATGATTTTAACGCGTTGTTTTATCATGTAAAACTATACATCTATCTACTTCACAAGTGTCATAAGAAAGGTACCGTCTAGGAATTATTCACTACTGACATCTGGACGTAAATTTTCAAGTATGAATTTCAAGCGAATCAATGGCTTGAAATGTGCTATGAAAACTCCCCTCTATCAGAAACAACAATAAAACGATGGTTTGCTGATTTCAAACGTGGTCGTAGAGACACCGATGATGCACAACTCAGTGGATGTCCAAATGAGGCGGTAACAGCAGAAAACATCAAAAACATCCACAAAATCGTTTTGAATGATCAAAAAGTGATGTTGCGTGAGTTAGCTGACATCGTAGAGATACCAAAAGAATGTGTTGGCTTTATATTGCATGATCATTTGACTATGAGAAAGCTCGGTTCAAAATGGAGGCCGCGTGAGCAGTGAGCCACTGTTTTTTTTTCATCAAGAAAACCCACCGTGTCACAAGTCAATCAAACCAATGGCAAAACTATGATGCATGAATTGATCTTCGAAGTACTCTCACATCCACCATATTCGCCAGATTTGGCTACTCGCAGACCTAAAGAAAATGCTCGCCGGTGAGAAATTTCGCTCGAATTAAGGGGTTTTCGCTGAAACTGAGGCCTATTTTAAGGTAAAAGATAAATCCTTCTACGAAAGTGAAATTGAAATGTTAGAGCGGCGCTGGAATGTTTGCGTTGTTCTTGGTGGAAATTAGTGAATAAAGCTAATTTTGAGCTAAAAAAAACGTGTTTTCTTTCTAGGTTCACTCTTGCCGGGTTCTGCTATAAAAACTATACCACTTATTTAAATATTTTTCCAACATATTGTGCGCGATGATACTTTTCTTATACCAATTTTATATGCAAAATTGAGCTTAAATTTCCTAAAAAAAATATATGTAAGTGCGAGAAAGAAAGAAATATATGTACTAATATATGTTGTTTAAGCACAAAACGAGCGCAATAATGAAATATTAAGAGTGTTCTTCGGAATTTATCATTGATATTATTATTGTCAAGAATGCAGGGTACCTATGACCACTTAAGGACTTCAAACTTACGATGATTTCATTACTATATAGTTCATTGAAAAACAAATAAAAGTTAGACTTCACCAACCAGAACAACTTTACGAAGATGTTTGCACTGCAGTACGGCGGGACACCAAAGAAGAACTCAGTGGATGGGCCGTTTTGCCTCAGCACAACGAAAACCTTCTGAGTTTCATAAATAAACCGTGCAAACTATGCGCGGCGGTATTTGAAAAAGAGCGAGTTAAACCGTGTGAAAGAATGAGACTACGAGTGTTTATCATATCTCTGCTGGCTGCAAATCGTAATAGCGAATGTAGCCAATCGTCGGACCGATATCCGCATACGCAAATGTGGACAAAACTAAATTAGTCAGTTTATGTACCAATATACATACAAATAGTGTGATCCCAGCTTAAGTTAGCCTCGATACGTAATTAGAGGAAAGGTCAAAGTACTACAAATTATGTTATTTTTTACACCTTGATCATAAAAGGTATTATGAAGTCTTTTAAGCAAATAACAAAAATTGACTTTGTGAAATTTCTAAACGGAATTTTCAGAAATGTTTTCTTAGACCGCACAGAATGTACTAATTTTTGAAGTGAAACTTCTTTAGCGGCGGTCTGATAATTGAGCGAGAATGGAGAGTGAATTGGAAAAAATGTAACGTTTAGAGATTTCGTTACGCGAGCAAGAAAAAAAAAATACAACGTAGAGAGAAGGAGAAAGAGAGCTATACATTTTCTATACCTAAGACATAGGCTTCGTTGTAAGACAGAGTATACAGATATATAACATAGAGAGAAAGAGAAGGAGAGCTATACATCATAATGTTATGTGACAGTCCCGCTTAACAACAACAAAACGATTAACGCTAAACGATCACATTTACCATTAGTTTGTGCTTGTACGACGACCATTCACAAGTCTCAGAGAAGCACGTATTCTGAAGTTGTTTACGAATATAATAAAAAACATTCGCAATCATTAGTTTACGTTGCTTTATCACGAGTCATTTGTATTGAAGGCTTGTGGATTATAACGAACGGAAATGATTTTAGATTCTACCATGGTCGACGAGCATCAGTCCTATGTCTCATTTACAAGATGAATTCCGGAGACTATCGTTAAATAGACTGGAAACTATAGATAAACAAATAATCGATTTCATGACTCAGAGAAGAGGGCTATCTGTATATACTCTTAATTGTCAGAGCCTACGAGCACATTCCGCAGATTTAACAGACTCTGTCATCCGCAAATCGAGTATAGTACTTTTTTACGAAACTTGGTTAAACGATAACGAGGATATTAGTATACCAAATTTCAATTGCGTCATCAAATATAAACGACTAAATGTTAGAGCTGGCGGTGTGGCAATCTACCAAAATCAAGATGATAGCGTTAATATCGTCACACCAAACATGAAAATGACTGCAAGGCAGTCTCAGTCATATTCATCAACAGTCACACCAGTTGGCGATGTTTGCATTGCAGAATGTCAAACGCTGAATGGAAAAACGAACTATTGCCATAGCCGCCATCTATATCTCACCGAACCAAAATCTGGATGACATAATATATTTCATTCACCGCTCACTAGTGGTTTACAGCCACGCACGTGCAAATGCACTTGGAAGAGGCGAAGACAAAATTCCACTGATTCTCGGGGGAGATGTCAACGTAAATTTCGGATCCAATGATACTTTGCCGTTGATTCAATTTCTTCGAGAAACATTCGGTTTGCAGATAAACAATAACCCTAAAGAATCAACAACAAAATCTGGAACTACACTAGATGCAATTTTCACACGTTATCTAGAAAATATTGAAACACGTACATATATTTCATATTTCAGCTATCCCAAACCAATTATATCAGTATTTCTAATTGAACCACCAACAGATGATAGCATAATGCATATATAGTTAATAAAATCGAATTTTGTGATACAAAATTGTATACTATTGTATTGCTTTTGAAATTATCCCTGTCTCCTTCTCTTCCTCTCTCGCTCTCGCTCTTTCTCTCTCTCTCGCTCTTTCTCTCTCTCTCTCTCTTATTCACACTCATTCACACACAGAAGTTTCACTTCTACCACGTGTACGATGCTGCACATGATTTTTTTGTTGGAATGTCTTCAAATTGATGTGCTTTTGTTAATTAATTTAATTTAATTTAATATATGGAAAATAACAATAAATTATTATTTTACAATAAAAAAAGGAGCACTAGCTGCCAGGGCTTACGGCTCAAATATGAAAATATCACTTGTAATTTACTTGCACACAAATTAATTTACATTTTTACATTCCGCCCCCATCCTCGTAATCCGCAGCATCAGTTGGCTGTATTTTTCGCGATTTTCGTGATGTCACCTCGTCTTCCTCCGAGCTGTACGCGCTCAATTCATCCGACATATCATTGTTAGCATCTAAATCGTTGTAGTTGTGGTTGCTTTTATGAGTATTTGTACTCGTATTGCTTTTCGTCGTTTTACACATTTTTTAATTTTAATTCAATTTCCTATATTTGAAAAATTTAATTTAATTTATTAAAAATATATATGTAACTTATATTCTAACAGGAATTTGTATGATTAAGTCCCCAACTTTTTGAAACACTTAAAAATATCAGCATTGCATTGTAATTAAAAATATACTTATCCAACCATAAAAAGATAGCTCCGAATAGTATGTAAAATACATATGTACGTGGAATATTTACTACGAGTACTACATATTTATTTGAATGATATACTTTGCATATTACTCCGACAGATACACATACTACTCTGATTTGAAATATTACTGGATCATTCTTTTCCACGTAATATAACTGTATATGACCGAAATTCGAGAGCATTGACCCACTGTTGGTGTGTTGGTCTACATAAGATTTACTTTCAGGATTGTATGGTCGTTTTTCTTTACAAAACAAAGCATTAAGTTTTTTATTACATGTAATTTTAAAATGAGAGAGCTCCTAAAGTTATTTCTTAAGTCATTCATTTAATTTAATTGCGAAAAAAACTGAATGAAAACACTGTAAAATGCATAGATAATAAATCAAATGAATTTTTCCGCGCTATCTTTCGGAATTCATGAGCGCTAGTGTGGTAGAATTTGCGAAAGCTAGAATCATTTTTTTCAACACAGCGAGCTTTTCGTAGAAACTCAACACTCGTGTCAGGGAACTTAAAAGTTGTAGCAAAGAACTCGCAAATGAGCTTTTCCCCACTTCTAATCAGTATTGGCATGTTGGTCCTTGTGGATACAATTTCATTAGGCTATACGTTTCAATACAATTATATCCTAAGTAGGGCAAGCGAAAATAAATACTAAAGGTCTTATAAATCATTTATAAAACTTAAAAAACAAAAATGATTTTAAAATGCTGCAAAAAAATACAGACAAAAAAATTTGCATCAATTAAATTAGCACTTCATAAAACGTTCATATGTATATGTATACATGTTTAAATAAATAAAAAGTAGAGTAGAATGGGGTAAGATAGGTCATTTTTTTTTGAGAGCTCTTGCTACGGTGCTTTTGCATTGATTTTGAAAAATAAGCAAGATTTTGAAAGGTTATTTATCTGCTAACATTTTGGTTATACTGACCTATGTTTGGCTAAATATTTTGGAAGCTGCATTCAATAAGACAAAGGTATTTTTTTTCGATATTTTTAAGATCGGGGGGCACGATAGGTCACTATATGTGAGGGGAAAAGAACAATGTACATGGCTTGGAAATTAACGTTTTAACTTTTATTTATAGAGTATGAACACTGCACATGTTATAAAAGTTAGGAATTTTTCTTTAATTCATCACGCGAGCACGTAATGTTTCGAACGGAATTTTAAATTGTTTAGAGGTGATCGAACACTAGTGCCATCTCGGACTGCCGCGATTGCGTTTTTTACGTCCTCTTCACTTCGTTTCGGAGTTTTTCGCACATAATTACGCACCATTTTGCTGCAAAAACAATTAAAATTTATTTTATTCAATTAAAAGTAATGACCTATAATGCCCCCAGACGGCTGACCTATAGTGCCCCCAAGCACATGTTTTATGTTAGTGTCGATATTTTTTTTTTAAACAAAAATATCAAAAAACTAACACATTATTCGTGTTCAGCAATATTTTCTACGTAAAATAAAACTCACCTGACAAATATTTACATACATTAAATGCACTGAACCGTAGAATAAAAAAAATGCTATGTCGGAGAAAAGCTCACAAAATACTGAACGACGCCAGAACTAGGATAACTAATAAATGGTGACGGCCGAAATGACAGTCGCGAACGTTGCTCCCCACCACGTATTCAATTCACATAAGACGAGTGACCTCTGCAAAAACAGTGTGACGAAAACCCCACCTACCTATTGTGCCCCCATACCTATCTTACCCCATTCTACTCTAATTAGAAATCACAATTTCGGTATTGTTATTGTTTTAAATAATAATATTTATTTTTTTATTTATTTGAAAGAGTAATAACTAACACAGGCCAACAACCAAAAAATTTTTCGATAATTTTAACTAATTACTGATTACGAAAAAAATTATTAAAAAGTTATATCACCCATCAATTTTTCACATTTTACAATTAAGTAAAGTAATAAAGTTTATGTACCAAAATGTATCGGATATATTTCACAGTCCTGCGAGGTACAGTTTCTAAAACGGCTATGGGTGTTTCTTGAAGGTTTTTTATGCTGAAAACGAATATGACCCTGAAAATGCTCCAGCACGTCAGGATTTTTGGCAATTTGAGGTTAAATAGTCAAAAAATGCAGATTTTGGCCATTTTTAAATTTTTTTTTGAGAAAGGTAAATTTTTGTTTTAATTTTCCACAACGGCATCGCAAAGTAGCTTCAGCTTTAAAATCCATTTTTAAAAATATTTTTGCGATTAATATAAAAAAAGTTATACTACTAATCTTACACAGATAGATAAATTTATAAATTATGTTAATACTATCGATATCGCGAAGCTTTCGGTAGGATGATGGTTTGGTATTGTTAAAAATGGAGGTTCTTATTTGTTTGAGTCCAGCACATTCGTCCAGAAGGTGAATAACGGTGTTGTCGGTAGAGCCGCAAAAGGAGCAGGTTTGTCTTGTGGAACCTTTTAAAAGCTGTGCATGTGTGGTGAGTGTGTGCCCAATTTTAAGGCGAACAAATATTTTGAGTTTGCCGCATGATACATTAGTTGAATATATCGGAGTTTCCCCATTAGGGTTGTAATTTTTGTAGCCGTGATGATAGCTACACCAATCGCTGGCGAAACATTTCTGAATATATTTGTTTACGAGCTTCTTAATGTCTTTATCGATGAAGTGTTCGGATAGATGTAACGGTTGTCTGGAAGCTTATTTGGCAAGTTCGTCAGCTTTCTCGATCCCGCGAATAACGGCGTGACATGGTATCCACATAATTTTTATGGAAACCCTATGTTTTAGAAGTATTTTGCGAATTTTGTCAATTAGTGGGGTGTTGTTGATGTGGTTAGCAAGGGCTTCGAATGTGGATTTACTATCACTACATATCAGATATTTATTTCCACTACCGGAGGCAAACCGTACCGCTTCAAATATTGCAGCGGCTTCAGCTGTAAATATCGAGCAATATATTGGCATTGCAGCGGCCGAAATCAAACCACCAAGCTCGTTTGTCACTGCAAACGTAGTGCTGGTGTCAGACTTCGATGCGTCTGTAAAAATAAATTCCCAGTTACCTCTAAGAGGTTCAACAAATTTGTTATAGAGTTGTTTGTATTTGTTGGGGCTGATAGAAGATTTTGGATATTTTAATAAAGTGGTGATGAAGATAGATCTTCGATCCAACCACTGCGGATGCGTTTCGATTTCTGAGAGCGTTGGTACAGAAACAATGTCGAGGTTCTTGAATAAGTTTAAAATGCGCGATATTGCCGACTTGGACTTGTCTTTTTGAAGCCATTCTGATTCAACGTATGAAAACAGCATCTTGTTTCTGCAGTGAAGCATTTTTGGGATTAGCATCATTGAGTTGCTCAGTGTTCTTTGCGAAATAGCTGGCAGTCCTGCTTCGGCTAAAATTACCTTTTTTGGAGGCGTGGGAAAAGTGCAGATACTTCTCCTGGCCGCAGCATGATATGGTGTTTGTAGGCGTTTGATATGCCTTCTGGCGCAGTGACCGTATATTGCGAGTCCGAAATCGATTTTAGAAAGTATTATGGCTTTTGTTACGTTGACAAGAGTTCTTATATGTACTAGACAATGTTTAGATGAGAGGTATTTTACAATATTAACTCTATAGAATAAGCTTAGTCTAACATATTCACAATGATCTTTGAAAGTATATCTCTTATCAAATATAATGCATAATATTTTTAAACATAAATAACAATATAAATAAAAATATATTGCGCTATACTACCGAAAGCAAAGGAAAATATATTGTGAGAAAGATTCGGAAACATAGGAAATGTGCATTCGGTATCCTCTGATTCAGTATAGCCATTGTGCGATTTTTTTATTTGGATTCTCTAAGAGGCTTGTTATTTTTTCAATATTCAAAGAATTTATTTTTCGGCAATAAAAGTAAAATTGTTTACATAAATCATCAACATTTGCAGTTTCGACCTTTATTTCAGCTGTATTTGCAATATCTAAAGCAGATTTTAATTATAGGGGTATCCACTTTTTATAACTATTTTGGCATATAGCCATGACTTACATTAAAAGCTACATTCATATCAGACCATTTTCGAGAAGTTGACTTGCCGAATGCAGTTTTGCAATATTATTTAAAATATTTTTTGCCACAAATTTAATTCAGAAACATGGGTAAAACATTAAAAATAGAATCATGCCCAATAAATATCAGCAAAACTCATAACTCGCATTTGTTGCAAAACAGGCCGAAAAATGATTTAACAAATAAGGTCTATTCCTTCGCCTTGACTTAAAACGGCGTCATATACGATTTTTATTAAGAGCTTGAGAACTTAAAATGATAATTCAAAACGGAAATATTGTTGGAATGACTTTTTTTATTATGATCTAGTGGATTATTTCACAGCATTTATTTTTTGATTATGATATCCCGCAAATATTCACCGTGGCTGCGCGTAACGAGGTCCATTAGATCAGCCCAATGTTCTACTACTTTTTCCCATAAATCTTTCCTTAAGACGTCAATGGCGCCCTGAATATTGCAATAAATCAATTGTTATGTGCGCTATATGGCAAGTCGGGTGATCTTCTTGGAACCAAATGCCATAACAGCCGCACAAAATTAAATACACATTTAGTGTAATTTTGATGTTTAAACTTTGATGCTTTTGTAACTTAGAATCGGCTCTGGTGACATTCTACAGGCGTTACTATATATATATATAATTGGCGGGTACACCCCTTTTGGGTGTATGGCTGAGCTCCTCCTCCTATTTGTGGTGTGCGTCTTGATGTTGCGCCTTGGCAATAGAAGAAAACGGTCAACATCACCTTCACTTTACTTTTTGATCGATCATAGGGTACATACATATCACCCTGAAGAAGACATGTGTGTAGTAATCGGCAAATAAATATTATTTAAAAATTGGTAAGGTCTTTAGATCTGATAAAAGGTTTAAAATAATTGAGCTTAGAAAAGCAAAAGCACAAATTTTATAAGAAAAATATAGTCACACATATATTTTAAATTAAAGTAACAGCAAAATTTAAGGTAACAACAGAAAATCGTGGTGGACCTTATTTTCTGATTTGCAATGACGACATCAAGTAAAACTCAATCTAAAAAAATATGGCTACGCCTGGTTTCGAGCCTGATCGATGTTTGGAACAATGAAAATGTGCGTTGTGTTCCGACTTCAGCTTCAAATTTTTGCTCATGAATCGCTAGATGATTAGATTCTCTGTGGTCATTGAGATATTTTCCTAAATATATGGAGGTATTGATATATGTCTGTATGTATCCTTTTTTTTTGCTGGTATATAACATCACGATCTGTCGGAAATTTTGGAATTTCCAAGAAACACCACCTATGATTGTGAACGAATTTCCGGATTAAAATTTTTATAGGCGATAGAAAATTTGAAGGAGAATTCGCGGCGAGAACTGAACTTGATTTCGGAAAATGAGTTTCGAAAGTATTTTGTAGATGAATTTAATCGTTGGCATAAATTAAATATTTTGAAATAGGTCTGCCTTGAAGAGGCAGTAAATAATATGTAAAAATTCAGAAATTGAATTCAGAATGCGTACGGTATTTGAAGGTATGCATATGTATATGTGGTTACTACTTCCCGTAACCATTATTTTTCTTTTTGCTCTTTTTCAGATAAACATGAAGGAGCACAACTTAACGCAAGAAATGAAAACACATGCAGATATCGTCGCTGTATGTGCAAATCACACCGATTTAAAAAATCTCTAATTTTCTCAAGGGCGTCTGTTTATTCGTTTATAAGTTTCGCCGTGAATTGGAAGCGGCAGACAGCGATGCAGAATCCGTTGTAAAATGCAAAAAATACGAGGAGTGTTCTGGCACTGTCCAATCTGTACAATTAATTCAACAAGTGCAAGCGATCAGTATCGAGGACCCTTCAAATCCAATGCGGGCTCTTGTCTTTAATGTTTCTGAGGGTTTTATCTAACGAGTTGTCTATGAAGATCTTAGCTATAAGTCCTACGTTATCCAAGTTATCCAATCAAATAACCTTCTAAACAAAATTAAATATCCAGAAACGACTGAAAACACCCAACTTCTGGCGACGTAATTCCCCAGATCTTAGTTTTTTGGATTACTACGTAGGAGGCATAGTTGAACGCGAAACCAATAAACATCCTCATAAGGCTCTAATTCGGAATTAGGAACATTCAATTTGGGCATACAATCATTTCTGGATTTTATTGATAGATATATTATAAGTTAATGTTGTGCAACAAATTTGTGAAGTTTCATTAAATTTAGTTCAAATACCATACACACCCTGTATATATATTTATATATAAATATAATTGGCACGTACACCCTTTTTTTTTGGGTGTTTGGCTGAGCTCCTCCTCCTATTTGTGGTGTGCGTCTTGATGTTGTTCCACAAATAGAGGGACCTACAGTTTCAAGCCGACTCCGAACGGCAGATATTTTTTATGAGGAGCTTTTTCATGGTAGAAATACACTTGGAGGTTTGCCATTGCCTGCCGAGGGGCCACCGCTATTAGAAAAATGTTTTTCTTAATTTTGGTGTTTCGCCGAGATTCGAGCCAACGTTCTCTCTGCGAATTCCGAATGGTAATCACGCACCAACCCATTCGGCTACGGCGGCCACCCTGTATATATGCACGTACATATTTTTTGTGTTTTGAGAAATTCCTGATACTCGTTTGACAGAATGTGTAATTATATAATTAAAAGAGTTAATTGCAAAATTATTTGCAGATGAAAAAATGTTTATCTTTTTAAGTAGTCCGTGTTATATACGCTTTATGTGATTTTACTCGTTTTCATCAAATACCATTTTGCCCCATCCCTAGGGCCGATTATTCTCAACAAATGTTTTAGGGCCATATTTTTTATAAAAATATTTTATAAATATTGGCATTAGATCGGATTTCAAAGGTCTTATTAGCTCCTTAATAAAATACTTATGCATAATGCCATTTTGAATTTACATTGCATTCTCGACGCTGTTCTCATTCGTGCAAAGTAATTGAATTTATTTGACAATGCAGGTTGGCCACATAAAAGCACTTATCCATTAATGACAGTAATTAGTATTTGCAGCTTAAACTCGTCGTTCAGTTTCATGACACAATTTTTTAATTGATTGATTTTTTTAGAGGAAGAATTAATGGATGTTCGTTTAAAATTTGCATTTAATTTGAGAAGGATACTGAGGAAATAAACAGAAGAATTATAAAAAAAAAAAACAGTAACAATTATAGACAAGCAAGCTTTGAACTCCTTTAAAAGCAGCAAGGTCGCTCGAAAATTATTTTATTTGTTATTTATTATCTGTTGAGTGTACCTTTGGCCTTCCCCCCTTTTCGCTTCATTGGCAATATCAAGAGATGTATAACTCATAATTATGCTAGTACCACTGAAGAATTGAAAGTGTTGCTGAGTATTGTATAATACGAAGATTTATAGAGATTATAGAGGGTGGTCCATATATAGAGTCGTTTGATATTTCGATGGTGACAGCTCTTTTCCACTGAAAATCTGCCAGAAAGTCAGTAATATTGGGTAGTCGAAAAAGTCTTTTCGTATTTCTAATCAAACTTCAACTCATTTTTTTTATATTTATAATCCACTTTATTGAACCAAATACGTACCATTTTGGTCGACCACCTTTTGCCATTTTTCTTCTAGAGACATTATTCCATCAGTGTAAAACTTTTGTGGTTCACAGTCTTCTCTTGAAGCCAACTTTACTCCATTAAGGGAGTTCTGCATTGACCGAAACAAATGGTAGTCCGATGGTGCAAAATCAGGGCTATATGGTGGATGCATCAAAACTTCCCAGCCAAGCTCTTCCAGTTTTTGCCGAGTCATCAAAGATGTGTGTGGCCTATCGTTGTCCTGATGGAAGACGATGCCCTTTCTGCTGATCAGTTCTGGCCGTTTTTTTTCGATTGCTTGCTTCAATCTCATCAGTTGTTGACAGTAAAGTGTAGAATCAATCGTTCGAGCAGGCTGGAGCAGCTCATAGTGGATGATTCCTTTCCAATCCCACCAAACACACAGCTTAACCTTTCGAGGCGTCAATCCTGGCTTTGCGACCATTTGTTGAGCTTCACCACCCTTGCACCATGCTCTTTTTTGCACATTATTGTCGTATTTGATCCACTTTTCGTCTCCTGTTACCATTCGCCTCAGAAATGGTTCGATTTCATTTCGTTTCAGCAAAGAATCGCAGATGTTAATTTGGTCCATTAAATTTTTCACAGGCAATTCATGTGGTACCCAAACATCGAGCTCCTTTTTGTAACCAGCCTTTTTTAAATAGTTCAAAACCGTTTGACGATGAATGCTTAGTGCTTTGGCGATGTCATGGCAGCTTATGTGACGGTCCTGGTCAATCTATTCCATAATTTCATCGACTTTTTCAACAATAAGTCGACCGGAGCGAGGTGCATCTTTCACATCGAAATTTCCAGAACGGAAGCGAGCGAACCATTGTTGTGGTACACTGATACAGCATCGTGTCCGTAAACTTCACAAATTTCATTAGTGGCTTGCGTGGCATTCTTCCCTTTTTATACAAAAATTTCAAAATATAGCGAATTTCTTCATTATTTTCACTGATTTTTGAACAGCTATAACTTTTTTTCAACTTCAACACTCTGCCAAGCCAACTACATGAAGCCTTTCTTCTGTAATTTGCTCATATTTTCATTTAAAGCTACAAAGTATCTGCAAGGCACTAAATTCGTGCCCTGCTTGCACTGGTACTAATATACTTCCATGTAAATTAGTTTTAAGAGGGAAGGAGGTATTTATCAGACACCGATTATGACGATACGCAATCCCTACTTGGTAAACAACTTTCCAAGAAAAATTTTTCCAGCTTAGCCATTTAGTTTGCTAAGAAGAAAAACTATAGAGAATCACGAAACCTCACCATGGTCTTGACCAGCACCTGTAGGTCAATGCCTTTTTACTTAACCTATAATTACCTTAGCATATGTTAGCATAATTGAAAATTAAGTTATTCGAACTTATGCACTTACATTTTTATTTTTTCTCCTCTGTATAATTTTTTGTCGTTGACATTGTAACACTTTGGGCATTTGCTCAGAAAGAATTAGTCCTCTGGCTATGAGCCAAATACATATAAACATGTACACTTATGATCTCCTCTATCGACTGATATACACAGATGTATGCAGCACTTTATATCCGGCACATGCTTTTGGTATAAGATATTTTCTAAATGTCCCCTACTTGCACATCTATAAATATTTATTATTTTGGTGAAATTATCGATGTGATATTGGCATAATTGGGACCCTAACTCGCCAATTTCGCGCCGAATGTTTTCTTTTAAAGGCACCTACTGTTATTTCTAGGTTATCCATATATGTACATATGTTAAGACCTAATTTTAAGAATGCTGCAAATAAAATAGTTCAAGGGCCTTATATATAATATAAATATATGTATATATATATATAATTGGCGCGTACACCCTGCTTTGGGTGTTTGGCCGAGCTCCTCCTCCTATTTGTGGTGTGCGTCTTGATGTTGCTTCACAAATGGAGGGACCTACAGTTTCAAGGCGACTCCGAACGGCAGATATTTTTTATGAGGAGCTTTTTCATGGCAGAAATACACTCGGAGGTTTGCCATTGCCTGCTGAGTGGTGACCGCAATTAGAAAAATCTTTTTCTTAATTTCGGTGTTTCACCGAGATTCGAACCGACGTTCTCTCTATGAGCATTATTAACCATTTTAATAATTTTTAAAACAATGTATTATATTTTAGTGTCCAGTGTATCTTACATTTTTAAAAACTTTTCTTCCATTTATTTTCAGGTAAGCGTAAAAAAATATAGAAACTTGTGTTGTGCATCGGCGAGGCGACAGTAGGGATCACAAAAGTAGGTATTCATCATATCCTACGAATATAATATATAATATAAATCTGAAAGTATGTGAGTGAGTGAGTGAGTATGTTTCTAAAATGATAAAATGTAGCAAATAAATAATATAGAACCTATATTAAGATATGGAATATTTTTTTAGAGAGAGATGAAATCTGTTTATAAAGTTAAAATAAATTAAATTAATTATTTAAAACAAATAAATTACAATTACAACAAATTTTTTCGATAATATTTTCGTAGGGGGTTATTACCTGGTTGAAAGATTAGATACAAGTTAATGAAGAAGTTAATCGGAGTATTAATTTACCTCAAATTATTTTGACAGCACTTCATAAAATAAAATTAAATGAAAAAAGTTTTAGTCTACAAATTTATTAAAACACATTTTTGAATAGTAACCGAAGGTTTTCACAGTTTTGAACTGGGACTTGAATAATGGATACGTTGTAATAAAGTATTCGATTAACGCGAGCCCAAATTACATTGTGCCTCAAAATGCGTGTATCAGATCTTAGTAAACATAATATACATGTTTTGATATGAAAAGACATTCGAAAAATTCGTTTGTCAATACGGAAAAGATTTCTCTGTTGACTTGGTGTTTTTTTAATTAAATTTTAATATCTTACTTAGTAACTTTTACGAAGTAAGAAACTTTTAATTTCGCTGTAGATTGATTTATCATTTATTTGTCTGTTTTGCCTTTTCTGTCAGATTTATAGTATTATTAGAATAAGGCCTTACCAGCGCAAGTCAATTCTTTCGCAGAGGTGGTTAAAAGGCCGATCTGCGAAAATGGCTAGACAACAAGACTTCTTGTTCTGATTATACTGATCGGCATAATACGGCATTAATGCTAAGGCATGTATGTTCTTGAAATCAGGTGTATTTCGTTCCAATTATCTTAGGTTATAGGTTATGTAGGTATTAAATTGTATCAGAAATATCTGCGAACTGGTTTGACAAGTTTGTGTTGTTACTACATAATTGTTGGAGATAATTGGAGTTGTTGGTATCTCGGTGCTGTCAATCATAATGTCAGAGAAGCATAATTGTCAACTTAGCACTAAATTAATTTTTTTTCTGAACTCAAATGAACAAGTTAAGTAAGTTTTAAGCAGAAAAAAAAAAAAAAATCTGTCTAGGCCAAATTGAAAACCTTTACTCTGTGAGCAATCAAAAAACAAAAAATCATAGCTTAAGAAATGCAACATCTTCCAAAGTTTATAATCCCAAGTCCATTAACGAAAAAACACAATCCAATAAAGGACGGAACATCAACAAACAAAAAAGAAGTTCGTGTAAGTTTTCAGCTCGATGAATACTGTTAAAATGAAAGTTCGTAACTGTTTGCCTCTTCTTCCAGTAAATACGTAACTTGACATAAAAAATGGATTAATGAAACAGAATTGTTATTGTGAAAATTATAACAAACCAAATTAGGTAAATTGTCACAATGATAGTAAACACGTTTCTCAAAAAAAAAAAAAAAAAAAACTCAAAATCAAATATATACTTAACTTTTTTCATTTCTGATATAAATTGTACATTTTAAATACATATATGTACATATAATACATAAGTATAAAGGAAATTTTTTACCGAATCGTTATAAACGAATACGTTTTGTGTTATTGATAATTATTACAAATGTTTATTGTTTTAATTTTGTTTACTGCTAACTGTAAAAAGTATTTTCTGATTTAAGACCATTTAGTACTTTTAGAACAGTTAAACACTTTTTTCCTTAACTTTTAGTGATTTTTGAAACCTAAAGGTTGACACTACCAAAAAGTTTTATCGGAAGTTGTACGGTGATGTGCGGTTCATTGATGACATTATTGTTCTATGGACCTTTTGTTTTTTGTTTGTTGATGTTCTGTCCTTTATTAGATAATATTTTTTCGTTAATGGGCTTGGGATTATAAACTGTGGAAGATGTTGAATGTTTTAAGCTATAATTTTTTGTTTTTTTGATTGCTCACAGAGTAAAGGTTTTCAATTTGGCCTAGACAGAATTGTATTTTTATTTTCTGCTTAAAACTTGGCATAATTTTTATGGTAAGGATTTCTTAGATTTCTTGTCTAACCAAGTATGTTCGCCAAAACATATCTATAGATAACTTACAAATGGGGCAAAATGGATTATTTCTGCTTTTGTGTATGTCCTAGTATTGAGAAACTTTTGCATCGGCTTAGTATATGTTTTAATTTACAGTTTGTACCAAGCTCACTTGGCAGTTAAGATCCGTCGAAGGTTAGAACAAGAAGATTTGCGTGCAGGGGTTTTTCATCAATTATTTTAGTGAATTTGTTGGGAGCATTTAGGAACATTTAGTCGGTAGTTTAAGCATTGCTTGCTAGAATTAAATATTTTCTATTCTTTAGTTTTTAAATGGAGTCAATCTCTTTGGGAATTAATTCTGCATATTTCTGTTTTCATTCCAAAATGGTCTTAGTTTCGTAAGAGTTTTGTCTGAATCACTTGGAGAGATCCCTACTGAATACTTTTTGGAGCTATAAAGCTAGCGATTATCGCCTGATAGTAATGAAAATCTATTGGATGATTTGTTTAGTAGCCTAGAGTTTTTTTTGTTTTTTATGTTATTTCCTTTTGTGTTTAAGTTCTTAGAAAATATGCCACAAACGGAAACACCAAGAAATAACGGAGAGACGCGCAACAGAACATTTACAGTAGTCACACACATCCGATCGTTTTGCAGCTAGTCAATGGCTTTGAATTTAATAATGACCTGGTTATAGTTTGCTGAAAACAAGTGTGGAAGTGTCAGTGACAATTAGTCAGTGCAGTTAAAGTGAACTTAAACTTAGTTGAACTCAATAAACTGTATTAAAAAGAAAAATTGCCGTTCCAATTAGACTAAAAAAGAAACAAAATATTATTATATATAAGGAGCTAAACGCTAGCCACAAATTACGTTTATATTCAGCAGATAAATTGTTTTTTTTTTTTTTTTTGCTGACTTCTGCTTTTTTATCACGCGTGCATAGTAATTGTACCGTAGAAAAGCCATAAACACCAACGAATGGCGCCGAATAGCAATCCAAGCATATACATATACATATACACCTACATACACATACTTGTATATCCTGGGAAGAGCACTCACCTATGTAGGCTCGATTTAATCATTGGCAAAAGTATATTTTAACTAATTAATATAAGTAGAACCAGACAAGGACAGGTAAAAATAAAACGTAGCCATCAACTTAACTGTTGATTGCTTGTAGCTCAGCCATGTTTACGCTCTTCAAATATTTATTATTCCATCCAGCCTTAGCAGGTATTAAGCATTTGTGCAGGAATTTAATATGTGTCTGAAGATTTACTTGGGGAGGACAATCTTATTGTTTTTCGGTTTTTTTGTTGTTGTTAGAAATTGTACTCTTGTACTCTTTGTACGTACTTGATATTGGCGAAACATTTAACTACTCGCGTATTTGAGGATATTCTGCTGTTCCTCTTTGTTTTTCCCCCACAACACTGGGAAGTTTTGCTCGATTTTGGTCAAATCAAGTCGATAATATTCTACAAGTACTGGAGTACCAGTTTTAGAGGTGTTAAAAATGGAAAAGCCCGCAAACAAGCTCTTAAATCAATTAGCAAACCATGTGGGTCCCCGTGTTCCCCTAAACACATTCCCAGTAAATATCGAATTAAATCATTCTAAATTGCTGCAGTTAAAGTAGGAGCAGGGCCGATGTTAGTTGATAGCAGGGATGCGCATTCTGCACTACCACTAAATTGCACTGCGACTAATTGTTTAGTGGTAGTTAAAATAAGATTTTCATTATCACTAAATCTTCAATTTTTCAGTGTTTAACTTTCCGCTTATCGCATTAATTATTTTGTGCACTATGCCCAACCCTGGTTGACACAAGCTCCGAAATTTTTTTTCGTTCCTTGACATGTGATCTAGAGGAATGCTTTTGAAGACAATAGAATTCCTATATCATTATTGCGAACTACCGGAATAGCTTTTTTCATATCTCTGCAACCACTTTTTTTATTTCACGTTTCTGGGCAATTTTGCACATTATAGCACTTTAGCCTTCAACTAAGCCTCAATAGCCAGATTACTGTTTGATTGAAATAATTACAATTTTAAAAAGTATTTACTAAATACATATGGTTTTTACTTATTTACATACTTCATTAATAAAATATATATGTAAATATAAAATTTACGCTTACACCTTTTTTGGGTGTTTGGCCGAGCTCCTCTTTCCACATATTTGTGGTGTGCGTCTTGATGTTGAGTGACCTACAGTTTTATTAAAATACTTTTACTTAGTTTAAAAAATTGTTTTTGTGGTGATATGAGTTTTTCACAGAGAACCAACCTCAAGAAATCACCTTTTTCTCGTGAAACACAAATGAAAACAGGCTTTTTTAATATTCTGAGATTGCCAAATTGCGTACATAGGCCTATTATTTAAATACTCTAGTTCTTTTTTTTTAGAAATGCTGCTGTTCCGCATTACCCTTAACTACTCCTTCACTTGAATAAGTAAAAACGAAAATTAAGTTATTTTATTGTATATTTTCCTTCATTTCTAAGTAATATCTACATAGTGTCATGGCACACAAGCAACAAAGAGAAAGAAGTGTAAAAGTATGCATTCTCAAGCCGGAGTTAACTCTCTGTCCTTCCATAGGGCAGGGCATTCACAGTGGAAGGGGAAGATTGTCTCCTTTTTCTCCGGTTACTCACAACTTTGACAGTATGTGTTGTGAGGGATGCCCATTTTGGCTGCTTGTTCTCCGACAGACCAAAAGCCAGTTGTGACTGCCGTTAGTCTCCAGGCGTCCCGTCGCGTTATGTTCAACAATGTTAACTATTGTTTGAGGTTGTAGGTGGGCCATAACGTTCTGCTAATTTTGCATTTCGTCTGGTCTCTCCATCTACAATCCGCGATTAGGAGGTATTTTAGGGAAATCGTGCTCTGGACTGGACCTAATGGTGTGAATACTGATTCTGCCAGAGCGTTATTCATGGCAGATCCCCCTCTTGCCAGTTCATCTGCTTTTTCGTTACCTTCAATATTCCGATGTATAGAGACCGAGATTAAGGTAACATTATGGTTTCCACTCAAGGTGGAAAGGCTATTCCTCATTTGTTCCACCACCATAGAGGTTGTTGTAGCTGAATCCAGTGTCTGGATTGTAGCTTGGCTATCCGAAAGAATAGCGATGTTGCCCATAAAAGAGAAATCAAGCTTCTCCAATTGCGAGTACTTCCACCTGGAAGACACTGCAGGCATTAGGGAGACGCACAGATTTTTTAATTTTAAGGCTATGAGAATATATGCAGGGTGCGTCATCTTTTATGTAAACGCTGAATAACTTTGTTATTTACAAACCGATCGACTTGAATTCAGTACAATTTCAACTATGGATCGCTTTACCTCAATTATGCAAATCAGTTGTGTTTTTTTTTCAAAGTTATTCAATGTTTTCATACCGACATAAAAGATTTTTATAATCACACATGACCAAAGAAGGGGAGATAGTACTCCTCCCTGTGGACCACCCCTATGGACTCTCTTAGTTATGTTGATATTACCCATATTAGCTGTAATGATCCTGGTTTCTAGCATAGAGATGATCCAATTGCTGATATAATGTTCCACCCCTAAGTCCGTTGGATAGCATTAGTGCGAACGTTATTAAAAGCGCCTTATATGTTAAGAAAAGCTGTCATGGTATACTGTTTGCTTGCTAGAGACCCCTCTATTGTTCGTATTGCCACGTAAAGTGCTGTCTCCGTCGATTTGCCTTTGAGGTAAGCATGTCGTGCAATTAATATACTAGAGCTCTCCAGCGAGCTTCTAATGTGTGTGTCTAAAAGCCGTTAAAATGTTTTTAAAGTCCTTGGCTGATTCATGCCCCCTTCTATCTACCTTTGGTATGAAGATGACGCTAAAAAGTTTTCAGCTATTTCGAATATAACCTAGGTTTAGACACGCTTTGAAAATTTCCATTAGCCAGGATATTTAAAGGAGAAAATGATTTCATTGTCCATGCAACATTCTCTTTTGTGACTATTACGTCGGCAAGATGCTGTGGGTCATAGCAGCTGCACCGGATTCTCCCAACATCGCTTTCTTGAGCGCTACATCGCGGAAAATAAGTGTTTAAGAGAATTTCTAGAGATTCTTCTGCCGTAGAAGACCAAGTGCCATCTGCCCTTTTGACCCAAGAAGCCATTGAATGATCTTTGGACAAAATACGGCTGTACCTCGCAGAATCCCTGGTAGATTCGATCGAAGAAAAAAAATCTCTCCAGTTCTCCTTCTTGGCGGCCCTAGTTGCCTTTTTGAATTGTATCCGACTTTCTTTGTACAATTGTGAATTACCTGTTGAGTAGCGTGACCTAGTAGAATAGAATAGAATAGAATATAATAGAATAGAATAGAATAGAATAGAATAGAATAGAATAGAATAGAATAGAATAGAATAGAATAGAATAGAATAGAATAGAATAGAATAGAATAGAATAGAATAGAATAGAATAGAATAGAATAGAATAGAATAGAATAGAATAGAATAGAATAGAATAGAATAGAATAGAATAGAATAGAATAGAATAGAATAGAATAGAATAGAATAGAATAGAATAGAATAGAATAGAATAGAATAGAATAGAATAGAATAGAATAGAATAGAATAGAATAGAATAGAATAGAATAGAATAGAATAGAATAGAATAGAATAGAATAGAATAGAATAGAATAGAATAGAATAGAATAGAATAGAATAGAATAGAATAGAATAGAATAGAATAGAATAGAATAGAATAGAATAGAATAGAATAGAATAGAATAGAATAGAATAGAATAGAATAGAATAGAATAGAATAGAATAGAATAGAATAGAATAGAATAGAATAGAATAGAATAGAATAGAATAGAATAGAATAGAATAGAATAGAATAGAATAGAATAGAATAGAATAGAATAGAATAGAATAGAATAGAATAGAATAGAATAGAATAGAATAGAATAGAATAGAATAGAATAGAATAGAATAGAATAGAATAGAATAGAATAGAATAGAATAGAATAGAATAGAATAGAATAGAATAGAATAGAATAGAATAGAATAGAATAGAATAGAATAGAATAGAATAGAATAGAATAGAATAGAATAGAATAGATCGATTTGAGGTTTACACTAGGATCTCATGGATTTTTGTCCCCTCTATTCATCACAGTATCTCATCCAAACCTGTGAAAGTGTATTGAAGTATCCGGAGATTGGTCGCGGAAACGAGAAGAGTCAGTGGACCATGTCCCAATTTAAGCAGATGACTGCGCAATCTGCTTTGACCTGTGAGAAGGGCCGTGAGAATTCTCAGTTTATCTTTAAGAGGGATGCCATACCTCTGCTGATTGTACCCCCCGTTAGGATTTTGCCTTGTGTAGCTCCATAATTTGATGTCAGCTAACCTCTCTTAGCTTTAGCTCTTATAGCTCAAGGATTTCTCGGACAGAGTCGGCCTTTTTGGTAAAGGCTTGATGTTACGTCACAGGGCATAGCACATTCACGTAAAGTACGTTTTCAATTTAAATATATCATCTGCTCTGGAAATGAACTAAACACTTATAGTATCGTTATTTCCAACACCATCCCGCCTCCTCGTTCAACTTATTATAAGATTCACCAAAAGTCCCACCCGCGTCGTTTAAATGTGAAACTACCGTTCTCTTAAACTAGGCAAACATATTGTTTTAAAATCAAATGGAAATTTTCAAATGTTTTTGCAAAAAAGGGTTTCTCTTCAAATTTTTAAGTTATTTTGTCATTAAATTATCAATACAGTCAGGGCATTCAATCTTAAACTCCTGCTAGGTTTGGCAAAATTTCTTTATAGTTTATTTATCTTTGCATTATATATCATCACCTCCGCCTTTATTTTCAAAATAAAGAGGTCATATGCTTTGACTTTTTGAAATAGTTATTAGGAAGGCAAAGTACAAGTGTAAGCAGGGTTCGATTGTTCATAAGACAATGTACATAACTGCCCAGCCGATGCGGGGCCTACACACAGATAAAAAATTGTTTCATCGGGTGAACATTTAATTTGAAGATTTGTATCCTCAATGACAAATGACAAGATTATTGTTTTCACATGGATTGCAATGTCTTAATGATATTTGATTTTCTCGTGGCGAATTCAACGCCAACCAAAGACGCCGATGCAAGGAGTTGGGGCGTGACAACCATTCAGCAATGTTCGAAACTCCCTGTATGAAACACCAAATGATTCAAACGTTTTTTCTAATGGTGCATTTCTGCTATTGAAAAGCTGCTAATAAAACTATCTGTGGTTCAGATGCGGCGTAAAACTGTAGGTCCCTCCATTTGTGAAACAACATTACGTCGCACACCACAAATAGGAAGAAGAGCTCGGCCAAACACCCAGCGAAGTATGTAAGCGAAAATTTTATATTGTATTATATATTTAAAATACGATGGTATGGCAAAGTGCTTAAAATAAATATAGGGTTTTTCAGTAAGAGCGCTTCAACTTTTGAACTTTCTTGAATAAAACACAAACGGTTTGACTTTTTTAACTAATTTTTTTTTTTATTATCGAGTTTGAACATATACATTTAAGTATGAAATTCGATTTCTTTTGCTTGACCACCGCGTGCACGTTTTACGAAGTCCAATCGTTACCCAATTTTCGACCACTCTTTTGCATAAATCGGCCGAAATTCCAGCAATTTCGCGTTCAATATTGGCTCTGAGCTCACAAACCGTCGCCGGCTTGTTACTGTAGACCAATGACTTCACATAACCCCAAAACGGGACGGCTTGTTAAATGGACCGTAAAATGGCCGTAATGCTCTTAAAGTAGCAGCAACAGAACGATTATTTTCATAAAAAATTTGCACGATTTACAATCGTTGCTCAAGTGTGTAGTGTTCCATGATGAAATGTATTCTAATGAAGTTTACAAATGACAAGCGAAAAATAAAAAATATTGCGTCGTTCTCCCTCCCTACCGGAAAAAAGTTGAAGCGCACCTATTAGAAAACCCTATATATTGTAATGGCTCCGCCAAATTAGCTTGACCCGAAGTTCAATCTAATGCGAATTCTCATCAACATCGCGAATAAGAAAGACAAGAAGATTTTTCAATGGTCGCCGAAAAAAGTGTACCGAATTTATTTTCCAATATTTCGATTTAAAATCCAGTAATAAATTAATTTTAGGTAAAGGCAAATTCGTTAGATAGGCCATAGGAGAAGTACTTTAACTGATCCTTTTTGAAGCAAATCGTAGAAGAAGTAAACTTCTTTTCTTATCGTGATTGGCTTATTGGTCTGCCTCAGTCATCAAAGTTAACAATGATGTATTAGAGTGACCCTACAATGATCGTATTGCCATGCTTCTAATGTTTGTAGTGCTAATTTTTCCAGCTGTGACCCTCCTTGTGCTGCATGACCGCTATAATAATGTTTTATTCCCTCAGTGAATTGCGTACTATTCCGTAGTCTTCACTCCTATTTATTGTACTTTTTACGCTTCTGCATTCTTGTCCGACAACAATGTTTTCTCTTTAATTTTTTGTTAATTTCAATTTAAATTTCTGCTTAAGCTTCCTGGTTCTTTATCTCCCTCTTTCAGCCAACAGTTAGTAGCAGATGAAGGATATTCATATTATTACTTCACTACCTGTCCACTTCGTCAACATATTTGCCTCAATTCCAGGTGAACCGTTGACAATGTTCTACAATTTTGTTTGATTTTCGTATTTACATTGAGGCCTGTGTTACGCCAAGGAACAAGGGCAAAATATGAATATATACTCGTATTTACATATTTATTCTTCTGAAGTCTTTCGTGCAATTTTGTGTATTGCGCTTTCACTTTGACTTGGGGCTGAGTTTATGTATTCAATTGTTTCAATTGTGAGTGAAACCGGAAATATATATTTTTGGACGTATTTGGGAGTATTAAATTTTCATGCACTCACTGCCGCTGGCGCTTATGAATGACGCAGAAATACATGTACACATAATATATATGCGTATGTTTTTGTGAGTGGTTTTACTACATCAAAGAAATTTGATCCCGCCGTACGAGAAAAGCTTAAAAATCAAAAATTCTTGCTTGAGGCTTAGAAGGTAATAGTTATGCTTTATGAGTTAAGATGGCGTCTGTGCCGTGTTTTTGGAAGACAGAAAATATTCAGACAAATATATTTTGTTTTTTTTTTGGTATTTTAAAATGTTTTTTTGTTTTATTATTTAGCTACTCATTATTATTTATTATTCATGTTGAAGTTGTGTCAAATGTTTTATTGATAATTCATTCAAATTGTAGGGACTTCAAGAAATTTGCAAAATCAAAAAAAAAAAATTAAATTTAAGTACAAAATTTGGTATAAACTGAAAAATTAAAATTGAGTTATTTTTTCTAGTGTTGCATTTTATCGCATATAACTTTCTCAAAATCCAACCGAAGAAATTTCAGCCCTTAAATGACCAATGACTTCAATGATTAAGTTAGTTAGACCTTTAATGGTGTTCAATTAGATCTATACGCAAAATTTGCTGGAATACGGATTAAGAAGTAGCCAATTGCTATAAGCTCTGCCGATTTGACTAATTTTCAACTGAAATACTTGCGGCTGCGAAAATCTTCTGTGAGAAAAGAAAAAATTTTCATTGAAAATAGAAAATTTCCAGGTTCATACCCGAGAAGCTGAAAGCCCTTTTGTAGAGTAATCAGAGTCATATTATATTATATAGGGTTATTCAATAGGTGCGCTTCAACTTTTTTCCGATAGCGAGGGCGAACGACGGAATATTTTTTATTTTTCGCTTGTCATTTGTAAACTTCATTAGAATACATTTCATCATGGAACGCTACACACTTGAGCAACGATTGTAAATCGTGCAAATTTTTTATGAAAATAATCGTTCTGTTGCTGCTACTTTAAGAGCATTACGGCCATTTTAGGGTCCATTTAACAAGCCGTCCCGTTTTGGGGTTATGTGAAGTCATTGGTCTACAGTAACAAGTCGGCGACGGTTTGTGAGCTCAGAGCCAATATTGAACGCGAAATTGCTGGAATTTCGGCCGATTTATGCAAAAGAGTGGTCGAAAATTGGGTTCAACGATTGGACTTCGTAAAACGTGCACGCGGTGGTCATGCAAAAGAATTCGAATTTCATACTTAAATGTATATGTTCAAACTCGATAATAAAAAAAAATTAGTTAAAAAAGTCAAACCGTTTGTGTTTTATTCAAAAAAGTTCAAAAGTTGAAGCGCTCTTACTGAAAACCCCTATATTATGTTAGGTTAAAAAAAAAAAAACAACATTTGTTTATTTTATTACGATAAAAGTACAGCTTTCTGAAAAGCTTAAACAGCCTAGCGAATTTATTCTAAATAAGTTTGTACATTTAATTCAAAGTCTTAACCGCAAATTACATTTTTTAGACCAGCTTGCAGATTTCCTTGAATCGCGTCATGCGCAAAATTATACTACTTAAATGTATAGTTTTATTTTAAATTAATTGATTTTCATAGATTTTATTTCAAAAAAAATGTTCGAAAAAATCTCTACCGTTTTGGAGCGCACAGTTCTTTGATCAAATTATATTAAATAATAGGACTATGAATAAGTTCGTGCGGTTTTACAACAGATGGCGTAACTTGATTATTATTCCATCGATCCACATTTCCAAACATTCATTGGAGAGCTACTGTCGTAAGGCACAAACGTCAGTATAAGTTTTTTATTTGAAGCGTAAACAACAATATTTTTACCACACTTGAAAATGTCGAATTTCGTGCCAAATAATGTGTGTTTGCGGGGAATTCTTCTTCATTATTTTAATATGAAGAAAAAAGCAGCCGAAAGTCATCGTATCTTGGTGGAAGTTTATGGTGAGCATGCTCTATCTGAGCGAACGTGCCAGAAGTGGTTTGCACGCTTTAAAAGTGGTGATTTTGGCTTGGAAGACGAAGAACGCGAGGGTGCGCCGCCAAAGTTCATGGATACCGAATTGGAGGAATTGCTCGATCAAGATCCGGCTCAAACGCAAGAAGAGGTTGCAAAAACTTTGGGAGTTGATCAATCAACCATTTCCAAACGTTTAAAAGCCATGGGAATGATCCGAAAGGTAGGCCATTGGGTGCCGTATGAATTGAAGCCAAGAGACGTTGAACGCCGTTTTATGGCATGCGAACAACTGCTTCAACGGCACAAAAGAAAGGGTTTTTTGCATCGAATTGTGACTGGCGATGAAAAGTGGGTCCATTACGACAATCCAAAACGTCGGGCAACGTATGGATACCCTGGCCATGCTTCAACATCGACGTCGGCGCAGAATATTCATGGCCTGAAGGTTATGCTGTGTATCTGGTGGGACCAGCTGGGTGTTGTGTATTATGAGCTACTGAAACCGAATGAAACGATTACGGGGGATGTCTACCGACGACAATTGATGCGTTTGAGCCGAGCACTGCGAGAAAAACGGCCGCAATACGCCGATAGACACGACAAAGTTATTTTGCAACATGACAATGCTCGGCCACATGTTGCACAAGTGGTCAAAACATACTTACAAACGCTCAAATGGGATGTCCTACCCCACCCGCCGTATAGTCCAGACCTTGCGCCATCCGATTACTATCTCTTCCGATCGATGCAACATGGCCTGGCTGACCAGCACTTCCGTAATTACGATGAAGTCAAAAAATGGATCGATTCGTGGATTGCGGCAAAACCGACCGAATTTTTCACAAAGGGAATCCGTGAATTGCCAGAAAGATGGGAAAAAGTAGTAGTAAGCGATGGACAATATTTTGAATATTAAATTTGTAACCATTTTACGTCAATAAAGTTTCAAATTTCGAAAAAAACCGCACGAACTTATTCATAGTCATATTAATAGGACTATGAATAAGTTCGTGCGGTTTTACAACAGATGGCGTAACTTGATTATTATTCCATCGATCCACATTTCCAAACATTCATTGGAGAGCTACTGTCGTAAGGCACAAACGTCAGTATAAGTTTTTTATTTGAAGCGTAAACAACAATATTTTTACCACACTTGAAAATGTCGAATTTCGTGCCAAATAATGTGTTTTTGCGGGGAATTCTTCTTCATTATTTTAATATGAAGAAAAAAGCAGCCGAAAGTCATCGTATCTTGGTGGAAGTTTATGGTGAGCATGCTCTATCTGAGCGAACGTGCCAGAAGTGGTTTGCACGCTTTAAAAGTGGTGATTTTGGCTTGGAAGACGAAGAACGCGAGGGTGCGCCGCCAAAGTTCATGGATACCGAATTGGAGGAATTGCTCGATCAAGATCCGGCTCAAACGCAAGAAGAGGTTGCAAAAACTTTGGGAGTTGATCAATCAACCATTTCCAAACGTTTAAAAGCCATGGGAATGATCCGAAAGGTAGGCCATTGGGTGCCGTATGAATTGAAGCCAAGAGACGTTGAACGCCGTTTTATGGCATGCGAACAACTGCTTCAACGGCACAAAAGAAAGGGTTTTTTGCATCGAATTGTGACTGGCGATGAAAAGTGGGTCCATTACGACAATCCAAAACGTCGGGCAAAGTATGGATACCCTGGCCATGCTTCAACATCGACGTCGGCGCAGAATATTCATGGCCTGAAGGTTATGCTGTGTATCTGGTGGGACCAGCTGGGTGTTGTGTATTATGAGCTACTGAAACCGAATGAAACGATTACGGGGGATGTCTACCGACGACAATTGATGCGTTTGAGCCGAGCACTGCGAGAAAAACGGCCGCAATACGCCGATAGACACGACAAAGTTATTTTGCAACATGACAATGTTCGGCCACATGTTGCACAAGTGGTCAAAACATACTTAGAAACGCTCAAATGGGATGTCCTACCCCACCCGCCGTATAGTCCAGACCTTGCGCCATCCGATTACTATCTCTTCCGATCGATGCAACATGGCCTGGCTGACCAGCACTTCCGTAATTACGATGAAGTCAAAAAATGGATCGATTCGTGGATTGCGGCAAAACCGACCGAATTTTTCACAAAGGGAATCCGTGAATTGCCAGAAAGATGGGAAAAAGTAGTAGTAAGCGATGGACAATATTTTGAATATTAAATTTGTAACCATTTTACGTCAATAAAGTTTCAAATTTCGAAAAAAAACCGCACGAACTTATTCATAGTCCTATTTTTTTTTTTTTTTAATTTGCAGTTTGCCACACTACCAGCCTTGGCCTTGTCAATTTAAAATATTTTTATTTTTTAATCTTCTTATATTTTTCCAACCGAGAAATCATTTTCCTGTGCATATATTTAAATGTGGAAAATTCCTAGGATTATATACCGTTAACTTGCAATACCGCCACTTACTTATTCCCTATCAGCTTGCTGTCATAATACCTACACCTTCACTTTTACTACCAATTCTTTGTAAGCAGATTTCTGTGGCACTGAATAAAAAAGTGCTACAAAAGCAAGAAAAATTCTGTTTTTTTTATTTTCACGAAATCGTCGAAATATTTTTCCATTACACGAAAACAGCTAACACGTGGAAAAGGATCGGGCTAGAAAAAGCTCCATTCAACTGAAGCGTCACTGGATTTTAATGTAGCAGGCTGAAGTGACAGCTAAACGCAGAGCCGATAGTGTGTGAAGTTGAATGAGTAAGAAGGCATTTGTATCCGAGAACTTCGCTACATATGTATTTGTGTGTGAGCATTCTACGGACAGCAGTGTGTTTGCTAGTACTCGCATGAATGGGAATTATTGCTTAAGCACCTGTGTTATGTCTACTGTTTTCCTTTCATAGGTGTATTATCAGTTGAAAAAATTATGGTAATGTTTCATTTATAACTTACGGTGCACAAGTTTGTGTT
The DNA here is from genome assembly GCF_028408465.1 of Anastrepha ludens. Taxonomy (NCBI): domain Eukaryota; kingdom Metazoa; phylum Arthropoda; class Insecta; order Diptera; family Tephritidae; genus Anastrepha; species Anastrepha ludens. Next base: position 96,671,613 of record NC_071499.1, read on the forward strand.
TTTGATAAGCCGCACAAACATATTGCCAACAATTGATCTGACCTAATGCTGGATTTATCATTCAGTCTTTTGGCAAGTTTTGTGAAGAGATGAAAATATACAGAAAACATACGTACATATGTTGTGGAAACATATTCAAATACATACTTACACACATAAATATTGTCTAACAAGTATTTGTGCACATTTGAAATATGACGCATTTATCTAACAGCTGCTTATAACCGATGTAATTTGTAAATGTTTGCGGAAAATGTAAAAATACTCAGATTATTAGTAGAGGTGTAAGTAAATTGTAAACACGAATGACCGGATTTAGTAGTAGTGTTGATGAACATTTGTTTCACTTTATCTCACTAAAAACACAAAAATAGTAAATCAACCAAAGCTACCACATATTAATAAGTAGTGCCTATACTGACTAAAGTTTAATGCATAAACCGCATAACGAAATAAAAAAAGTGCAGTGAAATTAATTGTACTAAGTACAAAAAACACTGGTTTACTGATTCTGAAAATCGAGTTATATTTTTTTTATAGATAAGTTTTCGATATATTTACAATTTATCGTTAATCGGCTAAAAGCTCTTCCGTTAAATTACATATATAATACGATTCAGCTAGACAATCCTAATATAAATCTTCTTCTTCTCAATTGGCGCGATAACCGCTTGCGCGATTGAGGCCGAGTTTAACAAAGCGCGACAGTCGTTTCTTTCTCGTGCTAACCGGCGCCAATTGGATACACCTAGTGAAGCCAAGTCCTTCTCCACTTGATCTTTCCAACGCAGAGGAGGCCTTCCTCTTCCTCTGCTACCACCAGCTGATCCCGCATCGAATACTTTCAGAGCCGGAGCGTTTGTATCCATTCGGACGACATGACCCGGCCAACGTAGCCGCTGGATCTTTATTCGCTGCGCTTTGTCTATGTCGTCGTAAAGCTCATACAGCTCATCGTTCTATCGCCTGCGATATTCGCCGCTGCCAACGTGCAAAGATCCAAAAATCTTACGCAGAACTTTCTCTCAAACACTTCAATCCTCGCTTCTTTGGATGTTGTCATCGTCCACGCTTCTGCGCCATACGTTAGGACGGGCATGATGAGAGTATTGTAGAGTGTTAGTTTTGTTCGACGAGAGAGAACTTTACTGCTTAGTTGCCTACTTAGTCCAAAGTAGCACTTGTTGCCAAGAGAGATTCTACGTTGAATTTTCAGGCTGACATTGTTATCGGTGTTAATGCTGGTTCCTAAATAAACGAAGTCTTTTACAACCTCGAAATTATAACTGTCAACAGTGACGTGGGTGCCGATACGCGAGTGCGCCGACTGTTTGTTTGAAGACAGGAGGTACTTCGTTTTGTCCTCGTGCACCACCAGACCCATTTGCTTTGCCTCTTTATCCAGTTTGGAGACGGCAGAACTAGCAGCGCAGTTGTTGAGGCCGATGATGTCAATATCATCGGCATACGTCAACAATTGTACGCTCTTATAAAAAATTGTACCTGAGCGATTAAGTTCTGCGGCTCGTACGATCCTGTCCAACATCAGGTTAAAGAAGTCACACGACAGCGAGTCACCCTGTCTGAAACCTCGTTTGGTATCGAACGGCTCGGAGAGGTCCCTTCGAATTCTGACGGCGCTGCCAATGTTGAACAGTGTCATCTTACATAGCCGTATTAGTTTTGCGGGGATACCAAATTCAGACATAGCGGCATACAGGTAACTCCTTTCCGTACTATCGAATGCAGCTTTGAAGTCGACGAAAAGATGGTATGTGTCGATTCTCCTTTCATGGGTCTTTTCCAAGATTTGGCGTATTGTGAATATTTGGTCGATGGTAGACTTTCCAGGTCTGAAGCCACGCTGATAAGGTCCAATCAGTTGGTTGACGGTGGGCTTCAGCCTTTCACACAATACGCTCGCTAGAACCTTATAGGCGATATTTAGAAGACTAATCCCGCGGTAATTGGCACAAATTGCAGGATCGCCCTTCTTATGGATTGGGCAGAGCACACTTAAATTCCAATCGGCAGGCATGCTTTCATCCGACCATATTTTGCATAGAAGCTGATGCATGCACCTTACCAGCTCCTCGCCGCCATGTTTGAATAGCTCAGCCGGCAGTCCGTCGGCGCCCGAGGCTTTGTTGCTCTTTAGCCGTGTTATCGCTATTCTCTCCTCGTCATGATCGGGTAGCGGAACGACAATTCCGTTGTCGATGATCTTCAGATTCTCTGTGACATGAGCAGCTATCACTGTTTATCAGGTTCGAGAAGTCCTCCCTCCATAATTTAAGATTGCTCTGGATGTCAGTCCCCAGTTCGCCGTCTTTGTTCTTACAGGAAAACGCCCCGGTCTTAAAACCTTCTGTAAGCCGCCAAACTTTCTGGTAGAATTTTCGGGCGTTGTTCCTGTTGACTATACTTATGATTTAGCTTTCATGAATAACGAAAGTGATCGTCAGCTGGCGCTCCCGGGGTGGGTGTGATTGCGAGATGGTACTAAGCGTGTCGAAAAAAAATTGCTACCAACTTATTTTGTACCAGCTGAAATTTTTTTCATGTATTGTTGACATTTAGTAGAATAAAAAAAAATAGTCAGCTGCGTGGTAGAGGGGGGAAAACTTGTCAGCTGAACTTGAAAAATAAATTGAAAAGTAAAACTACTGTATGCCGATTGAAATTTTTTTGCATAATTTTGGACACATAGAAAATATAATAATGATGGTCAGCTGCGTTTATAGCGGTGGGAAGACCGTTAAGCCATATTATTGCTTTTGATGAATTGAACCCATGATCATCATCTAGAATTTTACAACATGAACTCTAATGGTTTTTTTACACTATCCCTCTTTTTTATTCACAAGACAGATTTCGAGTTTTGTATTCCCCTTTTGCTATCTAAGAATTTGCATTTACATTCGAAATTTGCTGTAAGCTTTTATTTCTTTGATTTGTCGCACTTTTGTCATTCGAATGCATTACCTCCTATACCAACGTGTTTACTACCAAAAATTATACATTGTCAGGAAGGTTTTTGTTTTTGTACACTTTGGCAACGTTGAGCTCCTGTGGCATAACAAATTTATTGCTTCAAAGTCGATAGTACTAACTTATAAAATATTGACTTAAATACTAATTTCTTATTCGTAGAAACTAGTCAAACGATTTTCGCTTGCCTAATGTTGCAAATGTGGAGAGGTAGTTTGTTGAGATGCAGGAATTTCATGATGCCCACTCATCGATTTTGGTTGTGGTACACTGCACATTGAATCTGGTCAATACGCTAATCAAGCAAAATGACAGTGTGATTGGAGGAGTTACTATGAATTATGAAATACCGATTCGAATGTCGCCGTTCTGCTTTATTTGATTACTTTATGTGCAAATCCCGGTCAAGCTCCTATGTTAATATATTTTATTACAGTAAAAAATGTGAAATGGAAGATTTTAAGGTTTAACCGTTTGAGTGCTAAGCGATTTTCTTTAATACATACGAAAATTGCGAAGCAAAATTTGGTCTAAGAAAACTGAAATATGATGGCTTTACAAATATAAGCATAGAGAACACAAAAAATTACATATTTCAATAATTTTATTTTTATTTTGTAGACTAAACTATTAGTTATGATTATAAGAAAAACTTATTTAAATTTTTTTAATATCATCTTTCTTTTTTTTTTTACAACAAGTTCCGGCATTATTATTCAAATTTTGGCACATTTGTGGTTCCCCACACATGTACCATGCACACCTTTTTTGCAAATGTTGCATATTAGCCGGGAACGCTTTGGATTTTTAGATCCTTTTACACTACATACGAACGAAAATTAAAAATTGTTTTTAACGGTCTCAACTAATTTATACTTTTATATGACATAAATTTTTTATAAATATCGCAAAATAATCTTCAACACGTTCCTAGCCGAACGCCAAATGCACAGTGATGCAATCGTCGCTATAGCAACGCGCCGCAAATTTGGAGTAATTAGTTATCGTCGCTATATCGACGAATCGCACTCAAACGGTTAAGGCAGATAAACTGGTACAATAAGTAACTAAATGAAAGTTCAATTAATAAATGTTCTGATCTAGAGAAAATTCTCGATCTTAACGGCAGTTCTGTACAACGGTCTTCTACTGAATACCACATACATATATAAGGGTTACCGTACACTTTTCCCAATCCATTTTTCCCAAAAGTCATTTTTCCCAAAACTTTTGTTCCCAATAAAATAACTCCCAAACCAATTTTCCCAATTCAATTAAAATCCTATTTTCCCCAAACTTTTTTTTTTTTTTACGTAGAACTCCTTTTCGCGTGGGCGGCCTTTGGCCGCGCTTCAAAAAAATAACCCTCATCAGTCCAGCTCCAGCTACGCAATCCACCGTATTTTTGCGTAGAACTCCTCTAAAGAATTTATTTTATTGGGAACAAAAGTTTTTGGAAAAATGACTTTTGGGAAAAAAGTCTTGGGCCTTTGGCTGCGCTTCAAAAAAATAACCCTCATCAGTCCAGCTCCAGCTACGCAATCCACCGTATTTTTGCGTAGAACTCCTCTAAAGAATTTATTTTATTGGGAACAAAAGTTTTGGGAAAAATGACTTTTGGGAAAAAAGTCTTGGGAAAAACAGTTTGGATGAAAAAATTTGGGAACATTTGCCTTTGGGAAAAGTAAGCATTGGGAAAAAAGTTTTGGGAAGAATGGATTGGGAAAACTGGTCGGCAACGATATATAAGAGGAACTTACACCCATTTTGAGTGCGTGGTCGAACACTTCCTCTTATTTATGGTGTGCGTCTTGAAGGTATTCCACAAACGGATGTTTGATCGCTATTAGAAAAAACTTTTTCAGCAATTTTGGTGTTTCATGCATGGAGATTCGAGCCTACATACTTCCAAATGGTAGTCTTGCGCCAAATAAATAAAGAGATTTTCAAAAATTATACAGCAACCGAAAATCCATTCACAAAGAACTTTGAATCCAACTTTGACACCTTAAATAAATCCAAAGCGACTTAGAAGTACTCTTAATTTTCATCGACAGGCTTGATTGTCACGAGCGTGTTCCCCAACACTTACTTTTACTAACGAAAACGCATATACTAACTTATTCATTCAATCAAGCCCAAGCGTACCTCTACAAGTCAGTGTGCAAATTGATGAGTGATTGCGCACACTAAAGTGAAGAATCGATTTCACACTTGACCAACCGGCAAGTTTGTACACCAGTTTTGCATTTAAATTCAGCTCCACGGTATGTATATCAGCCATTGATATTAATAGAATTTACTTATGTAAATGCAGAAAATGTAAAAGAGGCTCAGCTAAAGGAAACAAGCGAAACACAATTTAAGGTAAACTCTCGCCGAACACGCAATTCTTTTATTATTTTCTTGCTGCTAACAAACTAATCTACGTTGGATTATACTGTTTAGTGCAAAAAAGCAAACGAATATAGTTGTAAAAATAAGCAAAATATATAACCTCTGAAGTTTATTCAATTTAGGCTGCACTAAATCAAGTGACTCCATTAAAATTCTGATAATACTTGCACGCACTTTGACGGCCACTCCACGCTAGGCTATTATTACATAGTTATTGATTTTGTTTTCAAACTGGCTTTTTGGAATTTTAGCAGGCGCAGCTATGTATTAGGTGGAATACAGTGTGTTCAATAACTATTGCACAGGTACTTATTGAAAATGCCAATTGATTTGCTTGTTATATGATTGTAATATTTCTTTAGAAAAATTTAGCTAATTTTCCTTAATATAAATTCTAGTTTTGAACTTTAGGCAAATTAAAAAACAAGTCAGCAAATTTTTATAAAAATGCCGAATTTCGTAATCGGAATTTTTGAGAAAATTTCGAGCATACAGTCCTACATGTAGTTTAGTAAAGTTTAGTGCAAGTTTGAAGTTGTTGAAACATGAAAATTTTTTATAATTCTGTTTTTTGACGGTGTGTGCACTTATTCCTATACAATGTCGCGCTTTCGTTCTTTAAAGAAAAAGCACAATACAAATACAATGAGAATTTTCGAGCCTATTCAAATTTGAATTTTTTTATACCAAAATTCAATGCACTATAGTGGCAAAGCCGAAATTCTGACTAAAAAATTTTGGTTTAAAAGTTTAGTTTGTAGGAAAAGCAACTATATTTTTATTTAAAAATATAAAAATCAAATAAATTGTTAAAACTTGTTAAGGCCGGCGGGCCAATTAGATGTCCTAAATTCAGTAGTTTTCGCGAAGCGTTGTAGGATGAGAAAAAAAAAAACAATTAGCCAAATGAAGTTTTGGGGATAGTTTAATATATATTTGAACTAAAAAAAAAAATGTGTGCAATATCCAACAATATATTGTAAGCCGAGTTATCAATAGATTCCCAGAGCGCCTTGCCACTGAAGTATCTAACTTCTGTACAAGATACAACTTTCAATTTTCATCTGAAAGCAAAAAAAAAAAAGATTATTAATTTTGATGTAATTATCTTCGATGTGAACTAAGAAAATTGGGAGAAACACGTAAAAGTCGAATTTTTGGGGAAGGTAGAAAAAAAAGTGGGTTTTCAAGGAAAAAAAAACTCTTCAACTGGGTAAAAAAGTCGCTTAAAAAAAGTTTTTGGATGTTTGTTTTAGTTCACATAGAAGAAAAAACAATGCTGAAGATAACGCATTTTGAATGAAATGGATAGCTCGTTTAGTTTTTTTGCAATCGTGTACATAAATTAGGTAAAATCGTGAAAATGAAAAGCCGAGAAAACGCGCTTCAAACTGCAACAATAAGCGCACGGTTGCTCGACGCCGCACTACGCTCGGCTCTGTAGCTCTGCAAATACTTGGAATTTAACTCTGAAAATTTGTGTCTCATGTTCTTGAATATCTAAGCTATTGATTTCAGGAAAAAAAAAATCGATTTTTTTTACCTTTTAATTGGCCCGCCGGCCTTAATAAACGCACTTTAGCAAGGCGGTATGACGGGGCGTATGAGTGATTAAAGATCAAATAGTGAGTTAATTCAATTACTCTGGCGATAGGCCTTCGATTTGATTAGCTTCGTTCCAAACTTAAAAGGCAATAAAGTAAATGTGTCTAGTGAGCTCATCTGGCAATAAAAGGCTTAGGAAAGAAATATCATTTATTCATATATTGCCTTAATTTGATATTTGTTGAATATAAGCAGCTTTGTGGCGTCCGAAGCGCATAAGTATAAGTACCTATATATTATATGTTTGTATGCACATATTATATGCTGGAACCATCACAAAACTTTTCACCGAACAAAGGCCACAGGTAAGTTTTACCACAATAATACAGACGATTACCAAGTTTAAGGTGATGATTGTTTATTTCGAGGACAAGACGTGGTAATGACATACATATATAATGCCCAGTATTGGTTATGGAGCTCATGACAATGAAGCACACCAAATTATAGCATTTTGAACCAACATTGAGTTACTGGTTTAAGTATTGCACGGGAGAAGAAAGTTAGCGTATTTTAAACCATAATACGCCATTTCTGAAATCAACCCTTGTGAGTAATTTGTTTGATTAAATTGTGAACTAAATACCATCGGTATGCATTTGACTGCTTTCCTTTTCTGAAAAATGTTTTAACTAAACGACTTTTTCGATATCTGTGGTGCGGAGCTTTCTTGGTTCGTTCCATGGGAATAAACGGAGAATCGAAAAAATCAGTATTTAAAGGTCATGAGAGACTAAACTTCGCACTTACCTGCCCGCTTTTTTATTTTACTAAATTGTGATTTAAGCCGATTGAGGCAATAAAATACTGAAATAGATGAAGTGTGGAGAGCTGAGTAAGCATACCGCCAGAAGCAACGCTTCTAAAACATAAAATACTGTTTTTTAATAGTAAGTATAGAATTATAAATTGATATAAAATGAACAATGTTAGGGAAATGAGATTGAAATCAAAGTTAGAGGTATAATTCCATATGGCTAAGATGCGTTGGTGGGGCTATCTGAAAAGTTATGTACTACTGTGGGCAAAAAGTAAGGTGAATTTATTTGCCAAACTTCGTTATTTTTTCATGAGTTGGCAGCACTGTTAATAAGATCTGGGCCAACTTTCATGTGAATATCATTATCAGTAATATATTTACGCTTGTGTTTACCAAACGACCAAGAGAGCATTTTTCGATTTTTACAATGTCTGATTTGATTGAGCAGAGAAGTGCCATCAAATTTTGTTTGCGGAATGAAATTTCGGCTGCGGAAACGTTTAGCATGTTAAAGAAAGCATTTGGTGATTCCACCATGTCGCAGAAAAATGTTTGTAAGTGGTACAAAGACTTCAAAGAAGACTTCGAGAACGTGTTGATGACTTGGAGCGCTCCGGACGACCATCAACGTCAACAGATGACCAACACGGCAATAAAGTGAAGGAGTTAGTGCTCAAAAATCGTCGGTTGGCCGTTAAAGACCTTACTGATGTGATCGGAATATCAGAAGGATCTGTGAAAACCATTTTGAAAGACCATTTGGGCCTACGAAAAGTCAAATCTCGTTTGGTACCGAAAACCCTCAATTTCTTAGAAAAAAGTCCTCACGTTGATGTGTGTGAAACAATGCTTTCAGACTATCAGGACAAGCTCAAATGCATCATTACGGGAGATGAGACTTGGATTTATGCTTACGACCCTGAAACAACCGACCAATCAAGCGAATATCGTGCTAAAGGCGAGGCCAGACCGAAAAGAGCACGTCAAAGTCGTTCAAAAATAAAGGCCATGATGACAATTTTTTTCGATTTTCGTGGTGTGGTGCACTATGAATTCCTTCCACCTGGCCAAACTGTTAATAAGGAATATTATTTGAGCGTTATGCGTCGTTTACGTGAAGCAATTCGTCTAAAAAGATCAGAATTATGGGCCAACAACTCTTGGTTTTTGCATCACGATAATGCACCGTCTCACACTGCACTCGTTCTTCGTGACCATTTCGCAAAAATTCCACGCATATCGTTCCGCAACCACCATATTCGCCTGATTTGGCTCCATGTGACTTCTGGCTATTCCCAAAACTCAAGAGACCACTCCGGGGAACGCGTTTCGAGTCGATTGAGGAGATAAAAGCTGAATCGAAGAAGGTGCTGATGGCTATACCGGAAATGGACTATTTGGCATGTTTCAGGGACTGGAAAAATCATTGGCATATGTGTATTTCATCGAGAGGGGATTATTTTGAAGGGGATGAAATTGATTTACAAGAATAAATAAAGATTTTTCATTTTACAACCAAATTCACCTTACTTATTGTCCACAGTAGTAATATCAAACACCTAATTAGAAGTCAATGACCAATAATATATCTATTCAGTTTATATAATGACTGAAAATTGAATAGTTAGCAACATTGTTGATCAATTAGGAAGCTGATTTTTTCAGTGGAAATGAGAAATCTGCTTGAATACAAAACCTTTTATTATTGAATCAAATGGAAATTACTTCACTCACTTTGAAAATAAGTTTTCTTAATTAAAAAAAAAAATAAAAAGACGCTCTAATTAAATGATTAATAGCAACATAATATCTGTATTATCTTGACTACTTTCGGGAACCGGTTAAAAAAATCGTCTGTGCATTTTAAGGTTGCTCCGCCTTAACCTTCCGTTTGACTGATTTTGACCCTGTGTACTTTCATGCTTTCAAATGTATAGCTAATGAAATATTATTAAAGTAAATGAAGTTACATCACGGTAGCTCAATTACCTAGAAATATATTTTTTGCTACCAATTTTTACCAAACCAGCACTGCCTAACCGAGGACTAAAGACATAAATATGACCACTATTGTGCTCCGTTCTAGCTATCGATGCATGCGCTTCCACGCACGCACAGGCAAAATATTCTGGCTTGCCGGAAATCCAGTAATTGAACTTGTTTGCCATAATTGACGGTGTACGTTTTTATTATACGCGTAAAATGCCCACCGAGTGCGGTACATACGCATGTACTTGGTACTATGCTAGTTCTATCAGACTCTTGTTTGACAAACTGCTTAAAAATTTTAATTTTTCTTCAGAACATAATTCTTTAGCTCCTATTACACTTATCAAAATCTTTTGACTTTTCTCAAAATATTTTAATAATAAAACAGTAGTTAATAAAAGCGCAAAAATCGGTACCAATCAACCTTCGCCTACATAGAAAATCAACCTACATAAAAATGAACATATGCTATATTTCTCTTCTTCTGATGTTTGAATGACACTTTGTACAGATACAATTTGCACAGGTTACAAACACATACACATATGAACTCATGCCAATACACCAAATAATTTTGCAAATGAAAAATATTTACTCTCGGGAAATAGCAAAAAATATTCACCCTAATTCGATTACGGTATGCTGAGCATATCGACAGTGATGGGATGCAGTTGTGTTTAAGTGAAATGTGGCATTTAAAAATAGCGAATTTAATGAAAACTGTAAAGTTGTATTGAATATTGAAAAATTCAAATTACCGGGGCTATTAATAAATCGATGTTCATCAGTTCATTTGAGCGCGGCCAATAGCACAAAGGCAGCGTAGTAAAGACAACATCTGCCTACCATACCTTGCCCTATACACCCTTTATTCATTGAAAATTAAATTTTCTTTTATAAATGAAACACGTGGATCGATTTCGACTAAAATTTTATTTCCTGATTTGACAAGTACATCAATGGTTCCAAGATTTGATAAATACATTTGTATAAGTACATTCTAGAATTTACATTTTACAATTTTACGGTGTTGACAACCACTATATCAAAATTCCAAACAATACAAATACTGTTAAAAAAAAAATTAATATGGAACAATACCAAGAATTTGCATAAATTTACCTTCTGCTCAAATATGAACGAGACGTTATCAATAAAACGGTCCGCGGATGACATATGGCAAAAATAATTTTTTTTGTTTTTTGGTAGGACTGTTATAAGCTTACATGGCAAATTTCAGCGTGATATGTCACATAGTTTGTTTTCTGTGCTACTGTAAACAAGTCAAGCTCGAGTGTGTTCTTCGAATTTAACGATGGAAATTCAAGTTGAACAAAGAATTTGTTTGACATTTTGTGATTCCAACAAAATTTCGGCTTCAGACGCCTTAAAAATGTTAAAGACAACCTATGGGGACTCTACTCTATCGCGTGCACGTGTTTTCCAGTGGTACAAATCGTTCAAAGAGGGCCGTACATCGGTTGAAAACTTGCCTCATGAACGTCGTCCAGCAACATCAGTAAACGACGAAAACATCGGAAAAGTAAAGGAAGTTGTGCTTGAAAATCGCACAAATCGCAAAATCGGTTAACGCTGAATATTATTTAGACGTTTTAAAGCGTTTGCGCGAGAACATTCGTCTTAAAAGGAAGGGATTGTGGGACAACAAGTCATGGTTCTTGCATCACGATAATGCACCAGCTCACACATCACGTCTTGTTCGCGATTATTTGAACAAAAGTAATGTTAATATCGTTCCGCTAGCCCCGTATTCGCCTGATATGGCTCCATGTGACTTTTTCCTGTTTCCCAAGCTCAAGTTGCCGCTCCGTGGAAAACATTTTGAGACAATTGAAGTCATAAAAGAGAATTCGAAGAACACACTCGAGCTTGACTTGTTTACAGTAGCACAGAAAACAAACTATGTAACATATCACGCTGAAATTTGCCATATAAGCTTATAACAGTCCTACCAAAAAACAAAAAATTTAGTTTTGCCATATGTCATCCGCGGACCGTTTTATTGATAACGTCTCGTTCATATTTGAGCAGAAGGTATATGTAGTGTTTTATTTCTGACAATCCCTTAGTTAATAAGTCTGCAGGCATGTTAGGAGTTGGCAAGTATTTAGTTTCAACTAGACCGCTATTACTTACATCTCTGATAAAATTATACCTCACATCAATATGTTTTGATCGTTTATGAGATTGGTGGTTATTTGCCAGTTTTAAGGGGTTAGGCCACTCTAGGATTTTCAAAATATCGAAATTTTTTTTTTTGCTTAAAAGATGCTTTAAACTCTTTAGAATATAAAACAAAAAGTCCTATGCGTGAAAAAAATGTTTATCTCTAATATTTCGCACTTTTGCGCGAGCGTCTCTGACGTCTCTGACACGACTATTTCAAATTTAAACCGTGTTTATCTCAAAACGTGATTTTTCAAAACTGCACGCAGCATAACACAAACAATTTTTAATATTTTCACTTGTAATTGTACAAGGATCTTTAGAACATTATTCCGCACTGAAATACGTACGGATTTTTTTATTAATTAATTAGAAAAATTTTTATAAACAATTAACGGTTCCATTTTAGATGAAAAATTCTACTTTTGACTTCAAACATCTGCAAAATACACAAATTTCAATATTTCTAAAATCCCGTACGTATTTCTACAGCTATACTCACGTCGATTGAGAAGAATTTTTTTAATTTGGTTTAGGTGGACATTTACGTCAGTTGTACTGCGTGCCGTGAAGTGCCTTTTTCGCAGGGCGCGTTCAGAGATTCACTCCAAAGGCGCCATTTTGTAATATTTTTCAATAAAAATATTTGTAATTACACTTAAATATATGCTTAATAATATACTTAAAAGGTTTTTTCCTAGCACCTTTCTTTCAATGTAAAAAAAATCCTTAAAAAACTGCTTTTTTTACAGTAGCTAGAGGGGTGTAACCCCTTAATGCACTTTGGCTATCATTATACAATATTATCTTGTCAAAACAACCTGTTAATTCATATTCTAAATTTCTTAAATAAATGGCTTCTCGACAAGCCACTGACAAAGCCATATACTCAGCTTCACACCTACTGAGAGCAACAGTTCTTTGCTTTTTGCTCTCCCAAGAGATGGCAGATCCAGATTTAGTAAAACAGATGCCAGTATAAGAACTTCTATCAATGATATCACTAGCCTAGCCTGCATCTGCATACCCCTCTAGTTCTGTTCTCTCTTTAGAGTATCTTAAACAATAATGCTTTGTTTTTAACAAATATTTTAAAATTGTCTTAGCATAATTCCAGTGAACATGTGAATAACAATTATTAAATTGACTGAGGTAACTGACTGAAAGGCAATGTCTGGTCGTGTTAAAACTGCCAGATACACCAAACTACCTATAAGTTTTTTGATATGGCAAATGATCTTCACAAACATCAGATTTCTCAATATTTAATTTAGTCTCTATCGGAGTACTAACTGTATTACATTCAGGCATGTTAAACTTTTTAATCAATTGCTCAACATATTGCTCCTGATCCACTGTTATTGCATCTGCATGTTTATCAATATTAATCCTCACGCCTAAATATTGCTTTACCTGACCTGAATTTTTGATCTTAAATTTTTGTTCCAAGGCTTCAATTAAAATTGTATTATGAAATCATCAACATAAAATCGAACAAAAGTTTTCTTACCATTATTATGATTTTTTATAAACATACAAGGTTCTAATTTACTTTTGCTAAATCCTAAATTATATAATGTTTCTTTGACTCTCTGCTACCAGGCCAATGCAGATTGTTTTAAACCATACACAGCCTTTTTTAACTTTAACACTTTACTGGAATCTCTAACAGGAAAACCTTCAGGTAAATGCATATACATACTTTCTTTTAAATATCCGTCAAGGAAAGCTGTTGTAATGTCTAGGTGAGTAATGTCCATATCGAACTGAACGATTAATGCATATATTAAGCGCAAGGTTGAATGTCTAATGACCGGCAAGAATGTCTCTTGATAGTCCACACCAGCTTTCTGTGTATAACCTTTGGCCAGTAACCTTTGCCCGATACCTCACCTTACCATCACAATCATATTTTCTTTTTAGGACCCACTTGCACTGCACTACACTAGCACTTTTTGGAGCATCAACAATCTTCCATACTTGGTTGTCTTCGAACGCCTCAAACTCCTCTGCCATCGCCTGCAACCACTGCTGCTTTCCAGGACCACTGATAGCATCTTGATATGTCGGCTCGTCATCTCCTGTGGATCTAGTACAAATATTAGCAACACCGTACCTTGAAGGTTTTTTTCTCTGTCTTTTCTCTTTTATTTCTTGGAAAATTTTGTTCTTTTTCTAAGAATCCCCGAGTGACCCATAGTGGGCCCAGATAGTTGGCGGCCGTATTAGTGATTGAACATATAGGCAAGTTTCTCCTATAAACTGAAGCCAAAATGTCGTTTAAAAAAGTTGAAGTAGCTCACTTTTGGTTGAATAGTTACGTCATTAAGCGAGCTACGTATTTGGAGCTATAATAATTATCAACCCATTATTGAATTACACATCCCGACAAAATTTAACCAACATTCAGACCCAGAAACCAGACTATATATTTCCGAAGGTTTATGATGCGCTGAATCCAAATCTGGGCTCAGAATTGCTCTATTAGTTTGAGTTTTCGAGATATCCTAACCTAAAAGTGCAAAAAACCCCATTTTTGCCCATATTTGAGGTTATGTAGCCTTGCAGATGTTTTCTTTCGAAAACTCAAACTAATAAATTAATTTTAGTTATCAATCCGAATTTTGCATGGACAGAGAAGCAGATATTAGTTTAAATTATTTCGGATACTTTTCCTTGTAGACTAGTGTTATCATTTATACCAAGAGGAAGTTAACATTAGCTGAACTTTATGAGCCACCGGTGATCAGAAGGCTATAGTTAACGGTGATATATACATAATAATTTGAGAACGTCTGAACATCGATTTAAGCCAAACTGAACCGTAACCAAATTGAACATTTTCAAGGGCCTTAATTATAAACTGTCAATACTTTTAAAAAATTAATTTTTTTTAATAATATAATTATATAAAAGCAAGAAACAGTACTAAGTTTCCATCTCTTTAATTTGAGCTCATAAGATGCAGTTAGATTTCTAAAAATAAAAAAAAATAAAAAACTTATTTTTCCTTGTGTTTTACATAGTTGAATAATTTTATATTTTAATGTAAAACCAGTAGCTTATCGCCATTTTAAACTTGCAATTCACATTGTTTATCAGTATAGAGCTGACCTGCAACCCTGAGCAATTGCTCACTAGCAACACTCGACGGAGGAGCAGATAGACATTTCAAAGCATTTTTTTAAACAGAAAAGTCGGACTACCAGTGTTCAGAAATATTACAATTTCTTGGCAGCTCATATTTATTAAGATAAGTTATTAATTAATTATTTAATGAAATATAAGTTTTTTTCAATGTTATTACTGTAAATCATGTAAGTACCAGAGGCTGTGTTGAATATTTCCTAAAGGGATACAAATTACAAAAATATTCCATTCAACTTCGGTTTTTTTATCGAAGCGGGTCAGAACTTTTATGGCCGAACATAGCTGAAGCCGAAGCCGCAATTCGGTCGCTCTCTAATAATGATAAATATTTTCGTGCCTCAATCAGAAGGCATTGATGTTGCAAGCGTGTCATTTCAGCAGAATGCGCGATACAATTAATTTATAGAACGAAATATTTGGCGAACGATTAATTTCACAGAAGTCACCTACGGCAAGTCCACACTGATAAATCAGAAGCAATTGACCACTTGGAGGCAGAGTGGACGCGTTATTGCCGAAATATGGATGTGTGCACAAATCCACATACCAAAACGCCAAGATAATATTCTCACCAGCTTAATTTTATTTTTAACGAAGTCACTTTTATGGATATTGAAAACATATTTTCTGTGCTTTATTTTTGTTTCGGCACCTACTGTTAGAAAAACACCCTTTAAAATGGTTTTTACTCTGGCGATTTGCATAGTGCTCAATTTCATTAATGGTACGTTGAGTTTCAAATTTTTCTTCAAGAACTATTCTTGAGTTATTTTCTCTCAAAAAATCATAAAACTAAAGTTTTCAATGTTAACCAAAAAAAGTTATGCTTTCGAATGCTTTCTGTGGAATTTCATAATTTCTATGCATTGTGTGCCTACAACATGGACAACACAACGAGACAATGCTTGAAAATATATTTACGTGTGTGTGTTCTTGCTGCCGAGAACGTGTCAGTGCATGACAACCTTCCGTTTCCGGCATACATTAATAGGTAAGAAGTAAATCTTCACCCTTTTGTTAAGTTTTTTTATATAAAGGGTGATTTTTTAGCTATTAGGTGTGAAGCCTTTCAAAATACAGCTGTTGCAAGAATTGAAGCCGAACGACCTACCGCAACGCAGAATTTTTGGTGAATGGGCTCTAGAAAAGTTGGCCGAAGATCCACTTTTTTATCGAAAAATTGTGTTCACCGACGAAGCTCATTTTTGGATCAATGGGTACGTAAATAAGCAGAATTGTCGAGTTTAGAGTGAAGATCAGCCAGAAGAATTGGAAGAGCTACCAATGTATCCAGAAAAGGTCACAGTTTGGTGCGGTTTATGGGCTGGAGGTATCATTGGACCGTACTTCTTCAAAGATGCTGCGAATCGTAACGTAATTGTGAATGGTGAGCGCTACCGTGAAATGATATCCAACTTTTTTTTGCCCAAAATGCAAGAGCTTGACTTGCATGTCATGTGGTTTCAGCAAGACGGTGCCACATGCCACACAGCACGCGTAACAATGGACTTGTTGAGAGGCGAGTTCAGTCAACATTTTATTTCACTTTCGGGACCTGTCAATTGGCCACCCAGATCGTGCGATATAACGCCTTTAGATTATTTTTTGTGGGGCTATGTTAAAGCTCATGTCTATTCAGACAAGCCTGCTTCAATTAACGCATTGGAAGACAACCGTAAAGCATTTATATGTGAGATACCGGCCGAAACATTGGAAAGAGTATGCCAAAATTGGACTAAGCGGATGGACCATTTGAAGCGCAATCGCGGTGAACACTTGCATGAAATAATCTTCAAACATTAAATTATATGGACTGTACTCTCGATTTAAATAAAAATTTAATGAATTTTTGTGAATTTTACTTGGGTGTTTTTGAAAAACTTTCCTATAGCTCTTAAAAAGTCACCCTTTATATTTTTTTTGCGTTGTCTATGCAGCAACTGGATAGCGGCTTACGTAAGAGGTTCAGTTAAGAGTCCTGGTGTGATCACTTGCAAAGCAAAGTTATTGCTTTCACAAAGAAACCGTACACTGTGACATATATGTACATATTAAATTACAAATAGTTGTGTATGTGTTGAGTATGTTAAACTTGAGTACTTGATGTGCTTAAACTGTAAAAGGAAAGAGAAAATGCCATTATAACATGCAAATAAAATATAAAACAGTACTCAGATAATAACGAATAGTGGCAGTTTTGTCATTAAATAAATGTAAATTTTGTAATAAATAGTAATCTGATGACGCAAGTAATAGATAAAATCTCCATATGAGGGAGTGAAAAAAACAAAGTGACAAAAAAATAATATAGTGTTTTGAAGGAAATTTACCTAGCAACAGTAGCCTTATTAAAATGTCGAGAGAAATGCATTCGCCGGTTTGCCAAGTAGTGGCCCTATAGGCTTTCCCCGACAGTCGGTTCTACGTTACCGGAACGACTCGGTTTTGTATCCAGCCAAGTACCAAAAAAAAACCTTTCTTTAATTTGTACCTTCATGTGCACAAAGGGACACTTAGACCCAACGAATACAGACAGAGTACTGCTATCGGGACAGTCACGGGATGTCTCCTCTGCAAGAGTACAGGCGGTGCAATAGCACACAACAGTTTCTGTTGGGTTTTATCGTAGGAATCATCCCTTCGGACATTTGCTATAGCCTGAGCCACCTCCTAGGTGATTTAGTTAAAATATACTAGATACTATTTGCTTGTATTAAATGTGACAAATGCACACATATGTACATTGTACATACATACATATAGTTTTTTTTATTCTGTTAATAATGATAGTTCTGCTTACAAAGCTAAAACTAACATACAACTGTTTCATACATATATTGAGTGCGACTGATGCCTTCCGGCTATGTTCATAATTTAATTATCGCTAGGTATTAAGAATAATACTTAGGTTTGAACAGTTTAATTTAGTTAATAATGTGTATACGTAATATATGTACGCATGTATGTACCATAAATATTTACTCCTTAACATTTGAGTGGAATAAAAGAAATCACCATACTCTCATTTACCAAACAGCCCTCTCTTCCCCGTATCGCAACAGCTGATAGCTGATTGCGGCAAAAAGCTCTTACCACTCGCCGCTCGACGTCGAGCATGTTAGCTGCAACGATTGAGTGTTTGGCTCGAACCTGATGCGAATGCAAACATTACAGGGCAGGCGAGAAACAATATGAAATGATTAATGGATTGCGCTCAAATTTATATTTGGGCCCCTTTATCGTGCCGAAGAACAAAATTTATATAAAACACATTTTTTGTTCCTCTTTGGTTGGATTTTTCTGAGCATTAATTTGAGTTATTTCTAATGGCAAGGAGTTTAGAATTTGCCATTCACAACAATAAAAACAATCGGTAATAATCATGTGGCATTTATCATGTGCAGAGCGAAGCCATGGTAACTACAGCAGCTGCGATAGTGCCTGATGTGGTGGTACCTGAGCAGCGGCTTGGGCAGCAATTATGGGAGCACATGGCTAAAAAAGCTCTTATGGCTTTCATTTTCCTTTGCACTGTTGTTATTGCCAGTTTTTTATGTATGAACATAACATTTATTTATTTTTGTCGTTATGGCTAGTATTGTTGCTATTTCGCAGACACATATTTATAAAAGCCACAGAGAAAGAAATACATACATATATAGATACATAAAAGGTGTAGGTGAAGAAATAATGTAAGCGAAATGGTGACGCTAAAACCAGCAACTTGCTGGCCGAAAGAATTGCATTTATGCAAAGAAAACTGCATTTCACTAAGCGATGCATAGTACTGCTGCTTTTTTGTTTGTGTTAGAATTTGGATCGAATTAAATAATTTGCTTTTTTGAATTAATTACAGTCTGCGCCCAGAGTAAAAGGGGGATGGCATGTTTTAATTGATCGGGAATGCAAAGTTTGATTTGAAATGCTTTCTACTTTTTGATCTTCTTTAGTTAGCTTTATAAGCTCGCTTTCATAGTTTAAGACTTCATAACTAACTTTGGGGCTGATTCAAAAGAAATTAGACAATAGGCGGTGTACCATAGACCATATAATAAATATTTACAATACACTTATGTGATAGCAAAGTACCCAACTGGTAATGGTAGATGTCTCATTTGTTTGTTGTACGCACTATTAATCAACGTTACTTCACTTCACAGAATAAATATTAAATATATCAGTCTATTATAGAAAATTCATATTAACCCATAAGCGTTGTAATAGTTGGATTGTGAACTCAATAAAGAGGCGATGACAATTACTATATTACGAATTACGTTTTTCTGTTTCGGAATCAATGCCTTCATAGCAATTTTTACAATCAAATAATTGAGTAAGTCGCTAAGTGCTATTGTCTATTAAATATTAAAACTTCAAGCTTAATCAAAGGCCTGCACTAGTTATACCCAACGCAAGGTATGCACATTTTACGAATATGTTGAGTACTCGTACTTCGCTGTGTGCCATTATTAAAGAAGTTGCACACATTTTATGACGAACGCTTTAGTTCATCTATATACTTATAGTTTACTTTTGAGTGTGCATGTGCAGCATAAGCTGCTGAAAGCTGTTTTCGCTCGTGAGCTCAAGGGCTGGGCAACCTGGTCTACGCTCATGTAAGCTCCTCCCATGCAAGCTCCTGCAGGCAATATGTCATATCTGTCTTTATTGAGCGGTGAAGATCGCTTTGATGGTGCTGTGATGAGTTTTATCCATATCTTAATGAATACAAAAAATTGAGTGCATATGTATGTATGTATGCATGTACATATACATATATTGTACATTTTTATTAATATCAGTTTGTTCAAACAAATCTATTTAAAACGAATTCATCAACTTAATATTGTTGTAACGGGGCGAAGTGCTGCGGATCCATTTATTTATGTACACCCTTTAAGAGGCAATAAAATAATATGAGCTAATGAAATTTTCAACTTTAAAACTAAGCGTCATTTTTTTTTTGTCATGAGAATGAGTAATATTCGTTCTCTAAAACTGGAGGATATTTACAGATTTGCCAAAGAATCTGGAAAATTCTCACAGGACTAACTATCTTTATCTCTGTCTCTATTCTTTCCTATCTCTTTCTCTGATACCTTTCTCCTTCCCTCCTTGACTATCTACACCCTTTCCAGAGCTTTAATGCAATGGGCTCTTAGCCTGAGTGTTTTAGGAGTCACCAAATCTCCTGGTGCTCCTTGGCTCGACCTTTTGAAATTCAAAAATTCAAGCGTAATTTTTAAGACTACATGGCGATTGCAGCGACGCTTGAAAGGGGCAAATACAGGGTGGGCCATATAGCGTTTGCTTTTTGAACCATCTATTATTTTGAGAATGGTAACACAAATGGCATGTCAAATGTGGTGAGTCTATTTCCAAAGTGGTGAGTCTTCTTCTTCCGCGGTTACAGTAAATGGCGACCGTTACCGTGACATGCTCAACCAGTTTTTGTTTCCAAAAATTGAAGAGGATGACATGGACGACATTTGGTTTCAACAGGACGGTGCAACTTGTCACACTGCCAAAGTTACACTCGAACTTTTGGCTACCGTTTTTGAATTCCGATATCAATTGGCCGCCTCGGAGCTGTGATTTAAGCCCGTTGGACTATTTTTTGTAGAGAGCCGTTAAGGACAAATACTATGCGAACCATCCAGAGACGATTGATGCTTTAAAACACGAAATCGAAGTTGCCTTTCATGAAATTGGAGCCCAAACAATCGAAAATGTGCTTAAAAAATGGGTTGATCGAATAACCTACTGTAAAGCCAGTCGTGGCAGTCATTTGAATGATATTACTTTTCATTCCTAAATGGCAATGTTCAATCTTCGAAATAAAAAAAAAGTTTGAAAAAATATTGATTAGTTTTTTTTATAGCCGATTCAAAAAGCAAATTTTACATGGCCCACCCTATACTAGCACCATTAGTATTTTGCATTTCACTTCTAGTGGAATTAGCAATTCCACCACCACCCTTAGCGGGGCTGTAAATCACACACACACACAGAAGCACGAGCACAGTTCACGCATGCTTTCAATTTCCCGGTCAATTTCCCTTTTCGTTTAGCTTATGTGGCCGGCCACTCCAACTTGCATGCAGACTAGTAGAGCAAACTTGTTCGCTGTCGAGCCAGTTTGATGAACAAGTTAGAACATTTTCATTGGGGCTAGCTGAAGATATGCTTGTGCTTTCACGTTCAGTTCTATACTAGCTATCGATAACGAAGTAAAATTAGCGCGCGAGTGTAAGTGCCTTTCGTTTTATTTCTTTATTTTCATTTAAAAATCAGATAATATAAATTTTTTTGAAAAGAAGAAATATGCAATAAAAATATATACAAAAATATATATCGCGCATTTTGTAAATGCGATTGCATGTGTGTGTGTGTATAATTTCGGTTAAAGTGTTTGAAGTGGCACATATTTGGAAAGCGCGCAAATTTGGCTTCCGGGCAGAGCTGCAATACCAACAATAACTGGCATCTCTGCTTGGTTCCATGCAAAGCCCGCTACTTCTTCGTTGTATACTTTGGAGTGAGGGTGCATTCAACACCCATACCACTAAGAAAAGGCTCGCCTACACATGCATGCATCACCGGGTCTGTGAACAATTGCATTTTACCATTGGGTTATAATTATTATTACTCCTTACTCAATTGCTGCACTCTGTGAATTTTTGTTTGCACTTGCGCCGCAAGCTGCAACAGTACGAGCTTGTACATTTGTGTGTGTTTGTGCGTGCACGAATACAATAGTTTTTGCAGTTAATGCAACTGCAGGCAAATTGCTGCATTTGATCAATTGGCAATTTTCAGTGCTACATTTCTTCGTGATTTTTTTTGTGTTTCCCTTCTTACAATTATTTCCTGCTTTGTGATGAGTTTCTTGTGCAGTGTCAGAATTCAAGGAAAAGATTAAAAAAAAAATTAAAAATTCACCCGTAACATGTGAAGTGCCCAGATTTGTCTGGTTACATAAGTATTCGAAAGAGTGTGTATGCTGTAACGTTTGCTGTGTTCCTGCAACAATGATCCCGAGCCGGATATAAATTTAAATTTATATAAAAATCGTGTTAATTTGAGATTCGCTTTTAGTGTTGCGAAGAATTTTGATATGCATGCATATGTTACAATGCAGAATAACTATGAAATTTTGATATTTAGCGGAAAAGAAATTATATTTGGTGGCTGATTTGGTGTTTTGATGGAGTTTTTAGTTGCGATCAATGACAATGCCGAACCAAACAAACAGCAAAAAACTGATAATTTAAAAATTAAACAAGAGACATGAGTCTTTCAAAATTCCTATGCCTGCGGGTTGAACTAAAGGGTGGGCCATGTAAAATTTACTCGTGAATCGGCTATAAAAAAAAAACTAATCAATATTTTTTCATACCTTTTTATTTATTTTGAAGACTGAACCATTTATGAACGAAAAATAATATCGTTCAAATGACTGCCACGACTGGATTTACAGTAGGCCATTCGATCAACCCAATTTGGTTGGTCCCCAATTTCATGAATGGCATTTTCGATTTCGTGTTTTAAAGCATCAATCGTCTCTGGATGGTTCGCATAGCATTTGTCCTTAATGGCTCCCCACAAAAAATAGTCCAACGGGCTTAAATCACAGCTCCGAGGCAGCCAATTGATATCGGAATTTCGGCTGATTATTCGGTTTTCAAAAACGGTAGCCAAAAGTTCGAGTGTAACTTTGGCAGTGTGACAAGTTGCACCGTCCTGTTGAAACCAAATGTCGTCCATGTCATCCTCTTGAATTTTTGGAAACAACTCGTTGAGCATGTCACTGTAACGCTCGCCATTTACTGTAACCGCGGCTCCTCGCTCAATTTCGAAAAAAATGGTCCGATGATGCCGCCAGACCAAAAACCGCACCAAACAGTGACTCGTTGTGGATGCATTTGCTTCTCTATAGTAAAGTGTAGATTTTCTGAGCCCCAAATCCGACAATTTTGCTTATTGACGTAGCCACCGATGTGAAAATCAGAAAAGAAGAAGAAGACTCACCACTTTGGAAATAGGTTTTCAATATTTCCCAATTTTGTTCAAGCGTAAAGCGTCCCATTTCGTAAATGTCAAACCTTTAAGTAAATTATGAACACATTTCACATGTAATTTGTGTTACCATTCTCAAAAAAATAGGTGGTTCAAAAAGCAAACGCTATATGGTCTACCCTGTATTTCCTATATGCAACTTGCGACATTTATATGGCAGTGTGCTAGAAAGTGTGCGTTGTGTCCATCTACTCTCCTTCTTTTATAGACCGAAACTAGCATCGAATTGGACAAAAAAGGTTTATTACATTCCACGCAAATAAATTTGACAAATTACTTAGGATTTGCGGTTTTGCGATTTATTTTTGTGCTCTGAACACAATTCTGCGGTTCAAAAGCCAGTTCCAACAAAAAAATTATTTTCAAACAAACCTTTAATGGCCACATTTGAGTTCCAAATTATTAAACTGCAATTGAGCGAGACTCATAAAAATGAGACGCTGAAGGTTTTTGGGCTCGCCGATTACATCTTTGGTTTCAGTTTTTCAAAATTCGGATCGGCGGAACCAAAATCACTGTTCCTAATCCTAGTGAAGACGGAGTAAATGCACGAAGAATGTTTCACCATTTCATCTCTGAAAGGTTCAACAGTCTCACCTGTTCAGTGAGCTAAGATTTATAGTCTTAGTTTTTGTTTTTTTTCCCCCCATTTATTTTATACATCTGTCCTTTGACATTAAGTATGTTGTTTAACAATTTGGTCAGGATTTATATACATCGTTTAATGGCCAGTGTCAAAAGCGGTAAAATTAAAATAAACGAAATAATAGCAATTATATAATATACAATAATACAATACAGGTTTCACTTTACATGATTACATTTTACAACTATTTTTTATTATTTTTTTTTACATATTTATGGTTTTTTAGCATTTATCATACTAGGTCGCTTGGTCGGGTTCTCTTTAAACGCCTTTTCCCGTTTCTTGCCCTTTCAAGAAGTTTGTTAATTTCTGCATTACTGTGTGTGTGTATTTTTTCAAAGTGCCTTGTTGTTATCTTTTTGATTTCTTCGTCTACTCTTAATATATTAAAAGTCCTGTGGATGTCATAATTTTTCGTGTACCTGTCAGACATGGTCAAAATTCGAAGAATCTTTGATTGCTGTCGTTGTATATTTTCTATGTGAGTTTTTTTAGCAGTTCCCCACACCTGTAATCCATATAGCCAGATTGGTTTAATCATAGTTTTGTACACTAACAGCTTGTTCTGTATAGTGAGTCTGGATTTGGAGCAGACTAACCAATGAAGTTGTCGAAGTTTTTCTTTTATTTGTTTGACCTTTTGCTTTATGTGGTGATTCCAATTTAGTTTGAAGTCCAAGTGAATTCCCAGATATTTAGTAGTTGATTCTATTGTAATTGCTTTATCATTTATTTTAATTGGAACTGCGGTAAATTTTGTTTTGTTAGTAAATATAACCTGTACGGTTTTGTCTTCATTTATTTTTAGGCACCAGTTATCAAACCATTCCTTAACTGCGTTTGTGTATCGCTGCAGTTTTTCAGTAGCGATAATTAAGCTTTTGTCTGACGCTAAGAGTATTGTATCGTCTGCGAACGTAGCAATTGAAGAATTAGTTTCGTCAGGACGTGGTATATCTGCGGTGAATAAAACATATAGTAGAGGGCCAAGAACGCTTCCTTGCGGAACTCCAGCAGTTATTTGATGAATACCTGAACATTGTCATATTTAATATAGAAGCTTCGGTCGGTTAGATAGCTTTTTATGATGAGATAGTAGTCAAAAGGTAGCATTCTTTTTATTTTGTGGAGTAAGCCTTCATGCCACACTTTGTCAAACGCTTTAGCTACGTCCAAAAATACTGCGGCACAGTATCGATTGTTTTCAAGGTCTGATTGGATTTTATTTGTAATTCTATGGATCTGTTGAATAGTCGAATGTTTTTTTCTAAATCCAAATTGATGATCCGGTATTATACGTTTTTGGTCCAGAAGTTGGCTTATCCGATCATGTAGTAATTTTTCAGCAATTTTGGATACTGTCGGTAGTAAGCTTATTGGTCTATACGATGATACGGTAGTTGGATCTTTACCCGGTTTTGGCAATGCAATAATCTCTGCCACTTTCCAGAGTTTCGGAAAATATTGCAAGCGAAACATGGCATTGAAAACGTCTCGCAAAAATACATATGCCTTGGTTGGTAGGTCCGCTAATGCTTTTCCTGTTATCATGTCGTATCCGGGAGCTTTTTTATGTTTTATTCCTTTTTTGATGCAAACTATTATTTCGTGTGTATTCGTCCTTTTTATTTTTGTAAAATCATAGTGGAAATTGTTTTGGTTGTTGATTTTCTTTTCTTCGTCATTTGATAGAACTTTTTCGAAGTAATTTGCCAATGTTTTCGCTTTTTCCTCTTTTGTAACAGCCCATGAATAGTCTTAGTAAATTGCTTTTTAAAATAGGTGAACTCGAGCTTAATCTCACCTCCTATTTGCTTTTTAGATATATATATATATATAATTGGCGCATACACCCTTTTTGGGTGTTTGGCCGAGCTCCTCCTCCTATTTGTGGCGTGCGTCTTGATGTTGTTCCACAAATGGAGGGACCTACAGTTTCAGGCCGACTCCGAACGGCAGATATTTTTTATGAGGAGCTTTTTCAAGGCAGAAATACACTCTGAGGTTTGCCATTGCCTGCCGAGGGGCGACCGCTTCTAGAAAATTTTTTTTCTTAATTTTTGGTGTTTACCGAGATTCGAACCGACGTTCTCTCTGTGGTTTCCGAATGGTAGTCACGCACCAACCCATTCGACTACGGCGGCCGCTTTTTAGATACATGGTTATATTTACTAAATCGCTCATAACTAGACTTGAGCCCAACAGTAAATTTTTAAGTCTTAATCTAGTTTATCTGCTTGTTAGCCTCGTTTTTGTTTACGTATTTCCTGTTAACACGGGGCGATCTTTTCGGGGCGACGATATGTTGATTGTGAGTAGCAAGAAGTTTTGGGTAGGTGTGCAACTTTTTGAGATATTTTCTCAGCTCTTTTTAAAGCCGTTATCTGCACCGTGGTTTAAAGATCTCTTTATATGTCTTTTGTTACGTCTCATATACGTTTCTATTTTTAATGTTAATTTCCGGTTCATTAGGAATTATGAGTTTGTGTTTTCCAAGTTATTGGCACCTTTTTGTAAAAATGTGCCTCTATCTATGTACTACTGTGGGCAAAAGGTAAGGTGAATTTGGTTGTAAAAAGAAAAATCTTTATTTATTCTTATAAATCAATTTCATCCCCTTCAAAATAATCCCGAAATTTCATTCCGCAAACAAAGTTTGATGCCTCTTCTCTGCTCAATCAAATCAGACATTGTAAAAATCGAAAAATGCACTCTTGGTCGTTTGGTAAACACAAGCGGAAATATATTACTGATAATGACATTCATATAAAAGTTGGCCCAGATGTTATTTACAGTGCTGCCAACTCATGAAAAAAAAAACTAGAGCGATATTTAAATCCCGCGAAGTTTGACAAATAAATTCAACTTACTTTTTACCCACAGTTACTTATTTTTCATGATTCAATAACGAAATACTTAATCCGTTGATGCAATTTGGATGAAAGGGAAAAAGAGCTTATCTCCTTTCTAGGTAGTAAAAAATTGAAGATTTGAAAGTACTTAATTAGTTATATTTATAACTTAACCATATATTAGGTTGGAGAAACTTATTATTTTCTTGGTAGATGGCTGTAGTGAGCGATATCTGTAAAAGTATCGATCAAACAATTTGAAGTTTATGCTCGTTGTCAAGGTGACTTTTCACACTATGCTATTTTTTGTTTATTCATTTCAGTTGTGAGTTATAGGGTGTTAACAATGGAAGTCAAGAAAGAGAAAATCCGGTACACTTCACAGGTTTTCTTTGATAAATGCGAAAATGCCAGCCAGGTTCATGGTGCCGATACTGTAGCAGCGAATTACGTGCAAGTTCGGTTTAATAGATTCTGTTCAGGTATTTTTGATGTTAAAGTAAATGCCGATAATGTCGATAAATTCAGAGAACTAATCGAAGTTGACCGGCATGTTAGTAGTCATAGCAACGCCCAGTAGCTTATGATCGACCAGCTTTAAACCATTTGCGGAAATATTATGGATTTATTTTTACCTAAAGTTATTTTTATGTGGTTGGCATATAAATATATGTGCCTAATTACCGAGTTCTTTACAAACTATATTTTATAGTATTTTTGTTTTTAAAACTTTAATGTGGTAATTTTTCCCAAGTGTTTAATGATTTTTTCATATTTTAAAAAGGTGAATATCCTCAATCCAAAAGCTCGTGATTTGACAAACAATTGTGATAACCAGTATGGTTCTGAAATAATAAAAATACAACTTAGTAGTATTTTCAACTTAATTGCTGGATTTTAACAGTCTCTGAAACTTTTGGTACGTTTCACAAAACTTTGACTACCTTATCTTAAAAACTATGAGCTTCCCACAAAAAGTATTTTTCCCATTCTCAGAGGAACTATGTTAATCCATGTCTGAAATTTGCATATTGCCTGAGCCATATCGTTCCAAGCCCAATGAATTGTTTTATCTACCCCTCGGCAAGTATTTGATTGGCTTTATTTATCCAGTCCCACAAGTCGTTCCTTAAGATGGGTGAAACACTCGACAGTCAGTATGTGATCTAAATAAAAATGCGATTAAATAAAACACACTAAATAAATAAAGGCTTACTTTGTGTGCGTAGAAGCGTTAACCAAAGGAGCACTGGTGGTCTCTTCGATCCTTATTTTTTTCGAAATAAAGAAGGAGCTGCCATGACGGTGAAGGGTAATAAAATTATCTTCCAGATTAAAATAAAAAATAAAAAAATGCATCCATTAATATTTCTATTTTTAATTATCATTTTAAGTTCGCAAGCTTTTAGAACGCTATAAATGTGATATTAGTTTTAATAAAAATATGGCACCATTGCAATTCAAGATATTACGCACTTTTAATGTGTATACTTGCATGCCTTTGTCCTTAGCTTAATATAGTTTCTTCCGGTAGATTAGACATTTTGAAACAGGTGAGAGTGTGTTGGTTTGTAAGACCTTTACTTTTTTTACTGCATCGAATTGTAAGAACAACTACACAGATTTGCCTGCTACCTATCTATACAGCCTCATCTACCTACGGTGACGTATTCTCGTACGTTGGTTTGCCATTAATGGGCCCATGACCTTATAAGAAAAATTAGTTTTTTAATTAGTATGCAAATCTAGTCGACGTAACAAAAGCGTGATTTTAATTGCTTTTTGTAGTTTAGAGTCACTTCTGTGAACAGCCATAATGTATTTCCAGACTCTATTATTGCTAACGACGAACGCTTCAGACGATTTTTATGTGGGCGTGCGGTTTTTTACTGATTGCATTCTTAATTTTTATTTATTTTATTTTGCTAACTTGCTAACGCAACTGCTTTTATTAGTATTGAATCTGCAAACAAAACAAATTGTGTTTGCCCAGAAAAAATATCAGTTAATTACCTGCGACATTCATGTGCCCAAATGTGGTATATCGAGTTAATTGATTTTTAAAGTTGTTCCGTTTTGCAAGTAACACCAGTTGAGTTGAAAAGGTAAAAAATACATTATTAAAATTTTTATTATTATACTTTATGGCGCCTATTTAAATTGTTGTGAACCAGATTTGTATGTTACTTTCTTTATAAGCCCTAAACAACAAATTTCAAAGCCAACGAATTGAACAACTGCTGGCTCGGAAGAGTTTTGCAAACATATTTTATTAAATGTTTTATTTATTTATTAAATTCAAACATACAACCATGGGTTATTTTTGCAATGATTGACCTTAAAAGTATTTTAGATAATAAAATAGTAGATAAAAGGATTAACAATAAAATCAAAATTAAAGTCAAATGTATATAGAAATGCTGTTTTTTGTGGCCGTTGAATGGTTGGTGATTGAAAAGTATATATGTAAGCCATATGCTAGGCGCTTTCCGTCTTCCGCGAGTAAGAATCTAAAATCTCCTTATTAATTTTAGACTAGGTAGGTAGGTAGGTAGGGTGGTTGTCATAAGACACACTTAGACCTTTCGCAGGTCCATTGTGATATCACTGGAGCTTATCCTTACTCTACGTGTTCCTTTTCAAACCATCTGGTTGCTTTAATAAACGAGTAGAGCTTCGTTAGTTTTAGATGGGCTATGTCCGCTACATCGGTTAGAAATGATGTATCAAGAGTGCGCAGCCACATAAAAGGTGTCTGACTGTTTCCTCTTCTTCTGTATTAAGACACCTTCTACAGAAATCGAAGTACGGGAGTCCTAACCTTCTAGCGTGGCTGCCTATTAAACAATGACCAGTTAATACACCTATCATTTTTCTTATAGATTCTCTGTTGAATCTTATCAAGATCTTCGATCGGCCGCTGTTCCAGTTCGGCCATGTCTGTCTGCTTAGTTCGCATGTTGTGAGGTTTTGCCAGCTTGTATTTACCTTTTTGATGGTTTCCCTGTCTACAAGTAATTTACAAGTGGCTATGGGCATGGGTATCAGCGCCTTATCCGGTTCGAGATCGAGCGTTGTACCGGTTCGTGCAAGTTCATCCGCCTTACAGTTTCCTGCAATATTCCTGTGGCCTGGCACCCAGATAAGGTGCACCTTGTAGCACTTAGATACGTCATCTAGTAGTTTAAAACATTCTAGAACTGTTTTTGACGAGTGCGTTTTTGATTCCACCGCTTTTATCGCTGCTTGTCTGTCCGAGTAAATGAAGACTTCATTTGTGGATAATACTCTCGTTTTTATTTCTGTAAGTCCCTATTTTATGGCAGTGACTTCCGCCTGAAATACACTGCAATGATCAGGTAAGCGAAATGATTAGCATACTCCGAGTTTATCGGAGTAGACCCCTCCACCTACTTTGTTGTCCAGTTTTGAGCCATCTGTGTAGATGTTTAAATCATTTTCCTTAACAATAAGCCCGTTATCCCATTCCTCTTTGGAAGGAAATACTGTGACAAAGGATTTATTTAAATTGATGTCCTTGGTCTTACAGAAATTCGTTGTGCCAGGAAAGCAGGGGAATTATTCTAAAATTGAAGAGTGTCCTCTTTGGTTCGTTCTGCGAAGGCCGATTTCTCTTAGTCTGAGAGTTGCTTTGGCAGCTGTTTGCTTACCGTACTGCTCTATTGGTAAAATGTTAAGTATAATATTTAGTGCATCTGTGGGTGTGGTTCTGAGGGCCCCGCAGATGCAAAGACTGTCCATTCTTTGTACGTGTGCCATGGTTCTTTTGACGTACAATTTATCTAAAGCTGGCCACCATACCAATATGCCGTATGTTAGGATTGGTCTGACAATTGCCGTGTAAGGCCAGTATACGATAGATGGGGAGAGACCCCAACTTAGTCCTATCAGGTGTTTACAAGAGTATAGTGCTATTGTCGCCCCTTTTACTCTATCTTCGACATTTGCCTTCCAAGTTAGCTTTCGGTCTAGTATTAGACCTAAGTAGCGGGCCTCATCACTAAATGACAGTGCCGTTCCACCCAGGGTCGGAGGAGCTATATTTGGAATTTTGTGTTTCCTGGTAAATAGGATGAGTTCAGTTTTATTGGGGTGGACGCTTAGCCCATTTGCTTTTAACCAGTTTTTAACCATGTTTAGTAAATCTTGCATGACTTCCCTAAGTTTTTTGGGAAATTTCCCTCATACTACCATTGCAACATCGTCCGCATATGCTACGACGTGTTGTCCTCTCTCCTCTAGGCTCTTTAACAAGGAGTTTAGTGCCAGCACCCATAGGACTAGCTCTTGGCAGAAATGTTTCTGATTGCCTTAATCTGTTCAATGAAAAAACCCATCCTTCACACTTCGGAGTCTGAATGGCTACATTATAGATGGTATTCTCGGCAATATCATACTAGGCTTCCTAAACTAAATGAATATCTAATTTGCTCTCAGTTCAATAAAATATACATATATGCACTCGTTCATGACTTATGACATGACCATTCGAGAGTGAATACTGCGTTTGCGCATTTTGATCATTATTTCTGTATGTCTCGTACTCCGGAAATTGTTTGGTTGGGAATGTCTTTGATTATTGTTCTCTTCTTTACCTATTAAAATAGTGGTAATAATAATAAAAATAATTAATAATAAAAGTTATTTTTCATTTATTTAATAATGAGTTAGTGTAAAGCATTTGCAAAATTCAAGAAAACCTAATACAAAATTACATCAACAAGTACAGCATTGCCACTATTTTGTAGGTCATTAAAAGCAGAAGAAAACACCAGAATTAGTTAGTCAGCCGCACTTAAACGCTAGTAAAGTGTCGCAAGTTGTAAAGAGCTTGAATATAATAATTTAATGAATATGAGATATGATTAAAAGCACTTTATGCATACATGTATGCACTTTTAAATACAGGGTTGTTCAGTAGGGACATAATAGGAGGCCTTAATAAATTCGCCAAGTGTTAGCAAGTGGCGAATTGGTGAATCAATTGGTATAAATAAAGGTATATTTGTAGCACTGGTAAATAGCTGCCCAAAACGAAATTTCTTTGGAAGCACTTAATAAGTATTAGTAGGACCGCGTCCATATAGGAATAAATTTGGTGCTTCAACTCGTTACTTGTGATGCTCGTGCCCTGTCAAGACCGTTTGTGTTCTCGTTCATCCCAATGTTCTTGTTGACTGTAGACTAAAAACTAACAATTGCTACGTGTTGAACAAAGAG
Source organism: Anastrepha ludens (assembly GCF_028408465.1). Lineage (NCBI taxonomy): Eukaryota > Metazoa > Arthropoda > Insecta > Diptera > Tephritidae > Anastrepha > Anastrepha ludens. Next base: position 96,703,510 of record NC_071499.1, read on the forward strand.
AGCTACACCAGTTTTATGAGATGCAGCCATGCTCGCTAGCTGCGAGTCTTGCTCGATAACTTTGGCTTTGCTTGCACATGCACATTTTTCGTCAAGTGAGCAGAGATAGTGAATCGAAGGAGCTAATATGATTTACTACTGAGATGCTTTCGCTACTTCGACCAGTTAGTTATCTCATTGACATGGTAACGTTTAAAGGCAAACATGTGAGCCCGATACTATCCATTCCAGCGCTGACGGACCCAGAATTTCGAAAGTAACTTTTACTTAACCACTTATATGCTCGTATTCCAACAGCATAAAATATTTTACAAATACTGTACAACAAACAATTTCATTCATTAACTTTGAATATTTTTATCTAGGCATAGATTTGTTAGCAAATATATGTACGTATACGTTTCTAATGGCTTTTCTTACATTTTTTTCCGCTTGTAGTTTGCGGCCGCCGTGGCCGAATGAGTTGGTGCGTGACTACCATTCGGAATTCAGAGAGAGAACGTCGGTTCGAATCTCGGTGAAAGATCAAAATTAAGAAAAAGTGTTTTCTAATAGCGTCCGAGTGTATTTATGCCATGAAAAAGCTCCTCATAAAAAATATCTGCCGTTCGGAGTCGGCTTGAAACTGTAGGCTCCTCCATTTGTGGAAGAGCATCAAGACGCACACCACAAATAGGAGGAGAAGCTCGGCCAAACACCCAAAGAGGGCGTATATATAGTTTGCGGCACTTTTACTATCTCTGATATGTTTTTATCTAATCGTATACATGTACTTATATGTGCTAGTTTACACAAGAATGAAAAATCATTACCCATTTTTTACACCAACATCTAATTAACTTGTTATCCACAATTTTTCGATAAACAAGTGTTTACAATTCCTTTAGTACCCAAGGAACATATTCTGGGCCCTGTAGTATACCTTACGATTCGCAAAATACTATTTAAGTATTTTGGTAAACTTCCCAATCGATATTGATAACAAAAAGTATTAAATTGCAATTGCTATAAATAAAGCAATAGAACAAGCAAAAGAACTGTTTCCATAGATATTCAATTTGCAGACAAATAATCCAAACGTTCATCAAAAATTGAAGAAGAAGACTGGCACAGAAAACACCAGATTTTCTCCGCTAAAAGAGTTGTGATATATTTAGTGGACAGCAATAATTTTTAAAGCAGGAGGAATTTGGAGGACAACAACAACAACAGATTTCAAAGTCAATGAGGAGTATCTCTTGTTCCACTAGGGACAAGTAACAAAGTCTCTGCAGCTGTTCAAACCTAGTAGACGTATGTGCCAGCTTATAAGCTTAATTTGTCGGACTAATTCGTGTAAAATGTAAGGAAGAATGTTCTTACTGTTTACACTAAATGCAGCGTGAGGGCTCTTCGTAGTAGCGCTTAGTACTATTTCAAATATTAAGGTGCGGCTTCAAACGTAAAAAGATCACCATAAATCAGATATTTTACATACGTTTTATATTGGAAATTCCCTAGACACTATTGCTAACAGATACTACATATAGTGGGCTCGGTACACAATTGAATAGTAAAGCTGCCAAGTGAAGTCTAAACTTCGCCGATCTTTGATTTTGTCTGCCCTTTTATATGGTGAGTATAGATTGGAAGGCGCGGCCGCCGTAGCCGAATGGGTTGGTGCATGATTACCATTCGGAATTCAGAGAGAGATCGTTGGTTCGAATCTCGGTGAAAGCAAAATTAATAAAAACATTTTTCTAATAGCGGTCGCCCCTCGGCAGGCAATGGCAAACCTCCGAGTGTATTTTTGCCATGAAAAAGCTCCTCATAAAAATATCTACCGTTCGAAGTTGGCTTGAAACTGTAGGTCCCTCCATTTGTGGAACAACATCAAGACGCACACCACAAATAGGAGGAGGAGCTCGGCCAAACACCCAAAAAAGGGTGTTCGCGCCAATTATACCTATATATAGATATATATATATAGATTAGAAGGCACTATCATTCGAGCAGTACTATTTTTTCCAAGATCCGTGGCCGACGTTGGCAATGGGTATGGGAGAAAACGGATGAGCTGCACTAAGGTCAGAGAAACCTGTCTGCATATTAAAGTACTTTTTATTTTTCAACTTTCGCAAAGCAGAAATTCGCTTCTTTCTGAACTGTGCTTTACTGGTCGCTATCACCTCCCAAGGTTTGAGGTTTGAAAAAAATTACATGCTTTCCTACAAATTATCGTATACGGGTCACTTGAATTAGTTCAAAAAGTAATGCCATTAAACCCATTATTCCATCCTATGCAAGCATTGGTACGCCTCAGTTGACTCTGTTCTGTCGCAAATTGACAAGCAAGCTGGGAAAAAGTGCACTCTGAATTTTGTTTTACTGCGTAGTTAAAAATTACAGACAAAGGTGCCCTAATACGGAGAAACCTACACTATTAGCATAAAGTAGATACACTTTTAATTTATCTTAAATTCTTCTTCTTGAATGGCGCGATAACTATTTACTTACACGCTGTTGGCAGAGTTTAACAAAACGCGCCAGTCTTTTCTTTCTCATGCTAACCGACGCCAGTTGGACACACCAAGTGAAACGAAGACCTTCTCCTGATCTTTTCTTCCTCTGTTACCTCCAGCTTCTACCGTTAACTTACAGTAACCTTTCTTTTAATTAAAAAATAATCCTGAAAATATTATATTTTTCAAATGTTACATTTGAACCCCTAAATATTACTTTAGAAAAGCGAAAAATTTACAAAAAACTATTACTAAAAAAAATGTAGGTCAAACAAAAAGCACCGGTACATAGTATTATTAATTGGTGCAATTTCGCAGCACGGCAAGTGGTCATAAATTGTAAGCTTCTTCAGTAAAGGGAAATCTTTATCATATCGGCAACAAAGAGGGTGATCTTCAGTTTCATTACCTCTCAAACCTGACGTGACTATATTAATAGGAGCTTGCCAGAAAGTTTTTTTTTAATAACAGTAGTAGAAAAATATAAACTAAAAAAATAAACTGTGACTAGCACTCAGAGAAATCAGGCCACACGTGACCATAGACATTTGGGCTTAAAATCATGGATTCATATGCAAACATATGAACACGTGTAGCTTACATAAAATGCTAGAACAGTCCGAAAGATAGATAGCAACAGCTAAGCAAACAAAAGAAAATATAATTAATTTTTCTTATTGCTACTTACTCTCACATTTTCCCAACTAATCCACATTTTGGCAAACGCAATCAGATTTTGGTGCGAGGTGACCATAAACACCTACAAGTGCACATCTAAAAGCATGTGGGTAAGTACGTGTGGCATTTTCAAATGACGAAAAATGTATAAGCATTGGTTTGAAGAACTAAATAAACTGAACCAACCAAGCAAATGAACTGTAAATGAGTGAGAGAACAAGAAAACGACTGCCACATGTTGGCTTGAAAATTTGGGTGCACTACATATAGTGAATTTGCGAATTTCTAGAGCATGAATGTGACATTTAAAAATAAAATATAAACTCATTTTCATCAAAATAATTCAAATTATAAAGAATTTTATGCGAACATTTTAGTGGTGTCGTAAAGGTATGTCAACGCTTGAAATGATGTGGGACAATGTGGCAATGAAATGGTAGACACTTTTTGAATAGATTGCTAAGTTTTTCAAATATATTATCATGGCACAATTTTTTTTCTTACAACACTTATTCTTTTGGGGTGTCACTGTTAGCTATTTATGGAAATTCTAGGAACAATTTTTATATATAACAAATGCCTAAATATTTATTGCAGTAATTGAAAAGAAAACGAGTTAATGGTAATCACCAAAAGGTCACGATAATGTAGAATCATAATTGTTTTAGGAGGAGATTTAGTATTTACCTCATATAAATGGGCACATAACTTTTTGTTTCAGTGGAAATTATTTCTTATCCTAAATTCATCTTAGTCCTCGAGAAGGCGCGCCTTAATAAGTTACACGAATTGGCGCACGTGAGCATTTTGCTCACACCACTTTCACATAAACATATTATGCTCCTAGGTTAGGCAGATTAGTAAGATAAAGTGTTTTTTTTTATGGGTTAATGATTTATTTTTATTAAGATATATGCATTTTTGAGTTTTACTCTCTTAGAAACTATTTTTGATAACATAAAAAAGATAAAACGAAAATTCAATACTTTTTTTTCACTAGCAACAAAAAAAAAAATTTAAATTAGTAGCAATACATATTAATAAAAATTCAATATTGATCTTTGTTAAAGGAGCAATCGAAACAAGTTAGACATATAGTTCTTGCGTGCTCGGTGCAGAGTAATTTGTTGCACAAAAAACATCCTTTTTTGGTGCGTCTATTTTTTCGCCTGGAACACAATGCGCAAAATCCATTATTTTCAGAGGCTTCTAAATGTTCATTGTTTGGCACTATATGAGATTTAATTTCTTTTAATGAGCTTGGAAGTGTTTTGATAGTCTGACGACGTACAATATTTGGCTTTATAAGCTCCAAAGCAATTTCTTTCAAAATTAACCTTCTCTGTGTCATGATTTGGGTATTGCATTTATAAATAATCTGGGCGTTTCTCCCAGCAATATTAATAATTGTAAAAAATAGTCGCATGGGCCACCTGCGAGTAGTTCTGGATACCGAATAAGTTTCCTTCATCTGGTCCACAGTATCTACTCCACCCTTTGTGTGTTTATAAAATGTTATAATTTCGGGTTTGATTTTGTCACCCGTTTCATCATCTATTCCGTCGTCGGTATGAAAAGAAGATAACAAGAGTACAATTTTCTTATCTTTATTTTTTGGAATATGGGAGTTAATAATTTTGTTTTCACCAAAACCAAATAGGTTATGAGGTACCTCTTGACGAAATGAATTGACTAGGAATTTCCTTCTTATTTTTTCTTAGTGCACCAACAGCTGTCGCCCTGTAGTTTTTGTGAAGATCATCAACCAGGGGTATGGCCATAAAGTAATTGTCCATTGTTAAATTTCTGCCTGTATTTAATATTGGAGCAGCAATTTTTTTGACTATACTAGCAGGTGAATTATCTAACTGATAAGGTCCAGGTGGCTGTTTTCCGCAGTATATTTCCATTTTATAAGTGTAAAACGTCCTTGAATCAACCAATGCGTTGATTTTTAATCCGTACTTAGCTGGCTTATTAGGCTTATAAATTCGGAATTTACACCTTCTTCGAAAAGATTCCAGCATTTCGTCAATGGTGCAGTATTCTCCAAGAATAAAATGTTCGGAACAATAGCCATTAAATTCTTCAAATATTTCTCTGAACGCTGCAAGGTTATCTAATTGGGATCTGGCTAAACGAGACGAAGTTTCATCGAAACGAATCACATGGACTAAGAATAAAAAACGCTTGATCGACATTGTTGCTCTGAAAATATCTGGAGCAGTTCCATCATCTAGCCAAAGCTTCTTTAAATTTGAATGGCTAAATTTTTTTAATCCAGCCATATACAAAATTCCAATAAATGCTTTCATCTCCGCCAAATCTGTTTCCTTGCAATCCCTGTCTCTTTGGTACAAATCAGTCACTTTTTGAATGTACATATTTGTGTATGTTACAAATTTTTCAAGTAAAGTATCTTTCAAAAATAGTGCGAGGCATTGTGAAGGTTATAGCGTATTTCGCTGTGCCCTTAACTCCTGGAAGATGTGTAACTATGTCACAGCGTCTGGTACGTATATTGCGAGTGGGTACATCCATAGCCCATTTTGTACACATATCTTTTCCCAAATAAAATTGCCGCCTTCCTCGCGGCATTTCGACGTTTTCATCTTGAGCAAAACCTGCGTCGGTATCAGAAAATTGTTCTGTGTCACTTTGGTGATCAGTGTGTTCACTTTCACAATCACTTTCCTCAAAATCTTCTTCCACGTCGTCCTCGTCATCCAAAATTTCGTCCAATCAAGATGCAATTTGTGAGGTGTCATTTGCCAGACGACGACGTTTGCTATTAGTTTCCATTATTTTGTTAAAAAATTTACCTAAATAATTATAAAGAGAAATTATACGCGTTTATTGCAAAAAAAAAAAATATATCAAAATACTTACGTAGTTAGGCGCGCAATGAGCAAAATGCCGCACATATAAAGTAAACCAATATCTTCGATCTCTATTCGCACACTACACACTTCGAATGCTTCTTATTGCAAAGACAAATCATTTACTTAGAGGTACTGAACGCCGTTATTGTAGGACTAACGGTAAACATTGAAAATTTGGCAATTTTAAAATTGCGTGTACCAAGTTTGACCCAATAATATTGCGTAGAAAATTCAAAAAAATTGTTCTTCATTCATAAAATACTACAGATTTCAAAAATGAAAATTTTATCAAGAATGTAAACTTTTGTTGAAATATTTGAATTTTTACCCTACATATCTGTTATACACGCTTCCGAACTATTATAATGTGTAATATGTATATTGAAATTCATGCACGGAACACCTATTTCCCCAGCCTTCAGTCTCGTAAATTCTGTATTGCGCAAATGTCTTTTCTGAACGTGTTGTTTGATATATTTGGTCCAGATTACATGAGAAAAATAAAATCTTAGAAATTCAGTAAATACACCGCTAATTGGCATATGAAATATTTATGATTTCCTAAAGTGGCATTCGTGTCCAACCGATTAGTCATTATTTGCGCACTTCATCACTTTTGGTAACAAAAGATATAGATAGACTCAGGCTATGTATATTATATAAGAAAAAATATTTCTGTCATCAGCTAGCTGTAGATTGGATTAATCTATCTATAGCTATGATTCAAAAATTAAACTGAATATGTGTACACTATTTTAAGCATTTTTACAACAAGCCTATTTATTTGGTAGAACTGTCAGAAGTATTATTTTTTCTGTTACAGAGCCATATAAGAATATTGTTTTTGCATCATTCGCGCCTTGCAACTGTAGGTATATACAAGGAAACCTGTAAAGTTGCGCACTCACAAATGTTAGAAAAAGATTGTAAGAGTAAAATGATTTTTTTTTTTTTAATGGAAATACTTTATTTGTAATCTATCTTAGAATACGGATATTCAGCAAAAGAGATATTATTACCTAATGACAGCATAGTATTTACACTGGTGCAAAACTACATAGAAAACTATAGAATTTTTTCTTTTTACAATTCTTAAGCATATTTTATGTTATTAGATTTAATTTTTACTCGAAAATTGTATAACTTACTTCATGTATAACTTATATTAGAATTTTAAAACTTATTGGAGCATTTTAACAATTTCATATTTAGCACATTTTTTTTTATTTTTTATTAATATATTATTATTAAATTGACCAATTTAAAGAAATGGCAAGTCTAAGACATGACTGCGCTTTAATCGTCTAATTTCATTGGTTGTGTCCAACAAGCAAATAGCATTTGTGTTTACATGATTTGACAATCGTTCAATGTATCTGTTCGAATATACGGAGATTTCTCTCTTAACAAATGGAATACCTAGATCCATGTGTATGGCTTCGTTTGTGATAAACCAAGGTGCATTAACAATTGTTCGTAAGATCTTTGACTGGTAGCGTTGGAAAATCTCCACATTGGACTTACTAGCAGTGCCCCAAAGCTGTATACCGTAGGTCCATATAGGCTTCAATATAGCTTTATACAATCTAACCTTGTTTTCTAGACTAAGTTGAGATTTGCCACCAAGTAGCCAGTACATTCTTTTGGTTTTATTTTTAAGCTGTTGATGCTTAGCTTTAATATGATTTTTCCATGTGAGGCGTCGATCAAGATGCATTCCCAAGTACTTGACTGTGTCGCTAGTAGGAATTTGATGACCATTTAAATACACTGGAGTACATTGTTCTCTTCTTAGTGTAAATGTAACATGAATAGACTTTTCATGATTAATATTAATTTTCTATTTATTGAGCCAAGTTTCCAAAGTGTGTAAGTGATTTTGTAGCTGGGAGGAGGCCTCTGCAGGGGTCTCACTAGATGCGATGAAGGCTGTATCATCAGCAAAAGCCGCCACTTCTACCTTTTCTGTTGTCGGCATGTCGTAAGTAAATATCGTATACAAGACTGGGCCTAAAACGCTACCCTGAGGCACACCTGCGTTGATACTATATATTTCAGACGACGCATCTTGGTGCTTTACATAAAAGTGCCTGTCGCTTAGATAAGATTTAAGCACTAAGTAAAAATGTGCTGGTGAAAGTTTTTTAATTTTAAAGAGTAGTCCCATATGCCAAACTCTGTCGAATGCTTGTTGTACGTCAAGAGAGGTTGCAGAACAGTATTCTTTTGAGTGCAAATTATGTTGGACAATTTAGGTATTTTAAATGTTTGTAAATTTGTGCGTTGTACTATTGTTTTTTGTCGCCAGACAAATTATTTCGTTGTTTAAAATTGATTTTACGTAGATTTTTATGAATTTTCTATGATACGAGTACGTGAACATAACATCCAAGTTCAACCTTAGAACGATTTGAATTATGAAAGTTGTGGAATTGCGAACTTTACTAAAAAATTACTTTAAAATATGAAACAGAAATTAAAAAAGTCATACAAAGAGACTTTTTCATACGAAAGTGACAAATGCATTGAAAATAGTAAGAAAGATTTCTACTGCAAAAAAAGCTTCATAAATTTCAAAGACGTCAAGAAATTTTTTTTTGTAACTTGAAAACTCGGACTTTTCTCAGACTTTAGTATGCGATTTATGCATCATATATATTTATACATATATATATGTAAATATAATCTCGTATGCTAAAAAAGTCACACAAAAGCGATCAAGGCAATGTCGTCAATCTGCTCCCGCAGAGCAACTCTTTTCACGAGCCATCTGGCGCAACTAAAGAACTTTTTTCGGCGTCATCGCTTGGTACTTCGCAATATATTTTAACTGGGGTCGTTACCCATGCGGTAAAGGTATTTCCGAAAGTATTCGTGTCCAGAAGGGAACTGAGTCATGGAATAGTGCACTTCCCCACAGCCTCCAGTGCTTTGCGTTTGGTTTTGCAGTTTAGTGCAATTCGCTGCCATATAAGAGTATTGGGTTTGTGGTAGCCATGATCAGCCTTCTTTTGCTCTATGTATAACGCTTCTTATAAAGGGTGAAGCAAAGGACACACATTTCTACTTCCTGTTGTCAGTAACAATTTACTTTTCTAAACAATACCACTCTACGCACAAACACACTGTTATATAAATACACATGCATTTCCGTTGTTGCTACTCTGCTATTCTTTGCTGATATTCCTCATTTTTTATTCCTTTACTTTCGTTCACTACTGACATATACTTACGTACATATTTAATTCAGCGGAAAAGGAACGATGCTTTAGTATTTTTCTTAGAACAGAATTTGCATCAACTTTTTATGATTCGAGTTCCGCGGCTGCCCGCTTGTTCGCTCGACTCCTTCGTAGTATCTACTGTTCTTCCTCTGCTTAATCGTACTCTGTAATTTATTTATTGACTGAAAAAATATACCAACAAAAATCTGCGATAGCAACATGTACGATAAAAATTAATTAACAATTTAAAAACAATCAGCTGTACCAGAAAATATATTTCACATACACACCTAATAAGTGGAGAAATAATGGTGTAAAATTATGGACTATCAAGAAAATATTTAAGTGATATGTAAATATTAAAAATGCAAATAGTTGCCGATAAAAGAAATATGTTTCCATTCCGTTCAATCTCCTTTTAGCTCTGAAAGCTGCTGTATTAGCATTGGTGCGCCACTGTATTTGCTATTCAAGTGAACATGAAATAATTACACGTGAAAGTAAAGCAGGTGAAAAAGTGGTTTAATATTTTAAACAACAACGAAAGGCGTTGCGCGCTTTAAAAAATGTGCAAACAGTGCCAGTAAACATGAGAAGTGTACCTGTACAGCGTTAAATATGTGTGAAAGTGGCATGTGAAAATCAGGCTATTTAAATATTTACAAGAAGGGGGCGCATGCATATACATCAATGAGTTCTTCACAAAGAAGCGCACAATTTCCATGTAATTATTTAAGTTAAAGAAAGCCAAAAGTGTCAAAAGGAAAAGTGTAATAAAGTGTGTTTGCAAAATTTAAGCTTTGAGAAATATAAAAAATTAGTATAATAATGTAAAATATTGAGCCGAATTACTGTAATTAGTGTGAAAATAAAAGAAAGTTGAAAGTTTCGTCATTGTTCTAAAATAAATCTGAATAAGAATAAAAATTACTCATTCAAATAAAGAAAAATATTGTATTTAAATTAAATATCAACTAAACACAAATTTTTAAAGGCGTAGCTGAGAAATTTAAAGAGAATATATGTATTGTATATAAAAAATAAATATTAGCGAAGAAAAAAAAAAAATAAGTCAAGTGGTAAAACTTAAAACTGTATGTATGCATAAATATTTACAACGCTTGAAAGCATCATAAAGTTCAATTAGAGCAAATTGATAAGTTCCTAAAGATTTATATCTGTGAAGTGTAAAGAGCCAATCACAAAGTGATTATCACATAATTTTGTCAAAAGGCGGCATAGTTGATTTTGAGACCATAATCCTTCCCTACATTCACACACAAAGATCGTAACTGTATATGCGCGTATGTGGAAGGTGTTTCAAGGTAAGCGATTATTTACAAGATTTTTTTTGAAATATTATAAAAAAAAGCAAAGAAATGTTAATTATATCGAGAAAATTTTTGCCGCTGCTCATAAAATAGATAATGTAAAACTGTCTTTTGTAATCTTATTAGAAGCCCAATAGACTTTGCTTATGTCCATGTGAGTCGTGCCACCTCTACCCATCATAAAGTTTTGCTGATTGATTTTCTATCATGAGCGTTAATTATTATTTGGCTTGATATTTATGCCAGTTCGCTATACGTTGAAGACTAAAGATGTCAGTACAATGCAAAAGAATTAAGATAATTAAAATTGAACGAATTACCTAACCACTTTGAATCACTCATACGCCAGCGCACCCTTGACTAGGCACTGATGTGTGTATTGTTGGTTATTTATGCCAGTATATCTTGATCGCGGTCGTTAATATTTCATGAGGTTTCTTCCTGAATACAGAGAATTTTGCATTATACTTTTCGATGTAAAATGTTTTAATTAAACTCCATATAAGGAGATATTTACTTACATTATTGTGTGTATGTATGCACGAGTATAGCGTGAGAGATACAATTTTTTGTGATACACCATATAACCAAATGTTTTTAGTACAAAGATGTTTCTGTTATTTTTGAGCACTTTCATTACCTGAGAGCTTTCAAATACCCCTACATTAGTTAACTAATTTCATTGCTAATTTGAAAACTAAGGGTGACACTAAGACCTCGTTTGCTAGACCTCTTGCTTGGGTTAGGCAAATCACCAATAATTCTTATTAAACTACAGTGTTCGAGTACTATTTTACGTTTAAAGTTTACGGTAGTTGCAGAGTTGAAACTAAAAATGAAGCTAAGGGATTTTGGAGTGAATTTTTTTTTTTTTTTGTTTTTTTTTTTTTTATTATGAATAAATTTTATTTGCAATCTATCAGTTGACAATCAGCAAATTTTTTAAATATAAGAATTATGACAGGATTGATTGCACTCCATTGAGACCAATCAATATATTGTAAAACAGTTGTATTCGCTACAAATCAATTATGTTTCCTCAAATCTGTTTGGGAGATCCAAAATATGAATTCTTTTAAGGCGTTTGACATCCATGCTATTGTGTAGAAGATTTCTTGCTAGTAAGTTTTCATGGTACGACAGTCTGTTTAGGTATCTTCGAGAGGTTTTGGTGATTTAATTTCTAACATAAGGTACATTTAAGTCTTTGTGAATTTCGAAGTTAGTTATATACCAAGGAGCACCAACAATGCTTCGTAAAGTCATAGCCTGGTATCTTTGCAGGATTTCAATGTTTGAGTTACTGGCTGTTCCCCAAAGCTGTATTGCATATGTCCATACTGGCTTTAAGATAGCTTTGTAGAGCAGTACTTTATTTTCGAGACTAAGTTGTGATCGCGAGCCTAAGAGCCAGTACATTTTTTTCGTTTTAAGCGTGAGTTGTTTCTGTTTCTCTTTAATGTGGGTTTTCCAGGTCATTCTTCGGTCCAAATGTACTCCGAGGTATTTGACAGTTTCACTTTCAGGTATGGTAGAGCCATTCAAAAATACGGGAGGACAATTCCCGGTTCTCAAAGTAAACGTTATCTGAACAGACTTCTGAGTGTTAACCTCCATCTTCCAATTCATTAGCCATTTCTCAACCATATTCAGTTGTTGTTGTAGGTGAAGTGATGCGTCATTACGATCACAGTTTGTGGCAATAAAAGCTGTATCATCAGCATATGTTGCAGCATCTATTGTGTATAGAACGGGACCTAATACGCTCCCTTGAGGAACTCCAGCATTAATTGAGTACAACTCTGAAGATTTATCTTTTTCATGGACATAGAACGTACGACCACTAAGATATGACTTTATAATTAAATAGTAAGGAGCTGGAAGCCAATTTTTTATTTTATAGAGTAACCCTGGGTGCCAAACTTTATCGAATGCTTGCTTGATATCTAAAAATACCGCAGTGCAATACTGTTTACATTCAAATGCATTCTTGATAATTTGAATAATTCGGTGGCATTGCGCAGGAGTCCCATGCCCCCTCCTAAGCCCAAACTGATGTTCAGGTATTATATCGCAGTCCTCTAAAACAGGTAACATTCTTCTTAAAAGTATCTTTTCAAATACCTTAGAGAAGGTCACCAGCAAGCTAATTAAACGATATGAAGACGGGCAGTGCTCTGGTTTGTTAGGTTTCGGTATCATGATTACCTCGACGCATTTCCATTGACTTGGGTAGTGGTTGAGTCTAAGCATCGCATTATATATATAGGTAAGAAGTATTGCTTAGCGTAATTTTTAAATGGTTGATTTAATATATGTATTAGTGGGCGTTTAATGAAAAACATAAGAAATGGTAAAACATATAGTGTGTGTATGAAAACTCAGAACGCATGTTTCTGAATGTTTCTTAGTTTTTTCTGGGAAAAGATAGTAAACATTTAAAAAATAGTATCCATAACAGCATCAGCAAAAATTGGAAGAATGCAATCGCCAAGAAGTTTTTTAAATTTCACAAAATTTCATTTGAGTCATTGCAGTTAAACATTAAAATGTATGCAATAAAAATACAAAAATACTTTTATATGTATTATCGTCTCGTTTGCACCACAAATTTGCATTTAAATGTCCTAATGGCTACATACGCTGATGACACCGCTATACTAGCTTCAAGTCCGTCCCCAATTGATGCAACCAATCTAGTTCAGATAGAACTAAACGAGATACAGACGTGGCTGGACCGATGGAAATTAAAAGTTAACACAAACAAATCTGTGCATGTTTTGTTTTCATTGAGACGGAAAGAATGCCCTTCACTCTATCTAAATGGTAATATAATTCCCAAACATGATACGGTCAAATACCTTGGCATACATTTGGACAAACGGCTAACCTGGAAATGCCATATTCAAGCAAAAAAAACCCAGTTAAAGATAAAAACAAACAAACTTTACTGGCTACTAGGACCAAAATCAACACTTAATCTAAATAACAAAATATTAATATATAAGGCTATACTAAAGCCAGTATGGACCTACGCAGTACAACTGTGGGGAACTGCTTGCAATTCTAACATAGAAATTCTGCAAAGATATCAGTCAAAAACTTTAAGGCTTATCACAAGTGCACCCTGGTTCGTCACAAATAAAGCCATACATACTGATCTAAAAATTCCCTTTATAAAAGATGAAATTAAAAAAATCACCACAAAATATTTACAGAGATTAAGTTATCACGATAACCCGCTAGCAATTGCATTACTTGATGAAACTAATGAAATTAATAGACTTAAAAGACATCATGTATTAGACATTCCATTCAGAACCTAATAGATAAATCTAATATTAAAATGTATTAAAATCTAACACATAAGTCTGAATATAAGTGTACATTAATCGTAGTATACATATATATCATTATTGACCTCAATGGAGCTCAATAATATAAGTCAAATTGTTAATAGTTAGATAATTTGCTTATTATTTTAAAAATAGATTGCAAATAAACGACAAAAAAAAAAAAAAAAAAAAAAAAAAAAGTCTTACGCCTTTAGTCCTTTACATAGCAGACTCCATTGAATGCTCCATTGAATGCTAAATATAATAATATTTCGGGAGGCTTTCCCACTCCAATCTACAAAATGACATGTTTGGTGAAACCGATCAATATTTCTCGGCCGGGATGAAAAACAGAAAATTGTAGCTGCTACAATGTTGTTTAAACGTTTGATGCTATACATGAGCAATTTTAATGCCACTAATATAAGGGAAGTTAACAGATTTTTTTAATAATAAATCTCTACTGACACATTCGCTGAACTACTTATACACATAGCTACATAGGTATGGGCATACCAGTGGCGTAGATTCCATATAGCAAAATACACAATGAATTGGGGCACTAAAAAATTCTGTCTTTGCACTATTTTTCGCTGATTGTTGGATGTAAGTATTCAAGCATTCATATATAAATTCGCCTTGTCTCGCTTACTTAAGGGGAGGGTAGGGTTTTTAGTTTGAAAAAAATCGATTTTGGTTTATTTGAGAAAATTAATGCACATAATCTCAAGAATGTTGTGTCCAAATTTTAAGTCAATCGGTGCAAAACTCACAAAGTTAGAGCATTATAACCGCTGGCCGCTCCGACTCGGCTACCTGCTATAGAAAACTTTAAATCGATTTTCTGGAAAACGACGTTTTTCAAGTCGGTGGACACTTTTTCTCTGAATCTACTTCACCGATCTTCCTGAAATTTTGTACACACTTTCTCTACATAATTACCGAGGTAACCCTGGGCGGTTTTTTTTTCAATTTTTATTTATTTTACAATAAACAATATTATGCGATTTATCGTCTAAAAATCGCACTTCTACTTCAAATGTTAAAAAAAATTAAAAAAAAAATTTTTTTTAATAAAAACTCGACAGGGTTACCTCGGACAATTGATTACCTAATGAAAACTCTTTGATTTTTTGATTTCAGATGATCCAATGCTGAGAAAAACTGTCCACGGCAAATTGCCTTTTTTTCGAGACGTCTGCGTAGATCTGCTGTCAACGGCTCAATTTTGTATATTTTCTTGTGAAAATTTTTGAAATATTTTTGAAATATGAGTTTACAGTATACTAATTCGATAAATAAATTTACATGAATCATCTTTCCAAAAAAAAATCCATAAATAAGTGCATATTTTTAGTGTAATTAACCCATTAATTGTTGATTATTTTCAAAACTCCCAAATCGATTGCGTATTGGTGTAAGGGATTGGAAAGACATATCCTCCTGTAATGGAAATTTTATATCTCAGAATGAATCTCTTACTCATTATTCATTTGTCTATTTAAAAATGAAAAGTATTTAATACTCGTAATGCAAATTACAACTAACTAATTCATTCAGTAATCAATTAAAAACCGGGTTTCTCAGATAGCGAAGGCTAGACTAACATAATTTGAGATTCCTGAAGTCCGATTCCTTCAGTACTATAGATACAGGAGCATTTATTTCATAATTTGTTCTTACCATCTCCAAAGAGCGAGTGTCGTGATTTCTATGGCATCTTTTTGGAATAGAAAAATTAATGCGGCGTCCGGATCTATGGTACCACGAATTAAGAAATCTAGCTCGGTAGGAGGGAATAGGTTGAACAAATTACAGATAACGAACAAAGCTTTTCTGAACTCATTTCACTCTATTAATATGAAAAGCAGCAGATCTTACTTCAAATTACTGTGGCGTAATCTCACATAGGGCACACTAGCGCGGTATACCTATAGTGGAGCTAAGGAACACCAATCAGTAAAGTCTGAACTGAATCGGCGAATGAAGGCCATTGAAAAATATAGCTGCCTACAGCGATTTTTCCGACTTATACACAAAGCACCTTAAGCAAATTGAAAATAATTAAGAACTTCAAATGAAATGCACTTAACCAAATGAAATTAAATGAACTTGCAATATTATCGATTGAGTACAAACCAGCCTCAAATATAGCTTAACGAGAGTTAACATGTTCATGTGCAATGGTATATATTTGATGATATTCTAACTAGGTCTAGTGTTTTATTGATTTTTATATATATATTTCCTTGTTTTTGTTATTGAATAATTTAATATTTAATTTGAAATGGTTTCGATGCAAAAAAGGGGGCTACGCTTATTTTTATCTTCCGATAGCATCACTCGTTAATACTCAGCCAATCACAACTTGAAAGTTTGCATAACTTCCTGCTTATCCATTCATCCTCCTCCTCCAGCCAAGTGAAAAATAAAGGTTGACCTGGAAAAGTATCGTGTATGTATCTGCGAGTATACATAGTTATATACGTGTACGGCGAGGGAGATCAATTAAGTGCGCAACATAAAAGCTTGTTGCAAAGTCTTGTTTTTGTTCAATTTTTATTGTTGTTTGCGTAGCTGTCACTGACACTGACATCATACCTTTAATCGTCTGCTCTTAATTTTGTTGCACTTGCCCTTTGTTGGGCCCACAGCAATCGTTGTTTTTTTGTGGTACCTTGTTAAACTGTGCATACGAAAAGTCAGTTAACAAGCACCTGCTTAAAGTGCCAGTTGGTTGTTGGCTGTTGAGATTGTGTTATATTCCTAGAGGAAGAATTGTCTTTGAATAAGGTACGGCAATCGATAGAGAATATTTGCCTTTTTGTGTATTTAGTATTCTTTTATCGTGAAACAATCTTTCCCTTAAGTTCAATAGAAAATATGCTGTTAAAATTCGGTTAAACAAAATGAATTAATTTTACTTGCTAAACGCACACCAAGCTATTTTTTCTTTTATTTCAATCGATTTTTCGAGTTGTCTTTTCTTGGGCAAGCGAAGTATAACGGACTTCTCCGACATTTCGGGATTGCCCTTATCTAACGTATTATGAATTCAAAAGCTAGCAATCTTATAAAGAGTGATTTTTTAAGAGCTATAGGAAAGTTTTTCAAAAAAACCCACGCAAAATTCAGAAAAATTCATGAAATTTTTATTTATTTCATGCAAATGTTGACCGCGACTGCGCTTCAAATGGTCCATCCGCTTAGTCCAATTTTGGCATACTCTTTCCAATGTTTCGGGCGGTATCTCACATATAAATGCTTTAATGTTGTCTTCCAATGCGTTAATAGAAGCAGGCTTGTCTGAATAGACATGAGCTTTAACATAAACCCACAAAAAATAATCTAAAGGCGTTATATCGCACGATCTGGGTGGCCAATTGATAGGTCCCGAACGTGAAATAAAATGTTCACCGAATTCGCCTCTCAACAAGCCCATTGTTACGCGTGCTGTGTGGTATGTGGCACCGTCTTGCTGAAACCACATGTCATGCAAGTCAAGCTCTTGCATTTTGGGCAAAAAAAAGTTGGATATCATTTCACGTTAGCGCTCACCATTCACAGTTAGATTACGATTCACAGCATCTTTGAAGAAGTACGGTCCAATGATACCTTCAGCCCGTAACCCCCACCAAACTGTGACCTTTTCTGGATACATTGGTAGCTCTTGCAATTTTTCTGGCTGATCTTCATTCCGAAATCGACAATTCTGCTTATTTACGTAACCATTGATGCGAAAATGAGCTTCGTCGCTGAACACAATTTTTCGATAAAAGAGTGACTCGTCGGCCAACTTTCCAACAGCCCATTCACCAAAAATTCTGCGTTGCGGTAGGTCGTTCGGCTTCAATTCTTGCACCAGCTGTATTTTGAAAGGCTTCACACGTAAATCCTTTCGCAAAATTTTCCACGTTGTTGAGTAACAGAGGCCCAATTGCTGCGAACGGCGACGAATCGATAATTGATGGTCATCATTAACACTGACCGATACAGCTGCGATATTTTCTTCAGTTCGCACTCTATGTAAGCGTGTTGGTGGTTTGATGTCCAATAATGTAAATTTGGTTCTAAATTTAGTCACAATAGCTCGAATAGCCGCTTCAGTGGGTCGATTAAACTGACCATAAACTTTCTTAACAGAACACGCATTTTTATAACAAAATAGTCAATGATTTGCAAGCGTTGTTCGTTTGTAAGACGATTCATGGTTAAATTATAGACCAAACTGAAGATGTTTGACAGTGAAACAAAACACGAAACGTGCGTCAGCTGTTTAAACCAACTGTTTAAAATGATAATAGCTAAAAAATCACCCGTTAGAAGGAGTAAAATTCTCCGGCAGATACCACGAACTTTCTGCTTCTTGAGCAAAACTGATAAAGTAATGAACACAAACGATCTTTTTTTGTGCTTGGTAAGTCGGTCCAATACGACTAGTTTCAAAATAAGTCGGATCGAACGGTATTTATTAGGTATTGCAATAATATTTCTTCTAATATACCCTATAAAAGTTAACACAAATCAACAATGGAAATAACGCAAATGAATCAACTAGAAAGTTACAGGCATCGATAGACGAAGTTGTCGCATGGACTGAAAACTGGAGAATCAAACTAAATGAAAGCAAGTCTGTTCACGTAGACTTTACAAACAAGAAAATAGCCTATAACCCAGTGAAAATATCATCTGCTACTGTTGCATATAGTAATACAGCAAAATACTTGGGTATGACTTTGGATGCAAAGCTCAAATGGAAAGAACATGTCAAAATTAAAGCAACTGAAATCAACTTAAAAATTAAAAAAATGAAATGGTTAATTGGCAGAAAGTCTACATTGTCAATACAGAATAAATTATTAATATACAACCAAGTAGTTAAGCCGGTATGGACATACGGCATTCAATTATGGGGATGTACCACTAAATCAAACATTGAAGCTGTACAACGCCTGCAGAATAAGATTCTCAGAGACATGGTCAACGCACCTTGGTATGTGCGAAATCACGACCTGCACAAGGATCTGTCGGTGAAAAAAGTCGCTGATATAATCCAAATTCTTGCAAGTAACCATGAAACCAGGCTGAAAGAGCACATAAACCCGGAGGCCGCAGAGCTTACCAAAACAGTCTGCACAAGAAGACTTCGAAGAACTAAGCCACGAGATTTAGTCGCCAACGCTGTATAATTGTTTGTAAATTATTTATAATTGTTTTTAAATTTCAATGTTAAGGATAGAATAATGTTACTTGTTAGCTTATGCTAGGCGTAATACCATGAAATGTATACAAATTTTATAACGTTTTAATAAAAAAAAAAAATCAACAAAAGAAAAAATGCATGCATCAACAACAACAATGCAGCAGTAGTTGTGGCTGTTTGAACGTTTCTTTAAGGGGAGAGCCTGGTTTATGAGGTCTAAAAATTACATCTCTTTGCGGTTTTTTTTTTTTTTTTTTCAAAGGAAAAAATTAATTTAGCACTGCAAAGTTTTTTCTATCTCTTAATGAACATTTAAAAAGTATAAAAAATTTTTGTACTGGTTAAAATAAGTTGAAAAAAATGTTTAACATAGAAATTAGTAGAGCGCTGCAACGCTGGAGTTTCCAACTGGCGTACAAGATACAGCTCGTAATTATTATCTAAAGCGAAAAATTCAAATGGATTTCTAATTATCATGATTTTTTATTCTAGATGAAGTAAGAAAGCTGAGAGAAATTCCAAAATTTCAACTTTTTGGAGGCTTTAAAGAATTTTGTTAGTTCAAATAGATGAGAATTTAATACTGAAGGGAACAAGCTATGATTCATTTCAAAAGGTTCATTAGTTTTTTTCATTCATGTACGCCAATTCAAAGAAATCATAAAAATGAAAAGACGAGAAAAGAAGATAAAGTTTGTACTATAGCTGTCCGGTCACAGCGTAATTACCTAACGCTCGCCTACCTTTGGCTTTGTATCTACGGAAATATTGAGAATTAGGCTCTGTAACTTTGTGTGAATATTCTGAAATAGGTATATTAGGAATCGCTTAAAACGAAGAAAAAAATAGATTTTTTTGACCTTATAGACCAGGCTCCCCCCTTAAAACTAATAGTTAGTGTGTAGTATAAAGGAAATTAAATTGTGTATTTAAAATAAGTGTTATTTGAATATGACCAGCAACACCCATAATTAAAACTATTTATATTCTGAATATTAAGCAAATCGGAGCATAAATATGATTTCAGAAAATATTTAGCCTAATTACATTTTTTATATGAGCAGGAATTCTCATCCACCTTTCCATTGCTTTACTCCTTTGAGATTCCATTAAACTCTATTAGCTCATAAGCCCATAATCTCTATGAAGTGCATATTTATTTATTTATCTATTTATATGATAAAATAAGGTACAGACATTTGAATTTATATAGATGCGTGCAAAGTTAACTAGAATGATTACATTTGATATGAGATCAAGCGATTTTGAGATGAGATTGTTCTATCATTTAACGGCGGTAGACTGACCACGCAGCAGCGTGGCTCATATGAAGGAATAGGATGAGCGAAATTTAGAGCATGCAAAGTAAAACGGAAGAAAATTTTCTAAACTCCTTCTATTCTATTTATACGAATGGCACATTATAGTTTCCAAATAAACGCTGCATACTTTAATTTAGACGGCAAAGAGGCCGGAAACAGCGTCAAAAGCATGTATGGGTCTGAGAAACTAGAAAAAAAGCCAAGTGTAGAATTAGCAAGGGTATGCGACGTGCGAGTGGGATAGAGCAGTTTAAAGAATGATTATTTGTTGTTGTAGCAGCATAAACATTCCCCATACAAGTAAAAGGAATGCTGCTGGAATAACAAGCCTAATACTTCTGTTCGAATCTTAGCTGGTTAATGATTTTCTAACTTCATATAGGCTAATACTTAAACTTTCACTGATCGGCGCATTCAACTTGCCTGAATTGGCATTGCTTTTTTATTGGCATTAGTAGAGCTTACGCTTTGAAAAAGCTAGCATAACAAACATCAGCTGTTCGGGGAGCTTGAGGGGTTTATTATTAATTCATATCATTCCTTGGTGAAAGCTGAATTTTCTTTCGACAGTTGGGCGATGTATGTATATATATTTGTAGCAATGATACATATGTACTTGTTTTAGATAAAGGGTTTTCCAATAAGGCGAGGGGATATTGAAATTAATTAAAAAAGGCCATTGGTTATGCATTAATAAAAAAAAATGTCTAGTTGAAAGGCCCATTAAGTATGGAATATGACAATAATTCAAATATCAAAAGTGGCTCCACATGGTGGCACGGATCTGAGAGGCACCATTTCAGTGACTTTGCTGCATTGATCCGGCTGAATTCGAGTTATAGCCTGGGTCATGTTGACTTTGAGAGCATCAGTCGATTGTAGCATGTGGGTGTTAATCTGCTACCTTAGAAAATATCTACCGAGTGCTAAAAAGGAAAGCAATATTTTCATGAATAGATTCATCATACATCAAAATGAATAGGATATTATTTTTAACCAGGGAAAACAGTCTTATATTATTTTTGGAATTTATGAACCATTGTAAAAATTAAATTATATATCATTATATATTATTATATGTTGCTTCCAAAAGTCTTCACTTATTTGAGTATTATAAGCGAAAGATATTGCATTATTCTTTCCTTTTGAAATTCATTTAATCATAAAGTCTTGAATATGAGCTTTAATATGAATTTCAAATAAATCTACTATCCCTATTTTCAAGGGATTAAAGTACAACAGCAAATTTAATAATACAGATGCAAATGCCTGCACATACAAATGCTTATCTATACATTTATACGAGTACACATCCAAGTTAGATAATAATATCTACTCATATTACAATATACATATATAGTTTATTGTTCACTAATACAATTGCAATAATACCATCATTTCACCATCAGCTAACAAACGGATTTTCAATACACTGTTGCATTGCAATTGCTTCTCGTGATTTCTGTGTAAAACATTGTTGCAATTTGCATTTGTTGGTGATCTAGCTGAGACAGCGGTATTTTTCTGTCACTTGCATTGACAACTCTGATTATGTGCTGGAACTGAAAGTGCTTCCATGTACCTGCATAGGTATCACATTTGTGTGGTTTTGCTCTTAGCATTTGGTGAATTGAACAAGAGATTTTGTGGTTTTCATGCCAATACGAGTACTTTTATGGCAACTCGGAATTTGTGCAGATATGTTTGCATATATTAGTGTATTTAGAACAAAATACCCCGCTGGTGCTGATATTCTTCAAGCTGCAACTCTGCGAGGAAGATCATTGAAGTGCACTAAGTAACTCAGTAGCCGAGGAAGATAAGCAGGCCAGTTGTTCAGTACAATTTGTTCTGAAAAATATAAACGTTTTGCCAGCTCTTTTGTATGGTTAAAAAAAAGAAATTAATTAAATAAGTATCAAAAGCAAAAAATTATAATTGTTGCTCTTTTTAATATCGTATTCATGTTTAGTTTATTTCAGTAAAGCTTCTGTTTTAGTTTAAAGTTAACATTGACAGTCCCGCCTATACGTAACTCCCATAAATGTAATTTTAGACAAACTGTTTATTTCTAATCGATATTATCTTGGTATTTGCCTTTGCAACGAAATATCTGTTTAAACAAGCGACCAATTGCCTCGTTGGTTTCGCATTGATTTGGTACTTACATATGAAACTCATGTCATATTGCAGCACAGATAAGTATAATTAGTGCGTGATGAATCGCCTTTTTCTTAACATCAAAATTTGTCATAAAGGCACGTTTTCTAAGCTGCCCAAACCACTTATTACATCATACCATTTATTTAAAATCACTCTGGAATCAGTTGATAAGATTAATGACTTAGAATTGTTTTTTGATTCAAAATTCAAATTCACTTTGCACATACTTACATTATATTTTATTATTTCCAACCCGCTTGGTATGCTTGCATTTGCTAGACGTCATTCTTCGTAATTCTCTGGCCTATATATGCTCAAGGTTAGAATTTGACCACCTTCGCGGGATTAAAATTTCGCTCTAGTTATTTTTTTCATGAGTTGGCAGCACTGTTAATAACATCTGGGCCAACTTTCATGTGAATGTCATTATCAGTAATATATTTACGCTTGCGTTTACCAAACGACCAAGAGGGCATTTTTCGATTTTTACAATGTCTGATTTGATTGAGCAGAGAAGTGCCATCAAATTTTGTTTGCGGAATGAAATTTCGGCTGCGGAAACGTTTAGCATGTTGCAGAAGGCATTTGGTGATTCGACCATGTCGCAGAAAAATGTTTATAAGTGGTACAAAGACTTCAAAGAGGGCCGAGAACGTGTTGATGACTTGGAGCGCCCCGACGTCAACAGATGACCAACACGTCAATAAAGTGAAGGAGTTAGAGCTCAAAAATCGCCAGTTGACTGTTAAAGACCTTACTGATATGATCGAAATATCAGAAGGATCTGTGAAAACCATTTTGAAAGACCATTTGGGCCTACGAAAAGTCAAATCTCGTTTGGTACCGAAAACTCTCAATTTCTTGGAAAAAGTCGTCGCGTTGATGTGTGTGAAACAATGCTTTCAGACTATCAGGACAAGCTCAAATGCATTATTACGGGAGATGAGACTTGAATTTATGCTTACGACCCTGAAACAACCGACCAATCAAGGGAATATCGTGCTAAAGGCGAGGCCAGAGCGAAAAGAGCACGTCAAAGTCGTTCAAAAATAAAGGTCATGATGACAGTTTTTTTCGATTTTCGTGGTATGGTGCACTATGAATTCCTTCCACCTAGCCAAAGTGTTAATAAGGAATATTATTTGAGCGTTATGCGTTGTTTACGTGAAGCAATTCGTCTAAAAAGATCAGAATTATGGGCCAACAACTCTTGGTTTTTGCATCACGATAATGCACCGTCTCACACTGCACTCGTTCTTTGTGACCATTTCGCCAAAAATTCCACGCATATCGTTCCGCAACCACCGTATTCGCCTGATTTGGCTCCGTGTGACTTCTGGCTATTCCCAAAACTCAAGAGACCACTCCGGGGAACGCGTTTCGAGTCGATTGAGGAGATAAAAGCTGAATCGAAGAAGGTGCTGATGGCTATACCGGAAATGGACTATTTGGCATGTTTCGGGGATTGGAAAAATCGTTGGCATAAGTGTATTTCATCGAGAAGGGATTATTTTGAAGGGGATGAAATTGATTTACAAGAATAAATAAAGACTTTTCATTTTACAACCAAATTCACCTTACTTTTTGCCCACAGTAGTACGCTGTTGCTATCTGGAGAACGTATTATGCTATTCATATAAATCGATTGGAGAGAGCGCAGAAAATATTACTACGTTTTGCTTTGCTCTCCTCAAATTTTTCAAAACCGATTCAATCATATATTTCTCGTTGCCACTTTGCCAAAATTAAATACTAGACGATCTCTCTTGGCTTTATCTTTTCTTCTCGTCATATTTTCTAGTAAAATCGACTGCTCGTCTATTCTTTCGTTAATTAATTTTAATGGGCCAAGTAGAAACGTTCGCAGTTTCGATACTTTTCACATAGGCTTATATTGGGTAGTCGAAAAAGTCTTTTCGTATTTCTAATCAAACTTCAACTCATTTTTTTTTATATTGATAATGAACTTTATTAAACCAAATATGTAGCATTTTGGTCGACCACCTTTTGCCATTTTTCTTCTAGAGACATTATTCCATCATTATAAAACTTTTGTGGTTTCTCGGCGAAAAACTGCGACAAGTAATTTTCACAGACTTCTCTTGAAGCCAACTTTACTCCATTAAGGGAGTTCTGCATTGACCGAAACAAATGGTAGTCCGATGGTGCTAGGTCAGGGCTATTTGGTGGATGCATCAAAACTTCCCAGGCAAGTTCTCCCGGTTTTTGCCGAGTTATCAAATAAGTGTGTGGCCTAGCGTTGTCTTGATGGAAGATGACGCCCTTTCTGCTGATCAGTTCTGGCCGTTTTTTTGTCGATTGCTTGCTTCAATCTCAACAGTTGGTGACAGTAAAGTGTAGAATCAATCGTTCGAGCAGGCTGGAGCAGCTCATAGTGGATGATTCCTTTCCAATCCCACCAAACACACAGCATAACCTTTCGAGGCGTCAATCCTGGCTTTGCGATCATTTGTTGAGCTTCTTCAGAAATTGTACGATTTCATTTCGTTTCAGCAAAGAATCGCAGATGTTAATTCGGTCCATTAAATTTATCACAGACAATGCATGTGGTACCCAAACATCGAGCTTCTTTTTGTAACCAGCCTTTTTTAAATGGTTCGAAACCGTTTGGTGATGAATGCTTAGTGCCTTGGCGATGCCATGGCAGCTTATTTGACGGTCCTGGTCAATCTTTTCCATAATTTCATCGACTTTTTCAACGAAAGGTCGACCGCAGCGAGGTGCATCTTTCATATCGAAATTTTCAGAACGGAAGCGAGCGAACCATTGTTGTGCTACACGAACTGATACAGCATCGTCTCCGTAAACTTCACAAATTTCATTGGTGGCTTGCGTGGCATTCTTCCCCTTTTTATACAAACATTTCAAAATATAGTGAATTTCTTCATTATTTTCACAAATTTTTGAACAACTATAACTTTTTTTCAACTTCTCCGAATTAAATTTTTTTTTTGGTTAAATGAAGCTTAAAATGTCACCTTTCTAACACCATATGATATGATACAATGTGATTGGTAGCACCGGAGATAGATGACTCCAACGACATCTATTAACAAAATACGAAAAGACTTTTTCGACTACCCAATATAAAATGTTTCGCAATGCTCATGCCCTGAACTTCATTCTTTCCGTAATAATTTATCATAATGTTATCGGAATTTATCGTTAAGCGCATTATACTATACAAATGTTTTATAATTTTTCCTCATATCTGTACCATTTAACTCGGGACATAACTAAATAAATAAATAAAATAAGATTCCAAGAACCGGCGGTATTTTTGAAAATTTTGTTTGTTATACAAAAAAATCTATATGAGACTGCTTTGCGTTTTAGCTTTGATTTGTTTGATGAGGTTTGCAGTTATCTAAAATATATTACTAATGAAAATGAACCCGATAACGAAGAAGATTTTCGTTGAAGTGCGAGAGCAAAACATAAGATGAAAAAAGAGGGAAATCCATTGAAATTGTTGGTCATGCTAAGTGAACAGTGCAAACAATATTAAAAAAGTTTTTTGAGACAGGGTCATTAACAAGCAAACCTAGAAGTAGTCGCAAGTCCAAAATTTCTCAAAGTGTTAAACGATACATCAAAAGTGTTGTGGACAAAAATCGTTAAACAACAACCGTAGAAATTCGGGATACATTGGTAACCGATCACAATATTAATGTCCAATGCCCAAACAGTATGAAGTATTTTGAGAGAAAACATTTACAAGCAAAGATAAGAAACAGAACCCGCTCGAATTTGCATTACAGTATCCTCAAAAATCGACTGATTTCTGGACGAATGTGTGTGTTTTTTTTTTGGTATGAAATTAAATTCAATTTGTTCAGTTGTGATATCAAACCGAAAATATGGCTCAAAGCGTATGAAGAGCTGCAACCGGTGGTCGTTCAGTGATGGCATGGGTCTGCAGTCAGCGATTGGGATCGGCAAATTGCGGTTTGTGGAAACAACTATGAACCGGTTTGTTTATTTCGATACACCGAAAAGCAATTTGAAAGAATCGGTAAGCGAATTGAGTATGAGTGGCGGATAGTGTTTCCAGCAGGACAACGGCCCATATAGTAAGGAATGGCTGCTTTATAACGTAAACCTTTCTGTGCTGTGAATTCATCTTTGTTTTTGTTTTTTACGTAATTCCAAAATACTTATGTATGTAGTTTTAAATTTCATTATCGGAATAAATAGTATTTCGTTGCTATATTCAGTTTTGTGTCTGAACGCATTATTTATGAGAGGTAGATACGTAAATTAAAAAGTTGATGATTTTAAAAATAATGAAAAATTCCAGGCCTTTTTAATGGCTTGAATACATTCGCATTGTTCTTGAACTTGAGTTTTTATATTTTTGTTTTCAGGGTAGTCATTTTGTGGGTAGTCATGTGGAGAAAATCGTTGAAATCATTCGCTAAACTCAATTCTTACTGAAATTTATCAGCCATAGTTTGCCATCGATGGAATTTTTTCTTTGGCATACAAATCGAGATTTCGAAAAATCTTTACTACCATCTACCATATTTGACACATACGGCATATGTCATGCATGTTAAATACTAATCAGCAAAGCCTGTTTTTTTTTTAATTCTGTCTGTTTTCTGAGCGATTTTTTGAACAAGGATGATATCTGTACAGAAATTGTTTCACATTTCACTCTTCAAAGAACCTACTGCGTACCACGCAAAAACTTCTCAATGAATTTCGGTTAAAGGTCGTTCATGCCTTGTTGCCATCACACTAATATTATTATTCGCAAATATACAACACGCAGTCATAAAAGTAAAATGTGAGATATCCAAACGAGGTGCGGTGAGTTGGTCACGGAATTCCCAATGGCTTAAGTTTATAGGATAAGGAAATCTGCACGGCGAGAGACAAGCAAGTGCCTACTTTGTACCTGAGTGTGAAGCCAAACTTGAGTTGCATTTGTTAGATTAAAAATTTTGCACGCAAATTTGCAGAATTGTTACAATAGAAAGCACGTGATGGCCTTGTTCGTATGTATATATGTATATACGAGTACACCACACGTTTTCTAACTTTCTTATGAATTTAATACATATTTTCATTTTATATTTTATTCACTTTGCTTCCTTTCCAGAAGTTTAGAACTGTGAAACTTATAAAAATTTGCACATGCAAAAGATATAACAAAACGTCCTTGCATCTTAATGGATTAAGCAGGAGTAGTTGAGCATTGAGTTTGAAAAGTTTTAAATGTGGAAATTATGAAAATCCCTGGAGTTTTAAAATATTGAGATTTTAAAGTTTGTTTGCGCTATACGGACTATAGGTGTATAAAGTATATTTTTTTCTATTATGCTTTTTTATGCTATACTCGTATTAGCAAATGCCCAGCAAGCGTCGCTCTGTGTTGAATGCAAAGTATATATGAAAGATTGGTGAGCAACACAATAACAAGTCCGCAGCTTATGCAATTTATTGCAGATTATATATTAGCTTTAAAATACCAAAAACTCAGTGCAAGTTTGGGCATTATGTGCATGGTTATTGGATTATGTTATCTCACATTGAAGTAGTATTTAACACATTTTTAAGTTAATTTTACATAGTATGGCGACTGCCGTAGCCGAACGGGTTGATGCGTGACTAACATTCGGTGGTACCCGGATTCAAACCCTGAGCATGTAACTCTAAATGCTAAAAACAGTTTTTTCTAACAGCGGCCACCCCTCAGCAGGTGACAATCTTTGAGTGTATTTGAGCCATGGAAAAAGCTTTTCATAAAAAACCATCTTTGCTTAAAAAACTTTCGGCTAAAACTGCAGGTCTCCCCACTTGTGGAAACGTGCACCATAAATAGGAGCTGAAGCTGGACCAAACACCCATCAAAGCATGCAAGGAACGAGTACTAACAAGAGTAAGAATAAACGGAATTTTTTTAGAATTTCCACGTTCCAATATAATAAATGATGGAACAAGGAGCTGTATGAATGTTATGGCGACAGTACAGACATTCCGCGACTTCCCTGTTGTTGTTGTTGTTGAGATGGTTGAACATTTCAGAGCTGAAATGCTCCTAATTAGTGACCAGCACCGTTTTACTACTACTATCTCGTGTGAAGATGTTATTTTTTTTTTTTTTTTTGTTTTGTTTCCAAGTCAGATCCATTTAGTGAGGCCCAAGTATAGCAACAAATCCTTTATCTCGATGTCTGAGATCTCCATAATTTGCTGTAGGAAAGGCTTACCGATGGATCGGAGTCGTGCCCTGGCTAGTCCCGGACATTCACATAAATAGTGGAACAGACTTTCCTTCGCCCCTTCCGCAGCTTCTACAGATAGGATTGAAAGGCAGATTGAGTCTAGCTGCATGATCCCCTACTTTCCAATGTCCTTTAAGGGTTGCAGTGATACGTGAAATGTTTGCCCGAGAACATCCTAGCAGACGGCCATGTGTTTTTTGTTATAATACATGTAGGTATTTGCTTCCATCTTCTTTCGGCTAAAGCATGATAGTGTGAAGCAATGGATGCTTTCAGTGTGTTAGGTGGGGTGAAAACTGCCACCGCCTCTGCTATGTCTACTGTCGAGCCCTTTCTTGCTAGCTCATCCGCTATCTCATTGCCCCGTATGTTCCTATGACCGGGAACCCATATCAGGGTAATTTCAAGCCAATGGCTGAGCAGTTTCAGCTCCTCTCTACACTGTAGGACCAGTTTGGATGAAATGTAGTTGGAGTCTAAGGCCTTAATAGCTGCTTGACTGTCTGAGAAGATAGCTACTCTTGCACCAACTTCCTTGTAGAGTTCTAGGGATTTGCATGCTTCTCTGATCGCTAAAAGTTCTGCCTGGAACACGGTGGCATAATCAGGAAGACGAATTGATTGAGATAGGTTGAGTGGCTCCGAATGGAAGCCAGCTCGCACACCACAGTTCATCTTAGAACCATCGGTATAAATTTCGATATCGTGTCTTCCAATCACCTCTCCTTTGCTCCACACGGCTCTCGGTGGAAAACGTACCGTAAAGCCTTTCTTGAAGTTGAGGTCGGGGACTGTGTAGTCTGATCCGTTTTTGAGCAGCGGGGGTCCCTGTAGGAGGATCTTACTGTGACCGTACGACCTTGTTGTCCAGCTTCCTATGTCTCTGAGTCTCACCGCGCTACAAGTAGCTATTGTTTTAATGTGTAAATCTAATGGCAATAGATGTGTTAGTACATTGAGCGCCTCAGTAGGACTGGTGCTAAGCGCTCCTGTAGTTAAGATACACGCTGTTCTTTGTATCTGGTTCAGCTTAGTTTTGTTGTACAGTAGGTTCTGTTTTTATGCGGTAGATACGTTCCGCAAGAAACAGCATAAAAAAAGCTACTAGTTCTATAGTAAAACTATAGATACGTTTCAAATGCTAAAACCGCATAAATCTGAAATAATGTAATAAAATCGCATAAAAAAGGGCACTAGTCCCATATTATAACTATAGATACGTTCCATAGACCGCATGAATCTGAAATAATTAAATAAAATCGCATAAACAAAATATTATATTTTTGAAAATTATATCTTTATTTAAGAAACGTCAGAATCGAAAAATAAATTTAAGTCAGAAATAGAATCAGACAATACCCATATGTTGCGCGTTCGTTTAGGATTTGGCGTAAAATCACTTTCGTCACTTGAGGAAATGTACACGTCTGATCTATATTAGATGGTTATGCAGGCGGTTCCATACTTGTAGGGTTAGTATTTCTGATGTAATCTGTGATGAGTTTTTGCTTAGCTAGTTTAATCTTGTTTATATGTACAATTCCCGATAGGTCGACATGCATTTTGTAATTTAAAAAAAAACCGCACTATTTCAAAACCGCATAAAGAAAAGCCGCATAAAAACAGAACCTACTGTATTTCTAAACTAGTGCCGCATATGTTATGGTAGTACTGGCCTTACAATGGCTGTGTAGGACCAGTTGGATAATTTTGGTTGGATACCCCATTTTTTCCCTGACTAGGCCATGTCATCCGAATGGATACAAACATCTCAGCAATTGAAGATATTTTCTGGTGGCAGCAGAGTATGCAAGGTAAAAAGAGTAAGGCCGCATTTGCGTTAGAAAGATCAGATGGAGAAAGACTTAGCTTCAATTGGTGAATCTGGTGATTGGCGCCGGTTAGCACCCGCTTAAACGCTTATCGCGCCTATCGGGAAGAATAAGTTAAGCTCAGTTAAATTAATCTAAGTTAAGTGAAGTTAACTTAAGAAAAGAACTTGAAAAAAAAACAAAAGGCTTATCACAATCTGGTTTAATTTATTAAATCGATATTTAGAAAATTGTAAAGTGCAATAAAAGGCAAGGAACGGCTAAAAGGAAAGTTTATCAATACCTTTCAAGTAAATAAATTTTAATACGTAGACTGCGCTACGGCTGTTAGAATGAATCTAATTACTAATGTTGGTTCAAAAATGTAAGAATTTACAATCAGACGAAAGTTAAATGAGCTGAGTCTTAAGTTAATTATTTGTAAACATTATCAATCAAACAGCATCTTTTAACTAATTAATTTCTCATTAATTTCAATACAAAAAACCCTTCGTATTTACCAACTCAATTAGATTACAATTGGTGGTAGACACTTACTAATTTATAAGCATTTGTTAAACTCTTTGGACGCCTGTCATGCGATTGCATGCTTTTGTTAATGTATCACGTCAAATACTAATTAGTGCTCTATTCACATCGGTTTTTTATATTTCAGTAGAAAACATAATTTTTACTTACATAACAAGTTCTTTAATTAGAGATAGGAAAACTTTACAAAAAGATTTACTATGCCTGATATTCTGTATCCTCATAAAAGGAAAATTTATTACGTCACTGAAAGTGAAGTAAACAAAAATAAGTTATTTGTGGGCAGCTGTTTTTCGTGTAGAGTAGCAGTTAATCTCAAATGATCAATCGCAATATACAGCAATTCAAAAATGTATCAAATGACTATAGACTAAACGAAAAATTCATCAAATGGTTCAGGCCTCATACTTTTGTAATTCAAGAAATTGTGCATTTCCAACATGAACTCAAAGGCACGCTTGTGTCGTAGTCCGAGGCTACTCATTTAATGTGAAACAGATAACGTTGCTAAAAATATAGAGACCTAATCATGAAGCTATAATTACATTGTAAAAATGCTGTATATTTATTTTAGTATCTAGTTGGCATTTGCAAAAGATTATCTGAGCCAAATACGGCTTTAAAAACTCTGTGTTCCACCTAGACACCTCACGAAAGTAGAAATATATCTACTTATATATAAACATGACTTACGGTTTTCTAAGAAAAATTCAGTTTATGTACATACAATTGCATTATACTACACCGAAAAGAATCTAGAATAAAGGGAATAACTAAGCGGCGACGAAGTCATTGCTTCTACGAGGGGTGCCTTTTATATTTCGGGATTAGAGAACAAAAACAAATTTTAATCATGGAAAATCACTGTATTGTTTTTCAAAATATTCTCCATGAAGATCTATACACTTTTGCATGCGTTTGAACCAATTGTCAAAGCACTATTGCCACTCTGAATGAGGTACCTCCGAAACATGCATTCTGAATGCCGCAACCGCTTCTTCAGGTGTCGAAAAACGTTGACCTCTCAGTTTGTTTTTTACGTACGGGAATAAAAAGAAGTCATTCGGTGCCAAGTCAGGACTATACGGCGGATGACCCATTAATTCGATGTTTTGCGTGCTCAAAAATGCAGTTGTTTGAGCCGATGTGTGAGAGCTCGCATTGTCCTGGTGAAGAGTGATCCGTCTTTGGCGATTGGTTTTCCTAATTTCTTGGAAGACAACTGGCAAACAAATGGTTGTGTACCACTCAGAATTTACTGTTCTGCTGGATTTGGCTCATCTTGAAACACCCATACAGTCGACTGCTGTTTACTTTCGGGCTCATACGCGTAAATCCATGATTCATCACCTGTCACGATGTCATAAACGTGTTTCGAAGCCCCGCGATCGTATTTTTTGAGCATTTCCTTCGACCAATCGACACGAGTCTTTTTTTGAGCGATTGACAAATTGTGTGGGATCCAACCCAAACAAATTTTTTTGACAGTCAAATGTTTATGCAATATTGAATGTATGCTGGTCCCACTAATGCTTAAGATTGTCTCAATCTCACGATAGGTCACGTGGCGATCTCGCAATATCAGTTCGCGCACAGCATCAATGGTTTTCGGAACAACAACTGATTTTGGACGACCTTCACGAAATTCGTCTTGGAGTGAACTACGACCACGAGCTTCATCGCCAAAAAATGAATTAAGTTCATCCATGCAATGTTGCTGAGTTAATCCACGTCGAAAGTTGTAAAAAATAATCGCACGAAAATGTTCACGATTTAGTTCCATTTTTGGACCGAGATGAATCTTTTAAGTTACTGTAAACAACACAAATAGCGCTGGTATTTCAAAACGTTCTGAGTATGTAAAAGCCAAAAAATGTCAAACTTTGCGATACAGCTGTCAGTTGCCAGATTGCAACACCAGGGTTGCCAAATCCCGAAATATAAAAGGCACCCCTCGTATAGGTGTCAATTCAGGTGGACATTTAATTGGTATTATATTTTCTGCTGAACATATATTATATAAATGGAATATTCCAGATTTTATGATTGTGTGGCAGTTCTAATGAGTTCTTCTAGAAACTCCTTTGCACATTTGCACTTCTACGGTGATATTTTAAAAAATTTTGAGGTTGATTAAAATACTTATCTGCTAAATGTCTTGGAATTATAAATCTCAAAGATTCTTCAGTTTGATTTATTTGGGAAAATAGTTTGGACGAGTCAAAAAGCAGCAAACACACTTATGGATTTTTTATTTGCTTTAATTAACATTTTACATTGTTATTCTTTTACTTTCTGGAAGTTGATAAACACTTTTGCACACAAAGATATTTTAATATAATATCTGCTGGCTGAGTTATAAAATTTCAACGCTCTAAAATAAACATTACTCGCAACATGGCATGACAAATAGTTTTGCATGCATTTGTACGGATAAATGGATAATTGAATATCTCATCAAAATAGAAAACATCAAACAACCAAATTTTAATTTGCATTAGATTATATTTATCTCAAATAAATTTAATTGATATAATCTAAACAAATTTTACAAAATAACGTATTCCTTTCACGTGCTATTGAAGCTCCTACTAAAGGGTTTTTCAATAAGGGCGGGTAGATGTTGAAATGGAATAAAATGGCGTTTGCTGTGTAGCCCGTAGCGCCGTCCTGCTGGAACCACATGTCGTCTGGGTTCTTATGGTTCAATATGGGCCATAAGAAATTGTAAGGGCCACCACGTCAATGAGCACTAATTTTGATAATAAAGTTTTATCATTTTAACGTGCTGTTCAATCGTGTAACTTGCCATGATGATTTGGCATAAACAACTGAATAATAAACAAAAGATTTGACAGATGTCACCAAAACAAAATGGCTTCCACAGGGCGCCAAAATCGACCCGCGCCAATTGAAAAACCCTTTACATGTTGCAGGAAGTAAATCAACCTTGAATAGGTGAATAAAATTTGGATCTTGGTTGAATTTAGGCTTAAAATTTAGGATTGATTGAATGTGACAATGACAGATAAAATTCTCCTACTTCAACATTTCCATGAAACATTCTATCTTAATGTATGCATATAAATGTAATATTTTTATGGATGTATGTATTCATATACCGTTTGCAAATTATATAACTCATGCATTGATTTTGCCCTTCCAAACAGTTCAGCTGTTCAGTTATTTATAGAGGCAATTTAAAGACCTCCACATTTTGTTATCTGAGTTAAAATCATTGGGGAATAAAACTACGTTCTTCTACATGCCAAGTCATGTTATTTATTACTTCCAATAAACGGAGTTTCCCCTCTCTAATAAACATTTAAAAAGTATTAAATGTTTCTACAGTTTTAATTTTTTGTATGCCAAATTATTTCTTATTGATCGAAAAATGCTTATAAATATGTAAACTAGAGTGTGCAAATTACTAATAGACGTCAATTTCCTGGTCAATAAAGCGAATTGACGATTGCTCAATATTCGTATTCTACTTAGGTTGTCTTCAGATAAGCTACGAAAAGAAAAAACTATGATATACATATAATTTTCTTATCATTCAGTTGGAAATAGATAATCATTAATTGCAAGAATACACATGGATTTTCATGTACGTCACTCAATATATGACAAGAAAAGTAAATAATTAAACGAATAAAGAAATTTAAATAGCAAAAAAATAAGAAAATAAAAAAAAAAAAAACAATACGGAAAATGTGGTGTCATGCAAGCAATTTAAAAATAAATCGACAACGTACAAGTGAATTCACAGGGCTATGAATACGAGTAATACTCGTACAGCCCCTTTTGCTGGATTAAATTAACAGCACAACGGGAGTATACGTCATATTGAGAAGTTCTAATCAATCAAGCTGAACAAATAGCGCCAAAGCGATTGCTAAGCGCTGGCAAGTGTAATAGTATTAGCGAGAAATAAAAATAAATAAAAGCTAGGCACAAGCAGAGTCAACAGCAACCGCTAGCCAGCAGGTGATGACAGGAACGCTGGCTTGCGCTGCACTCACTCTCAGAGCGTTCATGTGTGTGTGACTCTTTTGCGACACTTCACTCCCCCGTTGTTTTGGCCGTTCTCATTCGCTTTCCACGATTATTTTTTATCAGATACACAAATAGCAATAACAACTAATAACAGCACGTAATACCGTTAAGTGTGGAAGCGACAAGAGATTATGGAATATTAGCTCTTTCGTCTTCAGCACTTTGAATGATTTGTTGCGATTTGATGTTGAAATACAAGTTCATGTGAATGATTGCTACCACATAAGTACATACATATATGTGTACTTACTTGTGTACATATGTTTGTATAGATATCAATCAATTTGGAGCTTTTCAAGTTGCTCAACTAAAATTAGAAATGAGTATGTAATTTATAGGCTTTTGGTGTGTACCACCTCTTACAGATCCACACAAATGTTTGTTCTATATGATTTATTCTCGTTCACATGTTCTACTTCTTTATTTGTATAAACTTATACAATATTTTTGCGGTATATTTTATAAATACCAGGTAGCGCAAAATTAATCATTCTATATTTTTTTAAGCACTTTCTTACTGAATAAGGTTTAATGTCACTCACACTAGCGTTGATTTTTCTCGTTTTTATAAAAAATGTGGTATTTTACCTTCTGCTCAAATATGAACGAGACGTTATCAATAAAACGGTCCGCGGATGACATATGGCAAAAATAAATTTTTTGTTTTTTGGTAGGACTGTTAAAAGCTTACATGGAAAATTTCAGCGTGATATGTTACATAGTTTGCTTTCTGTGCTACTGTAAACAAGTCAAGCTCGAGTGTGTTCTTCGAATTCTCTTTTATGACTTCAATTGTCTCAAAATGTTCTCCACGGAGCGGCAACTTGAGTTTGGGAAACAGGAAAAAGTCACATGGAGCCATGGCGGCAGTTCCCGACTCGTCTTCGATCCAAGCTTTCTCGGATTGAGCGTATTGTTCGCTTATCAATACTGCTTGAACTCCTTTTTCTAAGACCATCAAGCTTCTCCACATCGGATGCATATACCTTTTCCGCTTCTGTCTGGTCCTTTACAGTTTGATTGAAGGTGTCCGACACCGAAGCACCGGTGGCAGCGCTTCAGAGATATGCTAGCTCTCATCCTTGCACTAACCCATCCGATTTTGATATTCGTTTGCTTGAGCAGTTTTTCTGCGCTTTCAATAGCGAGAGTAACATAAGCCCGTATTTGTTGTCGTTGATTAGGTTTTGTGATCCTAACATCGATATTTTCATTAGTGCCAGCTAGCATTTTTCTCACAGCGTCATCAACTTCTTTCTTCTCCGTGACGGCATCCAAGTCTCTGATCTCTACAGTTGAAGTTGGTCTGAGGGTTGTAATGGAACCGACCGCTTTTACAGTTTCCTCTAGTTCTTTCAAAAAATCAGCGTTAACCGTCTTCCCCTTTTCTAACTCAAGTAAAAGAGCGCCTGTTTTGGTTCTTCTTATGCCTTTCACCGTTGTGGTTTCGTCTGGCATGGTCTTTTCTCGGATGCTTTTGAGGATTTCAGCATAACTGTGGCCTCCTACCGGCTTTACCAACACAGCCTCCGATTTTGGTTTTGGTGCTCGTTCATTCTTCTTTTGGCTCGCTTTAGCCTTTCTTGCTCCGTCGTTTTGCACTCCATCACTTCCTTTTGGCACGGTATTGGGCCTAGATTTTAATATATGGTACTGGATATGACGAAATTACAGGGTTTACGTCTGTATAAGTATAAAAGGGTTAATATTGATTTTTCACAATGATGAATACATTGAATAATTGTAGAATGATAAACCTGGTCGATGCATTTTTTCAGCAACAATGCCCCTCAAAATATTAACAAAAGACAATTATTTAAATCAAAGTGTATACTCAAAAAATGTGTGACGTCATACGTTTTGATTGAAATTAGTCAACTGCTGCGTTATCCACTTTTTGAACATTGCAAAAGAATGCCGTGTGAGCAAAATACTCATGCAGTTGTTCATAAGTGGTTAGCGGTAGTCAGACGCCCGATAAAATGATGATTTTCAATCATTTTTTGCTAGTCAATTGCTTCATTTTACGAAACTAAAATGATCGCATTAAAACATTATATTTCGAATTGACTTTAGCAAAATTTCAAAAAAAAAAAAAAGAAATTAATATTTGGAAGAGTTATCGCTGCTTATGTGGAGCCCGTTTCTCCAGAAGCCCCTTGCGGTGATCATCACAAGTCAATGGAGATTCATTTAAAATCAATCGGACAAGAGAAATTAGTTTTATTAATATGTAGATAATCTCGTGCTTGATGAAAGTTTTTTTTGGAAAAACTTTAGTATAATGTATATCGCTTTGGAAAAAACGGAAAAAAGGGGGTGATAGAGGGGTGTATCCCCATCTTAAAACTGAAAACAGAACCTGCCGGAGGCTTATAGTTTTTAAGTAATTTAATGTTAAAGTTCTCTAATTTAGCGAAAAGTTGGTGTTGCCATACACCTGAAATGAATGCGAAGTTCGCACGCAGGGATGATATTTTTGAAAATAAAAACATACAACTCATTTAAACTTAAAAACAATGATATTAATAATGTAATTAAAAGCCAAAATTACGGGTTATAACTGTATTTTATTGCTTCGATAAGTTTAATAAACGGGTCTTCGTGATTTTTATTTACAGATTTTCTCCATAAATATTCCACTATAACATCTGTAAAGCAAACTGGATGACTATAATTTTCTTTATTAAAATATCTTTTGACAATGCGCCATTGGGACTCAATCCTTTGCGTGTGAGTACCATCCTCTGCCACAAAGGGGTTGTCGGGGTCGCTGTGGTTTACTTTTTTGTGCTCATACCCATAATTAGCCGAGCAGTCATAGGCTCTCCAAAAGTCCGTATGTATAATAGAACCTTCTTTGACGTGCTTTCTAATTAAAGGTATGAGCACATCCGCGGAACGTATGTTGTCTGGACACACTTCTAGGCGGAGATCGTCACTACCGTCCTCAATTATGCCAAGAACCCAGTGGCCTTCCACTCTTCTTCCTAAATTTAAACATACTGGTTAAAAAAGTGCATACTTTATTACAAAAATAACTTATTAGCTTTATTATACTTCCGCTTTCCAAATTTACTTTCGTCAATTTGTACGACTTTTCCAGGACCCCCAATTCTACCCACCGACTCCTGCCAGTCAATCTGGTATAAACTTACCGCCTCACGGCAGTAGTTATACCAGTCGGAAATGGTGGCTGTCGAAAGACAGGATCCCTCCAAATAGTTTTCGAAGCGTACATTTTCGTGCGACCACCGGTGCGCATATACATACATAAGGTAAAAGATGTGTGGCAGCGATATTTTGCATTGCTCGAACCACGTTCCAGTAGCTCTGGACACTCCTGACATCCTTTTGCACTGTTCCTTACTGCACCTAAAGGTACCCAAAGAATCGTTTCCTCTAGCTTGTAGTTTCATTTGGGTCCTGTGGGTGCGACAGAGCCTGGAACGCAACACAAGGCCGTTTTCCTCTGCAAATGCCACACACTTTTCCGTTGTGTTCAGGTTTTGCATTACTTTCGAAAAGTTCCACATAGATTTTATTTCCAACGCCGTCAGACTATGTGGCAAAGAAGTATTGCCTGGCGTTGGAATCGCTTTGCTCGTTGTGGGAAGTTCACAATCTGTAAATAAATTTACTACTATGAAATATATTTATAAATAAAATTATAAACTTACCGCTTTCAGGTGGATTCATTCTTAAAATTTTCAATAATGTCTTTTAAATACCGTATTTTAACTTTTCACTTGATTTCAAACTTGCACGCTTGAATATATCAGTAACAATATACTACGATGTACTTACCAATAACAATATACGTATCAAAAACAATGGAAAAAATAACATTGGAAAATAACAGTTAAACAAACGGTATACATACGCAGGTTCCTTTGCATTTTACAGGAGCGTCGACTAGGAGAGTTTTTGTAAATTTGTAGAATTTTTGCGTAGAACTCCTTTCGCGTGGGCGGCCTTCGGCCGCGCTTCAAAAAAATAACCCTCATCAGTCCAACTCCGGCTACGCAATGCGTAAAACTCCTTTCCGTGTTAAAACAATTGAACCCAAAATTAAAACGTCATATGCGTGTATGTATATTAGTAAGGAGGCACAATAACCTCCACCCCCATGACTAACACTAAACTCAAGAACTTATTTTTTGTTTTCATTTGCAGGCATTCGGCAACACCATACTGTTGGCATTCCAATCTTCTTCTTATTCGCGCTTAAAATTGGAATGTGATTGCATAGGCAAATGAATTTGCATTTAATTTTAATAGATATTATTAGAATATTAACATAAAAATCGGTAAAAACACGCGTGTGAGTGTATATTTGGTGAATTTTAGTGAAATGTTAAAAAATATAGAGTGTAATGTGGCAAATTATAGTGAAGTTCCCGAGGGCATTTTGAATGTAAATAATTAAAACATTATTATTTCCCGAATAATTTAAAGTTATAAAGAGTGTTCCTTAACACCTCACTAACATCTCCACCAAGTTTCATTAAAAAAAAACATTATAGTTTGCCAGAAATTCCAAAATATACATTGTTCTAAATTCCAGCCTTTTTGTTTTTTTAAATTAACATTATGGCGGCCTCAGAAAATATTTTTCAGATTTTCGAGAAAAAAACCGACAATTATACAAAGCAGTATAAATTTTATTGAAATCTACAAAACGGTTTTTAAGTTACAGTGATCACTAATTCAAAAAACATAGTTTTGGGAAAAAAAAATCATTTAAGGTTTTGCTATGGATTTATGTAGAACTATACGATTTATTTAATTACTTACACTGTGCCCTCTATTCCTGGGTCATATAATAGTTCTTCAACCGTCATAACAGCCTTTAAAATATCGATTTGCAATTGCCTACATAGCATTCTACCTTCTCGAGTGTTATCGTTAGCACGCTTATCTGCCATTTTCATACGTTGAGCATCCAGTTTTTCAGCATACCGATGAGAATTAGGCCCCCAACTTAAGTTCCAGTGTTTTCATTACAACCAATAATGAATTTATACCTGAATTGAATATACAAGTAGCTATGTATGGAACAATTTGTACGATAGTATGACTAGTATTTACCGTTTTTGGACATATTTTCAGTAATAGTTGATTAAAGCTTTCATTATTTGTTTGATTTGAACTACACATCTCGAAAGTAAATTTTCATTACGGAAATCTTCGTAAGTAGGTTTGATAGCTTTTAAAACATCAGGCGGTAAGGTAGAATAATCTTGAGTATAACTAGCAAGCTTTCCCTTTGCTTCAGCGCGCTGGTAGGAGCACGAAGAATCTTCGCCTTTTTGGACACATATCATGATTCAGCTTTTCATCGCTCGAGCCGTAGTGATAAAAAGTTGCCATTATAGCAGATTTCATATATTCAATATAATCACAATGCTGGCGTATTGATAAACCATAGTACACGGTTAATTTGTTTATTACTTTTCCTGTAAGCTTACCTTGACCACCAAGGCCTTTTTGTTTAGTTTTCAGTGCACGTAATCGAGTCCCCATCCGCTTTTGGACATGCCCTATACATTCGTTTTTATTTACGGTTGTATTTTTGTAAGGATCTGCTTTTATAACCTCTGGGTAGGTCTTGGAATCACCATCGCCAATATAGTTTGCATACTTAACTCTATATTTGGTTTCAGAATGCTGAAACATTTCGACCATGGCCTCCACCTCTATTTTCCCAGAAGAAAATTGTTTGTTTTTGCAATACTCACATAGCGTACAATATGCACTTTTAATGTTTATATCAAGAAACTTTCCAGTAAATTAGCCAATTATAGAAGAAACTCCAAATGACGATGTATATCCCCGTTTTTGCCAGGTCCCATCTCCCGATACCGCTTTTCTTCTCCCGATCAGCTTTCGTCATGAAGGCGTCTGCGACGGTTTTACTCCAATTTAAAGTCTGTTTCAGTAATATTGTATGCGTACATTTATCTAAAAAAGACGGCATGTCCATCAGCCCAGAAAACTTGCACAATCCTTCATATCTTATTCCTAGTATTCTCATTACAAAAATGAAACGTCTGTTTATTTCATAAGAAACGCCTAATGAAAGAACAGGAAGGAATATATTCATTTCCACAGTTATTTTATGCAACTATAATAGTGGGCTGGGATCCACTTGTACTTGCTGTTTGAAACAGTACATTTCCATCACATTTTTTACACTTTAAAAGAGCAGTAATAGCAGTGAATACCATAATTAAATTTATTATTCAAAATTCAGTACTGCTGTCTTCAGGCACTCATTTTCAGTGGGTGGTTTCAATTTTTTAGAATATGTACTCTGAATACTTCATCACGTTCCGCTGTTTTCCGATTAAACACATTGAACGCGATTTATTAATATTTTTAGAACTCCATAGTTGTCTTGAAACCTTTCTAGAATCACGTCCCATGGTAAATTACTTAAAAAAAAATTGATTTTAACACACAACTATCGACTGCTCAGTGCAACGTCTACAGGGATACTGGCAACTAAAAAATATTTTTCAGCATTACGAGTACTACCTAGAAATTGTAAATATATATAGAAGGGTATATATAGGGAATATACTATTGTATATATTTAGATATACTTATATATATGTTTACATCAAAATGGGCATTCATCGCAATAAAACCCGAGAAGTCGGTTGCTTGCAGCTGCTACTAGCTACTTGCTCTCGAACGCCCCTTTTTAATTGTTGAATAACTTGAAAAGTACCATCAGCCTGAACCATTAGCATCATTTCGTTTGACACATTTATCAGATACGAAACAGCGAGGTCACTGTTACACTGTGTTTTCTCTGATAAATGATTAAAAAATATTTGTTCTGATAACAGATGCCGTTTGTTGAAAACGGCGATAAAAACATGGAATTATAAAGCTTTGTTTTTCTTGTTTTCTGTTTTCAGTTATTCAGTTCTCGTTTCCTTAACACATTTGTTTGTGAATTTTCTTATCAAAATATATATATTTTTTTTTAATAAATAATTTCTAACATTAATAGAAGGTACACTAATTACATGATTTCATGATTAACCCCCAAAAAAAGTAAAAAGTCTCAAAACGGGGTTGGGTCCATTTAGACTTTATAGAATGTATTCATTCGCGAAAAGAAGGAGCTGATGAAAGTTAACTTGGGTTTCTGGTCATCGGAGTGATATTGCAAAATCAGTCGTCTGTTAGATGGAAAAAGTAATATATTTTAATAGCTTGAAGTTGTAAACCATTCTAATCATCAGTAGAAATGACAAGCAGGAGAGCGGCTTATCTATTATATATTACATACATATGTATTAGGGCGGGTCGATTTAAAAATCGCTCATTGCTCTGTGAAAATCGTATTCTAGGGATCAAAATAAGAAACTTTGCCGAAGGAACCATACCTCTAAAACGAATTCTGATGTCCCCCAATTTGGGTCGAACGAAAAATCCCACTTTGACCCATTTAGAGTGCTCCAATCGAGGCGGCCGCCGTAGCCGAATGGGTTGGTGCGTTATTACCATTCGGAATTCACAGAGAGGTCGTTGGTTCGAATCTCGGTGAAAGCAAAATTAATAAAAAAAAAAAAACAAAAAAAAAAAACATTTTTCTAATAGCGGTCGCCCTTCGGCAGGCAATGGCAAACACTCAGAGTGTATTTCCGCCATGAAAAAGCTCCTCATAAAAATATCTGCCGTTCAGAGTCGGCTTGAAACTGTAGGTCCCTCCATTTGTGGAACAACATCAAGACGCACACCACAAATAGGAGGAGGAGCTCGGCCAAACACCTAACAGAAGTGTACGCGCCAATTATTTATTTTTTTTTTTTAATCGAGTCCAAATGTATGACCGACTCCCACTAACTTTGGACGGCCGATCCACCCATGCCAGTGGCATACCCCCTGGAACTCCCCTGGGGGGTTCCCCATACAATCATTTCAAAATCTCACCATTTTTGACCTTTACATAAGAAAATAAACTAAAAAGATCGACCCGAATTGGGGGACATCAGAATTCGTTTCAGAGGCATGGTTCCTTCGGCAAAGTTTCTTATTTTGATCCCTAGAATATGATTTTCACAGAGCAATGGGCAATTTTTTTGCCTCCCCACAAATCGACCCGGCCTAATATATATATATAATTGGCGCGTACACCCTTTTTGGGTGTTTGACCGAGCTCCTCCTCCTATTTTGGGTGTGCGTCTTTATGTTGTTCCACAAATGGAGGGACCTAGAGGAGGACATGGTTCCTTCAGCAAAGTTTCTTATTTTGATCCCTAGAATATGATTTTTCACAGGGCAATGAGCGATTTTTTTGCCTCTCCACAATTCGTTATTACGAAGCCCGAAGGGGGTGTAATACCTAGATATTCGGCGTAGTTAATATTTGGCCAGAACATCTGCTTGGAGCAGAAGTTCAATTAAAATTAAATTACAAAACTATATTCTTCTAAATTAGCCAACAAACTTTGCAAATGGGTGGGTTTGATTTATATTAATCTCATACTTTTCATTTTATTTCAATTCGACTAATTTCGAGAAATGCAACAACGCCCGTTTGTTTGTGCACGCCTCGTATAAAAGTTAAACATTCTAATTTCCTATCCTTTTCATACACACTTTTTATTACTTTCCCCACCACTTCTGCATCCATCCTAATTATATAGCCTCTTTGCTAAGAAATTCCACAAATATACTCAAAGGTTACAAGATATTATCCGTTTCCGGTTGTTCAATTAATAATTAGCAATGAGCACCTGCTGCGATGCACTTTGCTACTTTTGGTAACTTTCTCTGCCCCTACAGCTGTTCGTTTTTTCTACATTCACGCCAACTTCAGCGCTATAGTATTTTATC
Source organism: Anastrepha ludens (assembly GCF_028408465.1). NCBI lineage: Eukaryota > Metazoa > Arthropoda > Insecta > Diptera > Tephritidae > Anastrepha > Anastrepha ludens. Next base: position 96,747,678 of record NC_071499.1, read on the forward strand.
AAATTGTTATTCCGCTAATGAAGTGCCAAGTTTTTGGCGGCGCTGTATTGGCCAGAGCCAAAATTTGCACATTAAGCCTCTAATGAATAGGCAATACGGCTTTCAGAGAAAACACGAATTCTTATTGAAAGAGCTTACTGAGAAAGTTTGTAGAAGCGAAATGAAGAACTTCTTAAATCGAGCTAATTTGCATTTTGTTACTTTTTTATTTCCAACCCTTTAAGTATCATCTTAATATACATTTTTTGTTGCATCTATTTCGAGTCATGAATTAATTATTGCTTCTAATTACTCATCAAACTTTCCACAAGCTACTATGTATCCATAAACGGAAGCCGATATTGAGTGCTCATTAGTATATTTTACATATACTAATTTTTCTTTTAAGAAAACGGCGTAATAGAATTATCAGGCATGTTCTGAAAATCGCGCGATTTCAATTCGGATCCGAAATGGCAATTCGTATGATTTTCTTTTGGGTGTTCTGTAATTCGTCCGATTTCATTTAAATTCGAATTTAAGTTCGAAACAGCTGATTTTTCTTTGGCAATTAAACAAACCAAATGACAAAAGAATTCGTTGGCAAAAAATACGAAATAATTTCAAAATAAACGGATTTAATTAAAAAATTAACATGTTTTTTATGGCAGCTATGGCGAACAGGAGCAAGATTACCAAAGTAGAATAGATAGGCGGCGCTTAAGAGACCATTCGAATCCTATCAGTGCACCGGATTCTACGTAAGATTAGAAATGGTTATACTTTGTTGCATTCATTAAGTTTTTCTACTTTAGATTTGTTTCCAACTATCGCCTAAACAAGTACGCTTTTTTAGAAGTGCTCAATGAAGTAAAACCTTTCGTCAAAGAAACGTGCATACCTATTTTATTAAAGCTGGCAGCAAGTTTTAGGTTTTTCGCAGAAGGTTCCTGTCAACGTTCCGTCGGAAAGGATACAGATATTGCTGTGGGTAGAAGCACAGTTTCAAAAATATTATCCGAAATGATCAATGCTTTGGAAAATATTCTGTGTCCTAAGTGGATTAAGCTGAAAATGTCTGAAGAGGATTCTAGAAAATCAAAACTTCATTTTGTAGAAAAATTCGGTATTCCAGGTGTAATAGGGTGTATTGATGGAACACATGTGGCACTGATTAAACCTTTTGAGAACGAGCATCTATTTTTTAACCGAAAAGGATTTTTTAGCATAAACGCAATGATTGTAAGAATGAATTTAAACTGTGTTTCTAAAATTTAAAATTTACTGCCTTTATTTTACAGATTTGTGATTTTGATATGATAATAGGAGCAGTAGATGCAACTTCGTATTTAACCAAAATATAAACATGAATCCAATATCGTCGATTTTATAAAAAGTATTGTATTAGTTTGTTTATAAAAATTTACTGAAGAAGCGCTTAGCTTTTTCTGAAAACTGTAAAAATTTCACTTAGAAACAAAAACTTCAATCCTACATTTAAGTATGTGGCATAGCCTTAACACATAGCAAAACTTCTCTCATATATACACATCCGGTATTGTGTCTCAACAACCCGAAAAAAGAGGAATGCAAGTACCTTTCTTTTGTTGTATTCGGTATTGAACATTCGTTTGCGCACTTATGCATAAGGGTATTATATTTGTGTTCACGCAACGGTTGTATGTAACAGCATAAAGGAATCGAAAAAGATAAAGACACGGGTATACCGAAATGCTCAACGATAACTTGAAAAAATAATTATTATATTTTAATGAAACTTTTTACTCATATTATGCTTTTTATTCAAGGTAGATTGGTGCTGAATTCGGGTGAAGTTGGTCAATAATTGCAGTATCGCTATTTTTTAATATAACAATAAAAACAAAAAATTACCTCTATCTATACTTAATATTATAAAGAGGAAAACTTTGTTTGTTTGTAATGATAAGGCTCAAAAACTACTGGACCGATTTTAAAAATTCTTTCACCATTCGAAAGCTACATCATCCACGAGTAACATGGATTATATTTTATTTTGGAAATAGGGCTCGAGATATAGGTCAAAACGTGGACCCGGGTAACCTTCGGATGTGTATGTACAATATGGGTATCAAATGGAAGCTGTTGATGAATGCTTTAGTCCAGAGTATTTTTCATGCCGCTCCGTGACTAGGGTCTCGAGATAGAGACCAAAACGTGGACCCTAGAATGTGTTTGTACAATATGGATATCAAATTGAAGCTGTTGGTGAATGCTTTAGTACAGAGTATTTTTCATGCCGCTCCGTGACTGGGGTCTCGAGATATAGGCCAAAACGTGGACCCGGGTAACCTTTGGTTGTGTATGTACAATATGGGTATCAAATGAAAGCTGTTGATAAGTGCTTTAATACGGGGTAATTTTCATCCCTTTTGATGACTAGGGTCTCGAAATATATGCCAAAACGTGGACCCGCCGTGTCTTTGCACCGAATTAAACCAAACTTACACACATTGTTAAGTAAGTATTGAAAATGGGTTTCGTAAAGTTTGGTTGTAATTCGGAGCACTGGCAACGGGTACAGCGTTCTTTTGAACCAGCCATAATGTCGCTTACTTTTTTAATGCTTGGGGCGGAACTGAACTGTCAAATTGACAGTGTGAGTTACAATGTGTCACTATTTCTTTCTGATTTGGATGCCATAAGGAAAAAACGTAAGTGCAACATGTAAAAATTGTTTGTGAATTTTTTTGGAGTGGATTTTGGAACAGTGAATAATTTCTTACGAAATTTGAGAATTTAATGTGAAATCCGAACGAAATTATGTGTTCGTGGAAAAAAATTTTTTTTTCGGTTTTTTTTTGAAAAATATAAATGGATAATGGTTAAAAAAGCTCCAATGCTTAATAAAACATATAAATTGAAACGAAAAATTCATGGATGATCAGGAAAAAAGGCGATTGTTTATTCATATGCGTTGATTTGAAATTTAAAAACAATCTTCTTTTTTCCTGATTTTCAATTTATTTTTTATATTTACTCAAAAACAAATAGAAAAACAAAAAATATTGTTTATGCCAAAGCGCTTGAATAAAGAATAAAGAAATAAATAATATGAAAATCATATATTTTCTGTTCTAAACCATATCTATTCTACAATATTTTAGTGTGCCCAGCGAAGGGGTTTGCTAGTGTTACAATAAAAGCCAAATTACTCTAATTTGAAAAAAAAGCAAAGCAAACAAGTATATATGACGTATGTAAAAATGTGTACAAGTATTGCTGCCCATTTTATGTATTTAGATCCGACATAAATATTATTCACCGTTTATCCGTCCATCCAATGATATAAGCTGTAATTTTCATTGTCCATGAATCAGTTGGATTTTAAAAATTAACAGCCAACCCAAATTAAATTTTACTGAAATGAGCGGGGGTATATAAAGTTCGGTCCTGACTGCACTTAGCCTTCCTTTCTTGCTCGTTCTCATTTTTTCACTGAAAAATCTCCTTTTCTTCCACCGTAGCCGTTACCATAGGGATTTCATGCCAATCAGAGATTTTCATACAAGCAAACAAAAATGGAAAAGCAAAGCTGTCAACGAAATACATACAAATGCGTCGATTATTTAATACTCTACGTCACGCAAAGCTGCAGTTTGCAAAAGGAAATGTTACGAGAAGCTAAAAGTTTTTAAATTGCCAGCTTTAAATGTTCAGATCCCTCTACTCTCAATGGATAATGTACTGTGTAAACGTGAACTGTTTCTTGGTTGTGCAGAATCTATATTACATATGGGTGTGCAATACACATAGATACAATAATGTAGTATGGGCATAAAATGTTGCTCTAAAGTTTTCAAACTCACACAGTAATTATCATGAAATGGTCTAAATTTGTCTCAAAGCAGGAAATCGGAAGCAGTTAAGTATCGTTTTTTTCAACAATAGTCAGCTTAAAAATATTTAAAGTATATGACGATGCCCACTATATATATGTATATAGGTATATATATTAATTGGCGCGTACACCCTTTTTGGGTGTTTGGCCGATCTCCTCCTCTTATTTTTGGTGTGCGTGTTGATGTTGTTCCACAAATGGAGTGACCTGCAGTTTCAAGCGGACTCCGAACGGCAGATATTTTTATGAGGAGGCCGAGGGGCGACCGCTATTAGAAAAATGTTTTTCTTAATTTTGGTGTTTCACAGAGATTCGAACCAACGTTCTCTCTGTGAATGGGTCATGTCGTCCGAATGGATACAAACGCTCCTGCTTTGAAAGTATTCGATGCGGTACCAGCTGGTGGTAGCAAAGGAAGAGGAAGGCCTCCTCTGCGTTGGAAAGATCAGGTGGAGAAGGACTTGGCTTCACTTGGTGTGTCCAATTGGCACCGGTTAGCACGAGAAAGAAACGACTGGCGCGCTTTGTTAAATTCGGCCAAAATCGCGTAAGCGGTTATCGCGCCAATTAAGGAGAAGAAGAAGTCACGCACCAACCCATTCGGCTACGGCGGCCGCCGACGATGCCCACTGCAGGCTGGACAAGTGTAACTCAAAATTAAAGTCACTATTAATAAACACGTAATACATCCTTCAATAGTCTCAAGTGATATTTAAAACAACAACAGAAACTTCATTCCCACTGGGTTCTACAAGTTTTTTCTCAATAGTATATAATGAACACTTTTTCCGGGAAGGCATTGTTCTCCTGGCAAGAGGAGTTGAATTTTCTGGGCGCCTGAAAAAATAATCAACCCAAAGGTTGAGTATGTTATGGCCCCATTTGGATGCATAAATGCGACGACAGTTGGTAAGCGCTAGTAACCCTAAATATTGTGGGCATTTCTTTCAAAACACCAGTTTCGATTCCTTCCATGGCAGGAAAGTAAAAACAAGTAAATTATATATTACGTAAATATATTTATATGTACATTCGTGATTTGTTTGTGGAAATTATGGCCCAAATGAGAGAACAATTCAAAACACAAAACTGGTGAAAAAAGTAATGCAAAAACTAATTGTGTCGAGAATAGAAAAAGGGCGGGACGTTCTCTTGAGAATATTGCTGCTGAAGCGGGAAGTGTTGTTCAGAATCAAGATCTCGACGGCTCAACAATTAGGCATTCGTGAATCAACACTTTGGCGGATTTTACCAATCCATTTAAGGGGGGAGCCTCATGTAGGAGCCTCAAAATCGGTCATTTTTTAAACATATTTTTAAAAGTGATAAATTATTATTATTATTTATTAGATATATCAAAATGCTTATATCTAAATATAGAGGAGTACTAGCTGCCAGGGCTTACGACTCTTTCTTTAAGTATTTAATACCTGTGTTGATTTAATTCTAATTATGGTGGTTAAATTATCTTTATTGACTTACATTGTTTTAGAAAGTTATATATTTTATGAATGTTTTCAGCAGAAGTTTTTTCCAGAAGTGCGGAGGGTTTAATGTCGCCAAATATTTTGATCCTGTGACTTCGGAGATTGGGGCATTCAAAAGTGATAAATAATTATATTATTTTGAAGCTTTAACACAACTTTATTTAATCTTTCGAGAGTACAAAAAAAATGTGTTTTTCAATTTTTTTCCAAAATGGCGGCTCAGGATCATTTCTTCTCGGCTGCCTACGGCAGCTGAAACAAAAAAATGGAATTGGTTTTTTTTTATAACACATTAACCGAAAGGATGAACCTATAAAATTAAAAACCAAGTATAAAATAAGCCCCAAAAAGTAATGTATCCCCCAAAAAGGATAGGTTTATCCTTCTGATAGCAATGTAAAGAAAGGCCTCACCAAACTTCAAACAAATCGATCTATAACTTTTTGAGTTACAACACGAGCAGTTTTTAAAAAAGTCGTTTTGAGATAATTGAGTTTAAAGTTTGAGTTTAAAGTCATGAGGCTTCTACAAGTATTTCTCGTTTGATTATTTAATGTCTCTGTTTTAAAATTTCTTATTTTTTTGAGTTTACTTTATGTTCTTTCATTATCAATACAAAATTATTAAAATTAAGATTTGTATCGGCAAATTGATTACCATAGATATTATTTAGTACTTTTGTTGCCTTCTCTTCGCCACTCACCAATATTTTGTGGTTATCACATTTAAACCATTTATTTTCTATTTTCATCCTGGTCTCCAATACTTGAATTTTACGCGTTGCATCAATATTACGAATTTCTCTTTTAAGTTGAAGTATTACCGGTTTTATTCCCACTTGCCTACGCTTAAGTCGTTCCCCACGGATATATGTAGGACAGCCCGCCAGCTTTTTAATGTTCTTAAAGATTGCTCCAACCGCTTCTTCTGTTGAGAATTCCACCTTAACTGCCTTGCTCATATAGAAATTTACCGCCTCGAAATCCATTATGAACCAGTACATCACAGGATAGGAGGGATTCCAATCCACGGAAAACCTTGAGAGTGGGGTTATAGCGCTTGAGAAGATATTTAGTAAGGCTTACAAAACACCCTGTCCCATAAAATTTAGCAAAAAAACTCACCACAAAAAGTAAAATAAGAAAGAGAAAAATCCAGATTAACGTTTCACCTCAGGTTCACGACAAGAAATTGGGAATAGTACAAAGGGAGTTTTGTTCGTCAATCGAATCTACCAGGGATTCTGCTAGGTTTAGGTTTAGCCGTGTACTTTCCAAAGATCCTTCAATGGCATCTTGGGTAAAGAAACCAGGAGACAGAAGAATCGCTAGAACTTCTTTTAAACACTCATTTACCTGAATCAGCCAAGGATTTTTGGCCAATCAGTCTTTCGTCTTTCCTGTTAAAAACCTTTGAAAGGATGAACATCTTCGGAGGGCTCTGGTGTATCAACTACTCAACATGCGTACCTTAAAGGAAAATCGACGGAGACTGCTCTTCACGAGGTGATTCGAATAATAGAGGACTTCAACAACCTTAGTACTGATGCCATCCAACGGGCGTTGATAGTCTTAGGAGTGCTCAATTACACTACTAATTGAGTAATCTGTGTGCTAGAAACCTGGATCATTAAAGCCAACATGGGTCCATAGGGGCACTCCACAGGGCGGAGTATTATCTTCACTTCTTTCTTATGTGTGATTAGCAAAATCTTAATAAAACTTAATAGAAGTGGGGTAAAAGTGGTGGTGTACGTTGATGATGTGGGGCGAATGGCATCAGGACTGTGTCCCAATACGATTAGTGGGATTATTCAAAGGCCCTAGGCGAGCTTAACTATTGGGCTACAGGCTGTGGCCAAAGCTTAAACGCGCATTGGATAGAACTCATGCTTTTACGATCAGATACAAGATACCAATCTTTACCCTACCAAATATAAATCGAGAAACTCTCTCACTTTAACCCAGTGCAAAGTGCTTAGGGGCTATTCTGGACTCCAAACTTAGCTGGAAATTAAACGTCGAAGGACGGGTGAGAAAAGCAGAAAATGCTTTGTACATATGCCTGTAAGCGTATGCTTAGAAGAAGATGGGTTAGAAGAAGATCGGTTATACGACCAATTATATCGTATGGTTCGGTAGTTTGAGTTAAAGTCATGAGGCTAAACCTGAATGGTCTACATTTTTACATGTTTTATTTTAAAACATCATCTATGCGCGTATTTTGAAGGGCTTTTTTTTATTATGTGCTATTCTAAACTTGTTATTAACCCAACCAATTTCATGAATGGCAACTTTGATTTCGTGTTTTAAAGCATCAATCGTCTCTGGATGGTTCGCATAGCATTTGTCCTTAACGGCTCCCCACAAAAATAATCCACTTAAATCACAGCTCCGAGGCGGCCAATTGATATTGGAATTTCGGCGGATTATTCAATTTTCAAAAACGGTAGCTAAAAGTTCGAGTGTAACTTTGGCATTGTAATAAGTTGCACCGTCCTGTTGAAACCAAATGTCGTCCATGTCATCCTCTTCAATTTTTGGAAACAAAAACTCGTAACGCTCGCCATTTACTGTAACTGCTGCTCCTCGCTCATTTTCGAAAAAAAAATGGCCCGATGGGCATCATCGCCAGACCAAAAACCGCACGAAACAGTGACTCGTTGTGGATGCATTTGCTTCTCTACAGTAACGTGTGGATTTTCTGAGCCCCAAATCCGACAATGTTGCTTATTGACGTAGCCACCGATGTGAAAATGAGATTCATCAGAAAAGAAGAAGAAGACTCACCACTTTGGAAATAGGTTTTCAATATTTCCCAACTTTGCTCAAGCGTATAGCGTCCCATTTCGTAAATGTCAAACCTTTAAGTAAATTATGAACACATTTGGCATGTCATTTGTGTTACCACTCTCAAAAAAATAGCTGATTCAAAAAGCAAATGGTGAGCCACAACCCTGTATTTGAAATTTCTAAGCATTTATACGAGTATACGTTTTCTTAATTCACCTCAGGCACTTGTTCAAATAAGACAATAAACAAAGCAGCAACGGAATAACAGCCGCAGATTTTCTATATTTATTTGCATGTGTAAGTATGTATATGTTTAAGCTGCTAGCAAACAGTGAGTTTTTTAAGAAGCAAGCTAACTGAATCCACATAAATTATTCAAAAAATAAGCAGATTTAAAATATTATACACTTGTAGCACTTTTAAGTTTATCTCTATCTTTGGCTCCTCTTGATAGGGCTTCAGGCGTATGACTGGCATCAGATGCACGAGCTAGCGATGAAAGAACAATTATAAAGTCATTTCAAATAGCAAATGAGATGGAAATAAACTCAGCCTCCTAAGATTTCTTTACTGAACGTAGTTATTATATTATGCAGAAATTTCTTTGCTTCTTTTCCAATTTACTTTGCACTGAACTCGGAATTAACCAAATGATAGTCACCCACAAACCCATGCATCATCTGTCGCAGTTAGAAAAGGCATTTGATTATTTTAAGCCCGCCATGGGGGAAATATTGTTAAATGTTTTTGACATTACATTGGATGCTTAAGTTTTGCAAAAATTGTGTTTGTCAGTTTCTTTAATTTTTAAATTCAAATTAAAAACTATTGAACTATAAGGCAATTCAAGAAACTAATGGCAAATTTTCCGGGTTCATGTTTTTTTCGCCGCCATCCTTTCATTATTCAAAATAGAAGCATTATGGCATGCATGTTTCATAAGCTAAACAACTACAACAAAACACATTTATCAGACCATTATCTTATTCTGGGAACATGCCAATATTGCCGCACACACGACAATACGCATCGCCAGCAAAAGCGCACACGTTAAAGGCAACAACAGCAAAAATTACACTTTTGTAGCGGCGGTAAAATTCTATTTACGAGTATGTATTTAGATGTGTATGCATGTATAGGGTTTTTCAGTAAGAGCGCTTCAACTTTTGAACTTTTTTGAATAAAACACAAACGGTTTGACTTTTTTAACTAATTTTTTTTTTATTATCGAGTTTGAACATATACATTTAAGTATGAGATTCGATTTCTTTTGCATGACCACCGCGTGCACGTTTTACGAAGTCCAATCGTTGAACCCAATTTTCGACCACTCTTTTGCATAAATCGGCCGAAATTCCAGCAATTTCGCATTCAATATTGGCTCTGAGCTCACCAATCGTCGCCGGCTTGCTACTGTAGACCAATGACTTCACATAACCCCAAAACGGGACGGCTTGTTAAATGGACCGTAAAACGGCCGTAATGCTCTTAAAGTAGCAGCAACAGAACGATTATTTTCATAAAAAATTTGCACGATTTACAATCGTTGCTCAAGTGTGTGGCGTTCCATGATGAAATGTATACTAATGAAGTTTACAAATGACAAGCGAAAAATAAAAAATATTGCGTCGTTCGCCCTCCCTATCGGAAAAAAGTTGAAGCGCACCTATAGAATAACCCTATATTACCGTGGATGTCGCGTTCAACTTTTCATTGCTGTTTTAATGATGGCGAGCAAGCAACTAGTCAGATAACTTTAGGTACAGCCGGGCCGAGAGTTTTGTGACCACAACAACGGCGGCGTATGTGGTTGCCAATTTTGGCACAAGTACGTGGGGTCTTCGTTGTCATTTCACTACTCACCTTTTTCAAGTGCTTTCTGTTTTTTTCTTTCTTTAGCATGCCAAACCCAACACATTTTTCACATATCTTTAGCGACCTCTAGCACTTGCGAAATTTCTTATTTCACTTAAGTATTTTCGCATTTTTATTACTATTTTTCACTTTGTTTGCTTGTAGTTTAATTTTGTGCTTTTAATTTGCTTCCTGATTTTTATTCTTATCATTACGTCTTTTAATGGCTTAAGTTTTCTGTGTTGCAGGAGTAATTATTGTGTTAACGACTGTTCAACAGTTAAGTGCCTTGTACATTTTTCAGGCAGATAATAAAGAATAAGTTCAGCTATTTTGTAACTAATATAATTTAGTTGGCTGTTGCCTTTATAACCGTAGAGCAGTGATAAGAAAGTAAGCAATATCATAAAAAATATGTCTTTTGAAACTTGCTCGATGACCGTAATGTCACTTATACAGTGGGAAAGTAAGTGAACATTGAGAAAACAGTTGAAAAAATTCAACTTAAGCGACTTCACCGTTTTCAGTAGGCCAAGTCCGTCCTTCACCATCAAACCCATACCACAACCAAGGTCATAAACGAATAATTTCTTCTCTTGAGGCAAATTGTAATTGCAAGCTCTTTTTTTTACGAGAAAACGGAAATTGGATGGCTGAAAGGTGTGACACTTGGTCTTTCCAAAGAAGTGAAATATCTAGGAGTAATCTTGGATAATCTTTGGACTAAGTAGGCAACTGAGCAGTAAAGTCCTCTCTCGACGAACAAAACTAACACTCTACAAGACTCTCATCATGCCCGTCCTAACTTATGGCGCAGAAGCTTGGACGATGACAACATCCGATGAAGCGACGCTTGGAGTGTTCGAGAGAAAGATTCTGCGTAAGGCTTTTGGACCTTTGCACGTTGGCATCGGCGAATATCGCAGGTGATGGAACGATGAGCTGTATGAGCTTTACGACGACATAGACATAGCGCAGCGAATAAAGATCCAGCGGCTTCGTTGGCTGGGTCATGTCGTCCGAATGGATTCAAACGCTCCGGCTTTGAAAGTATTCGATGCGGTACCAGCTGGTGGTAGCAGAGGAAGAGGAAGGCCTCCTCTGCGTTGGAAAGATCAGGTGGAGAAGGACTTGGCTTCACTTGGTGTGTCCAATTGGCGCCGGTTAGCCCGAGAGAGAAACGACTGGCGCGCTTTGTTAAGCTCGGCCAAAATCGCGTAAGCGGTTATCGCGCCAATTAAGAAGAAGAAGAATCTTGGATAAGAAGCTGACTTGGGAGACACACGTTTCACTGAAGGTGAATCGTGAATTCAAGGTTTTTCAGCAATGCCATAGAGCCTTTGGCAAAACCTGGGGTCTGAAACCTGCTGTGGTCCTATGGATATACACAGCACTTATCAGACCAATCATCACTTACGCTTCTGTGGTCTGGTGGCGACGGATCATGGTTAAGTCCACAATCCGGGAACTATACGGGCTGCAAAGAAGTGTATGTTTATGGATCACGGGTGCCATGAGTACAACCTCCAGTGATACCCTAAATTCTATACTTGATTTGCTCCCCCTGGATCTTAAGATACAACAGGAAGCAATAAAAGCAATGTGTAGACTCCATAAATATGGTTTCTGGCACGAAGATGGAACTTCGGGACACAGAGAAATCTTTAAGTTGCTGTCGGAGCAGTATCCACTGTTTTTGGCACCTAAAGATGACCTGATACCCTCAGTTTCATTTGGAAGGAAATTTGATGTCAGATTTCCATTGCGAGAGCAATGGAGCAATCCAGAATGCATTCAGGGAGGTTTGACGGATATTTTCTTGACCGATGGGTCCAAGAATGAAATAGGGTCTGGAGCCGGATGGTACTTAAACGATAGTAATAAGTATCACTATGCTATGGGGGGGATGGCAACTCTTTTCCAAACAGAAGTTTTTGCCATCCTAAAAGTAGCCGAATGGATAATCGAGAGGAGATGGAGCGGGAAACAGATTGGAGTCTTCAGTGACAGTCAGGCTGCATTGAAGGCCCTGGAGAACGGGAAGCAAACCTTAAAGATTGTTCAAGAATATAAGAAGAAGCTTAATTCTGTCGCAAGACAAAACAGGCTTGTACTTATATGGGTTCCGGGACACTCCGGTGTTCAAGGAAACGAAATTGTCGACAAATTCGCCAAACCGTGAATCAGCGGTGCATGTGTTTTGTGCAAAGTGTTTTGTGACAAGTCCGAACAGAAAACTGTCAAACTTTCTACTAAAATTTAGAAGGAAAGAAGCTCGGTTGATGGTCGCTATCATTACAGGACACAACCCATGGGGTCAGCATATGACCACCATTGGAACCATTAAGGACCCAGTGTACCTGTCATGCTTGGAGGAGGCGGATAGCACTGAGCACTTTCTCTGTGAGTGTCCTGCCTTTGCTAGAGCAAGGCTACGAGTATTGGGTTCGGATGTCATGAGAATGAGTAATATTCGTTCTCTAAAACTGGAGGATATTTACAGATTTGCCAAAGAATCTGGAAAATTTTCGCAGGACTAACTATCTCTATCTCTGTCTCTATTCTTTCCTATCTCTTTCTCTGATGCTTTTCTCCTTCCCTCCTTGACTGTCTACCCCCTTTCCAGAGCTTTAAATACAATGGGCTCTTTAGCCTGAGTGTTTTAGTAGCCACCAAATCTCCTGGTGCTCCTTGGCTCGACCTTCTCAAATTCAAATTCAAAAGCTCTTTTCCACTATTGGGGAGATGCTATCGATGCCCGCTTCATTCGCTTAATAGGGAATATAAAATTATTTAACATCATAATATTTAAAGGATGTTAGTGTGGCTTCGTCTACTAAATATTTATTGTGACTCTGCTTTTGCTGACTGCTTCTAGATGACCTGAAACCATGCTTTCTCAACACGCCCAAGCTGTAATGTAGGGCAGAATATTGGATGACGAAGTAAGTGAGAATTATTCTATTCCATAAAAATTGCAGATTAGTCGGCACTCTAATCAAAATCATTTGCAAAATGATACTTAAAACTATGTTAATATCATCACCTAAATAAAGCGAAAAAATGTTGAGAACCTTTTATTTCACATAATACTAAATAGCAATGCTGGTTGCCTGATGTTATGCGGAAGCACCAATGAGTCTTAGAATGACCACCATATCCGTAAAGGAAAAAAATCTCCAAATGTTTTCAGTTATTAGCTCCATTATGTGAAAAACTTCTAACGGCTAAAATTGTTCGGGCACTTGAGCAGTATCTCAAAAGAAAGAAACACTAGAAAGAACACTAAAAGATTTCCACCCCTTTTTCGAGTTTAGCTTTCGCCCGATTTCAATGAACTTCCTTGAGTGCAAAAATGTTAACCCCGATATATAGGGGTGTGGCATGTGGCATATAGACCAGAATTTAAAAACCAATATATTTGTAAAACCAATTAAGCTAGAGGGTTTAAATTTGGCACCAATGCATAAATTGTATATTACCGTACTTATGATGGATATCAGTATATATTGGAAAAGGGGGCGTGACACCTCCCACGTAAACTGAAATTTCCAAATCGATTTTCTCCGGAACCACAAAAGCTTTGGTAATGAGATTTGATACAGTTACACAAATTGTTCATACTAGTTTATGGTGTAAAAAGGGAAAGGGGGCATAGCACCTCCCATTCAAACTAAAACCTTTTCTCTTGATAAAATCTACTACTCACAATTCTCACTGTTATTGGTCGAATTTTCGACAACGCGCGATACTAGTATTCAAATATGCTCGCAGTTTCATTAGCTCAGGCTCACATTCTGTTATTTAATTTAGCCTAATATAAAACAAATTAAAACTGAAAAAGTAATATAAAAAAAATTGAACGCTTCATTCCTATTTATTATTAAATATTATTTGTAGCGGAGTTTCTCCTTTGTTCAAATATATTCTTATTTCAAGGTAGTACCAACTCAAACATTTCGGCAACAACGCATTGCAATTAACGATGTTACGTGATCTGAAGCACATAATAACTAAAGTTTGATACAGTGCTTAAAGCAGCTTTTAAGTGGCACAACTGAACTTTATGATGCCACTTATAAAACGCTGAAGGAAAAAGTAGGTCATAGCCGAATTTCATACTTTACAAAAAGTGTTCACGCTACCTGTAGGAAAACGTTGTGAAGAAATTGGTATAAAATACAAATCAAGCCATAAACAGTTCAGCAGCGTGTGTTACATTGCGTTTATACTGCTGTCAAAAAGATACCGGAAATTGCTTAATAAAACGTAACCTAATTGCTCAATCATCAAAATTTATTTTGTCGCCTTCAAAATAGGCTCCATTCGAAGCAATACCCATATGCCAACATTTAGTATCAAAGCACTTTTTAAACGCGTTTGAAGAGATCTTCTTCAGCTCTTTCAGCGAATTATCCTAATGGCCTCTATCGACTCAAAGCGGCATCCGCGGAAAGGCAATTTAAGTTTTGGGAAAAGTAAAAAAGATCACAGGGGGCTGAGTCCGGTGAATACGGTGGTTGTTCGATGATATTTGTAGAGTTTTTGCTCAAAAAAATGTTCCCAGTATGACCCTTGTAATACGGTGCGTTATCATGGTGCAAGATTCATATTGTTTTCTTTCCACAAATTGGGCCGTTTCCTACGCACATTCTCTCTCAAACGTCACATAACTTCCAAATAATATTTTTATTTACCTTAGAAACATTTTGAAGGAATTTCGAGCGCACAACACCATGATAATGAAATAAAACGAGTAGCGTGACTTTCTCTTTTGACCGACTTTGACGTGGTTTTTTGGGTTTCGGCTCATGTGGATATCGCCGTTCAGCCGCCTGTTGACTGGTTTGCATGTGAAACTCATATACCCACGTCTCATCACCTGTTATGATGCGCTGGATAAACATTGGGTCCGAATTCACTTGCTCAAGCATGTCTTCAGCCACCTTCTTCTGATGAATTTTTTGAAAAAAATTCAACTCTCTTGGAATGAGTCGAGCAGCCACGCAACTCATGCCCAATTGATGGTGTAAAATGTTGTAAATTGATTCGCGTTTTTGATAAACCACACTCGCCATAGACTTTCTGCAAGATTTTCAACGATTTGGCACACGAAATCCCGTTGAAACACACAATATTTAAGACAAATTCTTTGTTCGATATTTGAGAAGAGCTTTTTCGTGGCAGAAATATAATCAGAGGTTTGCCATTGTCTACCGAGGAACAATCGCTATTAGAAAAAAACTTTTTCTATAATTTGGTGTTTCCTGCCCAAGCTTTCAAACACAGTCATTACCGAATGTTAGTGACGCATCAACCTATGTATGTATGGCGGCCACCAATTTTCTCAATTACATGCGAAAAACCAAACTAATAGAAACAAATATGTCCCAACTAAAAACGATGATTGTGAACTTTTTCATTCACTGAAGTAATTTTTTCTACTTTTCTCTTTACTTCAAGTTTATACCAAACAAATATAGCTATTTATCAGTAATAAACACTTTTATTTATTTCATACGAATCCTTAAATTGCCTAACTTATCCCAAAAAACTTCACATAAAAAGAGTTGATCTCCTTTAAAAGCTGCCGCTTTTCTTCCCTTTCTTTCTCACAGATTCTGCGTATAATCTTCTTAAAATAATAAAATGAATTTCAGCATTATCGTTACCCTTAAGCCTGACCCTCTTTCGCCTTTTGAGGCTCAGAAGAAAATCTGCATTACATTCGCGTAATTTCATATATTTTCTCCCTTCCAACTATTCCAACTTGAGTACTTGGAGACTCACACAAGCGCGCTGAAAACTCCGAATAATTTTCCTTTCCTTTGTATTTACTTGTGTGGCAGTTGGTTGCCGTCAGCACGTTTACATTTAAAACATACAGCGCCGTAAGCAAGAAAATTAGCAGCGAGGCTGCGCGCTACAGGGCCTTAAGATTGTGATTGGTAGCTCGTTTTATTAGCTTTTACAAGTAAATATTGTAGTATTTTTCTCTTTACTTTTATTGCGCATTACGGTTATTAATGGGCTATTTTTTTTATTATTCTGTTCAAGAAAAGTATTGGATTGAACATAATGGGGTGGAAATAATTATTAGCCTGCTCACAGTTATTATATTTGCTGCCTAAAAATTTTGTCAACAATTTTGAGAAAAGTTAAATCTTTTTTTTTTACTTACTTCAACCAAATACTTTGACATTTTGATCGACGATCTTTCGTATTTTTGAGTAAAGCCCTCTTGATTCCTTCGTGATAGAACTTAGGAGTCTTTTGAGTGAAAACCGGTTCAATTGCAGATAATTTGTAACAATTTATGGCCTTAGAGGGGCTGGTTAGAACTATATGATGGATGCATAAAAGCTTCTTAGGAAAACTCTCTCGGTTTTTGACATATGCACTTGGTCCGTGGTTGTCTGATTGAATTTTGTAACGCCACTTCTATTCATTAGTTCTAGCTGTTTTAATTTGATGAATCGCTTCGTTCGATCTCATCAATTATTGCCAGTAAAGGACAGAATCAATCATCTGGATCCTATTTATGCTCTACTCTCGCCAGCCACATAGCAATACTACGCTTCTTGGCATCAATCCCGACTTTGCTATTATTTGAGAAGCTTCAGCTTGCTTAATTCAGGTGCTCTTCCTTACATTATTGTGGTATGGGATCCATTTTTCAATGATATGTGATATACGCTTACTTACGCATTGAAATTATTAAAATTCAGTATAAAAATGGTGAAAATTTGGCAGAGACGGTTCGTAAAACTCGAACATTTTTGGTCATCGTGAAGCACCTTGCTGGACCGCAATACTGGTGACAAGTTAGTGATGTGAAGAATAAAACCCGTGCACGTCGCTCAAGAACAGCCGAAAAAATTGCTGTTGAAGAAAACCCAGGTTTGTCCATTCCTTGTCGTTCTTTGGAATTAGGCATTCCACAAACGTCATTACACCATATTTTGCATAAAGATTTGGGTCTTAAGGCTTAAAAAGTTCAGTTAACACAAGAACTCAAGCCGGCCGATTATCAACAACGTCATGTCTTTGCTGATTGGGTCGTTGAAATGCATGAAAATTATCCGGAATTCCATCGAAAAATCATTTTGACTGATGAGGCCCATTTCCACCTCGGTGGCTTCGTCAACAAGCATAATTGTCGGATCTGGGGTGCAGAAAATCCAAGAGTTATTGTTGAAAAGTCTCTCTATCCTCAACGTGTGACTGAGGTGCGGTTTATGGTCCGCCGGAAGCATTGGATCTTACTTTTTCGAAAACGAAACTGCAGCAACAGTTACGCTGAATGGATTGCGCTATCGAGGATTAACGGTTTTTATGGTCGGGATTGGATGGTATTGATCTGGGCAACGTTCATTTTCAACAAGACGGCGCTACGTGCCACACAAACAACGAAACCATTGATCATAACACTTCTTATTGGAAAACCCTTTACTTAGTCATGCCATAAGTTCTGTTACAAGTTACATAAGTCTGTTATAGTTATGAAATTATACAATAATACTTTTTCTTAATTAAGTTAGTTTTATTTAATCATGCAAATATTCAGCAGAATAACGGAACTTTTTCCTGCGAATTTGTTCTCGCCGTTCCAATCTCCGGAAATGCCAAATAGTCCATTTCCGGTATAGCCATCAGCACCTTCGTCGATTCAGCTTTTATCTCCTTAATCGACTCGAAACGCGTTCCCCGGAGTGGTCTCTTGAGTTTTGGGAATAGCCAGAAGTCACACGGAGCCAAATCAGGCGAATACAGTGGTTGCGGAACGATATGCGTGGAGTTTTTGGCGAAATGGTCACGAAGAACGAGTGCAGTGTGAGACGGTGCATTCTCGTGATGCAAAAGCCAACAGTTGTTGGCCCATAATCCTGGTCTTTTTAGACGAATTGCTTCACGTAAACGACGCATAACGCTCAAATAATATTCCTTATTAACAGTTTGGCCAGGTGGAAGGAATTCATAGTGCACCACACCACAAAAATCGACAAAAAACTGTCATCATGACCTTTATTTTTGAACGACTTTGACGTGCTCTTTTCGGTCTGGCCTCGCCTTTAGCACGATGATGAATGCTAAAGGCATTTGAGCTTGTCCTGATAGTCTGAACGCATTGTTTCACACACATCAACGCGACTTTTTCCAAGAAATTGAGAGTTTTCGGTACCAAACGAGATTTGACTTTTCGTAGGCCCAAATGGTCTTTCAAAATGGTTTTCACAGATCCTTCTGATATTCCGATCATATCAGTAAGGTCTTTAACAGTCAACCGACGATTTTTGAGCACTAACTCATTCACTTTATTGACGTGTTGGTCATCTGTTGACGTCGATGGTCGTCCGGAGCGCTCCAAGTCATCAACACGTTCGCGACCCTCTTTGAAGTCTTTGTACCACTTATAAACATTTTTCTGCAACATGATCGAATCACCAAATACCTTCTGCAACATGCGAAACGTTTTCGCAGCCGAAATTTCATTCCGCAAACAAAATTTGATGGCACTTCTCTGCTCAATTAAATCAGACATTGTAAAAATCGAAAAATGCACTCTTGGTCGTTTGGTAAACACAAGCGTGATAATGACATTCACATGAAAGTTGGTCCAGATGTTATTAACAGTACTGCCAACTCATGAAAAAAATAAGAGGAGCGATATTTAAATCCCGCGAAGTTTGACAAATAAATTCACCTTACTTTTTGCCCAAAATCCGTATCAATCCAATTTATTCTACCAGTTATGGTAAAATTAATATTTTTGGAATCATATAATATTTGCGAGCAATATATCAAAAATAATATAAAAGCTTGCTTGGCTACCGCATCAGTTAAGCAAACGTCATGGAAGGACTCCGGTTTCTTATAAGTTTTAGCCAATTTTCGAAAAAACTTTTTAGTATTTGACCTATGTACTACGAGTACTAGTACTTCTTTCTTTCTCCAACTTAAAACATGCATATACATATTTCTCCTTTCCATGTGGTATCAGCTGTTTTTGCCGGGCACGTGCCTATAAATTGGTATTAGATTCATCTGGCTTCAATATGATTTGTGGATATTCCTTTTACAATGTGTAGACGTATGCCAGTGTGTCTAAGCCAAGCATGTGCGTGATTTATTTCCATGAAAATTATTTTTTAAACATTCGCGAACAAATTAATGCCGTTACAAAAAAATGCACATTGTTAACTGTGAAGGGCGGCTGGTTCTTCTCGTGCTATGTAAAATTAGGCAGCGGAGTGCGTACATATAGACGTGCACATACATTTAATTCTTTACATTTCATCGATTGTCTGCCAAAATGCTGAAATGAATAACAAAGAACAAACATCATATGCGTGGCCTCTCAGGTGCTGACTTTTTCTGTATTTGTCTGTGGTTCTATTGAACGTACTTCCCTTTAATTTCCATTTGATTTACTATATTTATTCATTTCATTAATTTATTATGTTATTATGCATTATGTTATAGCAAAAACTACAATATATAATCGTACAATAATTTTAATTGCATAGTCTGCCTGTTTTTCAGCATTTGATGTATTGTTATTTGTGGCATCGACCGTTTCTGTCTGTTTGATCACTAGAATGATTGGTTTTATTCATTTTCAGTAATTGCGAAAATGGAAAATCAGAGTATGCAGATATTTTTTTTACTCTGTGTTCACTAATTTCATTGTATTGCAAAGAAAAAACAAAAACTTACTGAGAATTCACGCCGCAGCTTAAATGATACAGTTAAAACAGAGCAACTATTTACTTCTAATGTTTCAAATTTTAAGGTGCTTAATTCTTTGTTGCAAATACTTGATTATCAATTACAGTTTGAAGTCTACGTGGCATGGAGCCAACCATTTTTGTTTTTTTGTATTCTAGATTAATTCGGTTCCACTATTGAAGTATCGTCTTTTTGATATTAGATTTGTTATGGATATCATATTTTCTTATAGTATATTTGTCTTCAAAATCGACCACAAATTTTCGACAACGTTCAAATACGGTGATTGTGCAGGAGTTTTAACGATATGGGGACCATGTTGTATTATTTGTGACATGTGCTTACAGTCATTATCTTGATAAAAGCGGAAGCCGCTTTCAATTAGTAATTTTCCAGCACTTTGAACAAAATTTTCTTGCAAAAGTTAAAACAAAATATTTTTGTTGATTGTTTCTTTGATAAAGGTCAAATTTTCAATTCCATTTGATGACATGCATGCACAAACCATAACTTGCCACCGCCGTGTTTTATAGTTGCACTCAACTTTTTGGATTTGAGCTTCCTATTGGCCTCGTGCAATATAAAAGGACTGCCATCTGGTCCAAATAAGAAAATATAAACAATTACACAGTAAAAATTTTAGTTTAATATTAATACCAATTTGGTGTTTATATATAACAATTCCAGAAAGTATAAGATTAAAACCATTTCGGTTTCAGAAAAGAGAGAGAGAGAAGTTAATTAAAATATTCTCTTTAAAAAACCAAGAATGAGACTAAATTATATACTTTTAAGAGTTTAAAAATAAAGCAAAAATGGTTTTGGCTTTATACGAGAATTGAAATAAATTTAATAATAATTAGAATTAAAGCTAAACCAAAATTGAATGGAATGTAGAACTTTCTTGGAATTGAAAGTAAACCCTTGAATGAAAGTAACCCCTTTAAATAAAAATTTACGTTTTATTTAAAATGACATAAATTTATATACATAAGTGAAATAATAATACATATTTAAATTTTATTCTATAACTAGCATTTCCCAGTGGGCTTCGCACCACCATACATAAAATGTTTTTTTTATATCGCAAGAAATTTTTCATATTAAGTTTTCTTTATAGAACTCGTAAAATGTTTAAACCGTTGAATTAGTTGATTTTTTCATTCAACATACTTTCTAAAGATGTCACAATAGCCTTTTCTGTACTTTTTTAAAATTTGATTGTGCTGGTCACCTATATACAGGTAAGGTGAAAGAGCCGATAAAAACTTGTAATTAAACTTTGATTCTTTAATTTCCATTTCAATTTTTTACGCTAAATAAATTATGCTAAAATAAATAAAGTTAAAAATGTTTTTCCAGTTCCTTGAATGCTCCAGTTTTTATTATATTTTCGTCCAAAATTAATATTAACATAATACACTTACAACCACAACAGTACAACAGAAACGCTCATAAGGGGCTGTGTATTTGTTGTTGTTTTTCCAATACAGGCATTTCGTATGAGAGGAAACCATTACTCACATAAAATGTCATAACTCAGGAACGGCTGCACCGATTTCAATCAAACTTCACACAAACCACCTCCTCAAAGATAGAAAAGAACTCTAAAATTTGTGTGTCAATCGATGCGGCGGTTCTTGAGTTATAAGATTACCAAGGAAATGTAACTTCTTTTTATATATATAGATTTCACATGGAATTAATAAAAACATTTTTGAATCTATAAAGTACACTTCAAATGGTTTTACATTTTTACGGCTATTAAATTTAATTAGTTCTGAAAGATCTGTAGAAATAATTTCATAACACTGCAAAATGGAATTAAATTCCTGAGTGACAAAGATTTCTAAACTTAAGTAAATTCCATTATCGACAACATATATGTAAGTTACATCAAACTGTATATTAAATACGTAAAATGCTTTAAAATACAAGTCAAAAACTTGCCTAAATTCATAATGCTCGGGAACTGTTATCTTCTTACCATCAATTGTTATAAAATATTGGCAAATTGTGGCTCTTTTGATTGTTGGACAAGACAACTGCAACGATTGTGGGCTGACCAGACGTTATTTTATATTCTTCTAAGCTGTAAAAACAATTTTTTTTATTTATGCCCATTAAGAACAATAAATTTATAGTAAATTACGTTTTCAAAAATAAAACTGTCGACAGATTTTTGGAATTTCCCTTTTTTTTTGTTCGCGTCCAGTGGATGGCAGCAACTTTAAGAAAATCAAATAAGGTATTACTTCAGACGTCCATTCTGTACAGTTTCCCAAATTAGAACCGCCACTCGCAGCAATAAAAATTTGTTCCACACTGCTTTCATATTTCCAAAACATTCCACGCAGTTGCGATAAATTTTTGTCTCGATTTTAACGTTTCTCGCGATTTCTGCTGCACCAGATTCAGTTCGTCTTTAACTATGCAGTTTTGAAAAAAACGAAGATCTTCTTCAGAAATTACCTCGCTATCATCGCTTTCCTTCCGCGTGGTATTTCACTTTTAAAAACATGCTTTTAGAATAGTGGAAAAAATGACACTGAGAGTGAGTGAGTGACAGAGAGTGAGAGAATTTTTTAATACTTTTTGGTTTTACTTTAAAGCAAATAATACTAAAGTTAAGAGTACATTAAAATTAATTGAGAGTGAGAAAATTTTTCAATACTTTTTTGGTTTTACTTTTAAACCAATAAATTTTAAATTGAATGTAATTGAAACTTAAACTGAATCCAAAATAGCTTGAAACATTAAAGAGAGCATTTTAATGTTTTTTTGGTCTTACGTTAAATCTAATAGGTATTAAATTTCAAAAACGCAACGCTCAGCACCAATTAAAGTTTTGTTTTAAACCCATTTTGGATTTAAAATAATTGCAAGAATATTTCATCGTCTTAAAATAAAACTTTTTAGAATTAAAAATCAAATTTAATTCCAAAATTGTATAAATTCAATAGCAACTGGTATTAAATATAAACCATCATTTTTTACTGTGTACTTTAACATTCAGTTCAACATACATTGGTAGGACTGATGTGTATCCCAGATATAAGAAACGTGTTTTGGGTATGTAATTCATTTATAATAAAATTCTGCACTGAACTTTATTTAAATTTATTTTTCAGTGCTTAAGAGGCCGAAATTTTAGGATAGGAACCTAGGCTCTTATTTTGAGTAAGAATTTTTGAGCGATTTCACTCAACCGAAATCCACCACATTTGCTTTACTAATTGTATGATAGCTATGTTGCACACAAATGCGAGAGATAACTGAATATAATGAGGTATTTTGGGTGTTTATGGCACTCATATGATAGGTAATTAAATAACTACAATAGTTATTATTGCCGTATTTGCGAATCACAGGAATGCAATCGAGACATCAAGCCTTCATCATATCCAATATCCTTTCCATGATGATGCTGCGAATTTGTTACATTTCTATGGATGCGAATTTGTTAGATTCTATGCGTCGTGTTTGATGCTGCTTTTTTAATAACTTTAGCGATGCATAAGATGAAATCAAAAGCTACTATCAGCTTGCCTACCCTGAAGACTTGAAAAGCATTTGTTCATGCATACTCGTAGTTAGGTGCTCACAACTACATATGTATGTATATAACAGAATTTCATTAGCGTTGTTCTTATTATAGACTTTTCTTAAATGAGAAGTAACGACAGCCAGCTTTAGAATCCGCAATTTTATTACCCACACCCAATTTTGCAAAAGAGTATAATCATTTTGTTCGTTTATAACAATTTTGTTCACTTATAATAATTTTGCTCACTTAACAGCACCATGCTCAGCAAAGCTTCGTATATTTTTTAATGAAACTTATTACTCATATTAGCCTTTGGCTAGCTTAGCCCTGTGTTCAAAATGGGCGAAATTAGTCTATAACCACAGTTTGTGAGATTAACCGGTAATTTTCTAAAACTAAACAAATCGTGCTATCTCTGTTATAAACCAACAGAAATTACTTAGCTTTAGTACAGTGAAAGTGAACATAAAAAAATAAATACAAAGCAAATAAAGTTTTGAAAAATGGGCACTGACACGTCCTCGTTTGGGACAAAGCTTCCTGCTCAATAACGAGGTGGTAAAACTTGCCCAAACTTTAATACTACTAAATTTCCCTACGTCTGTCTGATTTTCGGTACGGACCGAGTTAAGCACATCCTTATTCTTCTTCTTGATTGGCGCTATAACCGCTAACGCGATTTTGGCACAGAATTTAAAAAAGCGCGCCAGTCGTTTCTTTCTCGTGCTAACCGGCGCCAATTGGACACACCAAGTGAAGCCAAGTTCTTCTCCACCAGATCTTTCCAACGTACAAAAGGCCTTCCTCTTCCTCTGATACCACCAGCTGGCACCGCATCGAATACTTTCAGAGTCGGAGCGTTAGTACCCATGTCTATCTCGTAAAGCTCAGACAGCTCACCCTTCCATCGTCTGCAAAATCCAACGTGCAGGTGCAAAGGTCCAAAAATTCTCAGCAGAATTTGTCTCTCAAATATTTCAAGTGACACCTCAGCGGATGTTGCCATCGTCCAACCGGAATGTTTGTAGAGAGTTTTGATCGCCGAGGGAGCACTTTACTACTATTGCCAACTTAGTCCAAAACGCTTGCTTGGCAAAAGAGAACTTGCTGGCAAGTGAGTCACTCTGTTTGAAACCTCGGTTGGGGTAAAAGGGCTCGGAGAGGTCCTTCCCGATTTGGACGGCGCTGATAGTACTCAGTAACGTCATTTTCCAAAGCCGTATTAGTTTTGCGGAGACACCAAATTCAGACATCGCGGCATTTGAAGTCGACGAAAAGGTGATGTGTGTCGATTCTCCTTTCAAGGGTATTTTTCAAGACTTGGCGTATTGTGAATATTTGAGCGAGGTTGGACTTTCCAGGTCTAAAGCCACACTGATAAGGTCCAATCAGTTGGTTGACGGTGGGCTTCAGCCTTTCACACAAAACACTCACTAGGGCCTTATACGTGATATTAAGATTGCAGTATCACCCTTCTTGTGGATTGGGCAGAGCACACTTAAATTCCAATGGGCAGACATGCTTTCATCCGATCATATTTTGCATAGAAGCCGATGCATGCACCTTATCAGCTCCTCGCCGCCGTGTTTGAATAGCCCAGCCGCATTGTCGCTATTCTCACCTCATCATGGTCGGGTACTGGAACGACAGTCCCGTCGTCAACGTTTGGGGTATCGGGATCTTCACATGCGCAGCTGTCACTGTTTAACAGGTTCGAGAAGTGTTCCCTCCATGATCTAAGTACGCTCTGGATGTCAGTCTCCAGATCGCCGTCTTTGTTCTTACAGGAAAACGCCCCGGTCTTAAAACCTTCTGTAAGCCGCCGAACTTTGCGGTAGAATTTTCGGGCGTTGTTCCTATTGGCCAGCATTTCAAGCTCCTCACACTCACGTATTTCGGCCTCTCGTTTCTTCTATCTATCTTCACTCTCGGTAGCGATCTCACATGGCTCGCGTTGCGCCCGATCGCATCGTGGTTCTATAGGCAGCATCTTTCCTTTCTGCGGCAGCATGACATTTCTCGTCGTACCAACTGTTTTTTCGGACTCGCCGGAATCCGATATCTTCTTCGGCGGCGGTACGTAGGAAAGGAGGTTGTCTGTTGCGATTGCAACGTGTTGTTAATTTTATTAATTATAAGCAACGGGGACATATTACACATATAATAATTACGTAAAGATATTTATACTTGAAACCATTAATGCATAATGGCAAATATTTATGTGATGTACTATCCGCATACAAGTAATTCATACTCGCAGTACAAATATACTTGGATGTTGTTTTGTGTATTTGCAAGTAAATTATGGATATAATTATGGTGTGAACTCTTTCAAGTATGTTTGTGTGAATATGTGATACTATAAATTACGGCCATCCATTCATCCCCACCTTATTGTTTGCTTGGGCGAAGATATATTTATTGCTGCATGCACTAAAGATATAATTAGGTAAAGTTTACCCATTATGTGCTTAGTGTTTTATCACATTCTGCTGGAAAAGAAAACTATCACTGGAAGGAAAACTTACCAAACGTGTCTGTGGTATTGCGGAAAGGGCAAAGTAGTCTCACAGAAAAGCCAGTGGGTATAATAAAGGAATAATTTATATGTTTTATAAAACTGTAATAATATTTATATCTATAAAAGCACTTTTATTTGTGCCATGGTCACGAGTTATAAGGCGGTTGGTTTCCCTGCAGGGGTGCTACCTATTTCAATTGGTAGTTTCGTTTCAATATGCATTCAGTAAAGCAATGGGAGGCAATTAATCATATTTTCAATAAGTGAAACACAATTAAATTTTATAAACCAATTTGTGCACACGCTTTACGAGAGCTAACCTCTGAAAAGCCGACCCAACCATATTTAAGTCCAATTTTATTTTTTTATGCTTTTGGTGATATATAATAGTTGGGTATTTTTTTGAGTTCCTCTTCCTATTTGTGGCGTGCGTCTTTGATGTTGTTTCACAAATGGAGGGACCTTCAGTTTTAGGCCGACTCCGAGCGACAGATATTTTTTATAAGGAGTTCTTCCATTGCAGAAATACACTCGGAGGCTTGCCATTACCTGCCGAAGGCGACCGCTGTTAGAAAACACTTTTTCTTCATTTTAGTGCTTCACGGAGATTCGAACCTACGTTCTCCGAATTCCGAATGGAGCTAATAGGTGCGAATTATCTCACATACATTGTGTCACTGTAAATAGTTCGAAAAATATCCAATAATGAACAGTCTGAAACGTTCCTTCCGAATCGAAAATTCATTTAATAATTATAAAAATAAATAAACGAATCGCAACTAAAGTGATTCATTTCTGGGACTGATGGTTGCTGGTGGTAAAAAGTAAGGTACCTGCGCCAGTATCAAGCGAAAACAGTCTGACCAAGCCAAGGTTGACTTTCATCAAGATTTGTATGTGTGTTTCGAGAAATTTCATTGAGTGAGTAGGCAACTCGTGCATAATTCGTGTTAAACAATTTAAAATAAAATGGGAAAGTAACAGAGATGAACACTTACTTATTTAGTTAGTTAGAAGAACAATCAAAATTACAGTAAAATAATAAAATGAGAACCCTATTTTCTAGGTATTTTAAATCCTTCTTCTTCTTCTTAATTGGCGCGATAACCGCTTTCGCGATTTTGGCCGAGCTTAACAAAGCGCGCCAGTCGTTTCTCTCTCGTGCTAACCGGCGCCAATTGGACACACCAAGTGAAGCCAAGTCCTTCTCCACCTGATCTTTCCAACGCAAAGGAGGCCTTCCTCTTCCTCTGCTACCACCAGATGGTACCGCATCGAATACTTTCAGAACTGGAGCGTTTGTATCCCTTCAGACGACATGACCCAGCCAGCGAAGCGTCTTTAATCGCTGCGCTTTGTCTATGTCGTCGTAAAGCTCATAAAGCTCATCGTTCCATCGTCTGCGATATTCGCCGTTGCCAACGTGCAAAAGTCCAAAAATCTTGCTGAGGATCTTTCTCTCTAACAGTCCACGCGTCGCCTCAACGGATGTTGGCATGTTGAACATTGTTATCGGTGTTATTGCTGGTTCCTAAGTATACGAAGTCTTTTACAACCTCGAAATTTTATCTGTCAATAGTGACGTGGGTGCCGATACGCGAGCGCGCCGACGGTTTGTTTGAAGACAGGAGGTACTTCGTTTTGTCCTCGTTCACCACCAGACCCATTCGCTTTGATTCTTTATCCAGTTTGGAGAAGGCAGAACTAACAGCGCGGTTGTTAAGGCCGATGATGTCAATATTATCGGCATACGCCAACAATTGTACGCTCTTATAAAATATTGTGCCTGAGCGATTAAGTTCTGCGGCTCGGACGATGCTCTCCAACATCAGATTAAAGAAGTCACACGACAGCGAGTCACCCTGTCTGAAACCTCGTTTGGTTCAAACCTCTCGGAGAGGTCCCTTCCAATTCTGACGGCGCTGCTAGTGTTTAGCAACGTCATCTTGTATAGCCGTACGAGTATTAGTTTTGCGGGGATGCTAAATTCAGACATCGCGGCATATATGAAACTTATTTTCGCACTGTCGAATGCACCTTTGAAGTCGTCGAAAAGATGGTGTGTGTCGATTCTCCTTTCATAGAGCTATTCCAAGATTTGGCGTATTTGAATATTTGGTCGATCGTAGACTTTCCAGGTCTAAAGCCGCACTGATAAGGTCCAATCAGTTGGTTGACCGTGGACTTCAGCCTTTCACACAATACCCTCGCTAGAACCTAATGTATATAATGCCGCGGTAATTGACACAGATTGCAGGATCTCCCTTCTTATGGATTGGGCAGAGCACACTTAAATTCCAATCGGCAGGCATGATCGGATGAAAGCAATCTTATTTTGCATAGAAGCTGATGCATGCACCTTATCAGCTCCTCGCCGCCTTGTTTGAATAGCTCAGCCAGCAACTCGTCGGCTCCCGCGGCTTTGTTGTTCTTAAGCCGCGTTGTCGCCATTCTCACCTCGTCATGGTCGGGTAGCGGAGCGACAATTCCGTCGTCAACGATTGTGGTATCGGGATCTTCACATTCTCTGTGACATGCGCAGCTGTCACTATTTAACAGGGTCGAGAAGTGTTCCCTCCATAATCTAAGTACGCTCTGGATCTCAGTCACCAGATAGCCGTCTTTGTTCTTACCGCCGAAGTTTCTGGTAGAATTTTCGGGCGTTGTTCCTATTGGCCAGCATCTCAAGCTCCTCGCACTCATGTATTTCGGCCTCTCTTTTCTTCTGTCGGATGATACGGCCCTCTTCCTTCCTTAGCTCTCGGTAGCGGTCCCATATGGCTCGCGGTGCGCCCGATCGCATCGTGGCTCTATAGGCAGCATCTTTCCTTTCTGCGGCAGCATGACATTCCTCGTCGTCCCAACTGTTTTTTCGGACTCGCCGGAAACAGTATTCTTCTTCTGCGGCGGTACGTAGGGAACGAAAAATTTTGCTCCATTACTCGTGCATGCCGGTTTGTTGGGCAGTACTCACTGAGAGCAGGAGTGAGAGTCGAGTGACGAATCCTCTGGTTGTCTGTTGCGATTGCAGCTTTCCGATGTCGAACATTCTTTGTGTAGTTAGATGTACGTTTTTTGCTGCACAGAGGCGTGTGCGTAGTTGGGTTGCAACAAGGTAATTATCCGATTCGATGTTGGGTCCTCGGATCGTACGTTCGTCTGAAACACTGGAAGTGTATGTTCCATCTATCACAACATGATCGATTTGGTTTAGCGTCTTCCGATCAGGAGACAGCCACGCTGCTTGGTGTACCATGCTTCGGGCCCCCTTCGAAGTCGATCAGCCTCTGTCCGTTACCGGATGTTTCGATGTGCAATTTTCCCACTTTGGGACGAAAAGCTCCCTCCTTGCCCACCCTTGAGTTGAAGTCGCCAAGCACGTCGTTTATGTCGTGGCGGGGGCAGCGCTCATAGAAGGAATCTTTGGTTGCATCGTCCTTCTCTTCCGTCGGGGTGTGCGCGTAAATGAGCGAGATGTTAAAAAATCGCGCTTTAATGCGGAGTATTACGAGAATCTCGTACACCGGAGTGAACGACAGTACTTGGCGACGAAGTTTCTCTCCCACAACAAGTCCGACACCGAATTTGCGCTATTTTACATGCCAGCTGTAGTAGGCGTCGCAAGGTCCTATGGTTTTCTTGCCTTGCCCCGCCCATCGCATCTCTTGAATGGCAGTGATGTCAAACTTTACGCTCACGAGGGCATCAACCAGCCGGGCAGAGGCACCTTCTCCATTAAGGGACCGGACATTCCAGGTGCATGTCCTCAAATCATAGTCCTTAGTTCGTTTGTCGTCATCAGTGTTGGAAGTTTTATTGGAGGCTTTGTGTGTGTTCTCATTGGGGAGGAGTTTTAAGTGGTGGGTCCCAAACCCAGCGCACAACCAGCTATCCTGGAATGTTTCGCCTTCTCACGCTAGCTCACTCCTGAACGGGTGTTCGGAAGCTAACCAGAGGATACTTGGGCTAATCCCAGGAGTTGTGAGCTGCTTGGTCCTTATGCAGAAGAATCGTCCTGGCCACTTCCAAGTGGACTTGCGTGGACTTCTACATATGGAAGCATCCTCCTTTTTATCCTCCTCCACTTTAAATTAATTACACTAAATTGGGAATTGTGGGTAGGGATAGTATTGGAGAATTTTAGCTAACTAAGAACATATTTAAGGAACACCTTCTGTACACGTTCAATTCTCTATACTGCACATTGCTTGCAGGACCTCCAGATAAATGATGCATTCTCTTATCTAGAGCGAACAAATAAAGGGAACAGTAATGTGAGAGTGTAACTTAGAGAGTACGAGAAATAAGAAGTAAATAAAACAAAGCTAATGAGACTGTTGATGTAAAATTTTAGCATCTCTGTAGCACGCGTTTTGGCGAAATTAACGTGGAAACATTTCCTGATATTTAAAGAGATGTCAGAATTAGTGCACCAATGAACGAGGGCATTTAATATCCGATTGCAACATAACAACATCCTCTGTTCTGAGTAGCAAGATAAAAATTCCCCATACATGTACGTACGGAGAAAGTTGCCGGGGTTGCAATCATTGGCCGGATATAAATCAAGGTTGTGCCGGTGATGTTCTTTCCGCAACATCCACTGTATTTCTAATCGCAGAAAATATTTTCAAATCACAGCATACATAAGTAAAAGAAAATTGTCAAACGAGAAGCAGGTACAAATATCGTTGATAAATAAAACTAAGTAGTAGAGGTCTAGCGCCGGCTAATGGTGGAAAAGTTGTGTTCTATCAGGAGCATGCGAGGCAACACACATCGCTAGCGCCTCACCAGGAGATTGGCTAGGAGCTTCTTATACATGGGTATTATAATCTGTATTACAACCTATTCCTGTATATGGCAAATGATAACATTTTTAAGGATCATAAAATCAATCAATAAAATAAACATTTAAAAAAGTTCTACTTTATTAAAGATGATTAAAATCTATGTGGAACATAAAACCCACTCCACATAAAAACAATTAATTCACTGAATTTTTTACACATACATATATTTTTAATTGTTCGCCAAACTTTTAATAGCTGTTTCTGCCTTGTTTGTATTACATTCATTATTTTCTATTAAATAACTTGTTTCCATGCTTTCATCGCTTTACTCTTTAGCATCCGACAATAATTGCTTGTCACGTTACATTGCATGTTGCAATTGCAGTTGTTTGGCTGCAGCTGTTCTTTGTTCATGCAACAACTGTTTTTATATGTCAAAGCAGCACATTACCGTTATAAACGGCTGCTGTGCAATTCAAGTTACTGGCGTTGTTTTATAGGGGCAATTTGAAAAGAGAAAAAAAAGAAGAATAACGAAGCGTAGCAACAAAATTCCTTGCAGCTGTCTTATTTCTTCATTTGTTGAATTTCTTTCCATTTTCAGCACTTTTCTTTCCTTTTTATTGAGTGTAAAGAATATCAATGAAATGGAATGCATAAGAGAAATATGCGTTTGTGAAGTGATTGAAAGTTTTCACTACAGGTATGATGTGCATATATGGTTGCATTCATATATTGCTCTGCTTTATTGAAAATTCAATGCCAGGCTCTTATTTTCCATTTTCTCGAAGTACTTTAACGGATTGCTTTCCAGCAAATTGAGTTTGAATTCAAATTTGACTACATAACAATTTTCTTTCATGAACCGAACTATGCAACAGCAATCGTTTTATTCCCTGGCGGGAGTTGAGTAGTTTGATATTCTATACTTGTGAAAAAACGTGGTAAGTTAAAATTAGTTGCGTCACAATTTTTTAATTGTAAAGTATTATCAAACGGGATGGACAATAGATGCTCAACTCAAATGTTTGCACTATGGCTCATTATATTTATTTAAATTAATCAGGAATAGTGGTTTATTTCACATCTAAGAATTTATAAATATTTAGTAACTAATATTACATATGCAAACATACATATTATTATGTATAAACATATATAGATATGTATTTTATTTCTACTTTGATTGAATAAATGTTTTAATTCCGCCTTGATCAATGACGCCTGATGACGGTATAAGTCAACTGAGTGAACACTACGGGGAACCACTTCGGCGTTTTAACAGCCGAAAGGAAGTAATGGAAAAATCGAAGACAGCTCTGGTTACTAGTGATTCAGCTCTTATCAGTGCAATAACTATTGCAAAGAAGACAAGTACGGATTTTATTTTTTTTTAATTGTTTCCTCTAAATACAAAACGGCAAAATGGCAAACGGCTCGGGCCAACACTTGAAAGAACTGTTAGTGTTTATAAACCATAATTCAATAGACGTATTACTAATTTCTGAAACACACTTCACTGACAAAAGCTTTGCAAGAATACCTAATTATAAAATATTTGTCACAAACCACCCTGACAGCAAAGCCCATGGCGGCACAGCGATAATAATTAGGCAAGACATTAAATGCATTGAATTAGAAAAATACGAAAAAGAAAACATACAAGCGACATCGATCCAAATTGAAGATGAAGGCGGCAAACTAACAATCTCTGCTGTATATTGTCCCCAAAAATACATAAATTCCATACCACAATACTACGACTTTTTGAAAACACTTGGCAAACGATACATAGCTGGCGGGGATTATAATGCTAAAAATGCAATTTGGGGTTCAAGATTGACGAACTCCAAAGGACGTAATTTACTGGACGCCATAAAAAGGAACAACAGCAAGTTCATAAGTAATGGTGACCCCACATACTGACCAACTGATCCAAAAAAAAGTCCAGATCTGATCGACTTTTTTATAACCAAAAACGTTAACCACGAAGATATATATGTCAATTAAATCGTTAATTGAATTGTCGTTTGACCATTCCCCAATAATAATGATATATCAGAGATCATATACGAAGGAATCTTCGAATAGAAACATATATAACAAAAAAACCTGCTGGGATACATTTAGAGAAATAGTCATCCGTAATCTTAACAATAAAATAAGCTTAAAGACCTTTGACGAAATCGACAGTGTGATAGCCTATTGTAATCACACAATAATGAACGCCACTATGAAATCAACTCCACAAGAAACTATCTGTTCCTCGAGCTACAATACACCTGCACACATCCAAGAAAAAATCAAAATCAAAAACCGCTTACGTAAACGCTAGCAAATAACAAGGCTGCCACTTGACAAAATCAAGCTAAACGCTGCTACAAAGGAAATCAAGCAAAGGCTATTCGACCATAAAAATATGAAACTTAAGAGACGCATCGAAAAACTTTGGACCCGGTATAACGACAAACTATTCACTATGGAAAGCTACAAACAAAATCGAAAATAAAATTTTATACAAACCATCTATCAGAAAACTTGATGGCAGCTGGACTAGAACAAATCTTGACAAGGCTGAAGTTCTCGCAAAACACTTACAAAGTACTTTTACGAACAATACGCCTAATATAAACCTTTTCCCGACCCACGCAAAAAAAGATCCATGCAAGCCAAAAAATGTTACATTAGAAGAAATAAAACAATGCATATGTAAGAGAACTGATCCTAAGAAGTCGCCAGGATACGACCTAATAACTGGAAAAATTTTAAGAGAACTCCCAGAGAAGAGGCTTATCTATATAAAGAGAACTTAAAGTAAAAACAGTCTATGAAGAAATACGCAACAACAGCTTAAGACACACAAACCGACTACTAGAACATTCTAACAGGGAAATTCGGCAGCTTCCATTAAAAGAGGAAACCGAGACGAGGAGACTTAAGCGCAAACGACCAACTGACCTGCAGATGTAAATGGTGTCACAATTTTATGAATATACTTATTCATTAAATAATTAAATTAATTAAATAACGAGTTAATTTTTTTTTTCTCTTAGAGAAATGTATATAGTGGTATTGGCTTCTAAATACTGTTGAAACCCAAAAAGAAAGAAAAGTTTTAAATATTTGAAGTTGAAATAGAAACAATAATAAAGGGTCAAAAAAAAACAAAAATACAAAACCATTTACTAGATAAATTTCTATATCTGGGTTTTCACTCAGCAGATTAGTTGCTATCTTACTTATATAATAGGGCTTGCTTCTGCTAATGGTGCCTCGCCAACATCTTTTACTGCGTCTTCTGGTGTACCTCTGTACTTCCTAGAGGTATGCCATTCCATATAAATCCCGCTTACCTCTAATTAATCTGAAACAAGTAGAAAGTTTGTTTGATATTATCCAGTATGCAATTTACTGTTCCTTTCGCTTAGAAATGATTACCTTTTCGGTCTCTACCAGATCCTTACATATACATATGTAAGACATATCTGTTCCATTTGAATAGGTTCGGAACAAATTATGCTTGCAATTCTCCTATTGCTCGCTCTCTTCATGAACTCAATGAGATCTCTGAATAAGACTTAACATTTTCTAAACTACGTTTTTCTGCTCAATTAAACTGTGTATTCCAATTAAACTTTTTGATAACAATATTTTGTAATATGAATAATTAATTGTTTACTGATTTTATAATAAATAAATCAATGTTGAACATTACATCCGAATACTCTTGAATTTTCCTCCCTACTCTGTGCGACTTGCTGGTGAAGTGATGTCGGGATGCCATTAGTTTAGGTTAGATTACCCTGGTTGGCAATAAGCCACGCATAGACCTTTTGCTCCCTAGCGATACCAGATGGAGACCGACCTCTATGAATACCTGAAGTAGACATCATGTAGGATGTCAGCGCTTTTGGCGAATCTAAGTAGGGCTGGGAGCTCCGCTTTTGAGACGTCTTCCAGACCCTCAAACAATGGGGCTCCCAGACATCTTAGTCGCGTTTTTAATAATGCCGGACAAACGCACAGAAGGTGTTCTAAAGTCTCCTCAACATCCTCTCTGCATTTTCAGCATTTGTCCGTGTTAGCAATCCCTATCTTGTACGCATATGCAGCCAATAGATTGTGGCCTGTTAGCATACCTATGATGGTTCTGCATTCCTTTCGCGAAAGCGTAAGTACGAATGGAGTCAGTTTTTTGGCGTTAGTTCTACACATGACTTTTGCTGTTTTGCATGTGGTCAGGTTAGTCCACCTAGCTTCCACTTGCCTTTTCATGTGGTCGTCCATTTCGTTGTATATTGTGTTTAGCGGTTTTGGTATATCGTTCTCTTGTTCAAATGGTAGTCTCACAGCACTCTTTGCTATCTCATCTACTATTTCGTTCCCCATAATGCCTTTGTGACCAGGTACCCAGTAGATATGCAGCCTACTGTTTCCGGCTAGCCTTTGTATGGCCTCCCTGCTCCGTCGAACATTTTTGGACTAAATGCAATATGAGTTTATTGCTCTTATTGCTGCTTGACTATCCACGTATATATTAATTGTTGAGTTTTTTCTTGTTCTAGTGTAGGCTAGCTCCGCGGCCTTCCCCACAGCAAAAACTTCCGCCTGGCAAATACTGCTGTAATCTAGCAGCTTGATAGGCTGCCTTATTCCTAGTTTTGAGTAGTAAATACCCGCTCCCACTCCGTCTGGAGTTTTCGAGCCGTCTGTATAGATGTGAAAAGTTCTATGGCCAGGCTTCATGCCTTTGTGCCATCCCTCCTCTTCAATTGTAGTGTGAAACCTTCGCTTCCAATTAAAGTACGGAGTCATTTAGTCCGTGCCACCTGACCTCCACTTTACTATTGAGCTGTGGCCGAAGGTTCTGCAGGTGAATACCCCCGCAGCCATTAGCCTCCTCGTGGGTTTCGCTGCCAGGTTTTCCGCCATGAGGTCAATAGGTGGCATGCTGAGTATCATTTCCAGCGCCGCCATTGGAGTGGTCTTCATCGCTCCTGTTATGCACAGCGCAGCGAGTCGTTGAATCCTTTCTAGCGGCATTAAGTATGTCCGTTTTTTTGTCGCAGTCCACCATACTAAGGTTCCGTACAGCAATATCGGTCTGACTACTGCTGTGTAGCACCAATGCATCAGAGAGGGTGATATACCCCAAGTAACGCCCAGCATTCTTTTACATGCGTACAATGCATTACTGGCCTTTTTCACCCTCTCCTCAACGTTGTGCTTCCACAGCAATTTGCTGTCCAGTATTACTCCGAGGTACCTCGCATGGTCTTTGAGGAGTAGTTCGTTGTTGCCTAGCTTCGGGAGGTTCCACGCCGGAACTTTGTACTTCCTGGTAAAAAGTACCATGTCCGTTTTACGGCGTTTATCCCTAGCCCTGCGCGAAATGCCCATTGGTGTATCGTTTTGAGAGTGTTGTTCATCACATTACTGATGCCATTAACACCGCAAACAATATGTTCCGTTATTGTTGAGATGGTATCTGGGTGTGTTTTGTAAACTTTACTTTTGAGGTAAGATCGGGCGACTTGGGTGGCCAGAATATATTCTGGCAAAAAATATCGGGAATTGTTTATTTAAAAAGCGCGCGTTACACATGTCTAAATTTTTTTGCTGGGAAGTTGGTACAACTGTTCTCAACAGTGTCGCAGAGTTTGTGTGTGATCTGTTAATCAGCTTTTTATTGGCGCTTAATTATATCAGCCAACCACAGGTCTGCTCTACGATTTTCATTATGGTTAAAAATATCGATAAAAGAATTTGTCTTAAATTTTGTGTTTTAAACGGGATTTTGTGGGAAAAATAGTTGAAAAACTTGCAGGAAGTCTATGGCGAGTGTGCTTTATCAAAACCCCGGGTCTACGAGTGGTATAAGGCTTTTGCAGAGGGTCGAGAAGTCGTGGAAGATTTGCCCCAATCTGGTCGCCCATCAACGTCTTCAACGGATGAGAACGTCGATAGAGTCAAGGAAATGGTGCTGGAAAACCATCATTTCAGTTTGAGGGAGGTAGCTCGTGACCTTAGCGAGTCTCACGAATCAACATGTAACATTTTACACCATCAATTGGGCATGAGAAGCGTGGCTGCTCGACTCGATCCAAAAATTTAAAAAAAAATTTTTAAAAAATTCGTCAGAAGAAGGTGCTTGAGGAGATGCTTGAGCAAAAACTCTACAAATATCATCGAACAACCATTGTATTTACCGGACTTAGCCCCCTGTGACATTTTCCTTTTCCCAAAAGTTAATTGCCACTCCGCGGACGCCGCTTTGAGCCTATAGAGGCCATTAAGGAGAATTCGCTGAAGGAGCTGAAGAAGATCTCTTCAAACGCGTT
The DNA here is from genome assembly GCF_028408465.1 of Anastrepha ludens. Classification (NCBI taxonomy): domain Eukaryota; kingdom Metazoa; phylum Arthropoda; class Insecta; order Diptera; family Tephritidae; genus Anastrepha; species Anastrepha ludens. The sequence goes on from NC_071499.1 coordinate 96,784,601, forward strand.
TAATAGGTGCTTTGATGACTGAAATAATCGTTGGCGTATGAGTATTGCTTCAAGTGGAGCCTATTTTGAAGGCGAAAAAATAAATTTTGATGATTAAGCAATTAGTTTACGTTTTATTGAACAAATCTTGGTACTTTTTTGAAAAAATGTAGGTCGCCGAAACGGCTTATCTTTTGTTAGGGAACAAAATACGCAGTATCGCGGCCGTGTGCGGTCTGGAGGCATCTTGCTGAAACTATGTGTGCGTAAGTGCTACATATTTACTCCTTCCCCGACTTTCTGCGATATGTGGATTTCAATTGACCGCAGACTACGCCCATTCTTCAATCCTATCTGTAGAAGCTGTCAAGCGGAAGGGGCGAAGGAAAGTCTGTTCCACTATTTATGTGAATGTCCGGGACTAGCCAGGGCACGACTCCGATCCTTCGGTAAGCCTTTCCTACAGCAAATTAAGGAGATCTCAGTCATCGAGATAAAGGATTTGCTCCTATTCTTGGACCTCACTAAATGGATCTGACTTGGAAGCAAAAAAAAAAAAAAACAAAAAAAAAAAAAACACATCATCATCATTTCACGAGATAGTGGTATTAAAACGGTGCTGGTCACTAATTAGGAGCATTTCAGCTAAGAAATGTTCAACCACCTCAACAACAACGCCCATACACTTTGGGTGCGTACATCCATTGCTGTCCAATATTCTGTATTCCAACTTGTGGCTATTAAAGTTCTGTATTGTAAAATTCTACTTCATAAAATTTTTTGGCTCATAAAAATAGACAGCCAAAAATCAGTTGGACAGCCTGTATGCGGGAGAAGTTTTTTCATATTTTTTAGTCTTCAAATACTTAAAATTAAAAAAGGCTTTATTTCTTTTTTATTTTTATCAAGAATTACACATTTTGTTGTATTCTTTTGCTCAACTTTGCATTAGTCTCTTAATTTGTAAATGAGGCGATATAACAGGCTGCATTTACTGAAAAATGGAATGCAAACAAAGCAGCGTAATAAGAAATCTTAAAAGCAGCTAATAAAAAGAATTTGCAAAGGAGTTAAGGCCGGCGGGCCAATTAGATGTCCTTCAGTAGTTTTCGCGAAGCGTTGTAGGATGAGAAAAAAAACAATTAGCCAAATGAAGTTTTGGGGATAGTTTAATATATATTTGAACTAAAAAAAAAAAATGTGTACAATCTCCAACAATATATTGTAAGCCGAGTTATCAATAGATTCCCAGAGCGCCTTGCCACTGAAGTATCCAACTTCTGTACAAGATACAACTTGCAATTTTTATCTGAAAACAAAAAAAAAAAGATTATTAATTTTGATGTAATTATCTTCGATGTGAACTAAGAAAATTGGGAGAAACACGTAAAATTCGAATTTTTGGGGAAGGTATATTAGAAAAAAAAGTGGGTTTTCAAGGGAAAAAAAACTCTTCAACTGGGTAAAAAAGTCGCTTAAAAAAGTTTTTGGATGTTTTTTTTAGTTCACATAGAAGAGAAAACAATACTGAAGATAACGCATTTTGAATGAAATGGATAGCTCGTTTAGTTTTTTTGCAATCGTGTACATAAATTAGGTAAAATCGTGAAAATGAAATGCCGAGAAAACGCGCTTACAGAGACGTACACAGAAACAATACACTACAACAATAAGCGCACGGTTGCTCGACGCCGCACTACGCTCGGCTCTGTAGCTCTGCAAATACTTGGAATTTAACTCTGAAAATTTGTGTCTCATGTTCTTGAATATCTAAGCTATTGATTTCAGGAAACAAAAAAAAATTGATTTTTTTTGACCTTTTAATTGGCCCGCCGGCTTTAAGGGGAAGCAGAATATTAACACAAACAAACACCATTGAGTAATAAGAATTTTAAAATGGCAATTAAAAAGCTATGCGAAAGTTGTGTCAACATAGGAAATAAGTAAAAAGAGATTAAAAAATGTCAAGAGCACAAAATAATTTAAATAAACTTTATAATCATTTTACTGCAAAATACAAAAAAAAATCATAGGCGCGCATCAATCACCGTTGTAATTAATTTTCATTTGACAAGTCAATCCACCAAAAAGTCACAAGTCATTATATATAAATAGATAAAAACCAGAATAAAGAAAATTGTACAGGACATTTGTATTGGAAAATGGAATAATATAGCACCGCTAAACCTTCCTAACGCGATATGTATGTATATGTGAGAGCTAAAATTGAATTGATAAACATCTTTACATTCCATACGCAGCTGTAACTTTTATTACAATTAGAAAGTTCCAGCACAGACTCAAAAGTCTCCATTCACAATTCAAAGTTACGTACTAAAAGTCGCTGTCTAAAGTTGATTGGGGATTTTCGCAGGATTTTTATAGTAGCTTTTGTTGACATTAAATACTGCTCCTGTGTAAATATTATTGCCACATTTGTTGTTGAATTACTGAGCCCGCTTTCAATTCGCCAACGTACAGCTGCTCGTTCGTCTATTGTGAAATTTGTAGCACTCAAGTGAACTATCTTAATATAAAAAGTAAAAACACTTTTATTAACGGAAATGTGTAAGAGGAGGGTGGAGGAGAATGAAAGTTGTTCTTTCAAAACAAAATGTTAAGAAAGAATAGGGAGAAAAGCGTGCAAACAATTTTAAACGTAAAGGAAATTAAAAAGAAAACTGCGAGCAAATAAACTCTAAAACATATAAAACCAGAGATAAAAAAGGAGGTCAAAATTCCTTGCTTTTATCAATGTAAGTATGTACGTGTTGCCGACTTCGTGAGGGTGAAATTTGCTAGGAGGAGTTACTAGTTTCATCTCCAAAAGTAATCAAATGCGTTAAATCCAAGAAAGTTAACATACAAATGCACATTTTTAATAAAATACGTATAAGATGACAAAATTTCTTATAATTCTTAATTTTATTTCACATATTTCTTTGTTAAATTAGTGAAAGCAAATATTTTAAATAATCCGATGAAACTGCATCCGCAAGTTAGTTTCTCGATGAATACATCATTTGGTATTAACTGGCTCACACATGTTGTTCATTCCAGCGGTCACTTCGGCAGCGTTGGCAAATTTTTCAGTTAAGCGGCTCTTGTCATTTCTGGCGGTTTTCTTCACCTTTTTGGCTAAATCCCTGTATACAGGCCGAAAGTTGTCATCTTTGATGAGTTTCCTCTTCATCTCGTTTCGTTAGTGTATTATTATTATTATTAGAAGGCCATTACGCACTGCGACCAGAGCTGATCTATTGTGAAAGGCATATTTTGTAACCCTAGAGTTTTAGGCTTTTTAGAAATTTTAGCACAGTTTTGGGTTTGTTGTTCCAAAGATTGCATGGAGATACTACGATACCACCGAAGTGGTGAAGTCTTTGTCAGCTCAACGCAGGACATTCATAAAGCACATGTTCTGAGCTTTCTATGTCCATTTCGCAAAAGCGGTAGACATTGGTTTTGGATAGACCAATATTATTTAGATGGTACCTCAGGCTGCAGTGACCTGTAAGGTATCCTGTTAAAAGACGCAGATCTACTCTGTTTAGTGAGAGAAGTTTGTCAGATATTCCTTTGTTGGGACTTAGGAATAGTTTGGCTTGACGCTGACCGGCACAGTTTAGCCAGTGTGCGGCAAGTTTTCTTTCTTCCTATTTTCTAAGGAATTCATTAATGTGGCCTTTTGTCAGTCCACAGAAAGGCTCAGGACCAGTGAGTTGCATATTTGCTCCTTGTTTTGCAAGGTCATCAGCCATTTCATTTCCCTCATGTCCTTCATGTCCCGGAAGCGTCATGCCCTTCATGTAACGTGTTTAGAAGGTTTAGGCAATCAGTTACCAATTTAGAGGTGATAGTTGTTGATAGAAGGGCTTTTAAAGCCGCTTGGCTATCTGAAAGTATGTAGATGTGAGTACCTATCATTTTCCTTCTAAAGCATTCCCTCACACATATTTCAATGGCATGTATTGTATTTCTGCCTGGAATATTGTTGGGTAGGATCCCATCGGAATCGATTTTTTGAATTTGGGCCCATTGATTCCTGCCCCTGTTCTACCATTTTCCAATTTGGACCCATCAGTAAACCATAGCTGGGAGCCAGGTTTGAAAGTGATAGAGTTAGTTCTCCAGTCTGTTCGTTCATTAATTATAACTTGGAAGTTCCTGAAGAGTATTGGTTTGGGTGATAGTATATCATCCCTATGAAGAATGGGACTATGTAGGAAGTCTTCTAAGATCCTTAAATGTCCTTTGATATCCCCACTTTTAAGCTCAGATATACCTTTTAATCTTAAGGCACTCGAGCGAGCTTCCCTTTCAATTAGAATTGGAAGCGGTGGTATGCACACCCAGTGCATCCGTGGGACATGTTTTCATAGCCCCTGTAATACCAACACATATCAGGCGATGCAGTTTGCTTAATTCGTTTGCTGCCTTTCTTTGCTTGACCTTGGGTCACCGTGCTAAGGATGCGTAAGTGACTATGGGTTTCACAAATGTGGTGAATGTCCAGTAGGTCATTCTAGGGTTTAGTCCCCATGTCTTACCAAAAAGCCTTGTACAGGCAAAGAATGTCCTTGTGGCTTTTGAAGTAACTTTCTCAATATGGGAATTCCATGTAAGCGTTTTGTCAAGACTGACGCCAAGATAGTTCGCTTCTGTCGTGAGTTGAAGTGTTGTTCCATTAAGGGTCGGACACTTGAGATTTATGTTCCTTCTCCTAGTAAACGGTACAAGTGTTGTTTTGGATGGGTTGATGGAGAGCCCGTTTTCCGTGCACCATTTGTTTATTATTGTAAGGGCTTGCTGCATGCGATCCGAAATGGTTTCTTCATGCCAGCCTAATACATAAACTACTAGGTCTTCAGCGTAACCCTGAGTGTGAAATCCTAGGTTATTCAGTTTGTGGAGAAGTTCATCTATGACTAGAGTCCACAAAAGAGGAGAAAGTACGCCACCTTGAGGGCAACCTCTTGTGGCTTTAATGGATTTGATTGTTCCTCCTAGTTCGGTGCTGATCGTCCAAGATTTCAGCATGAATATTATCCATCTAGTGATGGGTTCAGGTACCTCCTTTAGATATAGGGCATTATAGATTGCCTCATAGGAAGTGTTATCAAAAGCTCCTGATATGTCAATAAATGCACATAGAGCTATCTGTTTGGACTCAATAGCCGTTTCAATAACTGTTACCAGGCTGTGTATTGCAGTCTCAGTGGATTTTCCCTGTTGATAGGCAAATTGAAGTCGATGCAGTGGGAATTTAGCTAGATTGTATTCCCTAATATACTGATCAACTATCTTTTCCATTGTTTTGAGGAAAAATGAGCTAATTGGTCTGTATGATTTAGGCAATTGTTCGGGTTTTTCCCCTACCTTTGGAATAAATACGACCTTAACCTCAGCCGACTTTGTAGGTAAGAGTAGTGTACGATGTCCCAAGTAGCATCCGAGATACACGACTTACAAGAAACTTGTTTCTTTGTAACCAGTTTATCCTGCGCAACTTGTCTCAAAGTAGAGGTTGCCACATCCCATGACGGAACTTCAGATTTCCCAAGCAATTTTTGACCAAGTTGTTGTCCAATTAGTTGAGAAGTAGTTTGCCAAGCTCTTTTCTGGCATTGGCGTCGTTCAATGCTTGGACACTAAAAGCATAATACTCCTCTTGTTCGAGCCTTAAGTGAATTCAGTCGCGCGTTCTGTTCAGCTAGATTTTTCTGAAAAGTATATTTTTAATTTCTTTATATTCTTTTTTTAGGTATTTTCATGATGTTTGGGAGTTACTCTACTTTTCGTATTCGTACTAAATAATAATATCAATAATAATATTTAATTTAAGTGCATATCTTGGCTTTCCCTAGTCATCACAATAAAAAGTACGAAACTTTCTTAGCTTCAATAGTAATAATACTATCGTCTAGATTCCAGGTAATATCGGCAAAAAGTATTTAAAAGTGAAGGAGTGTATCTCTTTGCTTTAAAAATCTATCGGCTAGATTGCGAATAAACGAATCTAAAAATTATATATACAGGGTCAGGCAGCGAAGTGTAACCAACTTCAGACCGCTCGCGCAGCTGATGAACAGGGTTTTTTTTAATATAACTGTTAATTTTAGCTATATTTCGGGTTTGCTGCTAAATATATAGGCTAATATACTTTTACATAGACGTCTATGCGAAACGGAGTGAAGATCGTCTGAAAAGCTAAAGAATTACAACGTGCTTACATATAGTAAATGTTGATATAAAAACTCGAAGCGCAACTGCACAATTTTCATGTTTTGGCTGCCAACCTCCCCTTGGTTCGGGGATGATTGCAACATCTACAAACCTTGCAGAGAGTGCAGAATCACATGAGTATCAACCAAGAGGTGTAGCGAAGAATGCAAAGGTTACGCGATAATAAGAGAATATTGAAATGTTAATTACCAAGTCCAATAATTAAAAAGAAGGGAAGAGGCGCTAAATTTGGTTCGAGCCTAACTTCATATGCCTTGTAAACAATGAGAGTTGTAGTTTTAACATCAAATGGGCGGATGGAAATTTCCAAGTTCTTTAAGTCGTAACGAAATGCACGCGTTTAATCAAAAGTGGGTGTGGCACCACACATTCCTTCAAATTGTACTTGCACAATCATTCCTTTCCAAATTTGTGTAATTTTGTATGAATGGTAACAAGTTTTTGCCTTTTTGAAAATTACCAACTTTCCACACCAACCTACATTGATAAAGAGTAATATTATTTGTGCATCAAGTTTAATTCAAATATATTAATTTTCAGTTAATATAATTAAATATATATAATTTTAATTTATAAGTGCGCGGGTATAAAAAGCTAGAAGAAAGAATTAAGAATGGAAAAGTTCATTCCTCCCCCAATCGATTATTGAGTTTAGCACGAGCTGAAAAAAGTTTGGTTTATCGTAGGTAATATAGATATAATTTTTCAAATTCAGTACACTTTCGGAACAAGTAAATGAGCAAACGGAAAGCACTAGATATTATGTCTCGAGCTTAATAGACACTAAAAAACTACATACTCGCTTCAAATTCGTTCATTGCTCAACTGCTCAAATTTTGGTTGAAAATTTTCGAGCCTCTGACCAATTTAAGCAGCTAAACAAAAATTGGTGAGTTTAGTTCTCGGAATTTTTTTACAAAATAAAAAATTTTCAACTACTTTTTTGCAATTGTTTCTATATGAAGTCGTTCGTGTATTAATAACGATCATTTTGAATCCAGAATCATTAAAGTCGGTTCATTTTTGACTAAGTTATGGGCATTTAAAAAAAATGTTTTCTTATATAATTAAAAAAAATCGATTTTGAGCCGAAGAACAAAATTGGCGATAAATCTTGAAAAAAAATTTTTTCGGGCGAACAAAAAAATATGTGTCTCATTATTTTGACCAGAGAGCAACATATTTGAGTTACATCGAAATCGAAGAACATGACCCGAATAGCCCGGTTGAATTGAAATGGAAAGTATCACCAGTTTTTTCGGTTGGAAAAAAGAGTTGGAACGCAAACTAATCTTACGCCAAATTTACTAGAAGCCCACTAGTTCGGTACATGTAGACATCCCTGCAGGGAGTTGAGTTATATGTGCTTCTGCATCTGCATATCTGAATGGCAGTTACGTACACTCATTAGACACTAAAAAAAATTATATTTGCTTGCAAACCAGTAAAAATAGTAAATATTAATTACAAAAAATTGTTTACTTTTTGTGAGGATAGATTTGATAGATTTCGCGAGGGTGAAATAAATCGAAGTGATTTGGAGTGACATTTCATTTGCGGTCAAATTAAATAAAAAATTTGAAATAAAATAGAATGAGAACTGCATAAAAACTTAATTTTAATCAAAGCAGAAACTTTTTTAGCCATAATTTTTTTCTTTTTTTAATTTAACACGAATATAATAAGGCCATGTTTGGGACATTTTTTGTAAGGGACAATAAAATTCAATCGGTTTGATTTTCTGATATGTTATTAAAGGTATCAGAAGGTGTACAAAAAAATTTTTTTTTTTAATGTTTTGATACTATTTCTGTACACTGCAGCAAGCGGCAAAAAAAAGAGGTACAGTGGCTAGCCGGCGTGATTTCGTCACTAGTGGTCATCTGAAACAGAAAAAACAAATTGCTTATTAATCAGTGTACTTGTCGTTCTGGCGGGTAGTAAGATCAAATGATTTTGACAAAAAATAACAAAATGGCGGACTTCGTAAGAAAATTGCCTTTTTTTAAAGTGGAAATCGGACTAAAAAATGGAAAGTTAGGGACGAAATAAATCAGATCTACTACCCGCTAGAACTATTGATATGTAGAAAAACATATCTAAATTTCAGCTCAATCCGTTAGATAGAAAATTTGTTTTCACGACGGCCATCCGGAAAAACGTTGTTTTGAGAAAAGCGCGTTTAAAGTTTTAGGAATTGATTATAATATAATAATAAATTATTATTTATAGCGCGCGCAAGTACGAGCCGCTCTCATGTATGTGCTATAATTTGGTCAATATTTCGAATTTCGGTCTAAAATTTGTACAGTATATTACCAATATATCGCACTTTCAAAATATGTAAAAATCCGAAATTCGAAATTTTCAAAATAAGTTACCAGACTACTACCTTAAACGAGTACAAATCTTCACGCATTTGCGCATACATTAAAAAGGTCCCTAAGTACTTATCAAAGGTATACCTTTGCGCGAAATTAATCTTCACATATCGTTTGCTCCCTCACATGCATACCTATGTCCAGCTGTGAAAAACGCATATCCTTGACAACGTTTTGCAGAGTCAGTAAGGCGTGAATGCCAAACGACAGGGACGAAATCAACAAATATGTGCATATGTACAAATATGTTAATACACACATACCTCTAATTATATGCCACGAAAGGCTTAAATCAATACAATACAATACCATCGCTTAACTTAAGGCGGGCCCATGCGAAACTATGTATTTATAGTACAAAACCAGAGAGTTATGCCCAACTTCGCGCATATACCTATGTATTTTACTTATTGTAAGCTTAAATGTTGTTGCGTAGTAGAAATATCTATGTAGGTGCGTGTGATAGTTTACCAAATGTGTACGTTGCAGTGCAGAACCTATGTGTATATGTATAGTATGTACTCGCATGTATGTAAATCATTTAAGATATGTTGAATCGGTTTCTATATATTTATGTTCATATATATTATTCCGCTCTTTACAAAACAGGCTTGGTCCAATCTGTGGTTAAGAATTTGATTGGCACAATGCCATAGTAAATAGCTTCTAGTGGTACATTGCAAATAAATAATAAAATACAAATACGTAATGGGGAGAGATGTGACAGTGTCATAGGTAGATGAAAAACTTCTTCTCGAATCCATTTAGGCTACTTTGAAACTGGCCTTAAGCGCTTTTCAAAGAACGGCGCGTCTGCCAACTGTCGTTGTTATTATTATTCGCAATAAAGAGCTTTATCACAATCAGCAAAAACAAACAAACAATTTGTATTAATTTGACTAGAAATCATGTTTGATTTAATGCAATATTTTTAGACGGTTTGGTATTACGAGGGGTGCCTTTTATATTTCGGGATTAGAGAACAAAAACAAATTTTAATCATCGAAAATCACTTTATTGTTTTTCAAAATATTCTCCATGAAGATCTATACACTTTTGCATGCGTTTGAATCAATTGTCGAAGCACTTTTGCCACTCTGAATGAGGTACCTCCAAAACATGCATTCTGAATGCCGCAACCGGTTCTTCAGGTGTCGAAAAACGTTGACCTCTCAGTTTGTTTTTTACTTACGGGAATAAAAAGAAGTCATTCGGTGCCAAGTCAGGACTATACGGCGGATGAACCATTAATTCGATGTTTTGGGTGCTCAAAAATGCAATTGTTTGAGCCGATGTGTGAGAGCTCACATTGTCCTGGTGAAGAGTGATCCGTCATTGGCGATTGGTTTTCCTAATTTCTTGGAAGACAACCGGCAAACAAATGGTTGTGTACCACTCAGAATTTACTGTTCTGCGTTGTTCTAGTAGTACGGTTGCGACATGTCCAGTTTTTCCGAAAAACCAGGCGACCATTTGCTTGGAAGTGCTTCGTGCGCGAACAACTTTTGTTGGATTTGGCTCATCAGTCGACTGCTGTTTACTTTCGGGCTAATACGCGTAAATCCTTGATTCATCACCTGTCTCGATGTCATAGACGTATTTCGAAGTCCCGCGATCGTATTTTTTGAGCATTTCCTTCGACCAATCGACACGAGCCTTTTTTTGAGCGAATGACAAATTGTGTGGGATCCAACGCGAACAAATTTTTTTGACACTCAAATGTTTATGCAATATTGAATGTATGCTGGTCCCACTAATGCCTAAGATTGTCTCAATCTCACGATAGGTCACATGACGATCTTGCAATATCAGTTCGCGCACAGCATCAATGGTTTTTGGAACAACAACTGATTTTGGACAACCTTCACGAAATTCGTCTTGGAGTGAACTACGACCACGATTGAATTCACCATACCGTCGACAAACACTGGTCCTTGATGGAGCTTCATCGCCAAAAAATGAATTAAGTTCATCCATGAAATGTTGCTGAGTTAATCCACGTCGAAAGTTGTAAAAAATATTAGTACGAAAATGTTCACGATTTAATTCCATTTTTGGACCGCGATGAATCTTTTAAGTTACCGTAAACAACACAAATAGCGCTGGTAAAGGGTGTTTTTTTTAGAGGTTAGGTTTTCAAGATGAAATAAAACGTATATAATTTAATGTTATGGCCAAGAATTTAGCTTTATTATAAAGTTAAGGGTTTGCCATTATGTTTTAAAAATGATTTCGGGCAAGTGGCCGCCGCGGCTGGCTCAAATAAATTCCAGCCGAGAGGCCCAATTTTCGACCACTTTTTGCAGCAATTGGGGCCGTATGTCAGCAATAACGCGCCGAATATTCTCTTCCAAGACGTCAATCGTCTCGGGCTTATCTGCGTAGACAAGCGACTTCACATAGCCCCACAAGAAATAGTCCAGCGGTGTTATATCGCACGATCTTGGAGGCCACGCCACAGGTCCACGGCACGAGATAATGCGCTCACCAAAAGTTTCCTTCAATAAATCGATTGTTGCGTTGGCTGTATGGCTTCGTCCAATTCAGGCACGAAAAAGTCATTAATCATGGCTCTATAGCGCTCTCCATTGACTGTAACATTATGGCCGGCTTCATTTTTAAAGAAATATGGACCAATGATTCCCTCTGCCCATAGAGCACACCAAACAGTGACTTTTTGAGGATGTAACGGCGTCTCAGCAATGGACAATTTTGCTTATTGACATACCCATTCAACCAAAAGTGAGCTTCATCGCTGAACAAAATTTTCTTGTGAAAATCGGGATCGGTGGTCATCTCGTTTTGGGCCCATTCACCGAACGTGCGACGCGCTTGATGGTCGTTCGGCTTCAATTCTTGCACGAGTTGGATTTTGTAAGCCCGCAAACCAAGATCCTTCCGCAAAATCATCCATAAAGTGGATGGGCACATCTCCAATTGCTGCGCGCGATAGCGGATGGACTCATTCGGGTCTTCTTCGATACTCTGCTCCACAGCAGCAATAGCGTCTTCGGTGCGCACTGTACGACGTCTCTGAGGATGCGTATTATCCACTAGAGCAAACGTGGTGCGAAACCGATCCATGGTTAATCGAATTAGTGACTCTGATGGACGATTATGTCGACCGAATAGTGGACGCAGCGCGCGATGCGTCGCGCGAACCGAACCATTATTTTCGTAATAAATTTGCACGATTTGCAAACGTTGATCAGGTGTAAGTCTATTCATTGTGAAATGGCAAACCAAACTGAGCATAAATCAAGTGACAGCAGTCAAAAAGACCATCTACGAAAAAAGTAGTACCAACTTGAAAACCTAACCTCTAAAAAAAACACCCTTTATTTCAAAACGTTCTGAGTACGTAAAAGCCAAAAAATGTCAAACTTTGGGATACAGCTGTCAGTTGCCAGATTGCAACACCAGGGTTGCCAAGTCCCGAAATATAAAAGGCACCCCTCGTATTGTCAATAATTTTAGTAATAATCCATACGAAATTCCATTACTCCTCTTCAGCCTTCTCCCAGAACTAACCACAACAACTAAAAATAGAGCGAAAATCGTCTTGCGGCCTAGACACTTTTTTGGCGTAGTGATACTTCGTCATGTCTCTTACGCTGTGACGTTATTCCAACAATTCTGGCAAGTGTTTCATTCACTCTCCTCTTCTAAACCTTAACAGAGTTTTAATTCGTTTGAGTAATGAGATTCGGGCTTGCTGATTTAACAAATAACATTTTTTTATGTCCTGTATCTTATATCTTATATTCTATATCTCATATCTTATATCTTATACCTTTTTTCTTATTCTGGTCAACCTAACTCGGAAATTTTCTTAAACTGTGTTCATTTAGATATTGTTTTATCCCATTATCATTACATTATGGCTATCTCATATCTGCCATACACGAAAAATTCTATTGGAAACTCATTGTTTAAATTTCAAATATTTTTTACAAGTGAATTTATTTGCAACCTTAACTTGGAACTTGCCGCGGTAATACAAGTAAGTTTACTGCAAGTGAGAATACGCGTGGCTGCCAAGCTTTGAATTAATCTTACGTCTAAAATGTTTCGTTTTGAGTCCTTTCTCTTGCCGCATGCATTTTCTTTCACTTTCATTCTTTGCATTTTCTTGAGTATGCTAATCTCATTACTGTAGGCTTAACATGCTGACATTCATTTGCGAAATAGCAAGTAGAATGAGAACTAACAAATTACCTAAAAGATTTAAATTCAGCTGCTTGAATGGAATAAACGAAAAAAGCGTTGAATAATGGTTGAAGAGAGCACGAAAAAACCTTGAACTAAAATCGTGAAAATTGCATAAAGTATAAAAGCATAAGGCGGATATTGTGGGAAGAATAACGTAAAGTTGTAGGGCGATAATGGGCGGGTTGGTTATTTTTCAAATGTCTGGCTCATTCATGACCTAACCGTTAGTTGGTAGCAAAAGAAATATTCAAATAAAAGTCAAATCAAAGATGATTTCTTTTATGTCTGTGAAATATCCCCTTAAGTACCATCAACTCACAAGTAGTTTGCGCCCATGATAAGTCGGATGTCAACAAACCTCTGGCGGAAGTAAACAAACCTTAATAGCAACACTTAAGTTAAGAAGTATATTTGTACAAAGGCAGTGCCCTGCGCACACACGAATTTAACAAATGGATGCGAAAAATAAAGTCCTAAATGCAAACATACAAAAGTTGGCATTGGTCTTCTGCTTCATGCCAACAGACAAGGTAAGACAGGACAAGTTTTTACATCATCAGTGATATCTTACGAAATCATCGGCCATGCATTGACAATATACCAGTTCATACTATCCAAAACAAAATCTAGTCCAAATATACTCCAATATGGTTCTAAAACAACCAATCTTAGACCAATTAAGTAAAAAAAAAACATTTCATGTAAAGTGAAGGAATTTCAGGCAAAGAATTTATTTATTAATTGTTGCCTTTATTCGTTAGCCTTGAGTATAGGGTTTTTCAAATGGATTCATCAGTATCTACTTATATATACGTAGTCCTTTAACTATTGTGAAGCTTTGGTGCTCCCATAGACGAGTCTTAAACTTTCTTATCTAAAAAATCCAACCCATTTACAGACAAAATAATCATTTTACTACCGGTATTTTCGAGTCAATGACGAACTCGTATGATCTATTCTATTAAATACCAATAACTGAACTAAAATACTTGCATAAGAGTTTGGCTTTTCCCTGTAAGCTCATACTACATAAATATAAGCATACATGCGAACTGCATACGGACTATATTTTCTAGGGAGCTACTACGTAAATGACTATTTTAATTCCCTGGAAGTCTAAAGAGAACTAAGAGAAAATAAAATTTTTTTTTTCTTTCATTCACTGCCTATATGCATTATATAGGCGTTATGCGCTGTTCGGGTAATGCTATACGGAAAAAGTGACAGATTTTTGGTCTCAAGAGTGGTCTCAAACGCACATCATTCATTGTTCGTGACCACCAATGTGAACGTGACCTCCCAATGACGTTCCCTGGCAGCCGCGTCTATAACATTTCGAGATATATATAACGTAAGTCCATGCCGCAAAACAAAAAAATAAATACGACTCGAATGGGCGGTGCCACACTCACTTTCGGCTAAATGCACGTATCTCGATAACGACTTCATGAAACTCCCCCAAAGTTAGTACATGTTTCTCCGCACCTCATTTAGATTCAAAATAATTACAATATTCTTGCGTTTAGATAAAAACCACGCCCATCCTTCAATATTAAAAGTAAATTTCTATCAGTTCGTCTGGTATTGCACGCATTAACTCTCATTTTTTATGAGTTTGTTTGATTCGTAAAATTGACATCCCGCCCAAAGTTAATTTTACTAAAAATGAGCGCGGGATATATTCTTCAATCCGGGACTTTCTTACTCGTTTGAATTTTCTTTAAATTAATGCAAAAAAAACAGAAAATTTTTCTTGATATGAATTGGACGAAAATCGATTGCAAAAAAAATTGTTTTATGCGAAAATATATTAAAAGAATCAAACTAAGTCTCAGAAATAGGGGGGTTGAAAGCTCTATTAATTGGAGTGGCATTGGAAAATAAAAACTTAATAATATCTATGCCGTACTTTACATGGCTAATGGCTGCGGGGGTATTCACCTGCAGAACCTTCGGTCACAGCTCAATAGGAAAGTGGAGCTCAGGTGGCACGGACTACACGACTCCGTACTTTAATTGGGAGAGAAGGTTTCGCACTACAATTGAAGAGGAGGGATGGCACAAAGGCATGAAGCCTGGCCATAGAACTTTTCACATCTATACAGACGGCTCGAAAACTCCAGACGGAGTGGGAACGGGTATTTACTGCTCAAAACTAGGAATAAGGCAGCCTATCAAGCTGCCAGACCACAGCAGTATTTTCCAAGCGGAAGTTTTTGCTGTGGGGAAGGCCGCGGAGCTAGCCTACTGTAGAACAAGAAAGAACTCAACAATTAATATATACGTGGACAGTCAAGCAGCAATAAGAGCAATAAGCTCATATTGTATTAAGTCCAAAAATGTTCGACGGAGCAGGGAGGCCATAGAAAGGCTAGCCGGAAACAATAGGCTGCATATCTACTGGGTATCTGGTCACAAAGGCATTATGGGGAACGAAATAGTAGATGAGATAACAAAAAGTGCTGTGAGACTACCATTTGAATAAGAGAACAACATACCAAAACCGCTAAATACAATATACAACGAAATGGACGACCACATGAAAAGGCAAGTGGAAGCTAGTTGGAATAACTTGACCACATGCAAAACAGCTAAAGTCATGTGTAGAACTAACGACAAAAAACTGACTCCATTCGTACTTACGCTCTCGCGAAAGGAATGCAGAACCATCATAGGTATGCTAACAGGCCACAATCTATTGGCTGCATATGCGTACAAGATAGGGATTGCTAACACGGACAAATGCAGAAAATGCAGAGAGGATGTTGAGGAGACTTTAGAACACCTTCTGTGCGTTTGTCCGGCATTATTAAAAACGCGACTAAGATGTCTGGGAGCCCCATTGTTTGAGGGTCTGGAAGACGTCTCAAAAGCGGAGCTCCCAGCCCTACTTAGATTCGCCAAAAGCGCTGACATCCTACATGATGTCTACTTCAGGTATTCATAGAGGTCGGTCTCCATCTGGTATCGCTAGGGACCAAAAGGTCTATGCGCGGCTTATTGCCAACCAGGCTAACCTAACCTAACCTTACATGGAAATAGCAGGACTTAATGAGGTTTACAAATTTAGAGAAACTAATGCTGCAGCAAAGCGTGGACCATATGGTCATCAGATTCGAAGACACTCACTCGATTTCTGTATAACTTATATATGTAGGTATATATGCTTGGGGGCTATCAGCACGAGCCATTGCATTTTATATTTATGCAGTTTTCGCCCTTAACCAGTAACTGTGTCGCTCCATTTACAAAGTTCGCACAAATTTGTTTCGGGAAAATCGAACGATAACGAGTATGGTCGGCAAGCGCTTATTATTTTTGTTTTATTCCGGCATTCGCTCCAGCAGTAATTCGATTCAATTAAAGCCGAATAATAAAATTGGCAAAGAATTTCAATAACAACCACGAATGTTGCTATAGATTTGGTGGAATGAAATAGCCACGCGTAGGCGCTTCAGCTATTTTAATGATTTATGATATGTATGTACATATATAAGTAGAATATACCAACATAAACACATAAAGGCAGTCAAATTGATTATAAGTGATATTTTTCATTATTTATGTGCATGTGTATATACTCATGTCTGTACTTACAGGATGCTCCAAATACAGACATCTGCCAGCCAATAGAATTTGGAACCATCATTCGAGAACTCATGGAGTACTCCTTTGCAAGTATGCTCCCCATTGCTTCCTATAGCTCGGTATATTCATGAAGACAAATAAACAAAAAACCATAGCTGATACATTTTTTTATGAAACCAGACTTATGCTTTATGCAAAGCTATATTAATGTTTTATTTTTAATTTTTAAAGTACTAACTATTACTATTTACTTTTAAGGGTACGTTTTCTTGAACGCAGATTTTAACTCTCCTCGCCTTTTCTGTTTCGGGGCACGTAATAATAAATATTGATCCAAAATCATATCAAAATGAATGCTCCTTTATTTCTCGATTGGAAGATCTCACTTACCCTGTATTTAGACTTTACGTGTTATTTGCGTGTAGCTTCTCCTTCATCGATGTCATTGCATTACTTTTTTGTTGTTCCAATTTGAATGAATGTCTCAGTTTTACGCACAAAAGCATAATTATGCGATAATCAGATTATGAGTATATTTATTTTGCAAAAGGAGGATATTTTCACAAATATATTTCGTAAATAGGTTTAAACAGGTGCTTTTTGTTGTCTGCTTTCAAAACAGCTACAATAATAAATGCAAGTAAATATTCTTTTTAATAAACAATTTTTTCGTATTATTATATAAAAAGATATGTTCCACTTGTGGATTGGTGGTATTACATTCAACTTCAATGTCTAGTGGTGTCCAATGTTATGCTTAATTTCGACTATATTTTTCTTTTCTAAGCCATAACGGAATTATTCGGCTCAAAATCTACTTAACAAAAGCAAACTCAATAAAATAACGGACTATTTTCTTTCTGAGTGCCAGGTAATGCGGGAGTGCCGGCTCATTTGAACAAAGTTATCTCTGGGGGATTTTACACGCTTGAACCTTTTTTGTATTGGCTGACAGGCTTCGAAATGTTAAAAATTGGTTTCTGCTACATGCGCGCATTCTCCAGGCCAAGGAATTTTCTCTGCTTAACAATATAAATAACTAATGGGATTGCCATAAGTGCATGACTCATTCACTCAACACCTGTTTGCCTTTACCCTACCTTCCTTAGGATTTGGTATGCAAATTTTATTTACACACGTTGTAAAATGACGAGCCCGAGAAAGGACTCAAACGGCTCAGTTTTCATACACTGAGAACCTTTTCTCTCACTCCACTACATACAAATGTAAATCAGAAACGGGAACCTATGTATGTATGTACATATGACTTTACATAAATTATGATGCGTGGGTACACTGAAACACATTGCATACATTTTACTTTTTCCACGCGAACCAAACCTCATAATTTCTTTACCCTTTGAAACGCGTATGAGCACCTGCAATGCGGCAACTTTAAGCGCTTGACAGCTGTCTAACTGAGGATAGAAGCGGCAGCCAGTCTCCGGCAAAAATGTTGACATTGGTAGCGGAAATGCAGCAAAATGAAACTGAATTAACTCTCGCGGCACTTGATACAAAATTGTAAAGAAAAGCTTTTGTCTTTTTGAAAACACTGTTTTTACATTTATTTATATGTATTTATATATTTAGACTTATTAAAAATATTACAAGATAAGCGGTCAGAGAGGAGGGTAGCAAGATTTTAAAAAACCTATGTTGTTCCCTAAACTCGGCCACGTTTGCTGCACCAACATAAAACTAGATGGTACACTTCTGACGGCGGTTTCATATCTTTTGTTCGATCTACAATTCCAAAAACATCGACATTTTTTTTAGTTATTACTTTAACAGAGTAGTGAAAGACCGGTAGTTAGAAAATATCAATTCTCATTGACAAGCCATATAAAACCCAGCGACCTACTCTCCACAGACTTATAATCTTCAGCCCAATAGCTGACGATTTTCTCAACTTTGATTTATGTTTATTCTCGCAATGTGCATCATACCAATTCTCTCGAAATTGTGCTGAAGTTGGCCTATGCGTCCGCTGGTTTAACAGACCCTCTCAAGCCAGCTCGTCATTCACTTAACTGAAAGCTAAATAGCCCTCCGTGGGTATTTTGTTACTGTGTGTGTGTGTGTGTATGTGAATACGTGCTTTTAACAACTCACTCATTCAGTGGCCTGTCCCGACGGGGCGCATGATTGATGTGCAACTGACATTCATGTTTTATTAGCTTTTGATCAAAGCGTACGAAATCCACACAACAGAAACCGCATGAGTGTATATTATTTTCCTTAATACTAACAGCCTACGCTAATAATTAACTATTTGTTAGAGCTTTGCATTACATACATTTAGGCGCAAAGTGATCAACGGATTTATGGCAGCTTAGCCGGTGCTGCATAATTAGTAATTACAATTGGATAATGAGGTTTTCTCTATTAATTGTTCTATGTGCAATACGAGTATAATGCACGCCGAGGGATAAACAATAGGGGGATTCCTAAGGCTTGAATAACTACGGAATAGCAGGAAATGCAAAAATTCAATTGTAGAATTAAAGAGTATTCATTTTGCAGAATTGTTACAACCTTAAATTTTCTTAATCTGCGAAATAAATATACATCGTTGTAGATGCAGCAATTGTTGCAGGTATTGGAAATATTTTCTTGCATGCGTTGTTTCATCCCACGTATTGGTCAACTTTGCAAAAATTTCAGGAAGCATAGCCCCTTATATTCGTTTTAGGAAAGTACAGAAATTACTTGCACGATATATACTTGGAAAATAGATTTATGTTCTGCAGTTGAGTTGTTTCATTTGCCTGCATGGGAGATGTTCGGTCGATGCTACTCATCTACATATTTACTTAATTCCTTCACCCACAACTGGTAATGAGGAACGACTAATATGGACTAAAAAAAAAAATATTACCAAATTAGCTCAAACAAGTTCAGTCCATTTTTTAACCACAAAATCCCCGTAACTGCTACCTTTTTAGCAAAATATTATTAATTTATTCATTTGTGTCTCAAAAAGGCTCTTTCTATTTTAAAACAAAACTTCTTATCAATGACCAACTTTTTCGACATAAATTAAATCTACTAAATATTTATAATGAAAATAATTTCTGAGCTTCAAGCGTACATATAGAAGTTTATTTAATTCCAGTGCCGTCTAATCCAATTAAGTAGTTACTCATCACCAAAAAAGCCCAAACAGAAATATTTGCTTAAGCATTGCTGGAAACATGAATACATTTTACTTTCGACGGAAAGTGAAAAAAGTATAAAAATTTAATGCACACAAGAAATAGACATGCAAAAATGCCAACAGGGGAATGGCTAAAATTTTTTTAAAGTTGTATGTATATGTATATATATGGTATATAATATATATATGATGCTTTCCATTTCAATTCAACCGGGCTATTCGGGTCATGTGCTTCGATTTCGATGTAACTGAAATATGTTGCTCTCTGGTCAAAATAATGAGATACGTATTTTTTTGTTCGCCCGAAAAAAGTTTTTTTCAAGCTTTATCGGCAATTTTGTTTCTCGGCTCAAAATCGATTTTTTTTAATTATATAAAAATTTTTTTTTTAAATGCTCATAACTTAGTCAAAAATGAACCGATTTTAATACTTTGGGGTTCAAAATGATCGTCATTACTTACACGAGCGATTTCATATAGAAACAGTTGCAAAAAAGTAGTTGAAAATTTTTTATTTTGCAAAAAACAAAAAGTGCGAAACAGGTTTTTTACTCAAAAATGCATTACTCAAAAACAACTCATTTTAGCTACTGGGCATTCAGCTTAATTGAAGTTTGAGATGTCCTCTTGATTTGGAAAAAGTTATAAAAAAACAAAAAAAGACACTTTTTGAAATATTGAACTTCGAAAAAATTTCAATTTTTTTTCTTTTTTGCTAAATAAAAAATTTTCAACTACCTTTTTGCAATTGTTTCTACATGAAGTCGCTCGTGTAAGTAATTACGATCATTTTGAACCCAGAACTATTAAAATCGGTTCACTTTTGACTAAGTTATGGGCATTTAAAAAAATTTTTTTTTTATATAATTAAAAAAAAATCGAGTTTGAGCCGAAAAACAAAATTGCCGATAACTCTTGAAAAAAATTTTTTTCGGGCGAACAAAAAAATACGTGTCTCATTATTTTGACCAGAGAGCAACATATTTCAGTTACATCGAAATCGAAGAACATGACCCGAATAGCCCGGTTGAATTGAAATGGAAAGCATCATATATAATTGGCACTAACACCCTGTTTGGGTGTTTGGCCGAGCTCCTCCTCCTATTTGTGGCGCGCGTTTTGATGTTGTTCCACAAATGGAGGGACCTACAGTTTCAAGCCGACTCCGAACGGCAAATATTTTCATGGGGAGCTTTTTCATGGCAGAAATACACTCTGAGTGTTTGCCATTGCCTGCCGAGGGGCGACCGCTATTAGAAAAATGTTTTTCTTAACTTTGGTGTTTCACCGAGATTCGAAACAACGTTCTTTCTGTGAATTCCGAATGGTAGTCACGCACCAACCCATTCGGCTTAAGCGGCCGAATGAAGTCACGCACCAACCCATTCGGCTACGGCGGCCGCCGTATGTATGTTGTATGTACTCGTACATATTTGCCGTTCAAGTGAAGGTGCTAAGAAGCAAAGTAAGCGAATGACCAAATCAACTTTCGCTCAATTTAAGTGAAATAAATAAATAACTTCGTAGCTTTTCAATGGCAGCAGCCATATTTCAAAGCAAAAACAGCGTTAACTTAGTTTTAGGAGCTCAGACTGGGGGAAAATATATGTTGGCACAGCAGGGTCGAATGAAATTTGTAAACTAACTTTGAAAAGCTGCAATTGTTTAAATATTTGTACTGCACGCATCTTATAACCATTATAACGGTCGAAAAAAAAATCACGAATAATTTTCCCAAAAATATGAAAATCAACGAAATTTATATTAGTTTTATGAAATTTTGGCGAAATAGAACACATTGCCAATAAAATCTCTATACCCTGTATTAAATCTACGAAAATACCTTATAAAAGGGCTCGTCCGCTTAAAGACTCCTGCGGCGTTCCAGCCCTTTTCAGGAACACACAAATACATGTGCCAGCATAGGCAAGCCAAATCTGCTCGCAGTTACAACAGCGTGCAAACACAAAAATAAACAGCTGTGGTTCACAATACGATGAGGAAATTGAATAACAAGTTGGCAAACCTGTTGACAAGCACAAATTGCAGTCACTTATTTAACCATAGCAACAATGAGCGAATTGGAAGTGCCGGAAGGGAAAATAAGAACGAAGGAAAATACAACGCATGCTTGTAGTCCATCCAGCTCGTTGTCAACATCACAAATATCGGCATTCAATTCAATAAAACACCACAACTTAAAGGCATGTAATGTAGAGAAAAGCAAAGTGCTGTAGGCGCTCTATTACAATGGAATTTTTCTACCCAATTATTATGGTATTCAATTTTGGCATAATGCAAATACTTAATGGCGTGTGGAAAGGCTTTCCCCCATTGCTAGTATTTTGTCAAAAGAACAAATAATTGCATAAGTAATGAATATTTAAGCAGCTGCCATAGCCAAAAAGGTTTCAAAAGAAGACCAGGAGAAGAGTGACGGATGCCGGTAGTGACACCGGCGTAAAAATGTTAACCTGTTACAAATAGTGCACTAAGGCCACAGAAAAGGCCACACCTCTTATAACGAACGCAGGAGTAAAGTTGTGCCAAGGAGAAAATAGTCAATTTTAGTATCAACAGAAGTGGAACAATTCTTCTTTTACTGCGTGAACCATCAAAAGCTCAGGGCAAAAAAAATGGGAACAAAATTTGTTGCGTGATGGTGTTCAATACTTTTTCTTGTGCTGATTACAAATTTGTAAATAAAAATGTTCCAATGGCTCCGAAATTTGAGAAAAACGTGGTCACTAAATCGCCTTTTTAACAATGTTTGAGAATTTCTAGTGGAGAAACAAAGAGCGATAGCAGCTTCCATAAAATGTTTATTATTTTCTGCCACCAAAAATTATTTTATTTTATTGATTTATATATAGCGTTTTTCAATAGGTGCGCTTCAACTTTTTTCCAATAGGGAGGGCGAACGACGCAATATTTTTCATTTTTCGCTTGTCATTTGTAAACTTCATTAGTATACATTTCATCATTGAACGTTACACACTTGAGCAACGCTTGCAAATCATTGAATTTTATTATAAAAATGCGTGTTCTGTTAAGAAAGTTTAAAGTCGAAAAATCATCTTCAGTGATGAAGCTCACTTTTGGCTCAATGGCTTTGTCAACAAGCAAAATATGCGTTACTGGGCAGAAAGCAATCCACACGTGATTCATGAGGCACCGTTGCATCCCGAAAAAATCACTGTTTGGTGCGGTTTACATGCCGGCGGCGTAATTGGCCCATATTTTTTTGTTGACGAGAACGATCGCCACGTTACTGTGAATGGAACTCGATACCGCGACATGATAAACAATTATTTTTGACCGCAATTGAATGGTATGGACTTAGACGATATGTGGTTTCAACAGGACGGGGCCACAAGCCACACAGCACACGCTACAATTGATTTGTTGAAGAGTAAGTTCGATGAGCGCATTATTTCCAGAAATGGACCGCTCGAATGGCCGCCGCGCTCGTGTGATTTGACGCCTCTAGACTATTTTCTTTGGGGTTATGTGAAGTCATTGGTCTACAGTAACAAGCCGGCGACGATTTGTGAGCTCAGAGCCAATATTGACCGCAAATTGCTGGAATTTCGGCCGATTTATGCAAAAGAGTGGTCGAAAATTGGGTTCAACGATTGGACTTCGTAAAACGTGCACGCGGTGGTCATGCAAAAGAAATCGAATTTCATACTTAAATGTATATGTTGAAACTCGATAATAAAAAAAAATTAGTTAAAAAAGTCAAACCGTTTGTGTTTTATTCAAAAAAGTTCAAAAGTTGAAGCGCTCTTACTGAAAAACCCTATATATATATTTCCATATGTTCCATTGTGGAACCACATCAAGATCCACGCCACAAACAGGAGAGGCTCGGCCAAACACCTAAAAAGGTGTAAGCGCCAAATATATTTACATTTATATATTTGTATATTGTAGATCGAGGTTCTTCTCTACATATGAAAGGAGCTATAACTGTATTTGGCAGAATGACATATTATTTTTTATGGCATAAATGCACATAAATGGCGATTTGCATCTTCTGTCGGGCTCAACCTAATGGAAGTTACGCACAAAGTTACTCAGCTACGGTGACGCCAATGAAGCTTACCTGCCATTAAAATATGTTCACTAGTACTGTCATACATAAGTACATGTGCACATAAGTAATGAATAAGATGATAAGATTCGAAGCCGAATTGAAGGCAGGGGTAAATATTTACATATCGGATGTTTTTTTAAGCGTTTGAGGACATAAAATGATATTTAAAACAAAGAAATGTAACAACAGGAATGAATTTTTTTTATTATAAACTGGTAGATGACTTCATAACATTTGTTTACTCATCGAGAGGAGATGGAGCGGGAAACAGATTGGAGTCTTCAGTGACAGTGGTGAACGCGAAGCAAACCTCAAAGATTGTTCAAAAATGTAAGAAGAAGCTTAATTCTGTCGCAAGACAAAACAAGCTTGTACTTATATGGGTTCCGGGACACTCCGGTGTTCAAGGAAACGAAATCGCCGACGAATTGGCCAACCGTGGATCAGCGGTGCCCCCACAGGGGCCAGAGCTAATTATCGTAATCAGTCCCGCAGGAATCAAGAATTTGATCAGCGCAATCTAAATAAAGAGCGATGGTCCGGTCTGGAACGCTGCAGAACTGCAAAGTGTTTTGTGACAAGTCCGAACAGAAAACTGTCAAACTTTCTACTAAAACTTAGAAGGAAAGATATTCGGTTGATGGTCGGCATCATTACAGGGCACAACCCATGGGGTCAGCATATGACCACCATTGGAATCATCGAGAACCCGGTATGCCTGTCATGCTTGGAGGAGGCGGATAGCACTGAGCACTTTCTCTGTGAGTGTCCTGCCTTTGCTAGAGCAAGGCTACGAGTATTGGGTTCCGATGTCATGAGAATGAGTAATATTCGTTCTCTAAAACTGGAGGATATTTATAGATTTGCCAAAGAATCTGGAAAATTCTCACCAGACTAACTACCTCTCTCTCTGTCTCTGTCTCTATTCTTTCCTATCTCTTTCTCTGATACTTTTCTTCCTCCCTCCTTGACTATCTACCCCCTTTCCAGAGCTTTAAATACAATGGGCTCTTTAGCCTGAGTGTTTTAGGAGCCACCAAATCTCCTGGTGCTCCTTGGCTCGACAAATTCAATTCAATTCAACATTTGTTTTTTGAATAAACGAGTTACATGGGCCATTCGATCAGTCCAAGCCTCGACCACTTTTTCTAATCAACAAAAATGCGATACAAACGAAAGTATTGGCAATTTTTGCACGAGCGGTGTTTTATAGGCACGTAAGCCCAGATCCTTACTTAAAATTTTCCACGTAGTCGAAGGACAAAGGTCAACAAGTTGAGAATGATGAGGAGTCGGCATTACGTTGTTCTGGCGTACAATACAGTTTGCCATTTCCAGCTTTCAAACAACAGTTATCGATCTTGATAGTTCTCACGCAACTAAAAAAACGCTCGATACCTGTTAGTTACATTCACTTAGTTGCTTCTAAACTTAGTTGTTTGATCTGCTTAAAGTTTATCGAACCACATTTTTTACTTGTCCCCTTTCCACTGCGGTTGGGTTCGTATTTGGATACACAAGTTGCACAAAATGATGTTTGTTAGCTTTTGTATTTGTAGTGTTAGGGGAAGATAAATAATTCTCATCCTACCATTTTTCAGGGGTTCATTCGACTACTTACATCCTCTTATCACATATTGAGAACACCCTTGTCACGTGTAAGTGAAGTTAAAGATTTGGGTGGAATATTTGATTCGAAGCTTACTTTTACTAGTCATATAAATTTAATTATTGCCAAATCTTACGCCACGCTTGCTTTTGTTAGGCGCCATAGCTCTGATTTCTCCGACCATTATACGCTGAAGCTTTTGTATACGGCGTTTGTCCGTTCTAAACTAGAGTATGCATCCTTCATTCAATCCAGAAAGTATTCTTACATTTCGCTTTGCGTAATTTACGCTTTTCAAATCCTATCCCTACATATGAAGCGCGATGATTATTGATCAACTTAAAATCATTGCAAAGCAGGAGAATAGTACTATCTTTATCTTTCATTTTCGACTTAATCCGAGAGGCTGTTGACTGTCCGATGCTTCTTGAGAGGATTTTCTTTAATTATTTCGCGTGAGTCGGAGCTGTTCTATGTTGGTCTTTCAAAGTCCCTTTATGCTCAGAATACTTCTATTTCCATAACCTTAATTGAGTTTAATAAAATTTCTAAATTTGTTGAGATAGATTTTTCATTTTCAAAAAATCACCTATTATAAATAGTTTAATTGTACTTTCTTTTTTTTATTGCCTATTACCCATAAAATATGTCTACTTAGTCTATAAAAATCCATTATATTCATTGGTTTACGAAATAAATTAATAAATATTTTACATATGTGCTAATCAACTCTATGCACGCGTTTAGCTTTTTATGAGAATCAATTTAGCTTTACCAATTAGAATCACTAGATTCCAATACTTGATAGCGATTTTCCTGACGTAAGTCATATTCATTTGAGTTATTTTTTTAAACCATCACAAAAATTTCGATAGCTTATATTAGTCCAGTCATCTGGTAGTTTGACCTGGAAAGTTTTGCGGAAGTTTTGAAACTGGATAATTTTTATAGATTTTGGGATGCTCCTTTCGAATTTCAATTTCGCCACCTCGTATCTGCGAGGCTAGCGCCGCCATATTGAAAAAATGGCGTCTAAAAACAATTTTTTACAATATCTCCATTCCGACGCATTTTATGAGAAAAACATATGTATACAAAATTGAACTAGAGATAATTTCCTACATTTTATGTTATGTTGTGGCGTATGAGCGCCACAAAGTACATTTTAATAAGCGTTTTCGAAAAAAACTCATTTCCACACCACCTGGAGGTAGAATTAGCGGCTCGTTTTTTTTTCTCGTGGTGCCCCCTGTAGGCCTAATCCACATGTAACGCACACTTTTGAAAATTGAGCGCAATCTCCTACGTTTTACCGTTCCTGATGGACCAGGCGTTGCGAGTTCGTCTTGGGCACCGATCAAGACGTCGCAGACTGAAATCTCATACGCATCATCTGCGATACGATTATCAGACTCATCACAATCCTCTTCATTGTCCGTTTCATCAAACGTTTGCTCTAAAATAGTCGCAGTTTCATCTTCTTCATCGTAATCCAATTGCACTTGCGAATTTTTACAAGCAGCACTACAATTTGTGCATATAACGGAGCATTTTAACCCAGCTTTTCTGCATCCACAGACCTTCTGACATCCCTTTTTACATTTACAAGAAATAAGTTTTAACAAGGATTTGAAAATGTTTTTCAAAACAATTTGAAATTTTTTTTTTTTTTAATTTAATAAGTTACTAATGCAAAAATGCGAAAAAAGTTGAAAAAAAATGTTTTTTCAATTTTATGTAATAATGTTTAGCCAATGTTTAAAAACAATGCACTTGTTCCTATAATCATTTTGTAAAATTTTGATCAATCGGTCCAGAAAAACGGCTTGATGGATCGATTTAAAAATTTACAGGGTTATTAGTGGAATATTAAACTGTAAAAATCCCTGGAAACATGAGTTCCCGCATTAATATTTGTAAGTGAGCGATAGAGTTTCTGAAAAACCGTAAAAAGGCGTTTTTCTGTGTTAACTTCAAACCAACGTTAAGGGTAAAAAAAAATTTTCTCAAAAAATTAAATTAGGATCTTATAGGAAATTTATTCCACTTTCCAAAACCATTATTTGATTTATTCTGGGGTTGTTAGTTGTTGAGATATCAATGATCAAAGATAAAATGGTCTTTGCGGATTACGATTACAAAATAACCGTTAAATAAAAAAAAAATTTTGTTTAAAGATCTTAAAACTAGAAGTTTAAAGCTTTTAAATCATTTTTCTCGGAACTCCGTTCGCCCATTTTTCACCGAGATACAGCTTTTCAAAAATCACTAAGAAATTTAGGAAATTTTACTGCACCCTTAATTTTTGTGTGAAGGTATATTATTTTCAAATTTAGATTAATGTTTTACAGACGCTTTACAAAGGTAACTAAAAATAAAGATTTTATGAACTGGGATTAAATGGCGGGGGCCTCATTTGCGAGGAGAAAATATGCAGCTTTAGTCGAATTGTAACAACGAATTTTTTTATAAAGCGGGTCAGTCGAAGTTGGCTAAAGAGGAGAGCTTTGTTGAACGATAACTGCTGTGAGATTGGACATGATGGTACATTTCGGTACGGAATCACGGGGGGCGCAGGAATTTTGCGCGCAAATTTAGTTAAAAATTCAGTTAAATCTCAATAAATCGAAAATTATTAAATTTTTTAACCTACACTTTATGTAGTTTATATTGAAATGCAATATGATAAATTTCCGTTACACTAACCCGTACTGGTACGTGCCTCGCGTTCAAGTATCAATCGCCAGAAAACGGACTAGTCCGGTGTCCCGTACACAAAGTGTTAATAACGAGGAGTACAGATATGAATACCCTCTTGTAATAATAAGTTAATATACTTATAATATTAAGTTTCTTCTTTAAAATTATAGAAATTGTGGAGTCGACCGGCTTGTGAGCATTTACTATTGTCCACGAATTGAAGTTTAACCAGAAAATCTATTATTTTTGCGTGAAATTTTTGCTCAAATCGTTTAATCTATTTTAGGTCGATCTTTAGCCTTGCGACTAACACAATCGACGAAACTAAAACTGTAGGTAATTAGCTGTTAGAGTATCGGCATTACATATAAACACCTCTCACTTCAGCGACCTGGCTTACATTTTCACATTTCACAAGGAAAAACTGTAAAATATACCGAACTTTTTCTATGTTGACTTCCATATTTAACACCCTGTAACTCAAAACTGAATTGGAACAAACAAAAAACAGCAAAAGCATTTTCTTAGTGTGAAATGTAGGTTTGACAACGAGCATAAACTTTAAATTGTTTGATCGATGATTTTCGAGATATCTAACACTACAGCCATCTACCGAGAAAATAATGGATTTCCTTTCCCCCAAACTAATATATATATATATATAAAGGGTGTTTTTTTTAGAGGTTAGGTTTTCAAGATGAAATAAAACGTATATAATTTAATGGTATGGCCAAGAATTTAGCCTTATTATAAAGATAAGGGTTTGCCATTATGTTTTAAAAATGATTTCGGGCAAGTGGCCGCCGCGGCTGGCTCGAATAAATTCCAGCCGAGAGGCCCAATTTTCGACCACTTTTTGCAGCAATTGGGGCCGTATGTCAGCAATAACGCGCCGAATATTCTCTTCCAAGACGTCAATCGTCTCGGGCTTATCTGCGTAGACAAGCGACTTTACATAGCCCCACAAGAAATAGTCCAGCGGTGTTATATCGCACGATCTTGCAGGCCACGCCACAATTCCACGGCGCGATATAATGCGCTCACCAAAAGTTTCCTTCAATAAATCGATAGTTGCGTTGGCTGTATGGCATGTAGCGCCGTCTTGTTGGAACCAAAGGTCGTCCACATCAACATCGTCCAATTCAGGCACGAAAAAGTCATTAATCATGGCTCTATAGCGATCTCCATTGACTGTAACATTATGGCCGGCTTCATTTTTAAAGAAATATGGACCAATGATTCCCTCTGCCCATAGAGCACACCAAACAGTGACTTTTTGAGGATGTAACGGCGTCTCAGCAATGGCTTGTGGATTATGTTCACTCCAAATGCGACAATTTTGCTTATTGACATACCCATTCAACCAAAAGTGAGCTTCATCGCTGAACAAAATTTTCTTGTGAAAATCGGGATCGGTGGTCATCTCGTTTTGAGCCCATTCACCGAACGTGCGACGCGCTTGATCAGGTGTAAGTCTATTCATTATGAAATGGCAAACCAAACTGAGCATAAGTCAAGTGACAGCTGTCAAAAAGACCATCTACGAAAAAAGTAGTGCCAACTTGAAAACCTAACCTCTAAAAATAACACCCTTTATATATGTATATATATATATATAAGTATATATATACAATATATATATATATATATATATATATATATATATAAGTATATATATATATACACAGTATGTTCAATAAGTAACATAACTTTTGAGATATAGAATAAAACACGTATCGTACTGTGTTTGTAAGTTATTTTTATTCAAAATAGTCTCCATTAAGGGAACGTTCTTTAACACCTGTGTCACGGCTGCTTGAATGGCTGGAATATCATCATAAAACGCAATTTTCATGGCAGTTTTCAATTAGGGGGCAGAAAATAGTCGCATGGTGATAGATCAGGAGAATACGGAGGGTGGTCGATGACACAAATATGTTTTTGCATCAAAAATTCACGAACATTTTTGGTTTTGTGAGGTGGTCCATTATCATGCAATAAAAACAACTGCTTCCCCTCTGGATATTCAGGTCTTACACGAACAATTCTTGACCACAAACGATTTAAAACTTGTAAATAGTATTCTCCATTAATAGTGTGACCTTCTGAAACAAATTTCTTGTGTACAATACCCTTAGAATCGTAGAACGTGACCAACATTTTTTGATTCTTGACTTCTGAAAACGCAATTTCTTTGCTTTAGGCTCCCCTTTCGTCTTCCATTCTGCAGATTGACGCTTAGTTTGAGTGTCATATTTGAAGCACCATGTTTCGTCACCAGTTATGATCGAATCAAGAAAATCTGGATCGTTTTCAGCTGTTGAAATGATGTCTTTGCAATGCTCTACACGAGCGATTTTTTATATTCATTTAATTGGTGTGGAACAAAGCGTGCACAAACCTTTCTTTTACCCAAATCGTCAGGTAAAATTTTCCAAATAGTACCAGTAAATGAATTTAATTCTTCAGCCAACATTCTTACATTGAAATTTCCGTCAACAGCAATGATTTCGCCGACTTTTTCCACCAATTCAGCACAATTACTTGCCTGTGGACGACTAGGTCTTTCATCATCCTTCAAATCTTCACGACCATTTTTAAATCGTTTAAACCAATTATATACATTTGAATGAGCTAAACAATCATCACCATAAACCTTTTGCATCAATTCGTACGTCTCACTAAATGTTTTTTAAAGTTTAACACAGAATTTAATATTTGCTCTTTGCTCCATTGTATTTTTACGACACGAGCACGAAACATACTGTCAATAAAAGGCGCGTAACTTTTTAACCTGTCAAACGATTTACATGAAGTTGGCTGCGGTTGAAAGCTGACGCTTTTACCTTTTCAATATGATCAAAGTTTAATAGATAGCTCTACGTGTTCCATGATTTAAATAAAAAGTTCTGTTATTTATTGAACATACTGTGTAAGTATATATACATATTCCCGTGCTTAAAGCTACAAATTTAATTTCCTCCAGGAATGGTCTGCTTTCTGTGGGTGCGTGCGCTTTCTGGATAGGTGTTTGTTTAGTTGCAGCCCAAGGGTCAGCTTTGCTGGGAGAGAATATCCGCATGATCTAACAAAGACAACGATTGAAGAATGATTCCCACGCTAGCAGGACGCGTGCAGTCAAGTTACAGTTTCACAACCGTATTGTGCTACTTACTTGACATTGGCGCCGAAAATCTCTAAGCTCGTACGCCTGGTTAGGGCGTTGATCTCCAAACTTTATCAAGCATGCCAAAGGCAGCTCGTCCTTTTGCTGTGCTATTATGTATGTCTGTAACTGCTATAAGGAAAATTATAACTTTGTGAAAGTGAAACAATGTTTAAAACTTCTTCGTTCACCTAATATGTATAAGTAAAACATTGTTTGTATATTCCATTTCCATTCTTCTGGTTAGTGGTCACCGCCATGGATGTTGTCTTTGGATTTCCCATCTTATATTATTTAAGTTGTTGTCATTTTATAAAGTGAAATAAAACGACTAAAAAATAAACAGTTTTTGTGTGCGAATATAAAGCAAAATACATTTAAAAAGCTCTAATCCAATAACAGATGTTGCTCGAGCGCCATCTTACTATAATCCGTGTGCTGAGTGGTTGGTGTTAGGTCAAAGTGAAAATAAACAATGTTTTTATTAAAACCGTTTTCATGGCAGAAATGCACTAGGAAAAAGTTTTCTTACGCTAATTTGATGTTTAGTATCCAATGGGTACACTGCGAATAAAGTTTTGTGTTACGTGTGTTCAATTTCGCTCTTCATGTCTCATCATAATAGTACACTCTACATACATATATGCTCTTCATACTTGTATATTATTATATCGCTTACAAAGAGATTTTCTGTGGCCTCTTCTGCTACGAAGATCCGAACTGCGCACTAATTTTTATAATTTCTGGTGATGAGAGCAGATATGTTCAAGTACTCGAATGCTTCTGAGCCTCTCTCAGCTGTCAGTATTGAATTACACTGATACTAATTGAGATGTAATTAGCAAAATTATACCAATTGGCCTTTTTCGAGGTTACCAAACGATTATCAACCATTTCCCGTAGTTGGTTACTTATCGACCCCGATTAAAAAATAAGCCGTTGGTGGGCTCAAACTAACCCTTACACCAGCGTTTTTTAAAAATATCTCAACAGTTCAATGCATTTTTTTCGACCCCCTTTTCGAATTTTGAAAATCTGATTTTAAATTCCGATTAACAACTTTCGAAAGAATTCAAGGAGTTTTCAAAAATTCGTCCGATATTCGGGAAGTCCGACTACAGATTTGTAATGAAAACTTAAAAAACAAAAAACATTTTTTTAAAAGAATTAATTATATATTTGCATATTTTATGTAACTCACTAATAGCGCCATTTTGAATTTTAAATATGAGCTGACTGCTTAGTTAGATCGTTTTCCTAATATTTTTTTTTTGTAACTCCATTTATTAAATACAACCTATCATAAAATAACATTATTTTTAATAATAGTTTTGAAAAGCAGGCAAGTGTAATAGATTTTATTACTTAAAGTTTACATTTTAAAGCTTTGTGGTAGATCAATAGGCATGAATGTTTTAAGGCTGCTGTTGGTTTGGTTTGATAGGTTTGGCGTCCGAGGATTCGAATGGTTAGCAAGGCGGGTCTTACATACATCTTATGCTGATATTTCAAATTTCTTCAAGTACCGATAGCACTCCAAGATGACGATGAATTATATCGTTGTAGACAAACCTTGGGGCGTTGGCACACATGCGCAGCATTTTTGTCTGGAGCCTCTGTATGTTGTCAAGATTTGATTTTGGAGCATAGCCCCAGATTTAGACTCCAAACTCCATATTACTTCGAATATTGCTCTTTAAATGACTAGTTTGTAGCGCAGCGAAAACACTGATTTTTAGCCAAAGAGCCCATAAAGGGAATGAAATTTTGTTCCAAGCCGCCTCCACTTTGAAAATATATAATCTCGCCGTGTAATAAGTGGATCGAAATGAGTCCTTATGTATTTAGCGCGATCTGTTTTGTGTCTGCCAGTTGTTAAGATGTGCTGGGGCCAAGTATCCTTGCAGAGCGTAAAAGTTATTTGCGCTAATTCTGCTTCTTGGCTTTTATACGCAATTTGTTCAGCCATGTGCTAAGACAGTCGAAGTTTTGCTGAATTTGATTAGAAGCAATAGAAGCCAAAAGCGCGACTATTTCTAGCCATTACTACAGTCTCATCTGCATATGTACTTCGTTTATCTTAACTCGAAAATGTCTATTGTGTAAGTATGATTTTAGTAGCATAACAAAATTATGAAGAAGATTAATTTTTAGTTTGTATAGCCTGGGCGGCCGCCGTAGCCGAATGGGTTGGTGCGTGATTACCATTCGGAATTCACAGAGAGATCGTTGGTTCGAATCTCGGTGAAACACCAAAATTAATAAAAACATTTTTCTAATAGCGGTCGCCCCTCGGCAGGCAATGGCAAACCTCCGAGTGTATTTCTGCCATGAAAACGCTCATCATAAAAATATCTTCCGTTCGGATTCGGCTTGAAACTGTAGGTCCCTCCATTTGTGGAACAACATCAAGACGCACACCACAAATAGGATGAGGAGCTCGGCCAAGCGCCTAATAGAAGTGTACGGTCCAATTATTTATTTTTTTTTTATTTTTATAGCAGCCTCTCGTGCCACGTCTTGTCAAATACTTGTGTTATGTCTACGATATAAGTACGACGCAGTATTCTCTCATTTCGAATGCTTCCCTGGCGAAGTTATATACATTGTTGACTTGCACAATGGTATGCCCATTATTAATGAAATTTTTAAGAACAAGAAGACAACTTTCAATATATGTACACTCTGTATGTTCCGCAAATCCGTACCGTTTACCTTAGCAGGTGATTAAATGTTTGGAAACTAAGAGCAATTTTTTGGAGTCCATTTATTACCATCAACCGTAAGATAACTCTTATTATGCACTATGCAAATGACAGAAGAGCTTGAAGTAAAATAATTCTGGGAAAGGGCACATCTTCCGTTGGGCATACCAATACTCCGTATTGGCTTATTTACGATATGATGGTATTGATATCGATCGCACCACGTTTTAACATTTTAGCAAGAACTTTGTTGCTTTGTAGAGGATATTTCCATCCAAAATCCAGTTTTTTTTTTACACGAATTTTCAATCGCGCTAGTTCATCCGAGGAAAAATAGTAAAATTTGATATATTTCGTTAGATGTGAATTATTTTCACAAAATGTGCAAATAATTTTTTGGAAGAGAGTCACATTCCGGGAAGAACACTATATTTACGGCTGTGGTTAATATATTAAAATGGTATTCAACTGAATGATAGTTGAAATACAATAATAACCATAATTTTCTCTTAATTTACTTTACTGATTTTTTTTTTTTGTTACACGTTCAATTTCAGCTGAAAATGTGCGTTTATTTTTATTAGGCAAACATCTTAGTTTTAACGCGCAGTAACGTTAGCTTTTATAACGTAGAATTTGGACAGAGCTCCGAGCCGATTGATTTGAAAAGCCCCATATGTATCTACCCATTTAGTTATATATGTAGTGACTATATTCCTGGGATATCACAATAACCTTTAATTGACACGCCCACATTTATATTCAGCTAAGAGTTAACATCCAGCAGCAGCTCCGGAAGCCTACAGTACCACATTTTCGTACAAACGCACTTTTAATTTGAGTTTTACTACTTTCTTTATTTTTTTTCGATGCATTGTTCACAAGAACTTCTAACTGATATTGTTTGTCAAACTAACGGAAATTTAGATTTTATGTAAAACCCAAGTTTTGTTGTTGTACTTAAATTGTTACATTTTAAATGTCAGACTAAAAATAAAAACACATTCGTTTAAATGCATTTACTTAATCATTACTATGGACATATTTACAGAACTTTTAATATTGAATTGGCCCTCTATTTCTATTAATTACTTCAAAAATACGTTTTGGTGTTAATTTTACTAAATTTTGCAGCAAAGTACCGCCCAAATTTCTCGCAATTTCTTCGCAAAATTCCTTTATAGAAAGTTTATGCTCCAGTACAGTTTTATACTGGTGCCCTTGCGGTTTTTGCCCATAAATTTTGCGTGACATGCACCCCAGAGGTTCTCCACCGGATTCAAGTCGGGATTGCACGCAAACCACTTCATAAGCGGTATGCTGCGCTCTTCAAACTATTTCAACGATTATCTTGTTGGAAAATGCTATCTTCATCAATTATATCATATAAATTAGATGAGAGCATCGTCCAACGATTCCGTGAATATTTTAGAATTCATGTTTTCGATACAAAGCAAATATTTGTTGTTCTTCTTGATGAAAATTCCGCCCACATCATAACACTGCCGCCACCAAAGTTTCTTTTTTTAGACATACGTTCGTCGTTGTTGCGCAAATCGTACCAAAAACAACTGTACGAGTCTGGCCCATCTAGGGAAATTTTTTTCATCGGAGAACATAACATTGTCCCACTCAGTTTCCCACTGAGCGAAGTATAAACGCGCTTGTCTGTGTAGTCCAGTCAAAAGAGACAAAAAAAATAGCCAACTAAGTAATTTTAGGAGTATGCGAGTTTATGGTTTTATTATGTAAAACCCATCACTGTGAACTTAAATTTGAGTTTTCGGGGCCGGGGGTTGTGTCCCGCGGCCGCCATTTTGGAAATAAGGGTGCAACTGGTTTTTGCGATTATCTCGTGAACTTCGAAAGTTACGAAAATTTTGTAAAATACTTTTTTGTAGATAATAATATTATCTACAACTTTCATTCAAAACTTTTTATTGTAAAATTAATCATAAAAAAGGTATAAACAAAATTACGCGAAAAATTAAGGGATGAATTGTTTTAAAGCGTAATAACTTTTTTTTTTATTGATTTTATGCAAAATATACATCAGAGCTTTTTTATAGAGCATTCTTTTGTGAACATTTTTGTCTATAAGCTTTTTCCGCTATCTTTATTTAGTCGTATGATTTTGAGCTGCTAAGCGGAGCAACCAATACATTAGCGAAGCGCGTACATGATTACACAGGCCGACAAAATTTAACCAACATTCAGACCCACAAACCAGACTATATATTTCCGAAGGTTTATGATGCGTTGAATCCAAATCTGGCCTCAGAATTGCTCTATCAGCTACGGTTTTCGAGATATCCTAACCTAAAAGTGCCAAAAAACCAGTTTTGCCCATATTTGAGGTTATGTAGCCTTGCAGATGTTTTCTTTCACCAAAATTAAAGGATGGCATCTTTAAATACAAGCCTTCTTTTTTTTAATGGTGTTTTGTTTGCTCAAATATCATTTTCTTTCGCAGAGATATCGCATTTTGAAATTTTCATGTTTCGAAATTTTCCTACACCTGAAAATTGATTAAGATAACATAGACATGATATAGTCGATTACTAATTTGCACCCAGTTGCACCCTTATTTCCAAGATGGCGGCCGCGGGACACAACCCCCGACCCCGAAAACTCAAACTTAAGTTCACAGTGATGGGCTTTACATAATAAAACCATAAACTCGCATACTCCTAAAATTACTAAGTTAAATCTTCTTTTGACTGGACTAGTGATGCGTTTTGAACAGAGGCTTGTTTACCAGTTTTTTTCCATTCCACGTAATCTGTGTTGCGTATGGAGGTCGCGTTATTATTAGTAACAGCAGAACACAATACCAGCAATAACTCACAAAGTGCTAGCCTTTGTAGGCAACACTGAAGGCATTTACCTCGGAAAAGAATTTCCAAAATAATAACTTTATATAGATTTATTTGCAACAAATAGGCAAGCATAACGGTCTTTTTTAACACAAGTGAATACATTTACTTCATGTGTAGAAAGAATTTGTGCTTGAGCTTCACAAGAAAATTATTTCAAGTTGTGGGCGGAAGAACTGGTCTACTAACTCTTCACTTCTGCAATCTGTTATACGGTTTTTTTAAATGCAAACAATTTGTTTTGCTCTCCTTATTCTGGTGTTTGACCTGCTCGTATGCATATGAGAGCAACTAATTTATATGTGAGTTGTGGTTTTATTATTCCCTTTGAAGTTTCAATTTTGTGCGTTATCCATTTTATATACGCCTAAAGTATGTATCCCTAGCTTATCTACAGTCAACGTCAAACGAAATCGTGCACAACATATTGATACGTTTGGCCTATTTATCTTGTAATTTGAATTAGTTTTTAGAAAGTTTTTAACTTTATTTAAAATTTGTAAAACTTTCATAAAAATTTCAAACCATTTACTCAGAATTTTTAAAAAATTTCCGGGTATGCAGTTTCATAGATGATTGAACTTTGCAATAAAATGTAAGTCTTTTTTGTTCAGGGTCTTGTGCATTTTTTTCCATTTCACGCCGACCCCACAATTTTTTATATGGAAGAAAGTCCCCAACACCGTCATGCACAAATTTACACAAACTCAACTATAGCCACGAATTGTGGAGTTCCTATACAAATTTGATTTTAGAGAAAATTTTAAAAATCGTTCGAGATTATCTACATCCCATTTAAATCAGAGTCTTTGTCATTTTAATTAAGTGATTTTCATTTGTTTTCGCTAACTGCTCTGAAGAAAAGTGGGAATCATATAAAAACCATCTAAGAAAAAATATCATGGGAAATTTTTAGGCAGATACATCTACTAGCCGGATATTTGCTAATAGCCTTCGACGTAAAGGGTAAGTGTCGACAAGAGGGTAGAAGATTCATATTAAAAAAAAAGTTCCTTTAAAAAAAATACTGCGAAGAATTGATGCTAGTAGCATCAATTATGCATGGCCCTATTCAAAGTAGAACTTTTTTGCGACGCTTACAACTTCAAGCCTATTGAGTCTAGACCAAGGTTGGTAACGGCTTTGCTTCTCTCACAAAAAATAATCTAAAGGCGTTATATCGCACGATCTGGGTGGCTAACGGACAGGTCCCGAACGTGAAATAAAATGTTCACCGAACTCGCCTCTCAACAAGTCCATTGTTACGCGTGCTGTGTGGCACCGTCTTGCTGAAACTACGTATCATGCAAGTCAAGCTCTTGCATTTTGGGCAAAAAAAAG
The DNA here is from genome assembly GCF_028408465.1 of Anastrepha ludens. NCBI lineage: Eukaryota > Metazoa > Arthropoda > Insecta > Diptera > Tephritidae > Anastrepha > Anastrepha ludens. The sequence goes on from NC_071499.1 coordinate 96,822,663, forward strand.
TTGGATGTCCTTTCACGGTAGCGCTCACCATTCACAGTTACCTTACGATTCGCAGCATTTTTGAAGAAGTACGGTCCAGTGATACCTCCAGCCCATAAACCGCACCAAACTGTGACCTTTTCTGGATACATTGGTAGCTTTTGCAATTCTTCTGGCTGATCTGCACTCCAAAGTCGACAATTCTGCTTATTTACGTTCCCATTGATCCAAAAATGAGCTTCGTCGCTGAACACAATTTTTCGATAAAAAAGTGGATCTTCGGCCAACTTTCCAAGAGCTCATTCACCAAAAATTCTGCGTTACGTTAGGTCGTTGGGCTTCAATTCTTGCACCAGCTGTATTTTGAAAGGCTTCACACGTAAATCCTTTCGCAAAATTTTCCACGTTGTTGAGTAACAGAGGCCCAATTGCTGCGAACGGCGACGAATCGATAATTGATTGTCATCATTAACATTGGTCGATACAGCTGCGATATTTTCTTCAGTTCGCGCTCTACGTAAGCGTGTTGGTGGCATGATGTCCAATAATGTAAATTTGGTTCTAAATTTAGTCACAATAGCTCGAATAGCCGCTTCAGTGGGTCGATTAAACTGACTATAAAATGGAAGAAGCGCGCGATAAACTTTCTTAACAGAACACGTACTTTTATAATAAAGTTCAATGATTTGCAAGCGTTGTTCGTTTGTAAGACGCTTCATGGTTAAATTATAGACCAAACTGAAGATGTTTGATAGTGAAACAAAACACGAAACGTGCGTCAGCTGTTTAAACCAACTGTTTAAAAAGAAAATAGCTAAAAAATCGCCCGTTATTTTTTCCATACTTTTTCTCACGCGTATAGTTCGCTTTGTTTCTATTCCTCTTAAACATAAATTAATCAATAAATATTGTAGAGAAGATAAATAAATAAATCGATTTTATTGCAGTACTAAATTTACTTGTGTATGTGTATGTGTATGTAGTTATGGCAGTAACTTTCTTCTTCAACATCCGTTTTAATTTCCCCCACCACATAACTCGCGATGCCTCGTGGTCATTCTTGTAATTGGCTTTTAAGCAAATTTCGTTAAGTTTAGTGGTCGCTAAAGGGCTCCTGTTGGCTACTGGTGCTTGTTAACGATGGTTTTGCGGCACACAATGACCCTGACAGCTGCCTATTCGCCAAAATATGTTTAATTAAGAGTGACAGCTATAGCGTGAGTATGAAAAGCTGCGACAGAGAGATGTGGCCCTTCAGTGCAAAAAAAAGCATTAAGTATTATCTTTCATTTCAGTAGATGTGGGAATAGAAGTTTTTCGGTCCCGACCAAAAGCTACACGCTAAAGCTGCACAATGCCCATGAAATATATACACCTTCTATAATACTATAAAAACGTAAGTCAATTTCATTAGCATTGCAATTAGCTAATTAATTTCACTCAACAAATTTTGCATTCAGTGACAAAACAAAAAACGATAACTCAGTTGGGGTTTTGAGAATCTGCTGAGCATTCAATACAATATGCTTCGAAAATATGTAGTTAATAGAGTGCCAAAATGGTTTTGCCGCATTACGTTCCAGATTCTAGACAATTGCAGGCACTCAAATATACATATGTATGTAGTATCATATTTAAAGAGTATACGTGTAGTTGTGTGCTTGCATTTGCTGTACTAAAACCAGTTGAAAACATTTTTAAAGCACGAAAATTTCGAAAACTCTTATTCTCTTATGGTGTTGGGTCTGTTTTGAATGCCTTATTATTGTTCAAGGACACGTCGCTGTGCATTTGAAGTACTCACAATATTCGAATAATTCACTATGTATTCCGTGAGAACTTCCATTACGGATGCAAGGGGTTGGCAACAAATACGGAGTGGACAATCAAGCGAAGCGACAATAAATGCGTCCGAGCCTGCTGATGGTTTTGAAAATAGTGACCTTCAATGATTTGTCACTAATACAAGAAACTAAAAATTATAGAGAAGCGAATTCAAGTAGTAGATTAGGTGAGAGTAGCAGTTGATACAGCCGTGTTAGTTGTGGAAGTATTAAAAAAAGTTGTGGAAGTATTAACTTAATTAAATTAAGCCGCCGTAGCCGAATGGATTGGTGCGTGAGTACCATTCGGGAAGGCGTAGGTTCGAATCTTCGTGTGCGAACGTGAAAAATTAGAAAGTTTTTTCTAATACTCGTAGCGGCCGCACCTCGGCAGTCAATGGCAAACCTCCGAGTGTCAATAACGGTCAATTTGGCTACTTTAATAGCCTGCTGGTCGATTTTCGTTTCTCATGCTAAATAGACCAAGCTAAACAGCCAAGGAAGATTAATTACACAGGCCAACAATCAAAAAACTTTTTCGATAATTTTAACTAATTACTTTGTAATTAGGTGTCCTGATTACGAAAAAAATTATTAAAAAGTTATATCACCCATCAATTTTTCACATTTTACAATTAAGTAAAAATAAAGTTTATGTACCAAAATGTATCGGATATATTTCACAGAATAACTTTTTTTATATTAATCGTAAAAATACTTTTAAAAAAGGACCTTAAAACTAAAGAGTAGTACTTTGCGATGCCGTTGTGGAAAATTAAAAAAAAAACTTTACCTTGCTCAAAAAAAGATTTAAAAAATGGCCAAAATCTGCATTTTTTGACTATTTAACCTCATATTGCCAAAAATCCTGACGTGCTGGAGCATTTTCAAGCTCATATTCGTTTTCAGCATAAAAAAACCTTCAAGAAACACCCATAGCGGTTGTAGAAATTGTGAAAAAGCGAGATTTCGCAGGCCTGTGTTATTTTTCATTATTAGCACTATTTTTCTGCTGCATGAAATTTTTTTAAATATGGTGCTTTTTTATAAAATCATATTTACCTATCTTAGTCGTCAATACCTGGTGATAAAGATCCTCGTCTTCAGAGGAATGGACCATTTAATTCTACCAACATTTCAATGGCAGAGAATAATCTTTTTCTCTCCATACTTTATTTATGCAAATGCTACAATATCTCGTGCGCCATCGACCCGCAATGCGTCTTTGAGGCAAATAAAGCGTTTTTCAGTAAGAGCGCTTCAACTTTTTTTTTGAATAAAACACAAACGGTTTGACTTTTTTAACTAATTTTTTTTTATTATCGAGTTTGAACATATACATTTAAGTATGAAGTTCGATTTCTTTTGCATGACCACCGCGTGCACGTTTTACGAAGTCCAATCGTTGAACCCAATTTTCGACCACTCTTTTGCATAAATCGGCCGAAATTCCAGCAATTTCGCGTTCAATATTGGCTCTGAGCTCACAAATCGTCGCCGGCTTGTTACTGTAGACCAATGACTTCACATGACCCCAAAGAAAATAGTCTAGAGGCGTCAAATCACACGAGCGCGGCGGCCATTCGACCGGTCCATTTCTGGAAATAATGCGCTCATCGAACTTACTCTTCAACAAATCAATTGTAGCGTGTGCTGTGTGGCTTGTGGCCCCGTCCTGTTGAAACCACATGTCGTCTAAGTCCATACCATTCAATTGCGGCCAAAAATAATCGTTTATCATGTCGCGGTATCGATTTCCATTCACAGTAACGTGGCGATCGTTCTCGTCAACGAAAAAATATGGGCCAATTACGCCGCCGGCATGCAAACCGCACCAAACAGTGATTTTTTCGGGATGCAACGGTGCCTCATGAATCACGTGTGGATTGCTTTCTGCCCAGTAACGCATATTTTGCTTGTTGACAAAGCCATTGAGCCAAAAGTGAGCTTCATCACTGAAGATGATTTTTTGGAATTATTTGGATTTAAAGTAGCAGCAACAGAACGATTATTTTCATAAGAAATTTGCACGATTTGCAATCGTTGCTCAAGTGTGTAGCGTTCCATGATGAAATGTATACTAATGAAGTTTACAAATGACAAGCGAAAAATAAAAAATATTGCGTCGTTCGCCCTCCCTATCGGAAAAAAGTTGAAGCGCACCTATTGAAAAACGCTATATATGTATATACTTTCTCTTAATAGTAGACCAATAGATTTGCTTTCAAAATATTTGGCTTCAATTTCACTCTATCGATGCTCTACGGCACAAAAACTATTGCGAAATCATTTACCTCTTCTCTTTTGCACTCATTCTCATGATTGCGTATGCAACACGTAACAGGAATACATCTCGGCATATAACCAAGTGAAAACAAAGCAACAATACGAACGTTACGAAATTACAAGTTGTTTGATAGAGGAAATATTTCGTAAAGCACGTAGCGAGGTTGGTAATAGAGAGAAATGTGGCAGCCGTGCGGTCTTGAGAGACGGCAACAAAATAAAGGTACAAAGGCACAATAAAGTGCCGGAAATTATGCAAGAGAGATAAACGTGATACCATGGTCAACGTCAAGGGAAAGTACTTGTTACACAGTGTTTATGTGTTTAGTTTGAGCGTCATTTGCGACTATATGGCTGCCAGACTGTAATGAAGTCGATGCAAAAGCCATGAAAGCTATTTAAATGTCATTGCTGCGAAAAGTGCAACTCAAGTGCAAGCTCCTTTAATAGTCTTCTTTCCAGCTGTTGGTATACTTTAAAGCGCAAGGAGCTGAAAACCGCAATGGAGCAATAAATACGTGAACGTATTTTCGAAAGAGCTGGAATCGTTTATACCGCAGGGGCATTATATTGTAATTTATTGCTCATGCTCGCCAAGATTTCCTAAATCACAATTACCTTTCTCATTTGCTGTAACTCCGTCACTCAGCTTTCCTCCACTCAAGGGAGTGGATAAGATATCCCTGGATGTGACATCTTTTTCACAATACAAATATTTCCCTCATTTATCACTAGACCACCGCATTTTCTGGGTTTTGTCGTCAATTACAATATACAGCAACACAATTTCGCAGCGTCCATATGCATTTCATGAAGTATATGCCACTCTTCTTCTTACATATGTAGGATTACGTGGCAAGAAGTACTTGTATATGTATGCGTGTAGTTAATGATTTGCACATTTCTCTGTCTTTTCCTAAGACCTCATTTCCTGATTATTTTAATATTGCAAATGCGGTGTGACAATGAGCAGATGCAGTTCTCAGCAGTCCTTGCAAAGCATGGCACATCCCTACATGCACACACACATGCACAAGAAGTGCATACATTGATTTACATTTCATCAATGTTGGATTGACATTTCATCAAGGTGAATATTATTTGATGAAACCAATTTATATTCAAGAAGGGAAGTAATATTTGCTATTTACAAATTTGTTGGCATATGCAATTACTAAAATCGATTGAATTATTTCCTTGATCAGTAATTGCACGAGAAACTAATTTATTTATACAAACAATGAACTGAATATTGTTGACAGATGGCAGACGAAAAAAACAAGAAATTTGGAAAGGTTTAAAAATACTCCTAGCGACATCGGTGGACTAATAGCAGAAAGTTTCATTTCATAGGTATAGGGTGGGCCATGTAAAATTTGCTTTTTGAATCGGCTATAAACAAAACGAATCAATATCTTTTGAAACTTTTTTTTTTATTTTGAAGATTGAACATTGTCATTTATGAATGAAAAATAATATCGTTCAAATGACTGCCACGACTGGCTTTACAGTAGGCCATTCGATTAACCCAATTTTTAAGCACATTTTCGATTGTTTGGGCTCCAATTTCATGAATGGCAACTTCGATTTCGTGTTTTAAAGCATCAATCGTCTCTGGATGGTTCGCATAGCATTTGTCCTTAACAGCTCCCCACAAAAAATAGTCCAACGGGCTTAAATCACAGCTCCGAGGCGGCCAATTGATATCGGAATTTCGGCTGATTATTCGGTTTTCACAAACGGTAGCCAAAAGTTCGAGTGTAACTTTGGCAGTGTGACAAGTTGCACCGTCCTGTTGAAACCAAATGTCGTCCATGTCATCCTCTTCAATTTTCGGAAACAAAAACTCGTTGAGCATGTCACGGTAACGCTCGCCATTTACTATAACCGCGGAAGAAAAAGAAGACTTACCACTTTGGAAATAGGTTTTCAATATTTCCCAATTTTGTTCAAGCGTATAGCGTCCTATTTCGTAAATGTCAAACCTTTAAGTAAATTATGAACACATTTGAGATGTCATTTGTGTTAATATACCATTCTCAATAAAATAGGTGGTTCAAAAAGCAAACGCTGCATGACCCACCCTGTATATACCGGTACACATGTATACATATTCTTCGCACTCCCACCCCCTTTTGGGGTTCAACTTTCTCTTATTTGTCGTATACGTCTTGCTTTTGCAAATCGAAGGACCTACAGATTTATGCTGCCTCCGAACAGCAATGGTTTCTAATAAGGAAACATTTGGTGTCAGAAACAGACTCGAAGGTTTGCCTACTGAGAACCAACCGCTAATTGAAACAACTTTATCTGTTGTTTGGGACTTTGAACCTGAGCTCTATCGAATGGTAGTCACGCACCAACTCATTTGCCCACGGCGACTGCAGTTGTACTTATACATATATCATAAAGCGTTTTTCAATAGTTGCGCTTCAACTTTTTTCCGATAGGGAGGGCGAACGACGCAATATTTTTTATTTTTCGCTTGTCATTAGTAAACTTCATTAGTATACATTTCATCATGGAACGCTACACACTTGAGCAACGATTGCAAATTGTGCAAATTTTTTATGAAAATAATCGTTCTGTTGCTGCTACTTTAATCCAGATTTTTTTCAAAAAATCATCTTCAGTGATGAAGCTCACTTTTGGCTCAATGGCTTTGTCAACAAACAAAATATGAGTTACTGGGCAGAAAGCAATCCACACGTGATTCATGAGGCACCGTTGCATCCCGAAAAAATCACTGTTTGGTGCGGTTTACATGCCGGCGGCGTAATTGGCCCATATTTTTTCGTTGACGGTATGGACTTAGACGACGCTTTACTTAGGTCTGCCATAAGTTCTGTTACAAGTTAAGTCCGCTATAGATATGAAATGATAACACTTTTTTTAAATGAAGTTAGTTTTATTTATAATGTGAGTATAAACAAATAAATTTAAATTTTCAATCGGAATGGTCCCATTTGCTTTCTTTCTCTTATGTGTCGAGTCCACAACCCAGCCCAAAATCAGCTATCCTGGGATGCTTTGACATCATCGGCCTTATTAACAATCACACTGGATAAAGAAGCAAAGCGAATGGGTACAAATGCTCCGGCTCTGAAAGTATTCGATGCGATTCCAGCTGGTGGTAACAGAGGAAGAGGAAGGCCACCTCTGCGTTAGAAAGATCAGGGGGAGAAAGACTTGTTGGCTTAACTTGATGTGTCCAACTGTCTCCAGCATGAGAAAGAAACGACTGACGTGATACGTTATACTTGTCCAAAATCGCGTATGCGGTTATCGGGCTTTGTTCTGTCTCGAAAGTCAAGGGCATATAGTTCCACACAGGATAGAAGAATGGTCCCAGACTTCTAATGCCCACAAAATTTCTGTAGTCGAGATTTATTATCACGAGTTCAGTTATGTGCGGTCGTCCTAAATTTTAAAAGAAACTTCGCTCTCTCTAAATAGAAACCATATTTTTCTACTACTCTATTTTTTGCTTTAATCTATTTAATTTCTAGTCGTATTAATTCAATACAGCAACATTGAAAAACTTATTTATTATTTGGGGTTACATTGCGTTTCGAGTCCGATATCTGCCGAACAATAATCAGTATCACGCAGAAACTCGAAAACATTTTTCTAATAGCGGTCGCCCCTCGGCAGGCAATGGCAAACCTCCGAGTGTATTTCTGCTATGAAAAAGCTCCTCATAAAAATATCTGGCGTTCGGAGTCGGCTTGAAACTGCAGGTCCCTCCATTTGTGGAACAACATCACGACGCACACCACAAATAAGAGGAGGAGCTCGGCCAAATACCCAAAACGGGTGTACGCGCCAATTATATATGTACAATATATATATATATATTATATATATATCATAAAAAAATTAAAGATTCATTTATAAGGATGAAAGAAAGTTTCCTATTGACTAAACTTGTCTTTGGAAAATTAATTCCATACTCTTCTTACTATGTATATGCGAACAACGCAGTACACTTTCTAATGGCAGTGGCAAAAATTTCTCGAAATTCATGAATAATGAATCTATAAGAACGATTTATAAATTTACTCTCACCTACTTTTCAGGAAGGCAAAGTATGTTAAAAATATAAAATCATCAATAGACTACTACATAAGAAGTAAAAAAAAGTAAAGACCATAAGCTCAAAGAAAAATACTTTAAATTCGCAACCTCAACACATGTATAGGCATTTGCACTGCGGACGGGGAAACTTAAACCATCGTATTCGCCGCCCGCAACGGCAACGCTGCACCAATTTACGAAAACCCTGAAGATATCTCATTGCTAAAGGCACCAAAACCATCAACGTAACCGCAACAGAAAACTACCAAAAAACGTATCATAGCCAAAATATACGCAAGCGTCGACCATGTCGCAGGACGGTAAAGTCTCACCACCCCAATATATCGTGACCACCCCTAGCGAGGTGGACGCGGAAGAAGTACGCTCGGAGCAGGACTTGGAGTGCGGTGAGGATGGCGTTGCCGATGAACTGACTGCGCAGCAGAAGCTTATAGGTCAAATGGCTACACAAATGGCCAGTCGTTCCTTCTCCGTCGCCACTAGCTCCTCTATAATTAAAAGAGGCGGCAATTCATTCGATGGTGACACAGCTTTGGGCAGCGCCGTGCTTGGTTCCACCGTATCCACGCAGCAACAGCAACAGCTCAGCAGTCAGGTGGTGCACTCACAGAAGACCATAACGACAAATACTCGCAGCCAGAGTTTGCAATCATCATCAATGATTAGCGGCGATCATTCGCTATTAAGCCAGCTGGGTGGAAGCATCGGGGGACTGGGTACTGGCAATACTGCAGTTACACAGCTGAGCGGACAGTTGAAGGCCAAATCTAGTACTTCAATTGTGTCTAACGAACAGCGCAATTACATACAAAAGATGGCGTCCACCACTTCGTCCTCATCGACTAAAACGAATTTTAAGAGCTTCCTACAACATCCCGATACCACCGGACATCCCATTAGCTCGAGCAGTGGCAGTTTTCTCACTGCTCATCAAAAACATGTACGTCAATTTGTGCGCTCCACTTCGGCGCATTCGGAAGCCACAGGGCAGCCAGTGAGTAGTTCGTTGGGCGGCCAACGTCCTGATAAATGTATACGTAGTGCTTCGACTCAAATCGAAGAGATTGGTTTAGCTGAGGCAGGTGAGGCTGGAGTGGTAACATTGTCCACCAACAAGTTGGGACTTCAGCAGTCCTCATCGATTTTAATCTCAAAGTCAGCGGAAACCATCGAAATGAAGACATCATCCCAATCAACAGGCATACGCACACAGTTGACATTGTCTGGTGGTCTATTGGCGCCACCGAACCGCAAAATTACGATTTTAAGTCCCATACACGCGCCAGCTGGCTTGCACGAGCTTTTGAAACGTTCGGGTCGATCACCGTTGTCGCCGCGCATCAGCTTCCCAGGCAGTGAAGCGGACCTTTTTGGGTGAGTAATTTTGAAGAGACAAATTTATGAATAAAGAGTTGTGTATGTACGCCTACATTTATGCAAATTTTGAGTGGTTTGAAATATCGTGCCCTACATATCTCAGGAAGAAATTAATTTTATTCATTGATTACTCATACGCCTCGTTGAGCATATAAATTGAAAATATTATACTGCGTTGTGAACATACCACCACATTGGCTGTGAGAGGTAGGTGAAAAATGAGGGATGAAAATGTTCTGGTATTGAAATGAAAACATAATTCTAAATATAGGCACACGCTGTTGCGCTATTTGCTACTTCGGATATATTGATTTTATAGTTACGCAGTGAGCTTATTGTGAGCTGTGGTTTGCCCATTTAAACGGTAAATTTTTTAGCAAATTGCAGAGTTATTTGATCTTTAGTTAAATGTATAAATTTTGTGCCAAAGGACTACGTGACCGAACCCAGCAATACATACCTCATGCGCCTTTATTTGTTATTTAAACAATACCCATGGTGTATAAAACATTTAGAGCTTTTAAATAACTGTAAGAGAAGATAATGCTAAACTCCCTCCACTTTAGGACTCAAGATGTAATTTACGGATTTGTTAAGGTTTCTGACGACGATAAAACATTATTTTCTTTGCGATGTGGGTTTTGGTGCTAAAAAATGTTTCTTCTGAGCGGGGGAATAATTAATTTCCCACGTCAAAATCTTGCATTCAACATTAGAAAGGGATGCAAGATTTAAGAGAACTAGAAAATAATTACAATTTGATCTTGACTCGAAATAAAATAAGAAAACTAAGAACTCAAAAAAAAAAATTCAGTGGGACATTGAAGACATAAGCTATCATTCTACAAATCGCTGATCCTAGGGCATATAGGCACCTCTGACCGGTCTTATAGGTTTATACTATGTTCAGAAAAAATTCGGAGCTCAAAAAATACCTGTTCGGTAAAAAATTAAATAATTTTATTTATTTATTTACTGAGTACAACGCTTAATGGTGAAGTCGATAAGACAAAGTGGCTCTAACTCCATGACTTAGATAAAATAGTTACGCATTTGAACAATAACAAAATCGAGGACGGTATTATGGACGATGAATTTTACGAAGACGCATTGGAATATATCTCAGGTTGTGTTATTAAGAAACTAAATTTAATAAAAATTTCGGACTGGATTGTATGGTCATGGATGGACCAAAATGGGGGAAATTTGATCAAACAGAGGTACATATTTTAAATACATTCCATCTTTTGGAAATTTTATTTTTAAAAATTAACGGAAATACGATTAGCAGTAAAAAATATATGTGATGTATTTTAGGAAGAAAACAGCAATGTCACAATCGACATATTTAGATTTAGAAAACACTGTTTTTCAAAAATAGGACTCATTTTCGAATTAAACATTTGATCAAAGTTTTGAAGCTAAAGCTATACAAAAAATAAATATAATATTACTGTGTATAAATAAAAAACTTCTTAAAATATATACGTAGGTAAGTAATTTTTTTTTCCAAACGTATTTTTTATATTATTTTACAAAATTTTGATTGAAATAAAATATGAAACTTTTAGATTCTTTTCATTTGCTTTCTGTTGGTTAATAGAGCAAACTACTAACACACATAAATCATTTCACGTACAAGTTCTTAAATAAGCATTTTGTCAATGGCTGTTAACAGCAGTTCAGCAGTTCACTAGGTCCTGTCAGTGCCATCACCTGACATGATTGTCTATCTTATCTAACGGTATGCTCAGCACTCATGCAGCCTCGATTTGTTAGGTGCAAATGGAGAGTGATTTTAGGTGACTGGATTTAAGGGGACATGTAAATAGGTGGTTAGTAGTATCAGACAATGTTGGGGTCGATTACAGTAGTTTAACCTGTAATATGCAGAACGAAATTGAGTCAAAATTGCGCGGGTCTCACGAGGTAGCTGGAGCTCTTCGTCTGCAATGAGTTGTAGTTGGGGTCCGATAACGGCATTCGGCAGTCGGGAGTCGGGAGTTTTGGAAGGTGATGAGTGATGAATGCCTTTTTATGCCTATCCATACACTCTCCGTAGTTGCAGTAATGGATCCTATCAGTGCAGTCGAAGAGATGGCTCAGACTCTAGAAAATGCTTGTTAAACATTTTACTGTGATCCTTGCCCGAGAGCATGGAAGCTCCTTGTGAATGTGTTGCACGGGAGACATCAGAAGGCATCCCGTGGCTGTCCTGTCAGCAGAATTTTGACAGGAATGGAACTTTGATCACTGACAATCACTACGTCAGGCGGCCATACAGGCGTAGCGCAGTGTATGTAGTGCCGACCCGCCGACTGCTTTACTTGTGGCCAGCATTATTTCTTTGTTTTTGTCTGAAGCGTTGCCGGCAAACGATTTGAAGACCTTTTTCCGGTTTTCGACCTTAGTGGCCCATCACTATGGTCTGTATGTCTCTTTCGCTGACGGCATGTTTAAGATTGGTTGTAAGGTAGCTAAAGATATATTTTAAGCAAGAACAAAACCAGTGACAGATTATTGTTTTCTTTTTATGCAATAAATAATGATAATGATGTAGTATTTATTTAAAAAAATGTTTATCCTTATATAACGACACAAAAGCACGTAAAGCCACATATGCGTTTCAACTTGGTTCTTAGCTGCAAAAAAGAAATGTCTAAAACGTTGCAATTAATAGGATTGTTTCCCAATATAAGGGACCTGCTTTAAATCTGTCAAGTTAAATTTGAGACGAGCAAAAGTTGACAAAACTAATGAAGTTTGTCTGCCTTAATATACCTGGCGTCCCTAATAACTTGGCGTCACCTCAGAAACAGTTAAGAAAAGGTATTCACACGATGTAAAACGAATACACCTGAAAATATCATAGATTTATTGCTAATATAATCCAGTTGTAGCAAACTAAGTCGTGTTTGTTAATTTAAGTTGATCAGATGCACCCTGACAGAAAAATTCGGAAAGCGGATGTACTTCCTGGCATAGGTGTTGGAACGTTGAAGTTGTTCGTGCAGATGTGGTACCAAAAGTCTTAAAAATAGTTGGCTCACAAATATATGGATTACAACTCCTCGTATTTGTAGATGTAAAGTAGGTGTTGGACGCTGCACTTACATGTGCAAGGTTTTTATTGTAATACTTACTCGAATGTTTGCAGTTTATAAACGATTTGGAACGAATTATAACAAGGCAAAGCGTCAAAATGAAAACGGTGTTGCCGACCATATAATTTGCACCAAAAGTTTAATTTTTCCAACAATTTGATAAATACATTTTATAAAACATGTACGTTTACATGTAAAGGAGCCGATCTGTTAAGGGGGAGCGAGAAAGTTGCTTACTTACCTAACCTTTTATAATTGAATGATGGAACATGTTATTGATACCTTAACGCCATCAATATCTGCTCGGTAATGGAAACAAATTTATAAATTCTAGTCCCAGATTGTCTAATCAAACAGTCCTTCACACAAATGAACACATTTTTTAGGGTACTAGTATAGATTTACTGGTCAGTGAACACTTTCATTTCAGTCCATCTACCACATATTTATCTATCTCAATTATTTTAAAAATGTTAGTTATTCTGATTGACTAAAAGGTGCAATGCGTTTATTTTTTAAAAACCTAATTAAAAGTGTCACTCATTTGCATAACAGCCATGGAATTAAGCGGTGGTGTATGAATTTACTTCTTCGCGGTATTTGGCTATACATAATTCATAAATTTAAAATTCCTTAATCAGTAGTGGGCATTTATTAAAACCGTGGTATTCTGCATTCTGCATATGTCGGAGGCACACAAATTTTGTGCTGCTATTTAACGCATTCGTGAAGCAGAGTTCGGCCATAATTTCCAGAAAATGAGTATACATCATACATTCATTCGCTTCAAACACAGCCAAAGTCATGGTCGATGTGGGAAATCAAATTTGCAAGAGCAATTAGGCATACAAACAGAAACATAGAGAGACATGATGACATAGTGGCATTCTTGAATAAGTAAACAATGTGGTGGCAAAAACGTGTGTGCGGCCAATGCATTTACCCATTTTTAGTTCGACACCAGTTGGTTTGGTTGGTCCATTAGTTCGTTGTTTTATGCTGTTGAAACGCGTTTACTCAACATTCTAAGCCATGTTATTGGTTTTGCTCTACATAAATCGCGTTATATAGGAATTTAGAAATGCAATTGTACGCTGCACACAGCTCCATTAGGCATGCCATAATGCATTCAAAGTTGTTAACAAATGTTTATATGTATACCTTCATCCTTAAGTATATATACATAAGTATATGGAGGGGGTACACCCATAGTTACTCTATTTCCCCCGCAATCAAAGACACATCTTATGGCTAGTAGAGGTGCCAAGCTATCGATGGTGGGTGCCATCGATTGTGGACGATAGTAATTTTCAAGCCATCGATGGTGGTCGATAGTCGCAATAAAAAGCAGTGATTGAAAATCATTGAAATTTGTAAGAAAACACAAATAATTTGAATTTTATTTTAATTCATAAGGAACACTTTAAAACAACTATATATTTTCACAAGTGTGAGTGATTTACATTTGGAAAAAAAGAGTAAGAGTACAGGCTATGGGTATTTTCTACCAAAATATTGAACTTATAAGTTTAAGGAACATTGCTTACATTTTATGAAATTACATTTTAAGGGAAAAGCTAAAAATACAAAAGCCTTATAAAAGACTTAAAAGCTAAAACTTGAAAACTATAATATGATTTATTTATTGGAGCGTAAGATTTTTGTTTAAAAACAACAAAATGTTCACATGTTCTTCTTTAAGCCGTGTTCGCCTATCATAAACAATTTGTCCCGCCTTGCTGAAAGCTCTTTCCGACTCCACAGACGTTGCGGGGATGCATACTGAGATGAAAGATTTTCAATTTGCCGATATAGTCCATATGCCAATGGTATTATTAATGACACTGTAACGTATTTGCCACCAGAAACTTTTTCGGACACGTTCTTAAATAATGCTAATATTTTGTCACTATCTTTCAACTCGTTGATTTCCTCTGCAGTGAATGGTAATGGTGCATTTGTTGTTGATAATAACTCACTGGCAATGGCTTCATGGGTTAATAAAACTCTCTAAATCATGTCGTGGAAGCTGTTCCACCTTGTTGGGGTTTCTTGCAACAAGGTATATGCAAAATTTTCTTTAACTTGTTTCAATTTTTCGTTCGCAATTGAAGTTTTCTTAAAAAATTTTACAATATTTTTACATTTTGCAAACAAAGCTTTTGTGACATCGTTGTGATTGAAATTCAAGCCATCTTGGACTACCAAATTAACTGTATGAGCAAAGCAAGGCAGATACTGGATTTTTAAAATTTCACATGCTTCAGCATTGAGCTTGCATTGTCAGTTACAATGCAGACAGTTTTTTCAAAGATATGCCAAGATGTTAATATATCTTTTAAAGTGTCTGCAATATTTTGTGACGAGTGATTTGTAGTATCGATCAGTTTTTTGGTTGCTAGCGATGCCGTTTTGATGCCGTATTCATGTACGAAATGTACCGTTACCATTAAAAAGCTCACGTTAGCACTAGATGTCCACATATCGCAAGTGATAGCAATGTTCGAAACCTGCTCCAAAATTGTTGACAATTTTTCCGTCGTTTTTTTAAACAAATTGGTCATCAGGACGTTTTCCAAATGACTCCGGCTGGGAAGCTTGTAACGTGGATCTAAGGCTGTAATTAATTTAATCCTTTGTCCTTCACTATGCTAAAGGGCTGAATATCCTCAGCAACCATCTCTGCTACGAGTTCATCTAAGTCCTTTTTACGCTTGGAGTTTGCATCATACAACACAGCCCTTTTAAAGTATGACTCCACTGACCGCATGCTTGACCTGCAGCTGCTGCTGAAAGACGCAATGTTCTCGTCTTGTACAACATCTTCAGCAACTTGTGTATCAGAAGCATTTCTGTCCAAATTCAGGTGAAACCGTTTAAGGTGATCATGCAGGTTCGATGTGTTGCCACTGGTTTTATATTCCTTGGCGCAACTAAGGCATTTGGCAAATTTCTTATCAGCAGATATCAAAGAATTCCACACATCCGAAATTTTACTTTTCTTTTTTTGTGCAGGCTTCTCCAACACAAAATTTTTTTCGCTGTCGCTGCTGTTGCAATCGCAACTTGCTGCAGCAGAACTGCGTCCTATAATTAGGCAAAAGTGTTCTAAGCATTCTTACTAATTATTTAAAAAATGTATTCCTCGTTTAAGAAAGCGATCAATTTATATATTTTTACGAATTGTTATTTTAAACACTTTACAACTTTACACTTTTTAATATTTGTACACAATCGACGCCACAAATAAAAAAAGCGCGAATATTTGCTTGGTGATGTGTAAATCGCTCTTTTGACGATACTATCGTCCACTATCGAGGCTTTGAACCATCGATAGTTCAATAGCTCGATAGTGCCCTACCATCGATGGTGACGATAGTGCCATCGATAGTTTGGCACCTCTAATGGCTACGTCAATTAGTATTGCGAACCCTAGTCGTTAAATATATATGTACATGTACATGTAAATTATGTAATATATATATATGTATATAGGACATACATATGCCTCACAAACAAGGAGTTCTTGTAATTTCTTAACATAATAAAAATTGTACTGAGCAAATGGCTTACGGCTTGGAAACTGTTTTACTCACAAATGTGCTGCGGTAGACTTGTGTAAGATGAATGCACGCTTTTATTAAAAAAATATATTCAAACAACTACATCTAAAATATTTTGAATTATTTTTATATTTAAAGCAATCGCCGATGCTAAACAAAAATTCATTTGAAAATTATCACACTTTGAGACTTTCAGCCTTGTCTACTAATTTTATAATTTAATGTATTTTTATTTTATTTGCAGGTAAGTCTCGAAAACAGCAATGTCAATCAACCACCGGCGATATTTCTAGTTGATTCAGCAGATGCACTTATAGTATTTCAGCAAGATTATACAATAAAAAATCCTTACTCTGACTTCTACTTGTAAAGTGTAGAGCATTAGCTGGTGAGTTCTTTTAACAGTTTCTCGGAGCTTCACGCTAATTTCGCCATAAACAGTTTGAATTCGGATGAGCCATTCAGGTACAAATTTTGGTTTAACTTTATGCTTGCCTCAAGAATTTCTAGAGCAAACGATAGCAAAATCGTAGTGGATCTAGACTAGTGCCAGCCAAAACTCGTACTCATATGCATATTTCAATTTTGCTAAACGTTCAGATAATGAATAGAACAACTCGCTCACGCAACTGAGGCAAACAATATTGCCAACGAATTTTACTAGAAAAAAATGAGAAAAAATGAATTGTTTAGTAATTTAAATCCTCTGGACGATGAAGATTTTGAAAAATTAAACTTTTAGAATAGTTCAATTAAATTACATTTCTTGTTTAGATTTTTCATCAACAATTTTATTCGAATTAAAGCAAACAGCTAAATAAAAATGTATTCATCGAATAATTTTCAGATAAATGAAAATTGACTTTCAAGTATGTAAATACCTATAAATCTTGAAATTGTGTTAAAGTATTCATTTTCAGGTCAATACAATTCATCTTTCCTGTTTATGTACAGGGTATCCGGTGGCTGAATAAGGAATTAATAGCTGATTTAAGAAAGAATTAGTAATTATAAAAGTTTATTTCAATAACTATTACAAAAAAGACAAATGCGGATTTTATTTTCTTAAATTATTTCCGCTAAATATCGAATACACTTTTGGAATCTGCCCCCGTATTCCGTGTCACTAGCTGGAGAAATGATGTCGGGATGTCTTTAACCTCGCGAACGATTTTTTCTTTTAGTGCTTAGATGTGCGCTGGATTTGTTTCATATACTTTTCTTTTGAGGTACTTGCACAGAAAATATTTCATAGGGATACGATCGCACAACTTTGTTGTCCAGGATATGTCACCGAAACTGCTTATCAGTTTGTTAGAGGGAAAATAATGTAATATCGCCATGGTCTCTCTTGCCTCTCACTTTGGGACTGTGAAGTGGCTGTTGCTATTTGCTGTCCTTATAAGGCGTTTTTCAATAGGTGCGCTTCAACTTTTTTCCGATAGGGAGGGCGAACGACGCAATATTTTTTATTTTTCGCTTGTCATTTGTAAACTTCATTAGTATACATTTCATCATGGAACGCTACACACTTGAGCAACGATTGCAAATCGTGTAAATTTTTTATGAAAATAATCGTTCTGTTGCTGCTACTTTAATCCAGATTTTTTCCAAAAAATCATCTTCAGTGATGAAGCTCACTTTTGGCTCAATGGCTTTGTCAACAAGCAAAATATGCGTTACTGGGCAGAAAGCAATCCACACGTGATTCATTAGGCACCGTTGCATCCCGAAAAAATCACTGTTTGGTGCGGTTTACTGTGAATGGAAATCGATACCGCGACATGATAAACGATTATTTTTGGCCGCAATTGAATGGTATGGACTTAGACGACATGTGGTTTCAACAGGACGGGGCAAAAGAGTGGTCGATCAAAGTTCGCCTCAATGAGTTTGTGGCTTCTTCAATCGCAGTTATTGTCAGGAGTTCGGGAACACCCGGCCTGCTGGGGTCGAGATTGACTCGGCTGCAAGCCTGAACTCTATATAACGGTGGTCCGACAGGGAATCTTTATCGAGTACTTTCCAACCAGTGATATGATCTCATATTTTATCATTAGATAATGTCATATCAATCACTTCCTGCCTTCTGCTGGTCACAAAAGTCGGACTGGTGCCAACGTTCTGTATGACCAAACGAGATGACAGAATGAAGTCCATGAGTTTATGCTCCCTGAAGTTACATTTTGTGCTACCCCAGAGTCGTATTGGACAGGCTGACTCAAAACATTCAGTTAGGGCAGCGTTGAGTTCCTCAACAACCACCTCAATGGCCTGTTCTTGATGGCGTCACGTCAAGGTCCCGCAACGCCCCCTAAACTTCTGCCCGTCTGTTTTTCTGGGGTTTCTAGAGGGCAATGGCGTTTGTGCCTCCTCGCCACACTGAAACTCAATGTACCTGTGGTCTGAGCACGAATCTTCCGCAAGGACTCTCATCCTTAATTTCTTGCATTTTCTAACTATCGTTCACCTGCTTCTGTAAAATTGCTGCCGTTAGGCTCAAAATAGGTTTGCTGAAAGAATAATAGTTTTCTTGGGAAAACAGGAACAGAAAAATTTTAGTGAAATATTTACAATATTTCAACCATCATGGCTTTTACACATTTTGTAAATTTAATTGTAAAAGAATACTCTTACTCTGTCTGTTACCGTTTGTGAACGGCACAGATGAATGGTTTTTAATTCCCCTGTCAATACCAGCTGTTAAATGGTTACTGCATGAAGACACAAGTCCTAAAGCTTGTGCTTCCAACACTTAATTGGAATAGGCTTTTGGTGATTCCACTTTAAGAAATTGGCCTGTCAAGAAAAACAAAGTCAAAAGTAAAGAGAGAAAATAAAAAAATTGCTATCTTCATAATGAAGTTCTTTTAAGTGGTACTACGCACTACCGCTACGCTTTAATTTCAATTCTGATTTGCTGTTACTTAAAGTTAATGAGGCTTAAAGTCCTACTAGAAATAAGCCACACCTCTTCAGGCAGCAATTGAGTATTTTCTTGGTACACTTTTTGTAGTAGTAACTAGCAAAGTGAAGACACAAAAATCAAGGGAAAGTTATTGCAAATACAGATTCGATGCCCACCCAAAAATTATAAACAGTTACTTTGCCTTGTTACCTTCCACCATATACATGCATGGATTTTTATGGTTTTTTTTATTGATTATTTAGGGTTTTTTTCGATTATTTAAATCCTCCTAAAGGAGAACGCGCTGAAAGCGTTCATAAAGAGTAAGACTTTATTTATGTTAGTAATTTAAGTTAACTGATATTTGTTGACTTTCTTCTAAGCTCTCTTTAAATCGTTAAAACTGTATAGCTTTCCGTTATGTTTGTCGAAGTTCTGGTAAGTTTGCATATGCAATCTTATAAATGTTTCAAAAATAAAAAACAAAATAAAGTTTGCTGAAACAGGAAAGTATTTATTCTTCAAAATATTTCTAACTTCGGAATTATAATTTCGCTAATAAATTTTTACAAGAATATCAATGGAATTGTTAATGAATTATTTTACTTATTTTTAGGCGATAGCAGAAACTACCAACGAATGCGCAAATAGTTTTAGTTTAGTTAACCAGTGCGGCTAAAAAAAAAACGTTTTACCACCCTATTCCCACACTCATTTTCAACCTCAACGCATATCAATTTATTTAACTATGCCTATAATAAATGTGAATTGAAACCTATATTTTTAATAAAACTCGATGAATCTTGAAACAAGCTTTCAAATATTTAATTACAGCTGGGGTTCGAACTCATTTTGTAAGTTGTTTAAAGAAATATTCTACTGAAATCCCAAGTAAATAGGAAAGCGAATTGACATAAACTTTTCAAAAATGGGGGTGAATGTTTCAGTTTTATTTTATACAAATAATAAATTCTTATTATTTTCTCTCAAAATTTTTGCAATATTGCCGTTATATGAGGACCCTTTTTCCGGTTTTTAAAATGAGCAG
Source organism: Anastrepha ludens (assembly GCF_028408465.1). NCBI lineage: Eukaryota > Metazoa > Arthropoda > Insecta > Diptera > Tephritidae > Anastrepha > Anastrepha ludens. The sequence goes on from NC_071499.1 coordinate 96,842,849, forward strand.
TAATGCTACAGGGTGGGCCATATAGCGATTGCTTTTTGAACCACCTATTTTTTAGAGAATGATAATACAAATGGCATGTCAAATGTGTTCATAATTTACTTAGAGGTTTGACATTTACGAAATGGGACGCTATATGCTTGAACAAAATTGGGAAATATTGAAAACCTATTTCCAAAGGGGTGAGTCTTCTTCTTCTTTTCTGATTTTCACATCGGCGGCAACGCCAATAAGCAAAATTGTCGGATTTGGGGCTCAGAAAATCCACACGTTACTGTGGAGAAGGAAATGCATCCAGTTTGGTGCGGTTTTTGGTCTGGCGGCATCATCAGGCCATTTTTTTCGAAAATGAGCGAGGAGCTGCGGTTACAGTAAATGGCGAGCGTTATCTTCTCAACGAGTTGTTTCCAAAAATTGAAGAGGATGACATGGACGACATTTGGTTTCAACAGGACGGTGCAACTTGTCACACTGCCAAAGTTACACTCGATTTTTTAGTTACCGTTTTTGAAAACCGAGTAATCTGCCGAAATTCCGATATCAATTGGCCGCCTCGGAGCTGTGATTTAAGCCGATTGGACTATTTTTTGTGGGGAGCCGTTAAGGACAAATGCTATGCGAACCATCCCGAGACGATTGATGCTTTAAAACACGAAATCGAAGTTGCCATTCATCAAATTGGAGCCCAAGCAATCAAAGATGTGCTTAAAAATTGGGTTGATCGAATGGCCTACTGTAAAGCCAGTCGTGGCAGTCATTTGAACGATATTATTTTTCATTCATAAATGACAATGTTCAATCTTCAGAATAAAAAAAAAGTTTGAAGAAATATTGATTAGTTTTTTTTATAGCCGATTCAAAAAGCAAATTTTACATGGCTCACCCTATACAACTGGCTTTAGTAATTAAAAACTCAGTTCTGCTCCTTTCAGCACAATATCTCTTAAGGGGGGAGCCTGGTTTATGAGGTCTAAAAATTGCATCTCTTACGATTTTTTTTTTTAAGGAAAAAATTAATTTAGCATTGCAAAGTTTTTTCTATCTTTTGATGAACATTTAAAAAGTATAAAAAAATTGTGTACTGATTTAAATATGTTGAAAAAAATGTTTAACATAGAAATTATTAATTTTATTCTAGATGAACTAAGAAAACTGAGAGAAATTCCAAAATCTCAACTTTTTGGAGGTTTTAAAGAAAAAAATGCTTTCTATAAAAAAAAAATTCACTTCAACTTGGTATAAAAATCTTGAAAATTTTTATTTTATTTATTTTGTTAGTTCAAATATAAGAGAATTTAATACTGAAGGGAACAAGCTATGATTCATTTCAAAAGGTTCATTTTTTTTTTCATTCATGTACGCCAATTCAAAGAAATCATAAAAATGAAAAGTCGAGAAAAGAAGATAAAGTTTGTACTATAGATGTCCGGTCACAGCGTAACTACCTAACGCTCGCCTACCTTTGGCTTTGTATCTACGCAAATATTGAGAATTAGGCTCTGTAACTTTGTGTGAATATTCTGAAATATATTAGGAATCGCTTAAAACGAAAAAAAAATGAATTTTTTTGACTTTATAAACCAGGCTCCCCCCCTAAGACTATATTCAAATAGACCAATTAGCCGTGGCAACTAACCTTCAAATTGCATTGTTGTAATTCTAGTAGCAGGGTCCGTGGGAACTTGCATTGTTGAGTGTGGTGTTCACATACATACCATTCAATCACGCAGTTAGAATGAGTTGAATACAATCAAGCTTTCAGTGGATTTGTTCAGAAACAATGAAATATGTAAATAATAGTTTCAATAGGCAACAGCAAATACTCTTTGTAGCTTAGGAACAGAATTAAACTCAAAAGTTGTTGTAAAAACTGGTAAATGAAATTATAAGTTTTGTTCCAATCAATAACATTTTCTTTTTTATAGAATCGGCAATCTTTTATTGGGAGATCTAATGCAACTACGTTCTCCCACAGGCCACTGAGCTCCTCCACTCGCGCTTCCCATAAGTCGAGAACAGCGACTTCAACCCTTCACTCCCTTCCAGCCTCTTCTTGAGGTTTGGTTTGCAAATAAGTATAACTTTCATTGAAAATTTCATGTTATATTTTTTCTCTTTTATTTTTTGTCATATCGTTGTTATGATATTTAATTTTTGTATGGGAAATTTTATTGAAATGGCCTTAATTGCCAATTATGTGCCTGGTTGAACATAATTATCGCTATTTCTTCAACAACTGATAATTGATAATGGGCCACTCTGCAGCACACATCATTAACTCACCTAAAATTGTTCAGCAAATATGCAACCCCGAGAACTAACTACAAGCACAGACCGAGGAGAACTTATGTGTCTCGAGATATGTATACATACATGCATACTTATTGCCCAGAAACGCGTGAGGGTGCGGCAACCATACCATCAGTCTACAATAGCCAAAAGCTTTGTTATAAGCTTTCTCAAACACGCTTACCACCAGCTTGCTTGCATTTTGCCTTAATTAACTGGTAACATACGCTGGTAGGATAATATTCTAGCAAATGGCAAACCACATTGGCATTTCAAAATATATAATTTTTGCGCAAACATAATTCGCTATCCATAAATTATACTTATGTTAGATAGAAATTATAGAATGTATTTGATAATTAATTTGCAGAAAGCCTTGAAAGTAGTCAGAGTAATGAGAATAATAATAAGAAATATTCTTAAAGAAAGATTCTCAGTTAGAAAGATCCTCGATTCAGTATGAAATTGCGGTTGAACTCCGTCTGTGTTTATACACCCTTCTGGAAAAAACACGTTTTGTCTGCAGAAACACTTATAGTATCAGAGAAAGAGATATGAAAGAATGGAGACAGAGATAGAGAGAGTTAGTCCTGTGAGAATTTTCCAGATTGTTTGGCAAATCTGTAAATATCCTCCAGTTTTAGAGAGGGAATATTAGTCATTCTCACGAAATCGGGATCTAAAACTCGTAGCTGTGCTCTAGCAAAGGCAGGACACTCACAGAGAAAGTGCTCAGTGCTATCCCCTTCCTCCAAACATGACAGGCACACTGGGTGATCAATGGTTCCAATGATGGTCATATGCTGACCCCATGGGTTGTGTACTGTAATGATACCGACCATCAATCGAATGTCTTCCCTTCTAAGTTTTAGTAGAAAGTTAGACAGTCTCCTGTTCGGACTTGTCACAAAACACTTTGCAGCTCTGCAGCGTTCTAGACCGGACACCGGCACCGCCGATCCACGGTTGGCCAATTCGTCGGCGATTTCGTTTCCTTGAACACCGGAGTGTCCCGGAACCCATATAAGTACAAGCCTGTTTTGTCTTGCGACAGAATTGAGCTTCTTCTTACAATCTTGAACAATCTTTGAGGTTTGCTTCGCGTTCCCCAGGGCCTTCAGTGCAGCCTAACTGTCACTCAAAACTCCAATCTGTTTCCCGCTCCATTATCCGGCTACATTCAGGATGGCAAAAACTTCTGTTTGGAAAACAGTTGCCATTTCCCCCATAGCATAGTGATACTTATTACTATCGTTTAAGTACCATCCGGCTCCAGACCCTATTTCATTCTTGGACCCATTGTTCACGCACTGGAAATCTGACACCTGACAATTTCCTTCCAAATGAAACTGTGGGTATCAGGTCGTCTTTAGGTGCCAAAAACAGAGGATACTGCTCAGATAGCAACTTAAAGATTTCTCTGTGTCCCAAAGTTCCGCCTTCGTGCCAGAAACCATATTTATGGAGCCTACACATTGCTTTTATTGCTTCCTGTTGTATCTTAAGATCCAGGGGGAGCAAATCAAGCATAGCATTTAGGGCATCACCACAGGTTGTACTCATGGCACCCGTGATGCATAAACATACAATTCTTTGTAGCCTGTATAGTTGTCGGATTGTGGACTTAACCATGCTCCGTCGCCACCAAACCACAGAAGTGTAAGTGATGATTGGTCTGATAAATACTGTGTATATCCATAGGACCACAGCAGGTTTCAGACCCCAGGTTTTACCAAAGGCTCTACGGCGTTGTTGAAAAATCTTCAATCACGATTCAACTTCAGTGAAACGTGTGTCTCCTAAGTCAGCTTCATATCCAAGATTACTCCTAGATATTTAACTTCATCGCAAAGACCAAGTGTCACACCCTTCAGTGTTGGAAGACTGAGGCCATCCAATTTCCGTTTTCTCATAAACAAGACTATGGTTGTTTTGTAGGGATTAGCGGAAAGACCTTGTCTCATGCAGCAGTCATCGATTTTGTCAAGAATCCTCTGCACTATCGTGCAAAGCCTGCTTAAGGATTTATCCGATGTTATCGCACAGACATCGTTCGCATATGCTTGGACGTGAAAACCGAGTTCCTGCATCTCCACTAATAGAGTCTACGACGAAGCACCACAGCAGCGGAGAAATGAATGCTAAAAAAGTTGGGACCAAAAAACGCCCCAAACAGTAGGCACCAAGGAAATATAATGTCAAAAAGTAGGCACCAAACAAGCGCCAAAAAGAAGGCAGTGTTATTTCTCCCTGGAAATTAGCAACCACAAGGAAAAACTCAGGAAAAATGGCTTAAAGTGTATCTAAGATATGCATAAGGGATAGCTTTATCTTTCCTCTTCCTCTATGTTATATCTTTTTTTTTCTCTCGCGGAACGAAAATGCCCAAAAGGCTGCATGTCCTTGAAATTTTACTCTCCATTCTCGCTCGTCCATCGACGTCTAAGAAGTTTCACTTGAAAAAAAATGTTTGAAAAAATTGTGTCTTCATTTCTAACACGGGTACTTAGTGAACCCCCTCGTAAACAAGTAATTTAGATATTCCATCCCGGAACTTCAAAAGTCGCCGCGAAGTTTAACAAATAAATAATAATTTTCCACACGACAAAACCAAACTAAATACTGTCTTTCTCTACTAGCTGCTTGTGAGTTTAATGGGCACACGTATAGTATGCAATGCTGAAATAAGCGTATTCATAAATGCATCTGAATTAGTATATTCGTATAAATTTATCTTCACACTATCCTCACTATACTATGCAAACTAATTTCAGCGCAACACTAAGTTAACCACAAATCTACCATAGGAGTATAAAAAGCTATGCTGCGTTATACAGTCACATGGAAAATTTAGAGCTAACAAACTTTTGATTACACATGCTAGGAGTGAATATTAAAAGTTTAAAATTGGTGTATTTTGGGACAATAAATGAAGTTCAAAATATTGCCTCGATGTTTGCTTATGTGATGATGGACACCAACGTGAGGTATACTAAAAATATCCCAGCAGGTCTAGTTTGCACTAACCTTTGTCTCATTTTGCTAACGCTAACTTCTACCTGAAAAATCTGCTGCTGTGTGTGGATGTGGCAAAAGCCAGCAAAAATTTTGCATTCTCGTACATACCTGCATACTTGTACCAACGAGTATTGCAAGTATTCATGATGTTTAAAGTACACATATATACATACATACCATTTCATTTTCTAACCACAAAAAACGATTTTCAGGTGGCTAGCTTGAAAGTTGAGTCAGTGGAAACGAAAAAATAACTAACCACACATAGGGCAGCGTATATTAATAGGCACGCACTAAGGAAATGTATGAACTCGAAATGGAAATGAAACATCTTAAAAAATAGGACACTGGCAACAGTAACTGCGGGCACTTGGGCATATGAAACACCAACTACGTGCAATGCTTAATTAATTACACAAGAGCACTTTGCAGTGATTCTTGTGGACTTCGTGAACTGCGCAGTTTAATAGGAAAGCAAAATGTAAATCTGCAATCGGATTCTATCCTAATTTAAAGTGAATATTTTCAAAAAGAGGTGTAACTACGGATTTTACTTCACCTTATCTATCCAATAAAGCACAAATTTCGTAAAGTAGAAGGGAAGTGAGGTAGAATGTGCGTTAAGCATAGAGACGTTTCCTAGATCATACCCGTGAAAACCTCACATATAAAACTTTTGAAGAAGAAATAATGAAAATGAACCAAAATGGCGGTCAGCTTGAAACTAATAAAATTCCGTACCCTGTTCTCCTATTTCGAATTATAAATGACACACGCAACGTACGTAGGTGGTTCTCAAATTAAAACTTTTAGAAATTAATTCATTTGTATCTAAGGCTCCCTAAATGTGTGGGGGTGCAGAATAATTCCGACATGCACTTTTTTTTTTAGATTTAGATTTTGAGGAATTTTCGCATTTTCCATTCAATATAATTCAATTGAAGCCATTGAGTTAAAACGTAGTAGCGAAATGGCAAATCCCAACCTCAGCAGGATTAAAACATATTCTTCTTGTTTCGTCCTGTAGTGCTTTCATGTAAATTAATCTACAACGGCAGAAGAAGAAAGCTCATAGGCCTGTCACAAAAGGTCCCTTGACAGACGTCACGTGTAAAACGTGCCGTGGAGTCACAATTAAAGTATTGTCACATATAAACTAAAAACAAGCGTTCTTTTCTTGAAAGCAAATGTGCTATGTTTCTCAACTTGGTTAAGCCGAACCTTCTCAATACATGGCGTTTGAGTTGACTCATTTCCATTATTTTTTTGTATTTAGTTTGATATGATAAATTATTCTTCTTTAAACAATTGTCATTTATACCAAACTTGCCGTACTGCAAAAACGAAAGTTGCCAGCTTTTGCATATTCTAACATGACGTACGGTGTTTCGAATCAAAAACACGTAATCTATTTAACTATCTGTTCAAATTCGTTGCCGTATCTCAGCGCTTTCCATATTTTTAGTTTTCTTTTTTTTTTACCATTTTTCTGTTTCCCTTCCAATGGATTATTTTGGTGTCAATGCGCGTGTGATTCTTTTAACACCTCACGTCTGTCATCAATTCGTTTTTGACAAAGGAAAGTAACGAAAGCAAAAGAAAACAAAATAAGGTAGATATCCTGTTTCAGGAACAGCCTAAATAGAAACAACCATCCTTGATATGTAGCACATATGCCGATGCACGAATAGTTATGTAATATAGTAAAAGTCTTGTCGTCTACTGACTTAAAAAACCTCTTTTTTTTGTTTCCAGTCCGCAGCTTTTGTCTACTCAAATTGTGTTTCTTTTATTGTAGCTTTTGTGATTGTATGGTTCACTTTCATTATATTTAAATTTTAAGAGGAACTGCTGAAATGCTGAAGACGCTTTCAAGAGCGTACCATCTTTTAGCTATTGCAATCGTTTTCTTGGCTTCACAATTCTAGTGCTCGTATTTTATAAACTCAAGACTGGTGTAGCTGTTTTAATTATATCATGTTTGTGATTTATTTATCGATATGTAGAGCTCAAAATAAATCCTGATAAATAACAAAGCAGCATCTTTTTGGCATGGCACATTGCGTAATTTGTAGAAAACGATTTGAAATAGTGTGTGTGTGTCACGTGTATCTGCAGCAAAATATTTGGAGAAGTCAAAGGCATTCATAAATAAATGGGTGCCACAGTATACCGAAGTTAACAACTTTGATGACTTCCTCGGACAAGGCCCAATACAAAATATCTCTCCAAAGTAAGTTGAGAAGATCACTGATTTGTTTGTGTGAAAGCCAATCTTATCGTTGAGTGAAGCTGAGGCTGTTTTAAGGAAAAGTTGGGCTAATGCATCCAAAGACACGATTTGAGGACATTTACGCGCAGAAGGCTTGAAATGGCCGCTGCTCTCATTATCACACTTTTGGGAAAAGACTTCCATGGGCCTCGGCAAATTCAGAACGGAATTAGGCAAACATAATATCCTCGCATAAATCTTCCTTTTGTACTACTGATAATCGATAACTTCAATGAACGATTAAGCACCAATTAAGGTTAATGTTTGGGGCTGTTTCGTCGAAATAAGATTTAGTCGTTTTTTTTGTTCACCGCCAATGTGAATACTGTTTTAATGAATCAAATTTACCAAAAAGCATTATTACCGTCAGCTTCGAAGATATTTGGAAGTACCAGCCAATTTTGGATTTTACAAGAAGACATCACACCCAAGTATCTAAGTCGAAGGTGTTGAGAGTGGAAACAGTAAAATGGGATTGAAATGTTGGACTGTGGTCTTCATAGTCGCTTGAAGCCAACCCTACTGAAAATGTTTCAAGGAAAAAGAAATGTGGTTGGACCAATAGATATTAAGGCAAATTCGATTGATTTGAAGTCGATTGCCTTCTCAACTTACGCAGAGATTAACGCAAAGTTTGGCGCGAAGGTGTAAAGCCATTATAATGAGTATACATTTGACTGAATATATTGCGTAATAATATATAAATATTATAAGCCCATAAAATTCAGTTGAAAGCCCATTCAGTTTGTTAGAATCGAATTCGTCAGACAGTTTTTACGTTATGGCGGCTATGCTTCTATTAGACAGACTGTATTTAGTTGAGGTTGAAGTATTGTATTTGGTATTTTCTTGTATAGAGTCCATCTTTCATGGATTCCCCTCTATTCCCTTTATACAGAAAATTTAAAAATTTGCTTTCTCGATTTTAAATATATTTGTCTCCCTTGAGATGATCGGCGCACATATCCTCGCTTGCACTTGACAAAAAAAATATATACTTATACATATGTAGGTTTTTTTACTCAACGACTGAATTTACATAGAAATTGGGTGGTCTGGTTCGGTAAAAGCCTTGTCGATCAGTGTTATTTTAACAATTTGGTGAGTACGAATGATTCGTACGACCCAGCTAGTAACTAGATATTGTAGTTTTCGCGCGTGCAGCTACAAGCAAATCAAAACGCACACACCCACGCGGAACATGTAGCAAGTCTCTTGAGGTCACATGTCTAGAAAGAACCGCGTGTTTGCAAATTCTGATTACAAACACTCGTATATGCACATACATATGAGTATATCTGCCTGTATTCATTGCTATTGTAGCTCATGTGAAAGTGAGCTTAGCTCTCTCCAAGTCCTGACAGGAGAAACCACACAAAGCGACAACAACAAATTTGAAAGGACAACATTGTATACACAAATGATTTATGCATGTAAACAACAACAAATAAAACTGACGCGCGAATTGTGGGTGAATATGTGTAACAAAGCGAAAACAATGGCATTCAAGGAACAATGACGAAATTGTAATGGAGCATCGAGTAATAAAATGTGATTTATTTTTTATATTGCATATTTGTTCATCCATAAGTAATACCAGATCTGCATACACAGGTCTGTGTAGGTAGGTAGCCGACGCATCCATATCTGGAAACTCACTCACTTGTAATACACAGTTTGCAAATAAAAAATAATAATTAATTTAGTTTGTAAAATAACAGTATGTTTTATTTGTACTTGTATATAAAGGTTAAGCTAAAACTGTAGATATTTCCTCATGTTCAAAAATATTGCTAACCTTTACATGATCCACGCTGCATAAAAAAAATTAAGTGAAAATCGAAACCCTTTCAACCGGACGGTTCGTACCGTCATACAGGAATCTCTTAATACAAGAGCGAGAACAAATATAAGATTAAAGGAAGAGGGAAATTCCTAGAATTCCACCTGCAAGCAAACGCCTAAAATTTGTCAAAGAGTTCAACGACACATTAAAAGTATTGCAGACAAAAATCCGAAAACAATAGCCATACAAATTCGGAATACATAGGAAACCCACCACAATATTAATGTAAATGCCGAAATACCACGAAGTATTTTAAAATATGTACTTAGATATGAAATTATAATACTTTTTTTAATGAAGTCAGTTTTATTTAATCATGCAAATATTCAAAAAACAAGCTTTTAATTTTCATTCAAAATGGTCACCATTTGCTTTCACACAAGCCTTCAAACTATTAGGCCATTCAGCTATTGCAGCACGCGCGGTTTTCATGGATATTAACGTCGCTGCTCGAACCAAATATTGTTTGAAACTCTATAAATTTCTGTGAGGTCTTCGGCAGGCCATGTTTGGTAATCTTCTGCAGCTATGAATCCAGTAATATTGTTTTATAGCCACTAATGGGTGGTTTTTGCCTTATGAACTGGAGCGGATGCTTGCTGAAAGATCCAATACTCTCCATTGAAGCGAGTATTGCTCAACTGCTTCACCACGCCTTCTAAGACATCCTCTTGGTGCACTTTTGCCTTGGTCTCAACCCCTTTTTCGAAGAAACGAGGAGATGTAACACCTTTTAAAGACACGCACCACCAAACCATTCCGGATGCTGGATGTCGGCCACTCTGAAACCGTAGAACAATATGTTTTGTATCTTTAGAAGTTTTAGCATAGATTTTGTCATTTTGCTTATTAAAACTTTTTCAACAGTGAAAGCTTTCTTATCTGTGGAAATGATATTTTCATGGCCGTGCACCGAAGGAGCTGCTAGCATTTGTCGAGTCTAATTTTCTTCAAGCGGTTACCAGTTGAACTACGGAAGGCTTTCATATGGAGACCATCTCTAATCAGTATTGAGATGGATCTGGTAAATATATTCATTTCCCTCAGCATTATTTTCTACTTTCTAAGGGGGTTTCTGCGAATTCTTTCTCGAACGGCTTTTATGACTGCACTGGTTTGAACCACCTCCATTTCTGTCCGTCACTTCAGACGTTTGGGGAAAACGATTTAACAAATTTTATCGAAATCATAAGTTTTTTCAGCAATTAGTAAATCTCACTTGCACTTTTACGACACTTATGTAATGCAATCACTGCAATGCGATTTTCCTTAGCTTCCTACTCCATTGTTAACAAGTGAAATTTGCCACGAAACTGAGTATAATTTACGAGTAGACAACGCATACGAACAAAACCAAAAATAACGGAACTTTCTTCTCGTGAGATTATTCTTAAGCTGATCCCGAAATCGGCTTAAATTATGTAAACAACAATTTGGTCGAGTAAAAAAAAACTTTCCCTAAGTGTATAAAAAAAAATAAATAATTGGCGCGTACACTTCTGTTAGGTTTTTGGCCGAGCTCCTCCTCCTATTTGTGGTGTGCGTCTTGATGTTGTTCCACAAATGGAAGGACCTACAGTTTCAAGCCGACTCCGAATGGCAGATATTTTTATGAGGAGCTTTTTCATGGCAGAAATACACTCAGAGGTTTGCCATTGCCTGCCGAGGGGCGACCGCTATTAGAAAAATGTTTTTATTAATATTGTTTTCACCGAGATTCGAACCAACGTTCTCTCTGTGAATTCCGAATGGTAATCACGCACCAACCCATTCGGCTATGGTGGCCGAAATCAGTAAAACCAAATTATTGATGAAAACCAGTAAAATTGGGCATAAAAACGTGGCTTCGATATGATGCTGTAACACATAGAATTTTAACATATATACACATATATTCTTTTATTGAAAATGTGCATTATTTTCATCTAAAATTATTTGCCCTGATGTGTTCTAGAAATCGAAAACAAGTTTTTAGTATGTTTTAGGTGTTAGTGCACACATATGTAACATCCCGGATGCCACAATGGTTATAATCGCCAAGTCCTTTGTATCAAGTCCAACTTGATTTTTATTTATTTATATAAAATTAGCTTACAACATAAATCTTATAAGCTATTTTAAGTTAGAGGCTATAGCAGCGAGGCCTTAAGCTCGATAATTTTATATACATATGCATACTTCCATTCTTAAACTTAGTAGATACAATTTTATTTTAAATCTTATGGTAAAGATTGGTTCTTTTGAGGAATTTTGTTATTAGGGATATTGACTCAAGAGAAGGGACTGAGAGGTGTGAAATTGGGTTTGTGTTAGTGAATATTTGTTCTCTACAGGTAGCATACAGGGGGCAACTCAGTAGAAGATGAGTTACTGTGACTAAGATATCTGTGTTGCAAGTACAATATAATGGGTTTGTGTTATTCATAAGATGGCCATGAGTTATTTTCGTGTGTCCTAACCTAAGGCGTTCGAATTTTATAATGTCTAGTCGTGAAGGTTTTTTATTAGTTTTTTGTAGAAAATCTGTTATATTGGTCTTTGTGTAGTTAACGTTTTTATACCAGTCATTGGTTAGATTCCATTCAAGGAGTTGTTTGTTGTAGAAGTGTTGTTTAATATGATTTTTAATATCGAGTAAGTTGAAATTGTCTGTGCTAGTTACTGGGCTTCGATGAGCTTGTTTCGCGGATTGGTCAGCGAGGCTGTTCCCAACAATATTATTGTGCCCAGGCACCCATATTAAAATAATTTTTGGGTAGTGTTGTGTGATAATGTGTCTGATTTTGTTTGGGTAATAGTCACTGTTATTTATATTGGCTATGGAATTACAAGAGTGTTATGTTAGTGCACACATATGTAACATCCCGGATGCCACAATGGTTATAATCGCCAAGTCCTTTATGTCAAGTCCAACTTGATACCGAAGAGAATTTGTGGGGCAATTATATTAATGCTTGTATAATGCATGCGTAAGTTAAATTATGCAATTCCCAGTAGAGCAATAGGTCGAACGGTTTGCCAAGTGTGAATTTAGAATAATTTTTTCCCCTCGTTCACTCCTCTAGGGAGCATAGGGCCTCGACAAGACTCAGTCTTGCGTTGGTTTCGTTAATCTACCGAGTAAGCTTAGGAATGTTCAAGGACGAAGTCTACTATAAATGTGGGCTTATTGGAAGGTTAGGAGAAAGATTAGAGTGTTGTACATTACCTCTCCTACGGCCCCGTTCTTTCCAAGATGCGGCACCAATACTTCTGTATGTACTTTTTCTAGTGATTTGGAACTTGAACTTTTCAGTAAGGGTAGGGGTGGCCCAGCGCAACCGTCAGCTTGGCGCCGGGAAATTGTTTGAGAAACTCATACAGCGTAGACTTGCAGAGTCTGTTGAGACAACAGCACGATTGTCAGCAAGACAATACGGTTTCCGACGCGGAAGATCAACCCTTGGCGCAATAGAGAAGGTAGTAAGCAGGGCTCAACGCCCACGCCACCGCCGAACCACATCGCCGACCTGGCAACGCTTGATGTACGAAACGCCTTTAACAGCCTACGATGGACAGACACTATAAAGGCACTATGAGAAAGGTTTCGAATACCTGCATACCTGCTAAGGATTCTCTAGAGCTACCTGAGCGAACGCGAACTGCTGTACGACACACCAGATGGTCAGAAAAAAAGCGATAACGCCTGGCGGTGCTCAAGAATCTATTCTCGGCCCCGATCTCTAGAATCTGAGCTACGATGAGATATTGAGCATAGAAATACCAGAAGATACATATATAGTGGGACACGCGGACGATATAGTGGCGGTCATACCAGCTCGGGACACTGAGGACGCTAGAAGGAAGCTGAACCAAGTCATGATAAGAACGCAAATATGGCTTCAGGACCACGGCCTGGAACTCACCAAACATAAAACTGAAGTCATCCTTATGACACGAGGTCACATGCCACTCGAGGTCAGCATGCAAATAGGCGACACGTCCTTAGCGACCCAAAAAGTAGTAAAATACTTAGGCATACGGCTACCAAAGCAGCAAAGGTATGCTGAGTAGATGAATGGCAAACATCGGTGGGCCAACACAGAGCAAAAGAAAGCTAATTATGGCGACCACAAGCTGAATTCTCCTGTATGGCAGCGAAGTATGGGCATTTGTGCTAAACTGCAAAGCCAAGCGCAAAGCACTGGAGGTTGTGTAACGAACAGCGGCACTCAGAGTTTCCTCAGCGTACCGCACTGTCTCAACGGCTGCAATTTTTGTGATCAGCGGTCAGATACCCATCGACCTCCCCCACGAATGGATGCGTGGGACTCCAAGAAGAAACACGTCATCACTTGCTTCCCAGAACGGAGACGCCAAACCATGCTACGGTGGTAAAGCCGATGGGTCACTGAACCGAGTGGCAGATGGACGGCGAAACTTATTCCATTAATTGACAAATTGGTCCAAAGGAACTTCGGAGCAGTGAACTACTTCTTAACTCAGTTCCTCTCGGCCCGCGGATACTTCCGGAGTTACCTATACCGTATGGGCAAGGTAAACGATTCTAAGTGCATATACTGCGAAGCACCCAGCGATGACACTGAACACACGTTTTTTAGTTGTGACAGATGGCTCGCGGAAAGAAAGATCTGAGGGAGCAGATTGGCGACATCGCACCGAGCAACATACTCAGCAGAATGCTCGAACGTGGGGACAGCTGGATCGCGGTAAATAAATACATCGAGAATGTACTACGAAAAAAAAGATTGACCTCGACACAGTGCAACAAAGTGAAGCCGCACAGATAGAGGCACAAGAAGAAGAGCCTATAGCATGAAAGCTGGCTACAAATATGGTGGACCCAGACGTGGGTGAATAGAATTGGTCCTTTATGGATGCCGTTCTGGGCATTTTGAACCCTACCTCACCCACCAAAAAAAAAAAAAAAATGACTGAATCCACCACCCTTGGCAGGAGGTGCCGCCTGGCGCCTTGCGGTCCGCCAATGTTTGGAAAAATTCATTTAAGAGTACCGTTGACTGCCGCTGCCTTGAAACCCACAGTTGCTAAGTGCTGCTTAAAGCAGAACCGTGCATCAATCATTACGTCTGGATACTTTATTGGCTCTAGTGACAGTATTTCATGGCCACATTTCCGCAATTTCATGAACTCTTTTTTCACGCAGTTATGATGACTTCTGTTTTTTGTGCTACCAAATTTAGCCCCGCTGCAGAGAGTCACAGTTGGAATCTAGCTGCTGCATCTTTACAATGCTGCTGCAGGTGGTCTAGCTTCTTGTCTGTGACCACGAGAGGGATGTCATCTGCATAGCCTACCAGTGTTGATTTATCAGACAATTTTAGGCGTCGTACATGGCATTCCACAGTGAGGATCCAGGGACTGATCCCTGAGGGACGCCACATACTTTGTATATCTCTAGACCGTCATCCGAATCATACTGCAAGATTGTATCCCTAAAGTAAAAGAATGATAATTGCACAGAACTTCATGCGTGTGTGTCCTCCGCTAATGGCGTCGCGCGCTATATATAATATGTCACCTTTCTAATAGCGTTCCCAGTTGATCTAGGCCGTCTGAACCCAAATTTTTTGTCAGATAGGCCGGTGGGGCATTCCAGATTGCTTTGGAGCCGGTTACAAATGATGTGCTCAAACACTTTACCCACCGTGTCGAGCATACACATGCGTCTGAATGTAGCTGATTGCTCAGGTTGCTTGCCTGCTTTGAGTAACAGCAGTAGGTGATGTTAGGAACGCCGTCTGCGCCTGGTACCTTGTTGTCTTTAATGCACCTCAACGTGCTTAAGACTTATTCTATTGTAACTGGCGGAATGTAGTCAATGTCAATCACCATTTGGTGTCGCTCACTAGTTTCCTCCTCTTGGGGAAAAAGCTCCTTTACCACTTTGCTAAGATGAGATATGACATGTAAGTTGTGGTGCTCGCGGTCCTTTCACTTCCTGCATTATCGTTCGGTAAGCAAGGCCCCAGGGATCATTGTCAGCGCTGCTTCGCATTTCCTCAAAGATTAGATTTTTGCTCTGTTGTTTTCAGCTCAAACCTGCATTCACGGTATTTGGCTTGCAGCACTGACGTGTTGGACGATGTTTTGCTCTTTGCGCTTTTCTTCGCGCTTTATTACAGGCTTTGCGTATACTGGCTATCTCCGTTGCCCAACAATAGAAACGTTTTCTTTTGGTGGACAACGGAGTGCGGGAGACAGTGACATTTATCTAACTCAATTGAAAGTTAGCAGATCTCTTAATTTTGAATAGACCCTGATGGCCGCCTTGTTTTCATAATATTCGGCCTACTTTGCCTATATTTCAAACCTGTTTTGAGCTGCCTGGTCTCTCAATGGCCACCTGCCGGTTAAACCATAAAGCAGGTGCCCTCCCCCGCCCTCTGACTAACGCAAATCCAAATCATTAACTGCAATGTCCTCAACTAATCCATAGGCAACTTTCAAGCCCTCTGCCAGCTCTCTAATGGTTCCTTTCTTTACTAAGTTTTTCACTTCACTACTTTCGTTAACCCCGATGGACTCACGGTTACTTCTGATGCATTCGTGCCGCTCGCAAACGGCTGTTTTCTTCGGAGGATCATTACCAAATCAGTGTTCCAACATGTTTCCACACCAACAATTTTCACACCATTTAATACAAACTCATTTTTGCAAATTAAAATCCATGTTTAAAAATGGAAAAAATCGAAAACACATGCAGGGGTAGATTCCACAAGACGGCGTAACTCTATATGACTATGACGATCAAATTTTGATAGGAATATTAATCACAGATGGGCAACCTAACAAAAAAAAAAAAGAACTCAAATCAGTTGACTTAGAGTGTCACCTGGCGATTGTTCAGGGAACTTTTATATGTCTTTATTTCTTGTTATAAAATATTGAAATCCAATAAATAATAACATAAAAATATGGATATGAGTAATTAACGCAACTTCTCAACACAAAACAGTAAAAAGAAGGAAAAAGTATCGAATTATTTTCTCAACACGTTCGCGGATCTGATTATATGTATATATACGAGTAATCAGAACATCGTATTATAACTGTTATATGAAAGTACTTAATGAATCAATTGTTCATTACTTTGAAATGTATATTAATTACAAAAACTTAAAGTTACATGAAATCAAATGAACAAAACTTGGCTTTAAAGTTTGAATGCTGTAGCATCCACGTCATTTTCCATCACTATAAAAATGAATGCTAAATATCATATATTAAAATAACACCTTTTACTTTTATGACCTTAATTTCTATCTGTTTTAACTTCGCCGATGGTACGAATTATCGTAGTCAAATATATGCATGTTAGAATTATTTTATACATTTCAACTTTGATCATAGTTCTTTCTACTAATGTAACGCATAGTGATGCAAACCAATTCAATAAAAACTCATTCCTCGTATTTCCAGTGAAGATACATAATTTAGTAATATGCAGAAACAAAAAGCAAAAATCAAACACACGAAAACACATATGGAGAATATATGTATATATTAACATGTTGACTGCCAACTACGAGATAACTCGTAGTATGATTTTCCTTCCAGGAAGCCAACTACGAGTTATCCCGTACTACCTAAAACTACCACTTTTTGTGTAGCTACGAGTAAAACCGTATTATAATAGTGTTAGTATCGATAAATGGCTTCTGGGAAAAGAAAAAAATTTTGGGTTTGGCTTCCGTGAGCTTTTTTTTTATTAAAAAAAAAATTCATTCAATATAATGGAAAAATTAACTCAAATACAAGAAATAAAGTAATATAGTATTGTTTGTGGAAGTTTTTCTGGCTTCTCTGGATAGGCTGGACAGAAGTAACTCGGCGTTTTTTTTTCTTGGGTACATACACGGCATGGCTTTGTCGGACGCTGTTTTTTTTCCGTTGGTGGTAAACACTCTAAATAATGGAGCTCTTTAGATCTATTTTTTTTTTAAACTGGTTGAAAATCTCCAATCAACGCCAAGACGAATTCTTCTCTGAACTTTATCAGTTTTATTTTAGATGAAGTTAGTTTTTGGTAAATTCTGTGAGCATTTTGTATATATATCTCTATAATATGAAGTGAAACCTTTTTGTACCATCTAATAGTCTTTCTTAGAGATGAGTAGTACGAAATCATTTGATCTGATCGGTCAATGCCAGACATTCCATTATTGTAATCTCGAATTATATTCGGTTTCATAGAAATTCTTCCATTGCGATTTTTGCACCTCTACCATTTCAATAGCGTGCATGTTTGAAATGGAAAGGACTTCTCGTTTGTCTTTCCATTTGCATACAGTAACAGGACCATTTTTCTGCCAAAAACACTCCCCTCTTTATAGTTTACGATTTACCACATCTTTGGGGTTTCCTTTTCTGTTACTTCGTAGGGTTCCACACACATAAGTTTTTCGTGTAGATAACAGTTTTGTAAGGCTAAATGAATTATAAAAATTATCCATGTAAAGCGCGTAGCCTTTATCGAGATAGTCCTCAAGTAAATGTAAAACAACGTCAGCAGTGTGACCTACATTATGGGTAGTTTCCTCAGATTTTCCGCTGTAAATTTTTATTTTTATTACAAGACCGTCGGACTCACATAGTTCATATAGTTTAACACCATATTTGTGTTTTTTATTTTTTATGTATTGGCGGAAAAGCAATCTTCCCCGCCATAGCATCATGGATTCGTCAATACAAATATTTTTACTTGGTACATGTTTTCACGCATAACAACGTTGAAATGATTTAGGATTGGTCTCACCTTGTATAGTCTGTCGGTAGATGGTTGTGAGTTATCAACCAAATGAAAATAACGAAGTATCAACTGGAATCGGTTGCGGCTCATATGTGTGCGCCAAAAGTTTACATTATATAGGTTGTTTGTGTTCCAGTAATGTTCTATTGTTGGAAAAGTACAAGGTCCCATTTGCAATAAAAGTGCAATAACAACTTTCATCTCTGTAGCACTTACGTCTTGCCAATTTGATATCCTTTTAGATTTTTTTATAGCATTTTGATTGCCACTTTCCAATGTTGCAATTTCTTGCGCAGCATATACCTAAATTAGTTTGTTCTACCAGTAATGCAAGAAACTCATCCACCGGCGTTTGTACTGTAAAATTTGATGTATGTATCTAATTTCACACCAACATTTTCTTCGAAAAGAAATATTTCAGGATTGTGTTGAACTTCCTTCCACAAATCAGCATTCTCATTTCACATTGTTGCTTCAAAGTCATCGTCATTATTATCAGATTCGGAGACGTCTTCAGGTTCGGAGATGACTTCATCTTCACTATCACTTGTATTCTCAGAAGGCTCATAAATGTCGTTACTACCATTGCTGAAATCATCTTCTGAATCACTTAGATTTGCGTTGTAATCGATTTCACTTTGATTCAGTGCCCTTTTCTTATCCATATTGGGTTCTTGATAATTATAACAGTAATTTTAGAGGATGTTTATAAATCTAAAAAGAAAGAAAATAATAATAAAATTATGATAATTATAATAAATAATAATAACTATAAAACAAAATACTATAGAAAGCAAAAATGATGTTTTTTTAGGAAAAAAGGACCTACCTACTACGAGATAATTCGTAGCGAGTTCTTTCCCAGACGCCAACTACGAGATAACTCGTAGGTCCTCTTTCTCCTTTAAAAAACATCATTTTCGATTTTTGATGATACCAATGATCTAGAAATAGAGTTTTTAGTAATATAATGTGAAAAAATCAAAATGTCATTTTTGGCCAGATTTCTGAAAATGGCCTTGGCAGTCAACGTGTTAAATTGGCATACATCTGCTGTTGGTAAGCTGAAGTAAAGTTAGGATGCAGTCATAGATATCCTCATAGGTGCTAACATTTAAGTATAGTATACGTATAGTATACGAGTATTCTGTATATTATATTTTCTTGCAACTTTCAATTGAAAAATAAATTCATATGGAGAAAATGCAGCTTTTGCAAATGTTACTGGATGCGACTTCATTTAGACGTCCTTCTCTTTAATAAGCTTACTTTTATTGTTGTATTTCTGTTGCTTTTTCTGTAACTATAAAATTAAGCCGTTTGAGTCTCGAATTCCCATCATCACCACTCCTTTCTTTTGTAAAATATTGTAAGAAGATAATAGACTTACGTTATCTCTGAGTGAATGAAATCGAGGTAGGTTTTTTTAAAGGCTTTAAGAGTAATGCTTCTAAGAATATACGGGTAATTTATTTTGTTATAAACTACAACAATAGCGATGCTCGTAGAGTTTGTCGCAAAATTGCGTAGTACCGAAACAAAAAAATTAAATAATTTAGAAAATTCTTATATGCACCTTCTACCAAAACCTGCAAATCCATCAATAGCAGATTAAAACTTTATCTATACGATTTGCGGTAGTCCAGCACGGGATATTAAATGGGCTGCTGCTGCCTTGTCGCAAACGATTTTAAAAATCTATTGATTCAGAACTAGAACTAAAATCCCTTAGAGACAAGTGCGTACACCCAACGGACTACATTGAACAAATGGAAAACACGACCATTTGACTAAAAGCACTTGTAGCAAAAACAGTACATAGATTGCTCAGATAAGGAAAAATAATAAAGTTTATTAATTCGATCCACTTCTAATGGAATGAATTTTTTTTTTTTGTAACAGCTCAACTCAAGTGATTGTCTCACTCTAATAAGCACTGCACATATAAAGAACGCATGGGCGCACCCAAGGAAGGTTTTAGTGTTAGATTTTCATATCAATATAGGGGAGCGCTTTTCCATCACACGGCATTTCTCAAAAATTATATTAATTAATGATAATCTGTGGATGATAGCCGAACGATAAGTTACAGGTACAGTTGCGTTAACTGCTTCATGCTACTGAGGGAGTTTGTCAACTATATCAGCTATGATGTTATCATCAGGCGTAGCAAAGAAGTAAGAGTCAGGGTGCCTAAAGTTTAGCCGGCAAGGACAGCTAATGGAAAGATACTGCGGTTATTCCACCTCATCCTCCACACAGCTGATGCAAAAAGGACTTAAGGGGTTACATGGGTTTCGTCGGGTAAAAAAGGCCTATTTTCAATATTTTTTTTCTATGTAAAAAATTATTTATTTAATTCAAACTTTTTTCTGTCTTATACTCGTAGATACATATTTTAAGAATAATTTCTGAAATTTTCAAAAAAAAAAAATTAAAACTCCTCCATTGTGACGTTATTTCCGGTGGCCCCTCGGAAAAAAGGTGCGTCCGCGTTGTCAGCATAACTCCTGACAGGCTCATCAAAAATGAAAAAACAAAAATAAATGTTTTAGTTAAGACCATAAACTCGTGTTTGAACGAAGGAAAGAAAAAAAGTAAAAATTGGAATTTTGGCAGAGATTTTTCCAAAAAAATGAAAATTTTCGGTCAAATTTGCTTGACATTTTGTTTTTTTTAAATAGTTGTAATTGAAGAAAAAAAATCCTTCGTTCAATTGTATTTCGAACACCTGTGTAAAATTTCATCAAGATCGGTTGAGCAGTTTTCGAGAACATTTGACAACCGACATTTAAATCACGGTTCCGAGAAAAACGCGTTTAAAGTTTTGAGTAACAATAAAAGTGGCTTGGAGCGCACACATTCCAAAGGCTGTATCTCCGAATTTATTATTCGGATCGACTTGAAAATTTAGGATATTATTCCTGAGATATTGTAGAAATTAATAAGCCAAAAAAAAATAAATCGATTTTTTGAACCAACGAAACCCATGCTATCCCTTGAAGTATGCCAAGAGAAGGATTTCGCAACCCCATAAGTTTGTATGAGTTGACGGGATTCCACCTTTTCAGTAGCAGACCACAGATGGTCGAGGGAATCGAAATCATCCCACTTCGCGGGGAAACTTTCTCAAATGTCCCGAGTCTAGCTAACTCGCCGCCCCGAACTTTCCAGTAAATGTCACTTTGACCAGGCACCCAGATGAGCCTAATAAGAGAATTCAAATGCTTCTTCTTCTTCCACTTTATTTAAGATTTAATTTTCTACAACGTTTAAAAAAAGTTCTTATAATAATAACATATAACATTTGATACATTAGCACTAAATAAATGAACATATGATACATTAGTATAGGTACATGCATATTGCACTCTTTCTTGCACTCTTCCATCCATTGCAACTCTAGCCATTTGGTCAGCTCTCATCCTTTCAACATGTTTGTGCCATTCTTTCCGTCTTCTTTGTACCCATTTACAGTTGTTTGAGCTTCACATATTTGTCTTATTCATTAATTATTTCGTCTACTATCACGTCAAACAGAACGGGCCTGAGACTGTCGCCTTAACTGATACCTGGCTGTACAAGTATTTTAGAAGAAGTCTCATAGTTTATTCTTATGAGAGGTGCTATTCTGTTTGCTGATATCATCTATTATTGAAACTATTCGCCTGTCAATATATACAATATGACAATATGTATAAAATACAAATTATTTTATATGTTTAATAGGTGCAATGGGTGAAATAAAAGTGTTTTGTCCCATCAAAATTGTATTCGGTTAAAAAGGGGCGGTGGGAGGGGCTGGGACATATATGGCCCGTCAGTATTTTTATGGACGCATTTGTCCCATTTAGTATTTTATGATCCAATATCTAAAATATTAATACCATGTGGTTTTATATTTAGTTTCAGTAAAGTGAAAAGAAGAAAACAATGAGCAAGTAATACAGTATAAAAAAATTGGTTTTCCTTATGGTAAGGAGCAAAACAGTCCTTGCATAGAGGAATGGCAATTACTAACAACGACTACTTCCTTGGTGTCATGCCATTTAGTATACATCAAACCTGTGTTGCTTGCTCGGAAAACGCATTGACCTTTGTTCAGCTTTACGTCGATAATTGGCGTTTTTTTGCGGTTTGTCATAACGGTTCCCAACGCTGCATAACTAGTAGTCTCTAGGAGATTGATACTTGTGAAGAACCGATCGAAGCACAAAGTGACATCTGTTAGGGTTCCCTCGACAGTTCCTTCTTCTCTCCCACAGTAGATGTTAAAATCGTAAGTATAGCCAGTAAGAGCATCACACCTGAGCCACATTTTAATACCGCGCTTAGTAGGCTTCAATGGTAGGTATTGTTTCAGGGAAGAACGGCCCTTGAACTGCGTCATGCTTTCATCGATACTTTGGTAAGGACTTTCGTTCCTTGCACTTGCAAATCGAGACTTTAGGCACTCCACAATATCTTCCACATAACACAGCTTGGATGCTCCTTCAGGTTTTTCAAGTGAGGCAAAATACATTTTTGATGACAGTGACATAAATCTATACCGCGATATTGCCGTTTCCCATAGAACTATGTTTCGACCAATAGTGTTTCACAGATGGCAAACGATTATTTGACATAATTATCATGCAACCAATGACGACTTTTATTTCTCCAATATCTGTTAGTTTTACGTTTTTGTAATTTTGGGTAATACGCATAAAGAGGCTTTCTGGGAAAATTTTCATAAATAAATTATAAGGATTGTCAGTCCTATCAAAGCGCTGGCTTATATCGGGAAGTCGATAACTGGTTAATGTTTTCCTTGGTACAAATTCTGGGTTGGGAGACGACCATATGGTGTTTTGAGCACAATCTGTGGAGTGCGTTGTTGGCAAAGCCTCTTCCGCATCCTATTCACTATCATCATCCGTGCTTCTTTCATCAGCAGATAAAACCTCAAGCACTTTAGGCATTATGCGTCTGTACAAAAGTAACAATAAGAGTTTATAAATAAAAAATAGTTTAAATTATTCCAATAAATTTCCAAGAAAAAGCATATTTGATCTTGACTGGGACACTTTGAGCCCCACAAGAATACTGATGGGGCACATACGTCCCACCAGGATAAAAATGCCAGGAATTTTGTATATAACACAAAAACTTATACTTACTTACCTCAATATAATAATAGAGCACTAGCACAATAAATAAATATAATATATTTTGATTAAACTTCGAAGATAAGAAACCACGAAAAATCGCAAAAAAACCTACCACTTGCAAAATTCGCGTCCACTTTTGCGTTTTTTTTTTTTACTAATGAACACGTGTTTACCATTTAACGGAAGGAAATACCGTTAAGAATGGCATTTACTACGAAATTCTCTTAATTTCCAGGCTAGGTATCTTCAAACATGTGCCGGGACATATAAGTCCCGTTCGGACCGAAAGGGTTAACACATCTGACCAAAAAATTTTATCAAATGCTTTGGTCAAATCGATGAAACAGAGAATCAACGTCCAGATTATATTCGATCGCTTTTTCAGCTGATTGTCTGATAATAAATATGGCGTCAATTGTTGATAAATTTTGAAGAAATCCTTGTTGTTCGTCATTGAAGCCAATTTCATATATTTCTTTTACGAAGATTTTCGTTAAAGTTTGAGTGTTGTGCTTAAAAGAGTTATTCGTATATGATTATTAGGATCCTGTTTATCCCCCTTTTTATGCAGTGTGGAAGTCATCTATTTTTCTTGCTGCCAGTCTTTTGACCTCTGGTGTAAACCATGGTTAGAGTCCCCAGATTTGTTTGTGCTAACTTTTTCCCCAATAGCTTCGTAGGCGGCAGTAACAATATTGCTTTTTGCCTTTAGGTAGGTGGGGTGGTTGTCATAAAGACACACTTAGACCTTTCGCAGGTCCATTGTGATACCACTGGAGCTTATCCTTACTCTACGTGTTCCCTTTCAAACCATCCGGTAGCTTTAATAAACAAGCAGAGCTTCGTTAGTTTTAGATGAGCTATGTCCGCTACATCGGTTAGAAATGCTGTATCAAGAGTGCGCAGCCTTCTCATAGCTAGGCTTTCACACTCACATAAAAGGTGTCTGACTGTTTCCTCTTCTTCTGTATTAAGACAGTTTCTACAGAAATCGAAGTACGTGAGTCCTAATTTTCTAGCGTGGCTGCCTATTAAACAATGACCAGTTAATGCACCTATCATTTTTCTTATAGATTCTCTTTTAAATCTTAGCAAGATCTTCGATCGACCGCTGTTCCAGTTCGGCCATGTCTGTCTGCTTAGTTCGCATGTTGTGAGGCCAGCTTGTATTTACTTTTTGATGGTTTCCCTGTCTATAAGTAATTTACAAGTGGCTATGAGCATGGGTATAAGCGCCTTATCCGGTGCGAGATCGAGCGTTGTACCGGTTCGTGCAAGTTCATCCGCCTTACAGTTTCCTGCAATATTCCTGTGGCCTGGCACCCAGATAAGGTGCACCTTGTAGCACTTAGGTACGTCATTTAGTAGTTAAAAACATTCTAGAACTGTTTTTGACGAGTGCGTTTTTGACTCAAGCGCTTTTATTGCCGCTTGACTCTCCAAGTAAATAAAGACTTCATTTGTGGATAATACTCTCGTTTTTATTTCTGTAAGTCCCTCTTTTATGGCAGTGACTTCCGCCTAAAATACCCTACAATGGTCAGGTAAGCGAAATGATTGGCATACTCTGAGTTTATCGGCCTTTAACCAAGCGTCAGTTACTGTATCTTCCCTGGAAATTTTATTTTTTCCAATACGTTATTTAATCCTCAAAATGCCATCTTTTATTAATATATTTGTTAGCATATTGATACTTTTATGTACCTTTCCCACTATGCACTCTTCCTCATTTTTTACAATATGAATAAACCTATAAAATATTATTAATTTTTATAGAAAACCCCCGAAAAAAAGTTCTGGTTGAGCACGTGAAAGAAGGGATGTTGTGAATTCTAAGTAATTTATCTTGAATGAAGGAGAAGCCACCTGTAATCATAGCTCGCACAGGCGAGTAATAACATATAAAGTGTGTGCTGTTGCAACGAAAATGCAATAAAATAAAGAAAGACTGCATTTGCACTTTGCCAGGAATAGCGAAAAAACTTGGGTTAGAAAATACTGACTATGCTGTATCAGTAAATTCCATACGGGTATTGCTTATTCAATGTGCAAGCAGTGACTGTGATAGGCATTCCGACTGAACGCCTCCGAAGTTGGCTGACTGTTTGAATTAAAGCTGGCTAACATTACTGAAGCTGCTGAATGGCTGCCAAGTCGGAGCTAGGGTAAGTGATTATGAAAATCACGTTAAGATGGAAGTTATTGTACAGCGGATTTCAAATGTCTGCATTGACTTTGATATGCCCTATTAAATAAATAGACTGAGTGAAAGCATAGTGGGTATAGCGCCGATGCAAACAAACTGGTGGAAATATACACACAAGCTTAAGTTAGTGTATCATTGCGCTGTAAAGCAACTTCATGTAATACCAATATTATGACGCATAAAACTTTAATTCATTCAAGCAGGTGCTTCGGTTTGAATTTATGGAGTATATATTACATTACTGAAGCTTGAAAGCTGAGGATTTTTGTACCTGCATACTTGTTCCATAATTTTTAGTTTTCCATGTCCAAAAAGGTGGAACCGAACCACAAGACTTGATCTGGTCACTTAAGTCCACAAGTGGCTTTAGCACACAAAAGTCAATTCAAGGGAAACTGTGTGTTTAGATAGTCGCAAGTAAGCAATAAATTACACAAGATTCTGCCACATTGCATTGTTTCGAATATAGGTGGAAAATTACAATAAAAAATGGCCTAAAAGAAGTCAAATTAAACTCTTCAGTTGAAGGATAACACACACACGATAATATTGAAATATATAAGCCATGTGAAGATACCCCGCACGATACTAACCATCAACTCATGCCCTCTTAAACCCACTCACCCAACACTCGTCTCCCTCTATATCTCACCTGTCAAAACAGCACGTTTCCTGGTTCGACCTCTACGAGCCGTTTGATACCAAACGAGATTTCAGTTTCAACATCCGATGAAGCGACGCTTGGAGTATTTGAGAGAAGGATTTTACTTAAGATTTTGGACCTTTGCACGTTGGCAACGGCGTATATCGCAGGCGATGGAACGATGAGCTGTATGAGCTTTACGACGACATAGACATAGCGCAGTGATTAAAGATCCAGCGGCTACGTTGGTTGGGTCATGTCGTCCGACTGGATAAAAATGCTCCGGCTCTGAAAATATTCGATGCGGCACCAGCTGGTGGTAGCAGAGGAAGAGGAAGGCCTCCTCTGCATTGGAACGATCAGGTGGGGAAGACTTAGCTTGACTTGGTGTTTCCAACGGGCGCCGGTTGGCACGAGAAAGAAACGACTGGCGCGCTTTGCTAAACTCGGCCAAAACCACATAAGCTGTTATCGCGCCAAATAAGAAGAAGAATAATATGTACTTGGACCAAAAGAGCAGGGAGTATGATAAGAAAAAGTGACCTCGAGAAATATTAAAAATACCTGTGTTTCCATTTGTAACCCAATTTGGCAATTGAGATAAAAAGTGATGATGTTACTGTTCTCTACTTAACTTAAATTCGGTTCAATGACAAGAAATAAATTCTATCTAGAAATACCATTTAATATGCATTGCCCAATAAAAACAATTCAAGTTTGAATATAAATCAGACAAAATAATATATAGAGAAAGGTTAACTACCAACAAGTCCAGAAGAAAATTTTCAGAAAGGAGTTGACAAAATCGCATTTATATTGAAATTTATAAATCAACGCAGTGGTTAATTAGAAAGCCTTTACAGCAGAGAATGTTAGTGAAACATTAATATTTTTTTTAAACATTGACATTCTATGTTTACAGCTTTAAGCATTTCCACCCTCAAATTAACGGAAACTACAAACCAAAGTTTAGATATCTTTTAAGACGGGAGAGCTTTTAAAGCTATTTTCATGAAAAGCTAATGGCACATTTAGAGGATTACATGTGGGAAATTCATAGATAGCTGTTATGAGCTTTTACAATTTAACACAGAAAGTCTTCGTCAGAACCACATGAGAAAAACTATGTACATATAACGAAGCGTCCTGTATTTTGTGCTTCTATAAATGAAGCTTTCAAAGAGAAATACTATAACGTAAAAATTACCAGAGACATTTATACAATATTGCTCACTTCTAATTCAGCACTGGCGCAGGTCTAGTGAATTGCGAGCTTTTGCGAAAGCCTTATTATTTCTTACCGGGTGGTGTAAAGGCTTCTATTCATTTAGGATTTATTTTGTTGCTTGTGTTTTAAAACATATTTTGTTGTAGAAGCAAAACAAATATGTTATTGAGTGTTTTCTCCAAAACGAGTGTTGCTACATTTTTAAGCAAAGCAACATGATCTTCAACGCAAGTTTATTAAAAGTATCACTGATGTTATGCTGAAAAAAGCTGGATAAGAGAATTGATGATTTGCAATTAGAAAATGGCTGTGAATAAAGGTATGCGCAATATTCTTCTCATTTCTCATCTATAATAAATATGTTCTTTTAATAAAATTTGTTTGATTTGATTGTTTATTTTTTGTAAGTTTTCTAAAACGTTTGGGGCCCTATTAGTACTGTTTTGGTTGTAAATCAACATACATATCCATACAAATTTCTAATCAATTGAAAAAGGGTACAAAGTTTAGGCAAGAAAAACTCTAAAAAAATAACTGCCGAATTGGTCATGACTCTCATGAATGAAGAAAATAAAAATCATTTTGTTTGTCCAATATATGTCCATGTATTAAGGTTTATGAGGTCTAAAAATTGCACCGCTTTGGGATTTTTTTTTAAGGAAAAAATTAATTTAGCACTGCAAAGTTGTTTCTATCTTTTAATGAACATTTAAAAAGTATAAACAATTTTTGTACTGGTTAAAATAAGTTGAAACAAATGTTTAACACAGAAATTAGTGGAGCGCTGCAGCGCTGGAGCTTCCAACTGGCGTACAAGATACAGCTCGTAATTATTATCTAAAGCAAAAAATTCAAATGGATTTCTAATTATCATGATTTTTTATTCTAGATGAACTAAGAAAACTGAGAGAAATTCCAAAATTTCAACTTTTTGGAGGTTTTAAAGAAAAAAATGTCTTTCTATAAAAAAAAATTCACTTCAACTTGGTATAAAAATCTTGAAAATTTTTTTTTTATCTATTTTGTTAGTTCAAATAGAAGATAATTTAATACTGAAGGGAACAAGCTATGATTCATTTCAAAAGGTTCATTAGTTTTTTTTCATTCATGTACGCCTATTCAAAGAAATCATAAAAATGAAAAGTCGAGAAAAGAAGATAAAGTTTGTACTATAGCTGTCCGGTCACAGCCTAACTACCTAACGCTCGCCTGCCTTTGACTTTGTATCTACGGAAATATTGAGAATTAGGCTCTGTAACTTTGTGTGAATATTCTGAAATATATTAGGAATCGCTTAAAACGAAAACAAAAAAATTGATTTTTTTGACCTTATAAACCAGGCTCGCCCTTAAATGGATAAAAAACGAGGTTAAAAACTGTTGACTTATGCACGCACAGCCATGAACCTATGGCAGTCGGTTCGACGTTGCGGAAGCGACTCGGGAACTTTATACCATAGGCAAACTATAGGCTTAAAAATATTAATTTTTAGTTGATACAACGAAAACACCTATTCTGCCGAGTTTTTGTGACATACGTTAATTTTTATTACTTAAAAACACAAAATGAAACAATGAGTTATAGGAGTTCGAAATTTCCCATATAAATATATTTGTAAAACCCATTCACAACAGCGCAACTTTTATTAAATATTTATTTTGCAGCGCAATACAATAATAGCCTATGGTTTTGGTCATTGGTTACTATGGTTAATGGTTAATGGTTGTAAAGGGTTAAGGAGTAGCCCTTTAGCACTGCGACCATATTGATCTATTGTGCACCCTATGCTTGTACCAGCTCCTTCTGAGGGAGTGATTGAAGGTCTTCATCTGTAAGCATGAACTTGTTTAAAAACCTTTTCCTTCTGTGCGTCAACCCCGGACATTCGATAATGAGATGTTCCATAGACCCCTCATCTTCGCAACAGAATCTGCAGGTGCTGGTGTTAGTTATGCCTAATTTATGTAAGTGTTTGTTGCAGGTGAAGTGGCCCGTGAGGGCGCCTGTGAGAGTGCGAATGCTCTTTTTGTTTAACGTGAGGGCCATGTTGGCTCTTTTAGCGTTGAAACTTAAGAACTTTTTGGCCTACATTGTTCCAATGCTGATTTAATAGAGTTTTGGCCCAGTATTTTATTTTTTGTTTTAGGTTGTTTTTGTTGAATCCGAACATAGGACTAGGTCCGATGAAGTTTTCATCTGCCCCTTTTTTGGCTTGAAAGTCTGCCTTTTCGTTGCCGTCATATCCCTCATGTCCCGGTACCCAAATTAATGATACATTGTTTTTGGATGCCAGATTATTGAGTGCCTTGTGGCATTCTAAGAGGGTTTTTGAGTTGTATGTATAGCTATCTAAAGCTTTTAGGACTGATTGGCTGTCCGAGAGTATTTTAATCCTTACTCTCTTGTGGTTTCTACGTTGCATGATGTTTACTGTTTCCATTATTGCGTATAGTTCCGCTTGGAAGATAGTGGTGTCCTTGGTGAGAGTGTATGATTTGTGGATTCTGGCCCCCACTACACCTGCTCCTACACCATAAGGTGTTTTTGATCCATCAGTGTACCATTTTTGTGAATCATCATTCATCCATTTCGGGTTTGTTTTCCACTCGATCCTCTCAGGAAAGGTAACTGTGTATCCTTTTGCGAAACAGAGGATTGGGTCGATGTGGTCTGAAACTTGAGCCATGCTTATGGTGTTTTTGATTTTATTTAGGATATTTAGGTGACCGGTGAGGTTGCCTAATTTGAAATTTACTTTCATGTGTAGCATGAGTGCTTGCGTAGCTGCTTCCTCTTGGATTGCTATATGAAGTGGTGGGAGATTAAGGAGTGCTTCCATGCCAGCTGTTGGGGTAGTTCTCATAGCCCCTGTGATGCATAGACAAGCAAGCCTTTGTACTTTTCCCAGTTTGGTTATCGCTGTTTGTTGGATAGATTTGCTCCACCATACTAGTGCCCCATACAGTATGATTGGTCTAACCATTTGGGTGTATATCCAGAGGGCCATACTAGGGCTGAGGCCCCAGGATCTCCCTAGTAGTTGTTTGGTTGTCCACAAGGATTTCGTGGCTTTTTTTGTTATATTATTTATGTGTGATTCCCAAGTGAGTTTTTTATCTAAGGTTAAACCTAGATATTTGACCTCTTCCTTTAGTTCTATCACTGTTTCATTTAGTTTCAATGCAGGAAACTCTAACTTTCTTTTTCTTGTGAAGGGGATTATTGTGGTTTTGTTAGGGTTGATCGATAGCCCCTCCTTTTTACACCATTCCCATGTTGCGTTCAAGGCATTTTGCATTAAGTCTGTTAGTGTCCTTTCATGGTTGCCTTTTATTATAACAGATATGTCATCTGCATAACCAATGGTTATAAATCCCTTATTGTTTAGGTGCTGCACCAAGTCATCAACTAGTAGGGACCATAGCAGTGGAGAAAGAACTCCTCCTTGCGGACATCCCTTTACTGTTGTGACATTAAGTTCAGCTTGGCCTAACGAGGCTTTAATAATCCTCTGATTAAGCATTTGGCTTATCCAGTGAGTTAATATTGGGTTTGCACCTCTTTTTTCGAGTGCTGTTTCCATGGATTTGTAATTTGCGTTGTCGAAGGCTCCCTCTATGTCCATAAAGGAACATAGGGCTATTTCTTTTTGATTTAGGGCCTTTTCTATATTGACAACGAGTGTGTGCAGTGCTGTGACTGTGGATTTCCCTTTTTGGTAAGCAAATTGCAGCTTATGAAGGGGTTTTTTGAAGATTACTTCTTCTCTTAGATGGTATTCGAGTAGTTTTTCCATTGTCTTTAGCATGAACGATGATAGACTGATTGGTTTGTAAGATTTTGGAGAGTCAGGGGGTTTGTTACCTCCCTTAGGGATAAATATTACCTTCACTTTCCTCCATATCTTTGGAATGTATTCCAATATTAGGCTAGCTCTGAAGATTTTCACCATGACTCGGATCAGTTCCACAGTGCCTTTGGATAGAATTGCTGGGAATATTCCATCCGGCCCTGGTGATTTAAAGGGTTTAAAGGAGTTAATTGCCCACTCTACCCTTTCGAAATTTATGATTTTATTGACAAATGAGTCCGTAGATCTCCGTTGATGGTGAGTTACCATGTCTAGACTATTGTCGATTGATGGGTCATGACTTTTACAATCTGGGAAGTGAGTCTTTAGAAGAAGCTCTAGTGTTTCTACGAATGTGTTGGTAATAGTTCCGTTTGGACCTTTTAGTGTGCCTATGGGACTTGAGTCACCTTTGGAAAGTGATTTTTGGATTCTATCTCTTGCTGGAGTATCTTTTAGATCCTCGCAGAAGTTTTTCCAAGAGTTTCTTTTGGATTTCCTTAGTTCTTTGTTATAGTTAGTTAGGGATTTCCTATATTCGTTCCATTTGTTTGTTTTCTTTGCAGTGTTGAATAGTTTTCTCGTTGCTTTCCGAAGTTTGTCAAGTTCGTTGTTCCACCAGGGGACCCTCTTCGTGGAGGATTTAATTTTTAGTGGACAACAGTCTTGATATGAGGCCATGATTGAGTCAGTCATTTCTGTTACTGCCTCTTCTAGTTCCTCTGTTGATGTTATTTTGCTTACGCTGTTATTAAGCTTAGCTGAAAGACATTCATTGTATCTTTTCCAGTTTGCTGTTTTTGGGCTTCTGTAAAATGTGGAGAACTTTACTACCCCATTTAGGTCAAAGAGTATGTGTTTGTGGTCAGACATTGAGTCC